>NC_089196.1:17991141-18591141 GCF_963930695.1 Labrus bergylta
TTGCGTTTTAAAGCCTATCAGAAGGTTCACAAAACTATATGTAAGGAGCATACGTAGCCATCTTTATGTTGACTGCTGGTTTTAAAGCAAAGAGTTCTGCATTTTGGCCATAAGCATCTTGTCTTGCGGACTATATGTGACAATATTTGGACCAGAGTGCGGAGCTGGAGATGAGCGGAGGGTTGTAAACACTAAGCTATCATTTAATGGTTAAAGGAGATGGTTTAGAAAGGTGAAACCATTACCTTGTTAGGAATAGCTATGGTGAGGTAATAAATGAAGTAAGAAGAAGGCTCATATTCTCATAGTCTTGTATAAAACCCAACCGCTTTTTGCTCCAGAAATGATTATCTGACAGAGACTACATCTACTTGTTTGGTACGGTCTTTAAGTGTGAGTACAATGTGACTACACTGTTAAGTGTTACAGGTGAAACAAACTTTTAATCAATGATTTCAGTAAAAGACGGCCATTTGGTCTGTTGGTAAGTCATTAATAATAATTTAAAAGAAAACAAAATCATTTTTTCTGGGACGTCAACATCTTTTGATCTGCAGATCCTTAAATTATTGTTCACTAGAAAGACTAGGGTCAAGCTTGTTACCTAATAAATTACTGAGAAATCAAAATGCATGTATGTAAACTGCAGGGGGAAATTAAAGAAAATTAGGGCACACAAACACCCCATTTAGTCAGACTTCACCTCTGACATTTCTAAATAAGTGCCTCAAATTTCATATCAAATATATTTTTTTGCTCTTAATAAACACTAAGCCTGTGTTGTGATTGTCAATGTTGTCAATTTCTATCTTTATAAGCCTCTGCTTCTACAGTGTGAAAATGACACAAGTCAAATTTAAAGCCATTATTCTGCTTTTGCTTCACTTTTCCTTTCGGTATTAAAAACACATAACTTTTGCATAAGCTGTTGCTTTTGGAGGGTTAAAGCAAGTGTTGAACTTCACATATAAATACAGTCAGACTTATGAACTGTGTACTCAGCCATCTTTTAGAGTGTGAATGGACAAAGGGTCCGTTTATCCAGGGAGACTTCCTAATATTTGAGAATGAATGTTGATTTCTGTGAATTGCTCATTTCTGAAGGCAGCATACACTTTCCACTCGTGAACTGGCTGTAACAGCAGATTGAACTGTTGTGTGGCTACAAATGAACTACAAAACAAATGCTAACTACCTGTACTCTCTAAAACAATATAAAGTACATGTTATTGTGCCTCATACAGAAACAGTAAAACTTGTAGCACAACTAACTATATAACTATTTTGCAGGAACATTTGTGATCAAGTTGTCTCATAATGCTTTTGTCGTGTAATGTTCTTCTTAGCTTCTTTTATTTGGTAGCATCACCATCCATGATGGAGTCAACGGTGAAGTTTGGCGTCTCGTTGCTGGCCTCGCACTCAGCGTTGATGTCAGAGTTGACCAGGCAGCTGATGGACCTGCAGGTCATGGTGGAGTCGTGACCAGTAGCAATACCTCCAGGAGGGAATACTGCAGAGACGAGAAACACAGTCGATACACTTCAGTTCTAAGTGTGCTGAGAACTGTCGAAAGGGTGCCTTTCCCAATCTGCTTTCAGGTTTTGACAAAAAAACATGGCGTGTGTGGTAGGGTTGCATGATTAATCGTAACGAAATCACAATCTTGATTCATACATACATGGGATCTCATTTCTACATGATCTTTGATTCACTTTGCATTCAGAACAAGCTGCATTCATGTCATTGTATCCCCCACATAGACAATAATCAGCCTGCCGCCCAGGTATATCTATGGCTGTCCAAGAAGCCTATATTTCCAACCTTTCTTTATCAGCTTCGCTGCCGTGGCGGGCCAGAAAAAGTCTGAACATGTATCTGGTGGAATTCAGCTGTTACTATAGTAACCACAAATTGGATATGCAGTGCAAATGTAGACAATGAGGAAGGAGGCAGATGCTTTATGGGGTGGAGTTGGAGCCGCAGTTTTCACTTAAAAGTTGAAAAAATAAGAATCGTGAGAGAATCGTGATCTCAGTTCTCAGGGAGAAAAATTATCCTGATTCACATTTTAGCGAGGATCATGCAGCTCAGTGTGTGGCCATACGATTCTGTACAGAAATGTATGGACACTATAAATACTTGCAAAATACTACTTTATTTCTTAATGTTAAATCATTTAACATCAAATGTTGTCATTCAAACTAGGGTTCAGAGAATAGGTATTGCATCATCCAAGACTGAAAGTATTTTGCATTCACACTGACAAGTACTACTACTGGTCTGCTCTCTTGTATTCCTCTTTGAGGGGTGCATACTATTGCTAACATCAAATGTTGGTCATGAATCAGCACATATTTCTTAAGTTCTGATGTTGTTACATCTGGTCCCCCAACAAAGTATGTTTACTCATGCTAAAAGAAGAAAGGCTTCAGATATTTCCCCCTCTCTCCTCTCTTTCAGATACTGAGCAACAAATCTTTTTCTTGGATACTCCTCAAAGTCATTAATATGATAAAGTCCTATTGGCTCGTGTGTACAGAGCAGCAGCACACATAAAATTAGAAAATGTCTTCGTACAGTGAGGCCAGTAAATAAAAAGGAGAATAGAATTACTTCAGTGAGACAGACAAAACAGCAGTGGTATCATCAGCACTGCAGAGCAAACAGTCTTCTGTGATAGTGCTGAATTCGCAGATATATAAATATTCTTGTACAGCTAAAATATCTCCACAAAGCTCTGGATTTATGGCAAATTGAATCAGTCAGCAAGACGTGAAGACGCCACACACTAAACAAAACCATCAGATATTTTACTGTTAACATTAGAGCAAGTGCACCCGTCCATTTTAACACTTGTCTACAGATTCTGCACTGTGACTGCACACACATAATGACACCAATACTGCTGTGAGGCCAGCAGAAATGTGTAGTCGTTTACAATGACGGCAATCAAAGCTAAAGGCGAACTATGATAGAAAACAAAGTTGAAGCCATGACACTAGACAACCCTTTAAATATGGACATTCCTGCTCTTTAATGTGTATGTCTCATAACCACATGTTATTCCAGAGTATCATTTTGTCCATATAAGTCAGCTGTGATATTTCATCATGAGCACATGACTCCTTGAGATATGGCCAAAAGTGTTTGTGAGGTCCAACTGACTTTAAACCATCAAATTCTCACGACTGAATCTCTGAGTGTAAGTGTAATAGAGCTGTGGTATTGAACAGTTTTATTAATACATTCTTGTTAACATTTAAAAGTTATTTGTACAGTTTGAAATGGGCTCAATGTCGCTAAAACAAAACTAAATATTATACTAAATAAACTAGTTTTTTCCCTTTTTCAGCAAACATGCTACAAATAAAAACTTTTTTCAGCTTCTCAAAATTAAATGTGTTCATTTTCTGTTTCATTTTGATGTAATTTAAATCCGTTAATTTCTGGACAACAAAATTGACATTTAAAGATTTGTCATTTTTTCTATTTTCTTTTTTTAATCTTGTAAAGATCAAATTGTTCACAAATCAATCGGAAAACTATTTTTAATCAATCTCTACATGTTAGCATAATCATTCAGATGATTAAATAAATTAACCCTAGAAAACAATAAAACATATTCAATATATTTAATTAGAGACACAATCTTACTAACTTTAATGTAGTCATTTTATTATTATTTTAAGATATTTGATTATCATCACTTTCAGATAATATCCAAAATTGTTTCAATGTTTTTAGTTTAGCTTTAAAGTTCTTATCTATTAGCAGTTTATATTTGTGATTGTACATTTTATAGAGAATAACTTTATCAGGATCAAAACAACATCAACCAAAGCTGATGTCCATGTTTTCCCCCAAATCCTCTGATGCCTTGATTGGCCTCATCCCTCGCCCTCTCTCTCTCCTCCTCAGCAGTGGTGGGAGGGAGAAAAGGAGGAGCAATTTTTCCCCTCATTAACTTCCTGATTGGTTTTGGACTCCACTTTTTGCTCGTCTGCAGTTTGTCACCAATTCCAAACTGGCAGCCCAATCATTAATACTAATGTTTGTGTAGCTAAGTGCACCATACTCTTTTCTTTTTTTTTTATCCCTCAGTGGTCTACTTGTACAGCAATAACATTATGTGGGTGGGGGGAAAGCAGCTGTGAATTAGCCTGTTCATTGTTAATTCTCGGCCTGTTCATCAGCAGGAAATCTATGATGTAATTAAAGGCTGAGAGCAACTGGACGTGTTAGTTTCACTGGAGATGTTAAATCATGACGCGCTGCTGTACACATGTTCTCTGCTGCGTCCGACCGTCCTCTGCTCTCCTGTTTAATACAGATTAATGTTGCTGAAACACCACAGGGCCTTATTATCAATTAGCCTCAGATCACCTGGAAATGACAAAACTCATGCAGATAATTACAAGTTAACATGAACAATTAGCCAATTCTTGGTTCCGAGTTACATACTCTGTATTTTATCTTCTACAGTGGTTATTTCTGTGTTAATGTCAGCAAAACTGTAAAGAGTTCTCTGACCCTGAAAATGGCCTTTTCAGTCCAACAGTCCAAACACATTTAATGTATAATCATTTAATTTTAATTTGTGCTTATCTTGTTAACTTCCTGTGTCCTTCATTGTTATTTTCACTTATTCCACCTCCTTTCTGTTTTCTATTAAATATTCAGTGTAGTTATTCGTGACGTTTTTCAGTTTTTCCTTTTGTTTGAAGTCCAACCAGGAACTTGAGAAGCCAATTTCTGTTGAGAAACAATGTCAAAGAGTGGGTTGTTAGTTGCTCTTGCATGCAGATATCTGTTTTCTTTCTGAAAGCTAAATTGAAGGCCATCACAATGGGATATCTTAGTTAAGCTGTGAAGCATACATTTATAGATACTGTATGTTGCTGTTATAACTGCACTCTCTATATCTCTTGGTGTAAACCATGAAAATACGAGCTCTTATGTGAGACCTAGTCTATTTAAGGTTCAGGCTGTGGGAATATAAAGTTTGCAACAAGGGCGACTTTACCTGTATGCGATTTTGAAAGAGAGTTTATTCTCCTGAATGAACTTTTGCCCTTTTCCCAGTCACTCAGCACTCTATATAAGATTTCAAACTATTAAACAGTCTTTGTGTGGACTAACAAAAGGAAGCTTTTTTAACCTCCTACTTGTCCCGCTGAAGGAGAGGAGGGAGGGAGCGAATGGAGGTGCAATCATTTCTGCTGCTGCCAAACAGGAGAACAAAAGCCCAGATGTTAGAGGAGATGGTAATTCAGTCTGATCCAGTGAGGATAAGCTTTCTCTGTGGGTTTCATACTCTGCACTTATCCACCATACACAAGAGTCATAGGGGTAGATAACACTTAAGTAAACACACACAGCTCTGCATTAAACTGCAGGGACGTGAGTGAGTTCCTGAAGTCTGGAAGTACAGTAAAACAAACTAAACTGAAAATGTATGAATGTAACAGTAAATTATTAGGGAAGAAACAATTCAATCAATGTTGTTTATATTTGGGCTTTTTAGTGTACGTAATATCAATGACAAATAAGGTTACAAGATCATATAAGAAGAATACATTTATGAATATGTCACCATTATGTCAAATCATTTTTACTCAGTAAAACATGGATTTTTTTAAACATTGTATGTGTTTATTATTTTGTTGTCTTATTTGTTTTTTATTAATCAAATGTTCTGTTTCACAAAGACATTGAAATGATTAGTTCTACTATCACTAATTTACGCTGATATAATATATCGAGAGTAATGCAGTGCCCGAGTCAAATCCCTGTACAGTATGTGCCCACATACTTGGCCAATAAAATATATTCTGATTCTAAATTATGGGTTCATCTCCCCTACGTTTACGTTCATTGTTTCAGCATGGACACTGAGGACTTTTTGCAGAGATGTATAGGGATGAGGGCTCATGAGCTGGGCTTAGATTGTTGCTACAAATCACTACAAATATTGATGCTCCCTCCAACAACAACTAAAATGTATTGGACAGTAAGTTCCAGTTTTATGGTGAAAGTTTGACGAAGGCCCCTTTCTCGTTTCAACATGATCATAATGAACACATCATCTCTTCTTTGACAAATGCAATGAACGAGCTCAAGAGAAAATAAAACACTTTTAAACACTTAAGGAGGTTTTAAAGGATTTTACCGTTTTCATACAGCTTTCTTTTTTTTAATAAAGACACTTATTACAATAAGAAGAACATTTTGACTTTCGACTGTGTCTCATGGTCTTCCTCACCCAAAATAATTTCATTGTGGCAATAATCAATGCCCAAAAGAAGTTACCAGAAAACAATATGCCGTCTAAATTTGTCAGTGCTGCCCGGGGACAAGAGAACTTAGTGGAGGCCATCATCAAGGGAACAAAAATTCAATCTTCAGGATGTTGAGGTGCCTGTCACATGACAAGGTTGGCCTGGGATTAAATGGCCGCTATTAAAATGATACGAGCTGTGTCTAAAAAAATCGTCCCTGGACAGTTTGAGAAGGTCTCATAGGTGTCCAGCTGAGGACGTCCCCTCGTAGAGATGGACGCTCCTCTCTCTACAAATGACATGGACGTCTGGCTCTTCATCAGCCAGCAGCAGGAATTAATGATCCAGAAAACTCAGTCAAAGAGCAGACAGGCAGCCCGGCAGGCTTTAAATACTGAGCAGTGAACAGTGAAGGCTCAGGGCACTCAACTGATGTGCAAACTACAGACCTTCACCCTCAGTTTCAAAACAATGCTCTTATCTGACCTTCTTGAATGACTCCTAATTCAGCAAGTCTTTATGAAGTATTCTAAGTCTAGAAAAACAAAATAAACTCGCAGGAAATCCGAAAAGATGAGATATCAAATCGGTTTCCAACACATTATCATTACAGTATGCAAATTAAATTTGACCAAATTCTAAGGAGGGAGGACTACATTTCTGTAAAGCTTTGGTTTACTGTCAAATCTTAGTTGTACCTAACTTATAGAAGTTTTTTTCCGAGGCCAGAGAGACTTTGTAGCGTCTGCCTGATGGCAGTAACTGGAGTGAGTGGTGGAGGGGATTAGAGGGGTCCTCTGTGATCAGGATGGCTTTCCTGATCACCGAGCGGTTATACAGTTCAGAGAAGGTAGGTTGCGATGTACCAATTATTATAAGTGAGAGGAAGATGTGTTTGCTGAGATGAAGAGTCCTTAGGTTTCTCATCAGATGGAGACACTGTTGTGCTTTTTTATACACATAATCTGCATGCTGAAAAGAACGAGACAGTTGTCAAACTCTGTTCCCAGATATTTAAAAGACTGAACCTCCTCTACAAGCTGATCCTGGATTGCAAGCTACAATTACTACAATGTGCAAAGATATGATGACATCATTGAGCCTTTCAGGACGAAGCCCAGACCCTTGTAGGGGCAGACCAGGCTGGTAGTACCACTTTTTACGCTGTTAAGTAAATAAACCTTGTGATGTGCTGGTTTCATTGAAAAGACTCCACAAATAAAGACAACAAGTGACCAGCGGAGTTGGGCAGTATGACACACGGGCTGTGGGTCTGTACTTTACAACTATCAATGTAGGCTGAGAGCTCTGCCACTGTACCGGTAGCTGGCATGAGTACAAACTCCACTAAGCAAAAGACAGATGTTACTAAAAGAGCTGCACATAAACTGTATGTTGTGGACTTTGCTTCACACAATGGAACCTTTTATAACTCAGAGAGACCCAAAAAACAGACTACGTCTTATTTACCAGCACTACGTTTGTTCCAGATTTTATGGTGAGGATTTTAATGTAAACGATCTGATAACTTCTGAGACCGGTTTTGGCTTCTGAAATATATGCAGTGCTGTTTAAGCAAAGGGCAAAAGTGCTAACACTGGATTGTGACTACAGACCTTACTGTTATAAAAAGGTGGAATAAAAGAGACAAACAACCATTGTGTAATATTTAGAAAACCACTTTACACTGTATTGTGCGTACAGTTAAATCTTCTATTGCTCATTCTCACCCACCCAATGCAGAGCCATTGAGACAATTGTTTAAAGGGATGCAGTCTCTTATGCAGCCATTACAGGGGTCAGGAACACTTAAATGCTCATTATTGGTTTCTTATGGAGCTGAGGAGTGTGGAGGCCAAACACAGGGTGACAGAAGGCATCAGTGCTTGGGGTCAAAGGCTAATTAAGCAGAGAGGAACCTTTGCTCCTGCATTGTTAACCAATCTGTCCCTGATAAAGATGACTGCCGGAGAGGCGTGACACAGCCCTCGTCCCTATGCTGAATCTCTATTTCGGCTACTGTGCCCCATCAACTCACAAAATGGCCTGTCAGTCTATCTCCCGGCTTTCTGAGGCTATCCGTCGAAAAGTTATGGATATGCAATAATGAGCTGAGGCGGGCCGATCAATATTTCCTGGACTTTTCTATCACTACGTTTTAAACATGAGATTCATTGAGAGTCGACAGGGTAAGAAAAATGCCAAAGTAAAGGACACAGGAAGAGTGAAATATATTGCTATGGAGAGGAGGACGCCTCTCGCGGGTGCTAAAGCTGCCATATATGTTTATCCAAATCATTCAGCTGTTTCAGAGAGCTGCCAAGGCAACATCATTTATCAATCCACGCTGAGCTGCTGCAAAAAAGAACAACACAATGAAAGGGACTGGAAGAGCATGATTAGGTAGGGGGGCACGGAAACTAACAGAGTTTGTTTCATATAGAGATATAAGGAATGGTGCCCGTGTGCCATAAAAATGTATCTTCTCTGACTTTTATGCACAGCTCTACTTTTTCAGCTCAGGTAATGAAGCAAATATTGCACAGAGGTGGACACTTTGTAGGATGACTGGAAGGAAGCCATTAAAGTATTAAGGTCAACCTTTACTTTTAACAGACAGAGAGATGGTATAAAATATTTGACTATTTACATTTAACCCCTCGCATACTAAACAAACTGGATCGTCAGACCTCAACTCTGTGTGACAAGTATTAAACTTAATCTTAGATAGATTCTGGGGTACAATTTGTCAAAAATTGTGGCATTTTTTGGATTACGATTAAGAGAGATTCAGGCCATTTCATTTTTGGCCTCCCCTCAAAGGAATTTAAACTCTGTGACAAATTTCAGTTATTGGCCAGAAAATGTATTTTGACTAACAAGATAAAGGATGAGCCACCAACTGTCACATGTTGGAATAAGGAGAGTTTCAGGGTCCTCCTTCATGAGAGAATCAGTGCAGTTTTGAGGGCTAATGAGTGGTGTTTTACTGAAATGTGCTCCCCGTCACATGGGGCACCCTAAGGGAATAACTTAAGTTTCCTTTCTCAACCACGAGTCCCACTTTGATGTGAGTCAAAGGGGGAGGGAATAACACATTCAAGGCACTGCCTACAGTTTGCTATGATTGGTTTATCTGTGTTCCTGTATGGAACGTATGAAAACGGACCAGCGAATAGTGTGATTTGGATGGGAAAAGAAACCTTTGGATTCGTCCATGTATGAGCATTGAACTGCAAAGGATAATAGGGACTGTAGTTTCTGCAGATGGCTGTTCATCACGAGTCTGGTTTTACCCAAGATTTATTTTTTTCTTGCCACTGTAACTTTGCTGCGTGTTGCTAAGTACTGTGCACATGATGGATTAACGTTGGGTCTTTGTAATAAAGCAATGATTAAGGTCTTTAACCTGCTTTTTGTAAAGTGTCTCGGCATAGCATTTGTTATGAATTGGCGCTGTTCAAATAAAGATTGATTGATTGATTGATTGATGATCTCTCTGCTTTGGTGGCTCGCGCACACATTCTAATCCTTTACAATCTATTATCCTCCAATCACACAGCCCTATCTGTTTGGAAACAAAATGTGCAGATTCTGTGATCACAGGCAAGTATTTTCAAGTAATGTAAAAATAAAAATAAAATAAGTAATTTGGTTCAACAGACATTCTTCCAAAATCATCATTATAAAAATTATAATAATAATATAATGTGCTAATCTTTGCCAACATAACATATTTCTCAAAAAGGATTCAAATTGAATCTTGATTAATTTTAGCACATTTTTTTCTTGTAGGCTTCATTCTTGTTTGGGGTAAAGAACTTGAATTTAACGTAACTAATAACCAACAGCATCACAGTTATGGTAGTAAGATTACCTAAATAGATAAAAGGAATTGGAAATGTAAAATTAAATGCTGTGTGATTGATGTGCATTGAATCTTAATAAGAAAGCACTGCTATACTTCCTTTACCATCGATTTTAACATCTTGGAAAAAAAGTGCCAGGATTAAACAACCTTTTGTAGAAGTCTTGACTGCAGCCTCAGTGAATTCAATCAAGACGAGTGTGAAGCCTTAGAGTCAAAAACCAGGGCAGGAACAGGAAAGTCTTTTTTTTTTTATGCTGCATTGTAACAATGTTGATACAACCTAGTTTAGCTTTAATGCTATGTGTGTAGTCGTTTTTACATATGCACTCCGGATAATATCTAGATAATTACAGGAGAAACGCTCCGGAGATTCTCCCGACCTAGTCGTTCACATATGCTCCTCACAGCGGGGGACTTTCCCTGTCAGAGGGGAGGGGGGGGGGGGGGGGGGGGGATTTACTGAGGTAAGACGTGACGTAAATAAACAACGCGGAAGTAGCGGCCATAGCAACAGAGTCCGATACACGACGCTATAATGAGAATATTTGTCTTTATATCAATGCTATGTGTAATCCAATGGAATGACAACATCCACAAGAGAGTGGAGAACAACATACTGACCAACAGAAAACATAATGCAGCCGTTTAATTACATGCATGGAGATCGTAGTGATCGCGTGCAGACACTTTATGCACCGTGCAGCAGTCACTGTACATAAACGTCACTGGGGTCCCATTGGCTCGAGATGAGCTCGAGGTGAATCCTCCGGAGTATATGCTGCCACGTTCAGACATCAGCTCACTCAGACTTTTTGCGGATAAAATACTAGGCGTCCAGCAGGATAAACTCCGGGTAAAGTCTGCGCGATAAATTTGGATTATAGTTTCTCAACTAGCAGAAAAAAGATGTACACTTTTCAAACAAAGAGCTTCTTATCTATATTTAACTGTCTTATACTTCTTTTATCTGAAGAAACTGCATTTAAAAAAGGGAGAGACTGAAAACAGAGTGAAGTACCTCACATCCTTCACTTAAAGCTGGACAGTGTGAGAGTGTGCGTGTGTGTAAGTGAGGGAGGGAAATCGAGAGTGAGGCGAAGAGGACATAAACTACACCGCCCAGGCCATTTAATGTCCCCTCAGCCCCAGGCCTGTGTTAATGGTGGTGTTGTACAACACATTACAACGGTGCTTGTGCTCCAAGCAGACAATTACACCGGTATTTAGCCCATCCACAGCCCCGCAGGCTATCAGGGCACTTAGCAGCACAGCAGGGTGGGGAACACAATCTGACAGGCCACACAGGACTTTTACACTGTAACCAAGAGGCAAGAGAGACACTCAATCAGCCTCACACACAACAAGGGCCTGAGGGGTCTTCTGGGACCCTGCAGGATCCATTTCTCTCTCTGCTGTTGGCTCTTATTCACAGATTGAATGAAGCCATTACCTCAACTAAAACAAGTTATTTTATCTGAACATTTGTAAGGATATCATCTTGGGTTAGTAAGGTAGCAAGAAAGTTGTGAACGGCAGCAACTTTTTTTGTGTGTGGTGTTTACTCATATTTAGTTTTAAAAAAGGGAAATGCAGTACGAAAACTCTGCAAGTATGAGTGATTTGGTTGATCATTGTCTCATTCCATCTTTTTTTTTATTCCAGAAAGGGAAAAAAAGTCAAGTCAATTACAGACTTGTATTATTTGTATAAAGTTCCATACCAGAGGGAACTTAAAACATGGATGCATAGAGACAAAATAAAAGCCCTTTGATTAAATGCTCATACTGTATCTTGTAAGGGGAGTTGCAAGTGGTCTGTTTAAGTTGTCATCTACAAAATAACCTATTGATGACCAATTAATCTGCATACTTTTTCTAATTCTACTATCTATACTTAATTAAATTAAAAGCCTCGTGAACAATTCAGGGGACCACAGGTTTGGGTAAAAATCTGCCTCACTGTGGTTGGAAAGTAGATTTTTATGAACAACTCAAATAAATGTAACACATGTTTTAACAGCACTCACGCATTAATGTAAAGCCAGTCCTGACTAAAAATGGAAATCATTCATAATTAAATATATGACATAGATGCCTGAAAAACTTCTATTTGGCAAAGGTTAAACTACGAACAGTATTACTTTTGACTATGAAGTTGAATACCACACAATCCAAAGCAATAGCCCTTTTTGTGCCTCAGCCTTTTCTCAGTAAAACACAGCAGCTTGTGTCTAGAAATGAGTGATGTTCTCAGCATATCAGTGACCAAGGAAATGAACTCTTGCTGCTACATGACATGAAACAGCACTTCTTCTGATAAGGTCACCTACTGGATTGAAGTACAGATTTGTTTCAGGTTGAATAAATCTAAAAGAGTGAGAGGCCTCTCTGACAACTGCAGAATGAGTGGGGCCACGAGTCTGTGTGTGTGCGTATGTGTGTGTCAGTACAGTACATGGATTGTGTGTGTTTGAAGGGACTTCCCTAACTGCCCGTGTGTGTGTGAGTGTGTGGGTGTGTGAGGTAATAGGATCTGAAAGCAGGTAAAGCCCATTTTACACACGAAACAAAGAAACTTACTGAAGGCAATCTCTCTGTTGTTTTTATCCTTTTTTTCTGAGTGGGTGTGGAAAATGAAACCACAGACTTTATAAGCAGTAACTCACTTGGGTGTACAGTACAGTATAGATTGAAGCAAGAAAATCAATAGATATCATCTAGAAAGATAGTAATGGATTTCTAACTTAATGGGCTCACACAGGTCTATCGATTAGCAGGATTAACATCTGCAATACCTCAACAATCTCATTTGCATTTAAATTACTGTACGCTCTGCGCTGACACCAATATAACAAAACAGACAAATGTATAGCCAGCACAGCGGCGCTCGATGTTTGGGGTCTGACTTTTGTATAAATCTTATTTAAACACAAAAGTATTGCGTATGTGAAAAGGAAAAGTTGCTGTGCGAGCAGCTTGCAAACTTTGAGCAGGTCTGAAATTTGAAAAGTCTAGACAAGGACAAAAAATAAAGAGAACATAAAGTCAGACAGACTTGGATTGAAGCTGTCTCCTATAAGACTGAAACAGTCATAACTCTTTTTGGGCAGCTCATCTGAGCCTCGTGGGGTAGATCTTAGTTTAGAAACAGTGTGAGTGTGTGTATATGTGAAGGAGAAGGCGGAGGGGAGGTGGCAGTGTGAGGTGAGATGTTGGGAGGGCAGCGAGGTGGGGTGGGAGTTTGATGGACTGCGCTGTCACCTCCCGCTCTGCGATTTACAGCGGCGGAGCTGCTGACGAGCGCGGGGCAGTAAACAGGCCAACCGGGGGCGTATTTCACAGAGAGCTGGCTTTTATGAAGAACACCAGGACGGCTCTACCCACAGCTCCACCCGGCCCGCCGTGACGGATGGAGAAAGACGCATGACAAGCTTCATCATTGTTTGTAAATCTTAACTGTTCCCGCTCACTAACTCCAGAAGGCAATTTTGCGGAGACAGCGGGGCCTGTGGAGGGGGAGGGCGGGGAGGGGAGGGGGGAGTTAGAGGAGGTGAGTAGGGGAGGGGGGAAGGACAGCGTGGCACTCCTGAAGGTTATTTGGATCTCTGTATTTGGCCAACTGATTAGTCCTATCCTGGGAGGGAGATAAATCTGACGGAGCGCTGCTCGGCAGCCAGGTAGGAGGGGAGGGCAGGTAGACTCAAAGATCACAGCTATTTCCTCCTCATGGAAGATACGAGGTATACAACATTATGGATCAAAGGACAACAATTATAAACTATTCAATTCAAAAGTTATCGTTGCAATGTGATTTCAAATTCAATCATCAACTAGGACAAAGGACTGCACTGTCGCTTATGATTATTTTAAGCTGCCTTGTTGATGTTGGAAATTATACTACAACCTTTCATTCAAATTGGCCAACTATTTTGAAATTATAAGTTGTTCTTTATTAAAAAGTAGGAAGTAGAAGTTTTAAAAATGTCTAGGTAACACCTTCCAACAGTTTAAAATAGGTATAAAAATAATAGCAAAACATAAAAAAAGAAAGATTTGTCTGGTAATCACTTTTTTGTAACTGTGTGACAAAAATAAACCAAGGTGAAGCTTCTGTAATGTTAATGTTTACATGAATTTTGTAGCTCCTTGAAAGCAAAATGATTATTTATCGGGCAGAGGACTGTTATTGAGACAAAACTAGTTATTTCAAGACATCATAAGAGGTGCTGGGAAGTTTTTTTATCAATATATTTGTATTTTATTTATGTACTTGGGGGGGTGTCAATAATGTAATCTATATCTAATTACAGCTGTGAGCAGATGTTCACAAATTAGGAGGCAGAAGCAAAGACTATTTTGTATTTTCGGATAAAAATTACACGTTAATGTTCTGTTGCCTGACTTAAAAAAAAAATAAGCTCTATGTCATTCTGGATGAAATCGGCTAAACACAATGTGATACACAGTAATCATTGATAGTACCAAACCAACAAGCAAAAGAGCTGCAGAAATAATTATGCCGCTACAATGGATAAAAAGTTCACTATTTGATGATCACAAGAACAACATGCTCATACCCATGCAGAGTGATTTATACTCAGCTGATAAGATGTGAATTAGCCTTGGAACTACATCAAGGACACAGTGAAAGACTTCCGCACACACACACAGTCTTGGAGACAAGGGTAAGGACAGACATCCAAATGTTTCACACACCATCTTAGACACTGAGGCTTCCTCTGCAGTAACAGGGCTCATCTTCAGCCTCATCTTCAGTGTGTAGATATGACACACTCCCACGCACCGGATTTGGTATTGGTCAATGACAAGAGGGGGGCAAATGTTTAGACTAACTATTTGATAACAAGGAGAGCTGAGTCAACCTCTAACAAGCTATTTAACTCGGCACTGTCTTATAGCAGATACTGAGAGCAAATTAAATACATTTTTTAAAAATAATGTTGGTGTCAAATAAGTAGTTCTGAGATATACAGTATATATAAAAGAGGCATGAGTCCTCTCAGAGACTTCAGAAGCCCAGAAACTGGGATAATCACTCCTGATGTAAGCAAACTACAAAATAAAAATCCACAACCTGTGTCAAGGTGTTTCAATGAGATTCCCCCCCAAGTCGGAATAAAAGTATAAAACCTTGAGATTCTTTTACGGTTTGTTTTTTTTCTGCTGCTGAGTGTGTGTTATGTTGACAAAATGACGGACCACCGGCTGAGACTGTTGTTCTCTTGTAATGGAGCGTGGAGTTTTCACGGCAGGAGGGCTGACGTGGGACCCTCACAGGAAATGTACAGGTGAAAGTCATAAACTAATGCAGGTACAAGGAGAGAAGGGGGTCTTTAAGGTTGTGATGCTGGTGGAGTCTGCCATGTATTTCACTAACAGAAGGATGTTGATGTAGAAGAAATGATGCTGGGATGCTCAGGAAACACACACTAAACCATACAGGGGATAAACTAGGGTGGGAAATTATTTTTTAAATGGTTTTAACTGCCAAAAAGTAACAACAAATAATCCAAAAGTCAAAGAATGTAAGAGTGAATTTGGCTCCTTGTCTTTGAGTAAACAATAGAAAGAGCCGGGTTAGGGTTAGGGTTAGGGTTTTACACACTGATATTTCAGCAACATTTAACACTAGAAAGGTTTCTCTTTCTCAGATTTGGACACATTTCATGCAAATGTCTTGAAGCACCTAAAGCCAATACATGAGCATACAAAAATCACACCATAGCTAGAAAGGACTACTATAAATGTATCTGCAATTTCTGAGTGAAAAATGTTGGTTAGAAAGGACACAATCTGCATTTCGAACGGGCTTTTAAATGTACCAAAACATGAGGAGAAAAGTACTGCAGTTAAAAACAAATGATTTTTCCTTAAGCACTGCAAGACCTCTCTCTCTCTTCCCTTTAGTGTCCCCTTATCCCCGGCTCATCGACAACTTACATGAATTGCTTTGAAAGCTCCACAAATACTTTACAGGTTAAGTCATAAACACAATTTACCCATATTCACGGGCAACTGGCAGAAAATCCAAGCAACCACCATTAGCAGTGGCCAGCTGAGATTCCCTTCTGAGATTGTTGGGTGCCAATAATGTAATGCTGCATCATCAGAGATTAGATCAATGTCATCTTTAACCAGGGCCAAAACAAACAGCGATGCTCTGTCAGATGTCTGATAGTTTTCTGTGATAACAAAATTAACTAAAGTAGCTTGAATACCCTAAAACAGCTTGGGTTCAGTTACTTTACTCTGACATCTATCAAAGAATTGTACCGTTAATCCTACTTTACATATTTTTCTATTTAACCCCAGAATTTTAATTTATGTTCAGACTGATATCATCACCTTTGGATTATTAAGTAACCATTTAGTAGTATTTAATAGTAGTTTTATCAGGTAAGGTAAACTGTAAATGGTTGTATATTTTTCTATAAATACTGAAAAAACTATAGTATGTTAATTACAAATATGCATATATATTTCAGCATTATTACCACTCCTCACCGATGCACTGTTGTCTCACTTAGGCTCGTACATATACCATCAATTTTGCTTTCATTAAAACTGTTAATCAATAATACAGGGTGAAATGTGAGAACTTTACTGTCTTCAATTATACAATTATTGTTTGTTTCTCAAGGAACAAAAATGATATTGGCTGTTTCTGTGTATTGAGCTTTTGTACTTATGGATGCTTCCCCCCCCCCATACTTTTCTTGACATAGGCCCACAGGGACAGTGTATCATGTAGACAATATGTGTTGATGAACAAGTGATAAGACTTTTAATGGAAAATATTTTACCAGTATCGGGATGGGAAAAATGATCGGTTTTTCTAACCTAATTAAACTGATCACATCTGCCACAGCTTTCCATTTGGGACAGGATGCAAGCATTTCTGCTCGACATGAATGGATTCCTCCTTGTGAGGAAAAGTGGAACAAACCAAGTGATTTTTTCCCTCTTGTATTTTCAAACCGAGGACTGTCTTTGACAATAGCAGAGAGTTCACAGTCTGACTTTATAAAATGCCAATGTTGTTTAAAAACAGATCTTGTTATACTTGAGTGGGAAGAGTGTTGAGTAATAAATGTCACCGAGAATGTATTTTCTTTGTAAGCACTTTTCTGAGTAAGTATATAACAGGTTGTATCAGGTTCTCACAGCTTTAAAAAAAAAGCAAAGATAAACTTTTTAGTGAACTTTCTGTCATCCTTTATGCAGAAAAGATAACAGGAAGGAGAGAACAGCACTCAGACTTTCATGCTTTCCTTTTTATGACTCAATCAAGTTAATTGTCACTATTGAAAACATTTATGTTGTTCAGCCAGACACATGTAAACACAGGTCTGTATTTGAGGGAAAGTCAAAAAGAAAGTACATTAAAAGTTATAAAAGCTTCTCTTTAGACTAATTTCATCTTCTAAAGTTTACACTTGTCTTGAGTGCACTCCTCCCTAAATGTACTTAACCACACCGTTGATCAAATCTGGGTTAAACTTTATGGGGCCTGAGAAGTATGAGGGTTTATGTGTGTGTGTGACTCACAAGCTGCCATGGTCTCAGGGCAATTGTTGTTGTTATTGTTGTCCTCCAGACTGAAGAGGGGTGGCACACAGTTGGTGGAGCCCAGGCCCTGGGTCAGATAGGTGGCTGCTGGGTAGTAGGAGTGCATGCGGTACTGAGAGGAAACATTGTGGGATGAAAGGCGACCATCACCATGAGGCATCTGCTTTGTTAAAAAAAAAACACAAAAAAGCTCATTTAACAAACGTGAGAAAAAAAGTCTTCATACACTTGAATCCACAGAGAAGGTCCAAATCATCAGCTTCCTAGAAACCTCAGGTCCAGAAAGTGGGAACCACAAGACTCTCTTACACCCTCTAAAAGACCGTAATATTGCAAGATTTTTACAATTCGATGTTGGTGTAATTTACGTCTGGGTCTACAATAAAGCAGCTAATCTTGGTTTTGTTTATTGTCAGGGATTAAGGCAAAAAGAGTAGTAATAACACAGAAATACCCTGTTACAAGTTTAACACTGCATTGAACACTACAGAAATGAGAGTACAAAAGCATCAGACTTTAGTCTGAAGTAGGCTCAGTAGGTAACTGAACATTTATTATCTTAATCTCAGTTTTGAAGCATTAATGTTTCCCTCACTTTGTTGTTTCAGCTGATACAGCTGGAGCTAATCTTAATTGACAGGCAAAGGGAGGGCTCAAAAAAATAAACATGTATGCACTTGAGCCCACCAAAAGCACATTGTGCTGCTGGCTGGAGTGAAACCTTTCAGGCTTTAAAAAGGCTTTGCTTCCTCCAGTGAGCTTTTCTAACTATCAGGCTACTTTTTGTAAATTTTGTTCAGGAAAACAGTACAACTCAGAATTTCCTAAAGTGACTTCTTTATATGTTACTTAACGTAGTCTTGTAGCTACTTTTATCCATAACTCAATCCAGACTCTATGGCATTGTCAAACGTTTTTTCTGATTAAATACAGTCTGTTCTTTAACATTTTATAACCAAACCCCATGCTAACTTATAGAATGACTTCATTTTTTGTTTTCATTGTCTATATGGTATAAAGTTGAAATTTCCATTAAATCAAATGCAGTGTAAACACTGTTGTTCTCTCTGGACCTATTCTTATTTGATTGCGCAAATCAAGCTTCAAATATTTACTGGAAACACTTCCAGTAAAAACCCCTATCTGAACGGACAAAACATGAGAGACAAAATAACATATGACTGAGAACTAGTAGTATTTTAATTAACTGAGCAGCTGTCTGTAGATAAAATAGGTTGCAACATGCTGCGCTGGTTTTGTCCAGTCCTCTGAAAACTTTAAAACGAGCTGTCTACTCAGCAGCAAGGCCGCCTCACGGAGGGTTTTCAATTTCATTTTTATGGAATTTGATTTCTGTCAGCCTGTAATATGTCACCCGTATTGTCCACACCATCAATTCTCCGACAGCTTTATAAACTGTTATTTAAGCTACACTCAGCTCTTGTATTAGGCTGTGAAAAATACAATAGAGATTGGATTGGAGTACTGTAGGGGAATAAACTTACGGTTTGCGGGACACAAACAGTGCCAAACAAAACTGCCTTTGTGAAAGCTTCTTACAAAAGGCAAGTTGTGCCATTCTCAAACAAAAGGTTCACTTTCAGTCATTGCAGATTAAGGTTGTGTGAATTGCTTATTCTGTCAATGAGATCATTCTAAACATTTCTCAGTATATATTGCTCGGACAAAGACAATTCTGTCCTTATTAAAAGCTGCATGGACCAGTAGTACAGCTGTCCAAACACATCCTTGGTGGCAAAGTGTGTTATGTACTTGAGTTATAAGAGGGGGTTAATGCAGCATCGTAGAATAAAGAACAAACATGATCTAATAACATGTATCTATATACTCTGCCTCTAAATGGATTTGTATCACTAGGTTTTACTAGGTAACCACATTTACATTGATGGCAATTATTATCAGCTAGACAAACTCAATTAAGTAGCATGATAGATATGATTTCAGAGTGACTTGTGCCAGATGCGTCTCATGTACTGTACCTTCTCTAAACTAAATTTGCTCTCTCCTGGGGGGGGGGGGGGGGGGGGGGCTTCCTTACCTCCCTGAGAGAGCCTGTCTTCTTATCTGGCACCATCACCTGTCTGGAAGCTCTACACAACCACTGTATTATCATCATCCACCTGCATGATAGCCAAGCACCACTGAGTGCACAGGAGAGCAGAGGGTGAGGTAGATAAGTTTATGCTGATAAAAGACCACAGTGTTGACTTGTGGGTTTTGATTAAGAGGAGGGGGGGGGGGGGGGGGGGGGGCTCAAGCTCAAGATCACTATATTGTAAGAACGTGTTATATCAGTTCGATGATTTACAGGGAAATATTTTCTTACTGAACTGACGTGGTTGAAAATAACATCTGAATTCTTAAGAATTAAACCGAGGTTGACTGAGGAAAATAAACCACCTTGCTAATTGCTCTGCAATTATTGCTTAACAATAAATAATTTTTTCATGATGGTGTAATGATGTCTATCATGCTTTTGGTGTAGCTAACCAGAACTGACCAAAACAAAGAGTCCAAGGAGAGGCAGAGAACACACAGAGTCTGTGTTTGAGGGCAAAGCATTACCATTTATCCTGGTAACTGTTCTGCAAATCACAGCTACTGGCTACTACTCAATTGTGGCTCAACTATTCCAGTATTTTACACAAACAAACAATTGTGCAAAGAAATAAAATGTAGTGGTTGATAATTACAATTTAAATCATAGAATGATTCAATATTAACTTTTTAAAGAGATATAATATACACTTCAATCAGTCGTTAAAAAGGAGAAGAGAGGGGCGCTGGTGGCGCAGTGGTTGGTGCACGCGCCCCGTGTACGGAGGCTGTAGTCTTCCAAGTGGGCGGCCCAGGTTCGAGTGCGGCCTGTGGCTCCTTTCCCGCATGTCATTCCCTACTCTCTCTCTCTCCCTGGTTTCCGACTCTATCCCCTGTCCTGTCTCTCAATTAAAGGTACGAGAAGCCCAAAAATAAATCTTAAAAAAAATTTGAAAAAAAAAAGGAGAGGAGAGTGCCACCTCCAGAAACATATTCAATAAAAATGAATGAGAAAAGGCCTTATCGCCTAAAAATGTGACCGCAGTGATACATGCTTCACATCAAATATGGAGACAAAATCCAAATAGTGTAACCCAAGGATAATAACTTCAGTTTGGGATGCTGAAATTGAAGCGTTGCCCATCAAATTGTGGAGGTATAGGACAGGTAAAGGAGACAGGAGAAAAGCAAGTGGATTGTTGATAGTTGTTTGGTTACAGTAATAATGGGCAATAAAAAACTAAGATTAACTGCTTCTCTTATTTGTACGGACATATTCTGACACTTTTGTGATTATGACAGTAAATTTGGAGGAAAAAAAATTGTGCAACTGGGTATTTGTGGGAGTGATATTCATCTTCAAACAATCAGCTCTTCATGCAAATACAAAACAAGTGGTCCCTGAATTTAAATAGCCGTAGCACGTAGCCCTCTCAACCTGACACCTTCACTGAAAATATCATAAATCACAAAGGAGGATGGCTAAATTATGCTAAAGAGTGCTAACTGATTAGCATTTATGTGCTCACTTTCTCCTTTGAGCGCTGAGGCATAGCGGTGTGTTCCTCTGCCGACAGACAATACCATTAACCTTTGCAATTCAGGCTCTTCTGTGCGCTGGCAGGTTAGTGGAGGCAGTGACCCCAAAACTAGATGTTGCTATTGGAAGAACGTGGAGGAGGGGGAGGTAGGTGGAGATGAACAAATGCTCTTCATAGAAAAACAAACCACCTCATCTGAGATCTCAGAAGAGTTATAGATCTAATTTGCTTCACGCACAAGCTCATCTGATTAGACACAATAGAGATACTTTTAAGCATAAATCAGTGTGAATATACAGATTGGTGAATGTGAGACCGTGTGTGTGTGTGTGTGTGTGTGTGTGTGTGTGTGTGTGTGGATGCTAGACACCGTCTCCCCAGTGAGTCCCACTTAAAAGCATAAGAGCTGCTAATTAAAAAAATAAATACTCTAATCCATCTCTTATGAAAAGAGAAACAAAAGTTATATATACATCCCTACTAGAAGCAATAAAGAAAAATCAACTTCTAACATGCTTCAAGTTCATCAGCTTTCTACAACATCACATTTAAGCATAACGATAAAACAAACTTTTCATCACAATGTTTTGCTACAGTTGCATTCTGAGAGTGCAGTTATTTCCCATGTCAAGACAAATTCATTTAATCGCTGCTGGAACAAGTTTTTTTGTCATTTATTAGAGAGAGAAAAATAAAGTTAATAGCTGATAACTTTTTTTATTCAGCAAAAAATATAACCTGGTGGCAGCTTTTCAATTGTGACAATTGATGTGTTTACATAATTGCACTTGCAACCTTAGCTGTGTTCAAAGCATCTTTTTGTGATTGTCACATTGAACATTGAACAGTTGACAGAAGCGACAGATGAGTAACATGGACATGGAATAAGTAGCCTACTTTGTTCTTTTCCTCAAGCATAAAAGTAGTACCTCTAACAAGTTTTGCACTGTACTGAAAATTACATTTTGGATGGATTGATTTGTCACTTTGTTGTTGCATTTTGATAGTCTAATACACATGTTATTGATTTATCTATTTACATACTGCTGGATACCCTGTGAATGCCCACAGCATATAATAAAGATATTTAGACCAAAAGTTGATCAATCATATTTTGAAATATTAAACTGAATCTGAGAAGTAACTAGAAGCCAAACTAAAGATTTTTTAGAAGTTCAGTGGTTTAAGAAGTAGTTTTGCCTTTGAGATGAAGTGATGTCAGAGTAAAATACAGCAAATAGACAACTACTAGAGACTACTTTAAAACTGTACAGAAGTTATGTACTTAGTAACTAAAACCCATTCTACGCTAGTTATAGCTTATTAAGCTAATATAACATGTAAGAAGGGTGTTGTGAAACACTCAAGTATATACGGGATTTATGTTGCGTTGCTCTGTAAGGCAGTGGTTACTTTGTTACATCACCTGTTTTGTTGATGTGCGTTCCTTTGTGACGTATAGTTTAGTAGCGGTGCACTCTGCATGTGTTTGCTCTGGATGCAGGAAATACAATTTGACTCATGGTAAACTCCGGCATGTTAGGGATTATCATCCTCCAGTATTTCATTTTGGTCCAAAAAAAAAAAAAGGCATGCATTGAAGACGAAAAAAATGACAAGTCTGGACATGACGGGCAGTGCACACTGATGTTTGCTACAACAATGAAAGCCTACTATACACTGAGAGTGGGAGCAAATAGACAAATACCTGACAGTAAAAACAGCAATTTGCATGTGAGGTTATGTCTGATATACACTGACTGAAAATACCATTACATTTGTGAAATTGGCAGATAGCCATCATCCAGCGACGGAGAACTTGAATCCCTGTGTCTGTAACGACGCTTAGAGAAAGCCAAATATATGCCCCTGGAGGTTTTTGGGGCATTTCTCTAACACATTTGCTGGAAAAACACAGTTTCTTTTTTTTTTAAATCACATGGTTACACAAAAACCCTACAACAGTCAATAACCTCCTGCATGTCAAATTGATCTCTCTTACAACTATGATCAGTCATGATCAAATTTTACTCTTTCATGATTATGGGAGTTTCTTAACTGACAAAAGAAAGGCAAAAAATACAAAAAAGTACACAAACTGTATTTGCTTTCATTAAATCTTTTTCTTTTTTTCCTTTTAAACGAGTACGGTTTGCTCATATCGAAAGAAGACAAATGTATACCCCAAGATTGTCTTCATGCTGCTGAAGCCAAGACATTTTACTGAAATAAAAAACATTATATCAGGAAAGTTTTAGATCACAGGACTATATAAATAAGATTGTGAATTGTGGGTTTACTAAATACACTGGTACACACATACCTTTACTCTGCTGTGATTGCCTTACTGTTTCAAATAGTGACACCAAAGTCCTCCATTAAGTTAAGCCGAGTAAGCAACCCAGGAATACCAGTAACGATCAACATAAATAACTAAAATGATCCCTCAAAAAGGGGTAAATTAGACTGACTGTTACTGGTAAAATCAGGGTTGTTATTGTTGGTCACCTGGTATTGTTGGTAGTTGTAGAGGTTGCTGTAGTAGGTGGGGTAGCGTGAAGGCTGATAGAAGTTGTAATAAGAGGTTTCCAGCAGCAGGTCTGAAGATCCCTCAGTATGAGCTCGGGAAGCAGCTGATGGGCTGGGGGTTGAAGCCGAGCGACTCCCTGGGGGGAAAAAACATAGGAGATAAATTAAAACAAAGTTTGGTACAGATGACATGGTTTGATGTTTTTGGCTAGATGTGTGGATTAACACTGAATCTGAAAAACAATATCAGGACTGCATTGATGTACTCTAGACCTTTATGTTTAAATGTAATGTTTGCTAATGCAGAAAAAAATGAACCAAGAACAGCAAGAATGAGCTCTACTTGATACAGATCAGAAACTGCAGTAGTTCTTTTG
Organism: Labrus bergylta; assembly: GCF_963930695.1. Taxonomy (NCBI): domain Eukaryota; kingdom Metazoa; phylum Chordata; class Actinopteri; order Labriformes; family Labridae; genus Labrus; species Labrus bergylta. Next base: position 18,015,388 of record NC_089196.1, read on the forward strand.
ATTGATCATTTAAAAGGAAAGGAAGATCACTTTAACTTAACAAGATTTGTCTAGGCATTCATTATCAGTAAACTCAAATTGCTATCAACAGCACCATCTACAGGTGACAAGTGTTTTTGATGTCAAATTAGAAGATCAAAGACAACACAGAATCAGAATGCAGTTTTAATGTGGGATGAAAACAACCATCAAATCATACTTATTATCTGTTGTTCTTTTCTTATCAACAAGGCCACATTCTTCTCAGGCAGACCCTGATCTTTTGGTCTTTTACAATGAAGACAATGTGCACCAGTGAAGCCATTGAAGATAATGACATTTCTTGTCCCTGTTCTGATCCTTGTCATCAGTGAGTCACAGAGTGCTCGACTCCTTTTTCTTCACCCTTGCCAAAGACCCAAAGTTCAATCTCACAAGCGTGCAAAGCAGAATACAAGCAAAGACGTAAGCAACCTTGACCATGGTCAACTTTTAATATGTGCTATCAGGCTGACAGGGAACACGATATCTTTGTCTGCCTCCACACCATGCCCTTGTTGGTGCCACCATATCAGCTTTAATTTTCACTCGTTTCCCACAAAATTGTTTTGCTCACAACATAAATCAAAGCAGTATGATTTCAATTAATTTCATTTGAATCATTTTTATTTGAACATATGTTCAGATTTAATAATTTCAGTGATTTTTAAATGTTCTTTTCTTTCCTCTGTCATGATGCTTTTGATGTCTTGTGTGGAGCACTTTGAATTGCCTTGTTGTTGAAATGTGCTATATAAATAAACTTGCCTTGCCTTGTCTACGCTGTCGTATGTCTTATAATGGTTTCATTACAGTTGTTGTTTTAGCCCTACATGTAATCTATTATCACACAAGTAAAATCAAAGTCACATTTGAGATGCTTAAATACATTTTTTGGTAATTTTTCTTAAAGCATTCCTTAATTAGATCAGATTTTGCTTCAATACATGCGTACCTATACCTGTTGATCCTTAATTTGTTTTATCCATGTATGCTTCCATTATTGAGGCATCCTAGATGTCTTTGATGATTTCAGATATGCAACTCTACCATTGTATGAGACTCTGCAACATTTTAAATTAGGTTTCTTTTTCGATGTGGTCCATAGGATTCAGGGAGCCAAAATATTAGAAAATAAAACTTTGTTTTTTGTTGTTAAATGAACTAAAACTTCTAGTCAACAGCAAATCAGCTGTTAGTTACAATTGGTAATGTGATGCAGGGTAGTTAAGGGGGAGGAAGGCTTAGTGAGACACAGCTGGTAATACTGAACCTGTGACAGCCAGAGTGGAGGTGCTGCTGGGAGTTGGGGATCGTGCCTCCACAGAGAACAAGCAGTCCTGTCCTGCTTCATTCTTCACCATCACCTCAGAGCCGGACAGAGCTACTGGACTACAAATCCCAAGCTCCTCCTCCTGAGCCTGTTGCCGTCTCAGGGCAACCTGGAGGGAACAAACGGGAATAAAATATTTCCCTTTGTCTATTGACTTTGCAAAGAATATTACAAAAAAAACAATAAATTATTATAATTTAATTATTACACTTCTATTGATCAATAAGACTGTTGTCTAGTCTGCTACATTAACTTCATGTATTTTTTCTCCAAATAAAATTAAGTTTCTCCTCTTACTTAAAATACAAAGCTGTATGCCTACTTCACGTTAAAGCAAGGTCATCAACAACTGTACCATGATTGAAGAACTGCGGCAAAAAAAAGGCCTCTTAAATACAAGATATTTTCTATTTGAATTATTCTTAATAACCCACCAATTGAAATTATTTTGGTTTCTGACTTTTTAGCAAATTTTAGAAAAAAATAAATGTGAAAAATGTGGTTCTTGAAGATTATGATGAACATTTTTCGGACATATTCTAGACCGAACTATTTATTAGTACGAGAAAGTGACTATAATCCATAGTTAAATCCTTGTTTCACTTAAATCTCTCTCAATTCAATTCAAATGATCTTAATAGACGTGACAGATCTGCAATCTCTGTTGCCAAAGCAGTACAGAAAAGAACAACAAATGATTAGTCAAATATACAGAATACAAATCAACAATCGTAACACATTTAATAAAATACATAACTATGAATGTTTCTCTCTCCATTAAGATACTTTAAAGTTCAACAGTTTATAAAGTTATACAACTTACAATTACTGTAGCCCAACCGAATCAATACAAATAGGCCTAATTGTAAGTGTATCTTTCAGAAATAGGTGTACAAACCTCGCAAATTTTACTTAATGCTGCAAATCACAAAGATTTCAACACAGTTCAACACATCTTTGAATAGAAAGTAGCTGCTCTTGTTTACCTGTCAATTTGTAAACTTTCAGCTGTTATCAACAAGTGTAGCAACATATTAAAAACATTTATTAACAGTGTAATGGTCTGCTCAGACTGTTAAACTGTTACTGAATGTTTCTTTGATGTGTTTATGAAAAAGATAACTATCAACAAAACACACTTTGTGGTGGAAAAACAGGGAAACGATGGGTAAGCTAGCCGAGCTCTACAATAAGCTAGGTTAGCTAGGTTCAAATTAACCTTGGTGAAGATAGAGAATTAAAATCAAGTGGGAAAAGATTTGAAACATGTCCAACTTGTCAAAATGTGAAACAAACATGAATAAAAAATATATTCAATAACGTTTACAGTTTCTATTTCACCTTTGACATCGCAGATACAATGTATTTAAGAAACCTTAACAGGTGAAAAATGTTAATTTGAGTTGAACTCTGCGCCTCACGGTTACCTGGGCCGCCATGACTCTCTGCCTTTCTGCTATCAGTTTACATTTAGGACATTGGCAGTCCCTCCAGTTGCAGAAGCGTTTGTGTCCCTTCAGAGGGGACACATATCCGTGGTTCCTACAGCGGGAGCATTTGGGCATCCTGGTAGGTTTCTGGCCTTTGGATGGGGAAAGAGGTTCGGTGGACCCAGTCCCCTGGCTCTGCTTGTCCTTGTTCATGACTGCAATGCAACAACAACAACAAAAAAGTTAAATAAATCTATCCCTAACTGTGCGACCTGCCTAGTGGTCTGCCTTTGGGTACTATTTTGGAGTTTTTCCCAGCAGGGCAAGCTCAGCTGGTTAGAGTCTGTACTGGTGCCAGTCCCTCCCGCCTTGCTGATGCTGTGGTGTGGGAGTCTATGGTGGGAGGGGGAGAGCTGGGAGGACAGTGGGGGGGCAGTGGATGGCCCCTCACTACAAGTCTGTCTCTCATTCATACGTAGGCTAATAACATTTGTAAACTTTTTCTCAACAAAAAAAAAAAAAAAAGAAGCTATTTCTCATTGGAAAGTTAAATTAAAGTGTGGAGGCTGTGGTCTTCCGGGCCGGCGGACCAGGTTCGGGTCCGGCCTGTGGCTCCTTTCCCGCGTGTCGTTCCCTTCTCTCTCTCTCTCTCTCTCTCTCTCCCTGATTTCCAGCTCTGTCCACTGTTCTGTCTCTCAATTGGGGGCACAAAAATAAATCTTTCCATGAAGTTTATAACAGAAACAAAAAAGTAGGCTCCAGTCAGCTTCAGATTAATGTTGACTTCTTTTCCATTCAGTGTTGGATCAATTATTAAAACAGAGCTGAACTTCTTCATAACCCTTTTTCTTCAGTGTCAGTGGAAGAGACCAAACACACTCATTGTACTTATGGGTTGATTCTCAATTGAAAAACTGAAGTAGGCCTATATAGGCCTAACCAACAACATAGCTATGATTATAAACATTTAGGCCTACATATTTACCTGCAGAGTTGGTCACAGAGGGTAAGAAGAAAAAACAATCTAAAACAAACTACTCAAATTAAAACATAACAAGTTAGACTGATGACCAAACCTCCTTGAAACACTAAACTACTGATCATTCAAGATTATGGTAGACTTACCGACCATGAGGTGATGGTGAACAGATGCAGTCCATCAAAATTAATTTATTGGTTATATTTGACTTCATTGAACCAAAATGTTTGTATATGACCTCCACACATACACCTGCTGGTTATGATTTCAAGCAACCAAAGAGGAAGTGAGGACATCCAATGGGCTTTTCAGAGGAGCTGCAGACCGTACCATTACATGGGGGATGAGGGGGTTAGTTGTTTTAGGGTACAGTAAGTAAAAATAAGTAAGTTAAATGAGCCTATATAACTTTTATTCTATTGTTTCATAATAAGGACAGCCAACAAGTACATAAAACACGACTTTGTCTTGATTTTCTTTGGAACAGTTTTTCTGATTGTGTTTATCAGAAAAAACATGAACAGAACAAAAAGGATCTTCCAGGTGCTGCAACAAAAGATTGGTGCTAGTTGCCTGTTTATGTTCAATACAAGTGAAAAAACATAAGTTACATTGCTGGAGAAAGGTCCAGCCTCTGATGTTCTTACAATCCCCCTTGACACCATTAGGACATCTTTTGGATCAAACTACAAGCCCCTCTTTGAAAAAAGGTCAATGCTGGTGTCTTGGCCCACCATCAGTTTTAATCTATTAGGAAATATCTAAAAAAATATGTGCATTGTTTTTCTACATCAATGGTTGTTTTTCCTTGTCAAAGCATCTCTGAGGATCTAGAAAAGCACAATATAAGACATATTTATTATTATTGCTATACCTACAATTAATTAATATGATATTTGCAGATGTTACATTTACATTAATATATGAATTACCTTGATCTCAGATCCTCTTTTCTCTAGTGTGTTGGGTGTTGTGGTGATGGTGCCAGTACAGTATGCCCAGGAGGTCTATCAAGGATTCATAATCTTAGTTGAATCATGTTGCATCTATCTAATAGAACCCCCATAAGATTTTATACAGCTTTATTGCATGACAGATAAATAAGGTAAATTAAACTGTCTCACCATATAGATACTTTTCAAATTAGTTAGAGATGAAAATATGCTAATTAGTTCCCCTAAATACCCCTGTACCTCCTTACCTCATTGGATTGTGTCTATATAGTGCTCAGTGTAGCCAATGATATTCCCCTTGGCTTGTAATGAGGTCTTAATATCCTTCTAAAATATATTTACTGTTGCTCATTTTTCATAACCCCTGATATGTGTGAGTTAATACTCTCCTATTAATTTAAAGGCTTGACTGAGCTGAAACTGAATTAACCTGCACACAGGTCAATCAAGTCAAGTGGATTTATAGGCAGGGAGTAGAGTGAGGTGAAAAACACAGGCGCAGACAATTAAAATCCCTGCAGCCAAATAGATGGGCAATGAAAAGTTACCAATTATAAAGCTGATCTTTACACAGTGCTGGTACATCGCTTAAGATAAATAACTGCTACACTTCATTGGCCTGAGGTCCTGGTCCTGCAGACTGAGTCAGTCTAAATCAGCATTGCAATGTTGCCTTTAATTGCATTCAAGGTCATAATTAGAGATTATAATTGAGTAATGTAGTCTGTGATTTAATACATTTAACCTTTCTATGAGGATGATTGCTCTCTTGGACACCCAGTATACTATAGAGGTCAGCAACCAAAGAGTAGAGGTTCTTTTGATAGAACATGCAGATATTAAATTGGCAAAATACAAATTATGGAAACAAATAAAAGACACAAATTGTGACATTTCCTTCATGCACAGTATATCGTGCACCATGGCATGCTGTTCATGCAACACTGGCTTTGACCACATAGGGGTCCTTCTGAGTTTGAAATCATCAGAGGGTTGGAAAATGATTTGATTTCAAAATAGTTCATCAGTTGAGTAAACCCTTTTGAAAAATAATTTCTTATAATAAGAACATTATTCTGAAGTTGATAATGTGATAAAACGTCATTACATAGTTATATTCAAGACTCAACCAAGAAAAAACTAGCTGGGGTTAAAACTACTGTTTAAATTGCCGCCAATGAAACACAAGTGCTGAAAATCCCTTTAAATTGAATTTGATTGTTGTATGAAAGGTGCTATGAAGCTTGATTGATTGTTTGATTGAGTGATTGACTGATTGACTGATTGACTGATAATGTTTCTTAAAGGAAGTAATTTTGAAACTTTTTATCATCTATTTATTACCTTTGTAATTTTTTTAATTTCTTAACAGCAAATAAAATGTATGAATATAAATAAATGTAATGAACCATTCACGAATATAACACGTGGTTTCAATCATAGACTTCAATCTATGGTTTAAATCTTGTCTGGCCATAGCTGTGATACCTTTAAATCTGTCAGATTTCTCACTTCTTTGAGCGAATGTTAGATGAAACCCCAAAACTGTCACGTGACGTGTTCTCAAAAACATTTATTTGACTGACTGAAAAAAAAATACAAATACCGACCAGAACATTTTATTTTTTTTCCATCTTGTTGCAATTTTAAGTTGAGAGAAGTAAGATTAAAACATTTCTCTCCTTAAGTCCCTGAACGCAACATTGCCTAGCAACAGCGTAGTTTTGTGCTAGCTCTCGGAGTAAACTTTTGCCACTTTTCTCAGACGAAATGCCCAAAAAGAAAGACAAGAAAGGCGCCGACAAACAAGATGACAACAAGAAAACACCAAAAAAGGGGACTGCCGATACTCCTGGAGACAAAACTGCCTCTGACGACAGAGAAAAGGAATTATATTTGATTCAAATACGGTATTTGAACGAGCAATTGGAGGGGTGAGTCTGTTTTAATGAAGACGAAAAGCGCCTTACTTTAAAAGGAAAAGAGACCGATAGTTAAAACTACTTGGTGTGCTATTAAATTAAGAAAGAACATTTAGCAAAACCTTCTTGTCATTCGGAAATTACATGTACGTCATGTCGTAACCATAGACTGTACGTAATTTACCATGTGCTCGTATAATGCAAGCTATTGGCGATAAGGCTATCACTTTGATTTAATACATTTCACTGTTTAAAAACAGGATGAGATATTTCTATCTTCATAGGGGTCACTAAGATTAACACAAAATGAAATCTTCTTACAGAAGCTTTAAGTTAAACCAAATCTCTAGCTTTACCAGCTGCAGCATTCAAGTTATATGTACATAACGTGTTCCCAAACTAAGATTCAAATCATATATTTCCCCCTGAGATGTTCCACTTTTTCTTTTAATTCTTGAGATATTTGTGAAGTATTTTTGCTACTTTTCCTTGAGAAAATGTTTTAATCACTAAAACAAATGCAGTGGTCACTGTTCAATCTATTTATTTAAATGTAAATTCATATTTAAAGATCAACTTCAAATATAGGCATCTAGTACTGCCACTATTTTGAAGTGAAAGAAAGTGCACTCCAGACCAGCTTCAGTCACAAACCTAGAGATTGTGATGACAACAACTTCGAGTTGCATGTGAACCAAAGTATCTTTCTGAAAGTAGCGCTTGCTCCAAAGTCATGTGATAATTAATGATGGGATAAACAGAATCCAACCTGCTTCATGTCCAGAAGATGATACACATAACCCTGGTGTTCAAGCAGTACTTCAAGAATCATTTTAAGATTTTGTCGATTAAGCTTTCATGTCTCTTTCGCACCCAGATATCAGCTGAAATGTGATCAACTAGAGGCAGAAAAGCAGAGCTTGAGCTCTCAGCACATCTCACTGGAGAAGGACAAGAAAGACAGTGTTGAGTATTTGAAACGCACTCTGCGGGAGAAGGAGGAAAAGGTGGACGATCTGACAGAGCGCCTGGTGGGCCAGCAAGAGGCTGCAGATCAGGACAGAGACACCCTGCAGCTGCAGATCAGTCAGCTGAGGAAAGAGCTCCTAGACCAGATCAAAGAACTCACTACTGAAAACATGACACTTGGTGAGACTGAAACTGGCAATATATTTTTGCATTTATTGCATCTCCAATAGCTTCAATAGGGGGTGAAATATAATTAGAATTATTTTGCACAATGAGAGAGAAATTGACAAGGATTGTTTGGTGTGCAAATATGACAACAGTGTCGTGTTTTCCACCTCACTAGATCTGTTACTTCAGCACATTATTAACTACAGGACATCTTCTCATATTTTCAACCCCTTCACTGCAGAAACAAAAGACGTTTTAATTAAATCTCAGTGAGATTCGTTTCACCATTTGGGGTTAACTCTGGCATCCTCTCTCTCCTCTGTCCTCTACTCAAAGCTGGCAGGCTGGATAGTCTGACTGAGTTTCGGAAGCAGAAGGAGCAGCTGATGTCCACCGTGGAGTCTATGGAGAAGCAGCTTACGAGCCAGGAGGAGGAACACAAAGCTGACATCCACAGCCTGGAGATGAAAGTGCTGCTAGAGAAGAGGAGGTTTTGATAGCAACATTACTACTAAAAGCATTACATCAGATTTAATCATTTGAAATCTATTAAACAGACTCTCCTTAATATGAAAAAAAAAATGTTGTCATAAAGGTGTGGAGCATATAGTCCACCTATATATCTATAACCAATAAGGTGGTCAAAATGATATTACTACCCGAAGGAACTCATCATGCTGCTCATTTTAACAGTATTTTTCAACAGTAATGTAATGTGATTAAACACTGGCAACCAATTATTCTGCAGACCACAGTCTACTCAGATGCGTGTGTTATAAACTATGCTGCATGAAAAACTACATGGTGATACAATTTGAAGATGTAGTTTGTACCAGAAAACATATGCAGCAATAACAATAAATGGGCATGACAGGCCGATGTCTGCAGATCCAGCTTTTTGTTCCTTTAATAGAGAGACAGGACAGTCGACAGAGCTGGAAATCAGGGAGAGAGAGAGAGAGTAGGGAATGACATGCGGGAAAGGCACCACAGGCTAAATTCAAACCTGGGCCACCTGCTTCGAGGACCACAGCCTCCATATATGGGGCGTGCGCACTAACCACTGCACCACCAGCACCCCCATCCAGTGATTTATTGGTCAGGCTTTAGCGATAGTCATTCCAAGTCTTATAAAATGAATTGTAAAAAGCCAGGGTTTATTCATATAACTGATTTTGCCTTTAAGCATTAATGATATAAGATGCCTAAATCAACTACCCATGGTTCCCCTCTCATCTGCCTCTATCCTGTTCCCTGAAACAAGGTTAGAGAAGGAGATGGAGAGCCACGTTGCAGCCATAGGGGCAGATGTGCAGCACAGAGTGAACCAGAAGGTCCCAGAGACAACCAGGTTGGCCATTCAGGAGAATATGGAGCTGAAGGCCCAGATGGGTCAGCTGTCTGTGCACACACATATTGTGATGGAGGAGAACTCTACTCTGCAGCAACGAAAGAGTACGCTAAGTATGGATGTGGAGAATCTGGAGCAAATGCTCAAGGAGACATCCCGCCAGAGCTGCATCCTCAAGAGGGTAAGAAAGAGGTCTATCTAATCATTGCTTTGGCCACTGTATGATCAGCTCATAGAGGATATGAACATTGTATGTTTACATATGCCTAGAGGTGAAAGAGTTAGCATTTTTTTCACTTATTATATTTCATCAGCTTTCTTTTTTTGTCATCACATCATGAACATAACATAATCCCCCACCAAGCCTAGTTTTTACTTCTTAAATGCAAAATATTCACCAAAACGTTGTGTCCATCAGGTGGTGCAGCAGCTCACAGAAAAGTGTCAGCAGCAGCAAACCGAGCTGAAAGAGCGCAGCCATGAACTCAAGCAGCTTCAGACTGAACACGCGGGAGTCCAGGCTGAGATGCAGGCACACAGGTATGAGTTTGCTCTGTTTCTACTGTCCACATTATTGACTGACATTTGATCAAACGTTCACATTTGTTTGAAAAATGAACAGGAATCTCTCAATATGCTTTACAGATAAGAATCACTCAGTAACTGGGGTTAAAATCAAGCAAACCTCCCTTGTAAAAATCAAATCTTCGATTAATTCGTCAGAGGCCACTCTTAAAACCAGGCTGTTCTTTTTAATAGAGCATACAGCATCACTATGACTGTGTTTTCAGACAGGACCAGAGGTCACTGACGGAGCAGTGCAGTAAAAACAGAGCTGAGCTGGGTAGGCTGGAAGCTGAGAAGCAGGAAGAGAGGAAGAAGAGGAGCAGGATGGAGAGCATCATGAAAGAGGCAGCCATCATGCTCAGAGAAGCCTTGATGGTAAAACAAAACAAAAAAAAAAAGAGTCTTGACCCTTAACACCTCATATCTGTATCATCAACATATCTGGATCATGTAAGAAGATTAAGAAGTAGAAAACATTTTACACACATAGAGAATAAAGTAACATCATTTCAGACTCTGAGTAATGTATTCATGACTTTAACAAATGTGATGTGGGCTCTGTTCCCGGCAGGAGGCCTCTACTGAGCTGGACTCTGGGACGGACTCTGTGGTCCAGTGGCAGCAGCTGATGCAGAAGGTGTTGATGGTATTAGAAAGTCCCAAACTCAACAACTGTGTTGCTGAGAGTGACCAACTGAATGAGCTGCAGACATCTGACTCCGCAGCAATTAGGTAAACAGAATTACTCTGACCTGGGAAGGTGTGTGGTTGTGAATGTGCACTTTTGAACTTTGTGCACCAAACTGTAAGACTAAAACGCCAACATCTATAAATGTAAATAACTGCAGCAGAATGATATATCGCTCTCCTGAAACCCTCTTCAGGTACGAGTCGAGAATAAATATCAGTATCGGTTTTGTTTGCCAGTATGGAGGTCTGCACTAGAATTAATATTCCCTATGTACTCATTTTGAATGTTTTCAAAAAAATACATCACTATACCTGCTTTCATATAACAGAATCAACTTTATATTTTTGGTTGCCTATTAAGGTGCATTTGTTTCATAGAAGTTTTGATGATCCAATCAGAGACATTTTTGCGATTGTCCCCAAACTGCTGAGTTTTTTGTTCTTGATCACTCCTGAAAGATACGTTGTTTGCTGTCTCTGCCCTCACAGAGAACTAACCTTCTACCTGTTTATTGGGTCATCTCAGAGCAGGGATCCTGAATCCAGCCAGGAGTTTCCAGTTTGAATTTGCTCGCTACAGGCTGGGTGATCTCGGCATTGTACCCCGTCCCTCACCAAAGCACAAACACATGATCTCCAGCAGCATCAACAAGGCTCTGCACAGGTTTGTTCAGACCGCCTGAACTGGTTCTACAGGGGGGGCATGTTGTGTATGGACGTCCTGTTCTTTACTTAGAATGACTCTCTTAGTTTTTATTGTCTTATTGACTTAATTTTATTCCCCTTTTCTTCAGGACTCACATGTGCATGTTTTATTCCATAGAAATCATTCCCCTTTAATTATTGTTTTGTATACCTTTTTCATTTTTTATTTAAGGTTTTATAATAATTATATTAATTCCATCTTTCTTACAGAAACAGTTCTAGGCTTATAGTATATTTTGTGTTAAATCTGGGTTTTCTATGCAAATAATACTTTGATTTTACATCAAAAACAAGATTTTTAGTTGACTTACTTTAAAATTTGGAGAGGCCATCATTTTGAAATGAGAAGACTACAATCATTAACTATTAGCTAAAGATAACTTTCAGTTTTGTAAGAATGGAAGTCTTGTTTAATAAAGATGAATCCTTTTTTTGTGTTTGGTATATACTCTTTGATATAAACTGTCTGGTTTGGACATTTTGACTTGTATATTTTAACTGTTGCTCCTATTTTTTTTATCCTTCAGGAAGCCCTCCAGCCAGAAAACAGCCTGCTCTATTAGCCCGACTGATTCAGCTGTCGAATCGCTTCCCTCCAGAAAAACATTCACTAAACTCAAATAGCTGCAACGGAATAGCTCAGTGAATATGTATTCTGTGCTTTAATGATCTCAGTGAATAGTTCAGTTTTTTCTTGTAAAATTTGCTTCATTTTCTTGAAAGTCAGAATATCCAGCTTTAGTCTTGGAAACAATTATTCTTTTTTTAACCATCTCTTCTGCCTTTTTAACTGTGCTCATATTAAAATAATGTGACATTTCACTTTACTGTTGCAAGAAAGTCAGGAGAGACATTGAAGAATCATGGTACTGCTGTGAAGCAAACTCTACTGTACATAACCTTTGGTAATAATCAGTGTCTCCTCTTGTTTTTCTGTCGTCCACCTTGTTTATGTCTGCTGGTTTGAAGAGAAATTTGCCCAAGATTTGTATTTACATTTAGCTTGAGAAATAAACCAAGATGCACAAATTAAATGTATGTAATGACTCCTTTCAACTCAAATGTAGAAAATTTAGGAACTCACAACAGACAAAAACTTTATATAAAACATCAATAAGGACGTATATTTATATCTTTAATTGAAGTTTATTGTTATATGGCAAAGTCTCAGGCACTTCAATTCTCATTGGAGGATGAAAGTCAGCACCTTGATGAGCACTAGAGAACAGACGGTTTATTTTACACACGAGAGACAGACACAAAGGAGAAAGACTAAACTCTACTGACCACCGTATGTACAATGAAATACATATATCTGCATTAAAAACTATACTTTGATAAATATATAACTTCATGGGTTGTTAAGTAGTAATAAGAAATATTCAAAATACTGTGATTCTTCTTTTTAAATAGATACAAAGGATTTTTATAAAAGTACAATTTCTCCAGTCTAGGTCACCACGTCTACTCTTTGATGGACTCATCCACATGAGTTGTACATGTGCTGAGTGCGAGACTGAGGTGAGCGATACATTTTACAGGAAATACTTCCTCTATCATGTGGATGGATTATTCTCCATCAGTCTTCTCTGATATGCTCCAAAAAGAAAGAACAATAATTCACAAATGAAGATGTTTTGGTGCTCTTGAATGATCAACATTGAGCTTTAGGAATAAAAAAAAAAAGGTTGTCAATTTACAACAACAAAAAAGACAAAAAGAAAACTTAAAGGAAAAATGTCGTTCTGTTATTGAATTTTTGTCCATGTTGGTTTGCTGATAAACAGAAAGTGATTGGACTTGAGGCACCAGCTGGTTACAATCATGTTAAAGGGTACTTTGGGCTCTCGTGTGCACAAAAAAAAAAAAATACATTTCCAGAATATTCATTGGTTGGTTGTTTGGGATTAAGTCCCTCATCCATCTTGGGGTAAGGCTTCGTTCAGCGTGAACCAATAGCAGCACAGTGTTTGTAGGGAGAGGCGGGGCCTCTAATCGAACATACTCCTCCGTGTGGGACTTGGTGACGTCTTCCTGCCAAGTCGAGGGGTCCCCTGGAAAAAAAGGTTTGTACAATTTCCAGTTAGAACTCAAAAATCAAAAGTATAGGTGTGTTTGAAAAAGAGGGAGTAATGAGGACGCACCGGTGACTGGGCTTTGGAGAAGTTGACGTGTGCATAAAGCAGCACTGCAATGTCCTTGTGTCCTGCTTCCAGAGCGATGGACAGAGCGTTACTTTCATCCTGAAGAAAAGACAAGTTAAGAAAAAGAAGAATGAGGGAAATACACATTCATATCCAAAACATCTTTAACCAAATCCATAGAGCTGTGTTTAAGTAGTAAAAGAAACCCTGATAGGCATCTCTGAGCTTTCACTCTGTCACGACAAACTGTTAATGTTTAGTTCTAATGTATTTATAAGTTTTAGGGCAACACTATGACATCACACAATGGTTTATAGACTGCCATTTGAATCTATGCATTCTGCATTTTGGCCGTCAGCTATTGTTAGAAGTGTTTAATAACAATAAAACCTATAACTAAGGACTTTTATTAACACATTTAGTTTTAGTTTTTTTTTTTTTTGGGTATCTTTTTATGCCTTCAATGTAGAGATAGGACAGTGGATAGAGTCAGAAACCAGAGAGAGAGAGAGAGAGAGAGAGAGAGAGAGAGAGAGAGGAACAACATGCGGGAAAGGAGCCACAGGTTGGATTCAAACCCAGGACCCGGTACAACAATATTTTAGACAAAAGTTGCAATTCATTGATTCAGCCGTGGTTGTATAAACTGTTCAGTAGTTGAATTTAAAACAAACCATGCAACTTTATAAGTTATCTGTATGTTCTGCATGTAAAAAGCTTAATTTGTTACGAGACTAGAGATCAGATGAATATAATGAGAAAGTGAAATGCAAAGTTTAATTGTCCCTCTGTGGGTAACTCACGCTGTCGCTCAGCGTGGCGTCACAGACCGGCTGAGCCAGCAGCAGTTTGACGATCTCCACGTGTCCGTGTTCACTGGCACACATAAGCGCCGTGGAGCCCTCGTCATCCTGGACGTTGACGTCGGCATTGTGAGCAAGCAGAGCCCGAACCATGTCCATCCTGCCGTGACTGACCGCCAGCATCAGCCCCGTCTGACCAGCCTGAAACCATGGCAACAGCACGGTGAGGGGACACGATTTATAAAGCATGAATAAAGGCAAACAATCACAATCCATGGACTAATAAAATACCATAATGAAGAATCCTTTTTGACTTCACACACATCTAAAAGATCTGACGCTGCATAATCTCAGACTGTTTCATTTCTAACATATTTGTTTATTAATATTTTCATCAAATAGTATTGTCCTGGCTATTTGAAACAACAGCTAGTTCTTTTACATACATTGCTAAATAAGTCTACGTTATTAACAAAAATAGGATTAAGGAACATCCTAGCTCTTTGATAAGTAGTTCCTGGGAACATTTTTCTTTGAAATCACAGATTACCCCCTCCCCCACCATCAGCTCAGGAGCGCCCGCTGTGGGCAGCAGGATCCTGTTGGTGCATGTGTGTATTTTTCAGCCTGTGTGTGTGTTGCATGATTAACAGAGTGTAAAATCAGAAATGTCCCCTTGTTGGGATCAATAAAGTTAATCTTAATCTTAAATTAAAAGTCCAGTGCACTGTTACTTAACAGGAAATGTTGTTTCATGGAAACTAGCAGGATGACTTCCCCTTTCACAAACACAAACATTGAGTACAAATTACAGTGTCTCCTTCCTTAAATATGTGCAGCAATACACCTTCAGTCAATGGAGAAACAGCCTGCAAGTCTGTGTAAAAACAAAACTAAAGTCAATGTAGTTACCATCCTTTACCACTTGGTGTCACCATAGTACAAGTTTTTTTTTACACAAAAAGGGGAAAAAAACTGATCTACAGATGAATCTAAAAAAATCAAAGCTTTCAAATAAAAATAATTAATGCTGATATCTTAATACTTTGATATTGTGCTTGATTTCTACTTTAACTCGTGAGCTTGTAAACAAAGCCCGGTCCTTGATTTGACCCCTCACTGGACTCTGAAAGTGTGTGAGTTGATGCCCTGCCTCTGCCTCCTGGCCTATGACCTCCGGACACTCACTGACCTGGCTGGCTCGAGCGTTCACGTTGCCTTTACTGAAGAGCTCCTCCACGATGTTCATGTCCTTGGGAGTTTCCACTGCGGCCAACGCTGCCAGCATGATGGGTGTGTATCCTGCCTTGTTCTGCTGGTTCACATTACACACATCTGAAACACAAAATCAACACACACACACACACACACACACAGCATGTTTAAAGTGCTCTGTGGGTGGTCTTGTCAGGACTTAAACTCTTATAAACTATGATTCTGGACTGTGATTGACTTGTCACTACTCCACCTGTCAGCCAACAACACAGTGATGTACAAGCAGTGTGTGACAGGCTTCAGTCCATCACTTCAGCCCCTTTACACTTTCTCTTTGCAGCCTTTTCATCAGTCTAGAGAGGGAAGACATCAGAGTCTGTTTGAGGGAGGGAGGGGGGCGGGTATGAGGGTGGCTGCGCTGCCACAGAGGGGCGGAGAGGTCTAAGGAACCAGGACTGAGTAAGGACAAAGGACACAATGGAGGACAGGGGGGTGGAGGTGCTGTCACAGGGCACAAGGACACAAAAGGCTGAGGGGACAAAAGGCTTTTAGAGCAGAGAGTGACCGAGACCTCATCACTGACTATAGAGCTTTCAGAGAGGTCGCAGCTTGGCTCAACAATCCTGATTTTACTGTAGTACTGATACCACGCTGTGAGAAAACTTTGCAAAGTCAAAAAGTCACAGTCATGATTTGAACATTGTATTAGCGGAAAAGTGTGCATTTCAGTAATGAAAATGTCCTTTTACTTTTGAGAACAGAAAAATGTAACATGGGACTGTTTAATGATTGTACATATTTACATATTTACATATTTTCCCAAGCCTCAAAAATGCTCCAAATGCTGTCAAATTCCCAAAATATTCTAAAGAAAAAACAGCCAAACCTCCCCTTTAAGATGCTGGAATGCTATATTATTATGTTGTCTTTCTATTAACTCACTTATTGCTGATTCCAGCTGCATTGCAATAACTGGTGCACTGATGCCTTCATCAGCGTTCACTTGTGCCTAATGCTGAAACACGTCCATTGTTGTTTTGTACGCTGCTCTTGCCCAGAAAAAAAGCTACTTGAAGGACATTAAGAGTGATGACTTGGTTGAGTCTGTTTAAGTCTTCTTGCAGTCGTGCACCTGGAACTTTATTCATTGTCGAGTGCGCTCCTTTTTTGCTGTTTTTGTAGTTTGATTTATTACATACATCTCTTCATGTCTCCCAGCAAAAATCATTTTGGTGAAGTTATGCAAGCTAGCACTCACCTGCATCCAGCAGCTTCTTCACCACCTTGAAGTTGGAGTGCGACACGCTGTAGTGCAGCGCCGTGTTCCCGTTTCCATCGGCCATGTTGACGATGTGGCGCAGCACGGCTGGTGAAATGGCCCCGAATCCTCCCAGGTAGTCTTCCACCATGCCTGCTGATGCTGCTTTCTGACTGGACACACGGAACCACTCGTGCTGCACCGTGTTCAGGCAGGCTCTCTGAGGGGGGGGGGGGGGGGGAGGTCATTAGTGATGACACAGGAGCTCTGTGATGTTCTGTACTGATTATGTGAAAAATAATCTTTATATTAAATGTGCAAGTCTGTGCTTGAACCTGAAATTGCATTTCAATATCCAAGTTTTGAAGCCACTTTGTAGAGAATAACAAAACTTCTAATTTAATTATCAAACTGACTGAAGTACACGCTGCTAAAATTAAATAAATGCTACTGTATGATCCCCAAAAAAGACTGAGTGGAACATTTTCATCAGTTATTCATATTATGAAGTATGAACTGTTTACAAGGGATAGTATCTTACATTAAAAGGAGAATAGACATAACATTCACAGGGCTCGGTATCAAATATGCACGTCCATGCTCGTACAAACAGAGTCCCAAACTTAGCTGAATATAAAACTGTGGCAGCAACAAAAAAACATGAGACTAAATAAATTCCAAAATTGTGTAGAATTTAAGGCACCTTAGTGTTAAAAAAAATAAAAAATAAAGAGACTTTACATGTCCTTTAAGTTTTAGTGTCCTTTTGATGTTTATTTGAGAGGGAATGGAGCTTATTCATTTACAGACAGAAAAAAAAACCAATGCATCAACTTCAGACTAGTTTTTATTTGTAGTCCCTCACAAAGATGTTAAAAAGGAAACCTTACATACATGAAAGAAAAAACACATCCTTACCACATCTTTACTGCTCACAGCTTTGGGGTCACTGAGGTGATTTTTGAGAACACTGCAGGCAGCCAACATCTTCTCACTCAGTTCATACCTTTTAAACACCACAAAGAAAAATCAAACTGTATTACTTTACATTTTATTAAACGCATGTTTCTTTCTGCTGCCTTTATTCTAATATATAACTGTTCAATGTTATACATTTTTAAATGATTCAGTGGAACCAAATAGGTAAACTGTCATTGTAAGATTGTGCAACAATTAAATCCATACGTCTTTATCTTTAATATTTAGCTGCTTATCTACTTAGTCTGAGGCGACACTAAAGACACATGCCCAGCTCTGAATGGAACAAGGAATATTAACGGCGTCTAAATGTATAATGCAAATACAATAGTTTAGTTCAGAAAAGTGAAAAAAATATATTTAAGAGAGATTTTTTTTCCCCCACCTCTCTCTCTTCTCCTGCTTTTCTGAACTTTCCTCCTCGTCCTTTTTATCCACGTCCTCTTCTCCTTCAGGCAGGAACTCCTCCCCGCTGCTCCCTTCCCCCACATTCTTATATCCCTCCTTCCCTCTGTACTCCTCCTTCTCCTCATCCTCTTCCTCTTCTTCTGACCCAGAGGAGCTGCTGTCCTCTGAGCTGGAGTCGTCGCTCGATGTTGTCTCATACCTGAAAGAAATTGGAAGGGGGCAAACACAAGGGGGCGACAAAGCACAAAGAAACTTAAAGACTCAGGCGTTCGCACCAAAAAGCAACATGTGGATGTTAACAAGTGCTGGTTAAAGAGGAACAAAAGATAAAAGCCTTGTAAATGTAAAGCGGAAGCACCTTAAACTTACTTTGAAGACTTATAAACTAAAGTATTCAGATAGTTAGAATGTCAAGCAGTGGTCTGAATATGAAAACTGAAAGTCAATCCAATTCATTATTCATGATGGTTTTACAAACAGGAGGGCAAGTGTATACATTTTCTGACTCACCCTCCATTCACCCCGACAAACTGCAGGTTCTTCTTGGTGCCGTTGGAGTCCGCTCGGCCATCTTTCTTCTTCATGATAGATTTCAGGGTGCTCTGGCTGCACGGCTGCCCTGAAGGAGAGAACAGAAGGACACGGCAAAAACACTTCAGACGAGAAAAACCAACAAACAGTGACATCTAAGTGGAGATAGTTGGTTCCCAAAAATAGTTCATTTTAGTGTTTTATATGTTGATCGCTTCTATAATTCTCTTTATGATCAAGTTGTTCAGACAGATGCTGCTGTCCTGAAAAACCTTAAAAGGCGCTATATGTAAACCTGACACATACAGTAGCGTTTAAAATTGGTGCTGCGGTCCAAATTCAAAACATTTGAAAGAGCTCTGCATCCGTCTTGAAAAATGTCTGCGTTCTAACCTGTCTCCATTTTTCAAAAGCATCTCCAATATTATATCCTGGTGGTCTGTGTTTTGATTATTCCTTTCGAAAATCTCTCCATACGACCTCCAGTTTTCTCTCCTTATGAAATCTTTCTTTGCCCTCCTCTTTCTGCATTATTAGAGTATCTTGCAGCTTCACAAACAAGCTCATTAAGTTCATTACAAACAGCCTGAGAACGCCTGAATGATCCACTGAAAGCCCTCAGACATGATCAAGAGCTCTGGCAGAGAGGGAGGCAGCCATTTAGTGTCCATCTAGAGTTCTTTGCAAAGTGATCCATCAGAGAGGCCTTCTGGAAGCGTCCCCGAACTATCTCAGTCGTGTTAAAGAGAGGCCTAGCAACCCCAAATACCAACTGAGAGCCAGAACACTCTGCACATCTGCCAAGACCTGCCCTGATCGGGTAGGGGATGGGGGTACTCTTTCATTGCTTCAGGGGACAGCTTAGGGGGAGTTTGTATTTGTGTGTGTTCATGTATCAACATGTGTGGAGCTGCATGTGTATACACTGGCGTTTGTACAATCAGTAGCAACAGAGTCATACTGCACGGATTCAGTGTTTTGACAGGTGGCAGCGTGCAGAGCTTGTTAGGAGGGATCCAGGCTAATGAAGATGTTTTGGGTTAGTTTTGTTACCTGTTTCCTGGCACATGTGAAGAATTTGTAGAACCAGGAATAACAGCATTCAAGTGATGCTATGTAGATATTTGACATTTAAACAGACTTTATGCATTTTTATTAAATAAAGCTGGAGTACTTTTCTTCACTTAGGTCATGTAGAGGCCAGGCTATGTTTCTCAGACTGCTAACTGTAGCCCTGTGATATGGACTGATGACTCTACATTGTTTGAATAAGATTTAGAGAATAGCAAGGCCTCAAACTCAGACAGAGTTTTTCCATTTTTTTTTGTGTTTGTGTACCAGGAAACCTGACTCAAAAATTAAACAACAATTGTCCCAAAGCAGTTTCACTATGAGCGTAGGAAACATCAGATCTCCATCCAACAGATCATGTGTTTCACTGCTGAGGGCTTTGATTTATTGTGTTGTATTCTTTGGATATAAATGTGTTATTTGGTTAAGGAAGAGATTTTAGTTCCTTATGCAATAAGATTTTAAACAAATATACATCAATAAATACATGTGTTTGTAGGTTATAGAAAGTACCAAAGTACATTCACTAAATGTTACTTTATTTTCAGGGGTGTGCAGAACTGTGCATGTGTTTGTTTTGTTTGACAAGTTGTAGTCACCTTTAGATAAATAGGCTACAAAGCATACACACAATGAAAGAAAACTTGTTGTGCTTTAGGCCTGTTAAGCTGTACCGTGTAGGGCTGTAGACATCTGCAGGTCCATTCGGCTCTTCTGCTCCGCGGCACTGATCTGCTGCTGTGCAGGTGTGTTGGCAGGTATTTCTGAGGATGTCAGGCCCAATGAAATCTTCTCCATCTGTGAGCGATCCATCTGAGCAGACAGTGACTGGACGCAGAGCTGCTCAGTGCTCTCTGAAGGGGGAGAGGAAGGACAACATCAGTAACTGACAGCACAGGTGGGGGCAGCTATGCACAGAACGTTTGATGCTATTAAAAGATACTAAAAGGTGTTTGCATGTTACTGAACACTAGAGAAGTTAAAAAGACAAGATTCCTTCTAATTCTAATGTTTTAAACTGTTTCAAGCAAAGGATTGAAGGGAATCATTTTCAGCCTTATATGCCAGTTTTTATAATCAATGCATTCCTGTGAGTGATGTTTGTATGTGTTCAAAAGTAACTTGTACATATTGTTTTATCTCATTTTATTCTGTTCAAATCTAATTATCTGAAAGCTGTATGTGTGTGTACATAAGTTTGTTTACTGAGAACTGCTATGGTTTTTCTCACGTGACCAATTTCTTTATGTCTTTCATTTTCCCCTTCTTTATTTACAACCTGATTTCATTGTGGCAGCGTTTAGCAGGAGAATAATAATATCGTTTGTTTCTGTGCACCAGTGTGAAGTTAGCATTAGTGTGTAGAAAGACTCAGCGTGTGGTCAGGGAGTTGTGCGTTTGTTTGAAAGTGACTGTCATCACAATACTTCACAAAAACACAGATGAGCATTAATGTTTTGCTTAAATATTGAATTCTCAGTTAATATTCATGGTCAGGGACATTGACTTGAACTGATTTATATGCCCAGATGATGATGAACATCTTATTGACAAGATAAATCCTAGAAGTTTTCCTGAATATCTAAATAACTATTCACTATAGTACACACTTCATCCAATAATACTTCTCAGTTGTGCTAATAAAGATGAAGAAGTTTCTACTTCATGTATTTTGAGAACTCAGGACAAGAACAGCTTTTTCTAAGTTTCTATCTAAGTTTTTCTAATACAATAGTTTTCAGATTGTTAGTTTAATATTCTTTAATGGCTGATAAGAGCTTTGTTATCTTGCTGTAATAAATCTAAATAAAGGGAAAACAAAGGTTGTTTCCTCTCGTCACTAGAAACGGCCTCACAGAGATCAGGATATCAACAGATGGCATATGGACAACTGAAACAACTGATTTAAGATTCTTTTTTAAACTACACATTAACGATAAACACATGAGTCTGTACAATACGTTTCAGGTTTGAATCCTCCCTAACAGTTAAGAAAATTGACTATAAGGTGAAAAAAAAAAGAGCAGGGATGAAAAAGTCTTATTTAATGAGAATTCTCCCATTATCTGAAGAAAACAATTGCTTCTTTTTTTATTTGCAAGATAAACAATTAAGTGAATACACAACTGTTTTACTTTCTATTCAAATCTGCAAATGAGAGCTAAGTCCCACCAAGATGAGAACATCTTTCAGATGTCAGATTTTTACGACTGAATGCGATCACACGTTTTGGCAGTTGGTCGCAGGGAAGAGTTTAGAAAGAAGGAAGAAAAGGTTAGCTGATGTAAACAAGGATGGTAATGATGATTTGTGGCAAGAGTTACAGTTAAATACAAAACCCACACCTTACACATTTACTGATTTATTTTTCAGATCTTCATATTGCATACAACAAAACAAAATAAATCAGCAAATGTTTCATAAAAGAGCTTTAAAACCTCCTGAAAGATCTGATATTTGTTTGGCATCTCACGGTGTGTTTGACTCAGAAGATAGCCTAAAGAAAGTGACAATTTAATTAAACTACATCCAACAGACATCAAGAAAAGGAACTGTTTTGTTTTCTGTTTTTTTTTTACAGATGTTTTATCTTTTTACAGTTGTTCTGACTGAGCCCTAAGAGTTCAGTACTGTCATTATACATACTGTTAGTGGACAGGAGCAAAGTTTGGTAAGTTAATTCTTTATCCCAAAAGAGGCCAGCGACTGACCAGAAACAAGCTCGCACACAACTCAGACAATCAGCCGACATTCATGTTTCCAGCCAGCATGAATGCATGTTATGCAACTCAGAAGGAGCCATGAATCAGCATCAGCAGTGAGGTGTGAGTGAAGGCAGGACGGCCCGCTAAAAAAACAAGCAGCCCATTGGTGCAACATTACTGGTTCCCAAAAAGGAATGAGCTCATTGTTGGTTCACATCCAAAGCCCCCGCTGCATATTTCAGGGTCAGAGATAACTTTGGCCTGTCTGATCCTATCAGGATTCTCTTTAAACACGGTGTGAACTCTGACCAGCTCCTCTACAGTACAGTTTAAATGTGCACCGTTTAACAATATCTTATTTTGTCACTACGTTATGGAAATATACTGCTTTATTTCCCTCTGGATAACCCTGCTACATTATGATGAATTTGTGAAACACTTGAGAGAACGACTGAAAACTATAATTAACAGTTTTAAAAGCAACTTCACAAACATTCTCAATACCTTACTATTTTATAGCTACAATAGATTCCCCCCACAGGAGCCAAGGACAACCCCAATTTCCTTGATCACAAAATTAAATACAACACTAAATAAATTGTAAAGTAAGGATTAAAAAATGCACTGATTTTGGATCAAATGTATACCCACTATATTTTGTCCCCTTTGTTCATTTAATACAGCAGATATTAATGCAGAATCTATATGGTTAGACTTTAGTTTGTGCCCAATTTTATTTATGTGTAGTGTTTATTTTTAACATGTTTATTCAAACAACTTTGATTCATAATCTGTTGGTTTTAGGTTTTCCTGCCATTGTTCTTTTTGTAACATGGTTGATTTCAGACACTATAGGGATTTCAGTTTAAAAGGGAAGTGTTCCCATTTTTCAATTAGCTCTATACCATCACACTGTGTGAAGAATGGTTGCACCCACAGCCCCCCTGTTCAAAGTCGGCGCAAATACTTCAAAAGTAAAAAGTCTTCCTGCAGCATAGAAAAACAAGTTCCACAAGAAGAACCCCTTTCCAGCCGTGAAATACTTCTTGAAAAGATAACCTGTGGAGTTGATGGCTTGTAGCAGCAGCACTGGAGAGCAGTTTGTTTTACACATGGGTCACACACATCCCTGACAGTGGGTTCACATTATTTACTGGTGAAATGTGAAAGAGATGCTTGGTGACCAGAAATGTAACAATATGCTAAAAAATGGCAGTAACATAAGGAATACTGTCTGATGCTTTTTTGTTAATTAAGAAGAAATGATTATTTTGCCCGAAAGACAGTGTGCATTAAAATATAACAACTTGAAACATTTGATTTTTTAAACTTAAATTGTAAAAAATAATTTCATTTTAGCTCATTATCATAGAAAATGCTACGCTATAAAACTAGAGAATTTAAAATAAGTTAAATTGATTGGTTTATTATGCAACAAACTCTCGCTCTATCCTAACAAATCTTAAACACACCCTCAGGCACTGAACATCTCTTGCTCAAGTAGTCAGTGTGCTTATTTGTGTGTGACTGTGTGCATTTTCTGTTGCGTGTCCTCGAAACTATGCTTTGACATGACTTAAAGCCAATTACCACAACAACAACAACCACTTGTGCTTTGGCAACACTTGCGAGCATGTGGAAACATTAGCATCCACAGTGCTGGATGTTGCTTCACTTCTCACCTTTGTTTGAGTTCACAGCGTCTGACTGCAGCTTCAGGATGTCCTCCACACTCCCGTACTTCATGACAGAGTTGATAGACGAAAGCGTGCTGACCAGCTGACTGTTGATGGAACCAAACTGGGACTGAGGTTGACCAAAGGCCTCAGCAAGCTCGCTGTAGTTCTCCGCCAACAGCATTTGTTGCTCCTGCAGCAGCTTCTGAACCCTTTCAATGTAATGGTCAAGTCCGGCTTCCCCCTGGTCCTGAACTTGCGTTTGTGCGGTCTCTGTCCTGGTTGTGGTCTCCACTGTCTTTTTGCTGCAGCTCATGACAGATTCAGCGGCCTGGGAGGGGCCGCATGCTATGTTCCTGGTTTTTAATCCAACCAAGAAGTTCTCTTGGATGCTAACTGGCCCCACCCCACATTCTTTGGTTTTAGTAGAGCTTGATATGCCAAGGAATGACTCTGCATCAGTGGAGGTTCCAACAGCAACCGAACGAGTCTTTGCTGTTGGGTGAACGTCTTTGACAAGTCCTTCTCCTGCAGCAACTGTCCTGGTTTCATTCACAGCCGTGTTGGTTTGCTTGTCACAAGTGACCAATGACATATCTGTGAAAGAGTCAGTCAGGACAACTGTCTTTGTATTGGTTGATTTGCACGTTACTTCAGTCTCAGTATTTGTCTGTTGAGTCGCTGACTCAGGAGCAACCATGACACAAGCGTCCACTTTACGGACAACATCTGGATCAGTTCCTCGCGTCACTAGTGTCTTTATAGGACTCACTACTACGTCCACAGAACAATCTCCACAGCCGACTGTTCTCGACTCTTTACTCAGCTCCGTCATGGGTTTGCAGAGAGCCAAGCTGTCAACTGATTCCTCTGTGTTAATTCCAACCTCACAAACATTCATCTCCATGCCTACTTGCTTGTGGCACATCTCCAATTGTCGACCTACACACTGATCACGTACTTCCACACGCTCATTCACCACCCACCGGTCCATCGGGATATCTGGGCCTGAGGACACACTCTGCACACAGGGTTGACAGGACACTCCTACGGTGTGGCTTTGAGGGGTTTTAGCTGTGTTAAATTCCAGATGGTCTCCCACTCCCAGGCTGCGCGTCACGATTTTGGCCTCCACGCAGGCGTTGTACGTCTCCGGCCTGGCCATCACACCTTTGTCTGCCTTTTTCTTGTTTGATCCACCAGCAGCTTGGAGCTCAAGCTTCAGCTTCCCCATCTCAATTTGGTGAGTGCTTTCTTTGAGCTGCACCTCCAAGCGATAGATCTTCTCTTTCAGGGCTTCGATGGTCTGCTGCTGGAGCTCAATCTCCTTCTCGGCCTCAGTCGTCATACCCAGCATGGCCTCGGTCACACCAACTGATGCGTTACGCACTTCCTGTTGATCCGTTGCAACTCCTGCATCCTGGAAAAGTCGTTCATTGGTCAACTTCCTCTGAGCGATAGGAAGGTTGTTCATGTTCTCATCAGTGACTATTCCAATGGATTTTTGATGGGCCTGGTTTTGTGTGATCTTATGAGGCTGAATTTCATTAACATTATTGTCCAGGGTGGTCTTCTCCAGAGCTTGGACCTCAGCAGCCAGACGTCTAAACTCCTCAAGCCGCTGAGTGCTCTGTTCTTGGGCTTCGGGCTCCATAATGTGCAGCTCTGTTTCTTTTTGGATGTGGGCTTGATTCTCCATTTGGTCAGCGCTGCCTACACTGAAAGAGCGTTTGCGGAAGGCACCAGGACCTTGATTTTTTGACTGAGCAGCCAACTGTCTTTTCTCTTCTTGGAGAACAGCAATCTTTACTTGCAAGATAGGAATGGTTTTCACCTGCCCCTCTAACTCTTTCAGCTTCTTAAGGGCCACAACCATCTGCTCCCGGATTTGTTGAAGGTGTAAGGGGCTGACGTTTGTGACAGGTGTGGCCATGCCGGAGCTCATGGGGCTGTGGCGGATGGAGCTGCCCATGGATGGTGGGTAGTAAGGGTTATACTCTCCATTTGGGTGACCGTTGATGGGAAGAGGATGATGGGTGCTGGGGGAGATCTGGCTTGGGGCCATGGAGCCTGAGTAAGACGAGAGTGAGCTGCTGGAGCCCATGCCTCCAAAGCTGGCGAGGCGGCGGCGAGGCATCGGAGGCTCGCTGTGCTGCTGCATGAGCAGACGCTCCTGTTCAAGTCTAAGACGTGTCTCCATGAGGGTCCTCTCCACTTGTGGGTTGTGACGAGGGGTGAACCTTGGCGAAGGAGGTGGCAAGAGCTGTTTTTGCTCCGTTATGCTCAGGTAGGATTGCTGCAGGGGGGGTTCACAGGCTGCCCTGGGGAGGGTGGGGGTCAGTGGTGCGGACGCATGGGACCTGGAGCTGAAGAAGACTGGGGACTGCTTCCCGTCGCTGTTGGAGGAGGACAAGGAGTCTGTGGAGGTCCATTCAGCCTGAGTAGTGCCCCCGCCAGTGCTACCCCGAGGCACCGACAAGTGTTTGGCCAGTTTGGGCTTCCTCTGAATACTCAGCTTCTTGATGGTGTTGCCCCTCTCAATGTCGTCAACATATTTGAGGAAGTCCAGGTCTAGCTGATAGCCATAGGGAGTTTCAACATAGTAGGGGGCCACAGCATCCTTCTCGTCTCCTGTGCTGGGGCATTTTTGTCCTTTTTCTGAAAATAGACCAAGAGAACATCATTTTAGTGTTTTGTTTTTTTTCAGACTTAAAATACTTTTTTCTCCAAGTCTAGGGATGTAACATACATGTAATTTAAAAATAAATTAACACTTGAATTGAAAAGGATGCAGTTAGTGTCTTTTTTTAAAAAAGCCCCTGAAACATCTTGGTGTCAGTTTAAGTGTTAAGTGTTTACTCAGCCACTGACAGTCCCCCTCATTTGACAGCACAAGTCCAAACACGTCTCAAGTTTCTCACATCCCTGCTGGAAAGCGTAAGTGATAATCATTTTGGCAAGTGGTGGTTTTAAGTCAGCCCAAAACTATGTGTGACATAAGAATGCAAAGCCAACACAAAACCACAAAAAGCTTAATCAACTTCAAAACAAGAACATATTTTGTAATACTTGTATCATTTAGCCTTGTGGGGTTTGTGTAAACCAAAAAGTGATAAGCTTGTGACAAACAGGCTGTTGTTTACAAAGCTTGGACCAGACACGAGCCAAAGGGGTCAGCAAGAAAGAAAAACACACAATGTAAATGTTTTCTAGTCCAAAATCCATCCTTAATGCAAACATTTGAGGTCAGAGGCACAAAGGAACCACAGATTAAGAGAAGTAAACTAGACACATTTTTTAAAAAAACATGCTACAATGGATTTTTAAAACTCTACAGATTCTTACAGATCAATGAAAGCTGCTTAAATCAAAGTCCAAACTCCACATAAGAAGCAGAAAACATCAGACGGATATGTGTGAACAGAGCCAGTCAGCTTTCCAGGCCATTAGGAGCCTCCACTACGCTCCCACTGTGTCAGCTAAATGCAGCGTCTTGTTCTTGGTATGCATGGAACTCTTTCCCGACTAAAGCAAACACAGGCTGGAAATAAACAGCCCCGCTCTTCCTCTGCAGTCCACCCAGCTCCTGCCACTTCTCCCGTCAATCCTTTCCATTCACAGGAGGGAATTACAAGACTAAGCCTGCTGTGCTAAACCCTCACAGCCCTGTTGTTCAAGCTTCACTCACCTCAGACCAACAGCACACTCTGGATTTTTTCTTCTTCACTCCTTCTCTCCGTGTTTAGAGGATCAGATACACTGTACTGTGGTCAGTGTTTTTGATCTGCACTTCTGCTGTTTCTCCTCACTCCCTGCACTCTTTCTCAATCCTCTCCATAAGGGGGAGAAAAAAGTTCCACTATTGGTGTAAAGTAAGCACAGCACTGCACAGGCGCACTATTGGACAGCTGCCTCCTCCAATCCTGTGAGGTTCTGAGACCAACACTTCCCTACCCAAATGAGAGTCCTGTTATTCAGGGGAGGGAAGGTGAACACATGACTGTAACAGCCTGTTGTTGAGACAAATAGCTTAGCTACTGAACATGTCAAACTTTTAAAAACCTGGTTTAGACTGTGGCCCACTTCGGAGCACAAACTTTCAAATACAGAAGTGTAATTTACAATACACACTGAATTTTGGAAGCAACATTTGTTTCACGTGATAAGAACCCTTTAGTGAGCTGAAGTTTACTTCAGAAGTAGTCTTCACATGTCTCAAGAAAAGCTGCAATCAGCATGTTTTTTTTTTTCTATGACTTTATTCACTTTTGAAATTGTGAGTAGATGAAAGGCAAGGACATACAAAATCACAAGTCACAAATTCTGAAACATACGAGGCTGCTCATATTAACTTTTTACACTGTTAATTACTTTTATATTAATATGACTATTAATACAGGTCAGAACATATCAGGAACCTGTTCAAAACATATTTGATCTAGAATCAGGCAAAAAGCAGCATATCTACTGAAGAACTGTGCTATGAGAACTATACATTCCTAAAATGTACCAAAAAGTTAGAGACTATTTCTTTCCATCCATTTACTTTTTCATCCCTCGTTTTAACAGCTGCTGTTTCCCTTTACAGTTGTAGTTCTGATAAATTACTGATCAAATGTTTAGTGAATGGTCCATCGGTAAATCCACAGAGAATAAACATAAATGGCAAACATTCTTTTTTTGGTTTCCATTTGGAATAGTCTAAAACAAAAACCTGAATCCAAAAGAAATGAAAACCTTTGAATGGTTTAAACCTACATTCAGATTTATAAAACAAACAACAACATAAAAGCAAAAGTTATGAACAAAGCTGGAATTAACAAATGTTTGTTTTTTTTCTGAATAAATGAAGTAAAAATAAATATTCTTGAGATTTTCTGTTGTATTATTCAGAATAATCATAAGAACTGTGTTTTACTGCAGCCATTTGGGGGGTATACTATAGCTGGTTAGACAAATCAAAACACCTGATGACATCAGTGTGGGCATTTAATCACTGTTTTTCAACTTTTTTTAAGGACACTTTAATGTTTAAGGTTATGGGGCTGCAGCATTTTCTGCAATTCCTTTGTTTAAGTACTTATTCAAAGATGATTACAACTTTTAAGACAATGCATTCTTGACACTTTTTGCATATAAAATAAGCTCTTTTCACAAATAGGTCTACATTTTAAGACAAAGCAGATATAATGTTTTCTCCTGCACTGCCCTGGTAAAAGCACATCCTGTTTTTGTCCTGGTATAAATAAATTCAGAGACAGCACAGTCACCGTCTTGTGCTGTCTGGGTTGGACGATTCCCTGGCACGAGTAACTGAACACTGACCAATCACATATACACACACACGCACGCGCACACACACACACACACACACACACACACACTGAGTAGTGATAGTCAGCGCCCTGGTACCACAGAGACCCCGAACAGCTGAGGGATGACCTCATCAACACAGGACAACTCAAGTGGGTTATGCTGCAGTGACAGGGAGCCAACAGTGACAGTGAGAGTCTGAGAGTCTGC
Organism: Labrus bergylta; assembly: GCF_963930695.1. NCBI lineage: Eukaryota > Metazoa > Chordata > Actinopteri > Labriformes > Labridae > Labrus > Labrus bergylta. Next base: position 18,044,785 of record NC_089196.1, read on the forward strand.
TCCAGTTATCACCAGCTGCTAGACTGTCAATGTGACAGTGATTACACAGCAGGTAGACGGACAGAACACATTCTTACTAAATCACTAAACAGTTTTTTCTTGGCTGTTAAACTAAATGGTTAATATTTGCTGCTATATTTCCAGTTTAAAAAAAAACAATACTTTCAACACTAACTAGTATTCTTTTCAATCGGCCTCAAACAGTTTGCACAACCAGCATAAGGCAAATTTCCTGTGGATGAAGTGTTTCCCTAAAATATTCCACCCCAAAAAACAAAGCTCCACCAACATGACAAAGCACTCTAAGTATTTAAGCGGTCTCCACCTACTAGAAATTCTTTCTGCATTGTGTGACAGAGACAAAAGAAAATGCATTGAGACAAAGGTTTATTCATTTTTGAGTTCATAAACCAGGTAACTAACCCATTGAGATCACAGTCTCTGTCACACGTGACCAAGAGGGCAGCAGCGCCCATCATTACATGATTAAGAAACAGTGTACAAATACGTTTCAACAACATATCATATCCTTCTACAAAAATAGGTGACATATATGCATGATGAAGAAAGCTGCATGTAAAACTTGAGAAAAGAGCTGGTATTTATGGCTGTGATAAGAGGACTAAACAGGTGCCACAAATTAATGTGACAACTGCCTGACTGCAGGCTCCTTTAAGAGTGAGCCCTGTGCAGGCAGACAGAGATGAGTTGTTAAACTAGTCAGTGCATTTTGAATTCATTCTTTGTTAGCTCACGTTTAATTCAACAATGTGGAAATTAAATTAATTCGACAACACTCTGAGTTACAAAAGCTTTTGAAATATCTGTCTCCCACTCTGCCAGATGGCCTGTCAGAACAAAAACGTAGAGGGCTACAGGAGAAGGCAGACCTCCTCTAATGCCATGTTTATTGAGTCTGATCCTTATCAAGTCCACATGTCATTTTATCTTCCACTGCCCAACTTAAATATTCCACCAAGCTTCATAAATCAGAGCCTGCCGATTTTCCAAAGCCCTACCAGACAACAAAAGAAACAACAAAGAAAACTGAAAAGTCATGCAGGGGTTAAAAACCTTATTAACTGCAGTCATACATGTATTTACTTTACTTTTTTGCAATTGCAATGCAACATGTTACAAGACTGATTAAATATAAAGATAATAAATATATAAAGATCAATGAACAGGCTTAATCAATAAAGACGATAAACATTCATTGCTGATCGAGGTCGTTTTTGTAGGAAATATCTTGAGTTTTTCTAACAGAATTCATAAAATTTAAGCTTAATTTTAATTAATGAAGCTGAATATGAATTCTATTTTAATCACTTTTTTGGGGAAGAAGAGCTGGGGAAATAAAACAATAATTAAAACTTGTGAAAGGGTCAGGTCAACGACTTAAAAGACAGCACACTGAGGTCAACAAAGTTTCTTTATCCCACATTTCCGCCAGACATATTATACTCATTAAAACAACATCTACTCTTTTTGTCATTAAAGTGATCTGCAGACCAATGTGGCTGTAAAAAGTTTTCTACCACGCGTGTTTCCAGAAGCCACTTGTTCATCTGTCACAGATGATTTTCAGGCCGCTCTAACAGAAACCATGCGCTGCCGCTGACTGAGCACAGTTGTTCTTTAGATTAACTCAAACACTTTAACATCTGAAGAGGCAGCAGCACCAATCTAAATTGTTCACACTTCCAAAGTCTGCAACACACTGACGCACATGTTTGAGCCACTTCTACTTTAATAGACATGTGCTTGGCCGCTAAATGCATTCAAATGTGTGTGCACTCAACAGTAAACATATTCACTTTACTTATTTTTTAAACATATTTTGCCACACAAAACAATCTGTTTGAGGTGCTGCATGTACTGAAATCTTTCTTCAACTTTGTTTCAGTCACTTTAGCCCCCTGAATGCTCCCTCACTCTCTGTGTTTGCTCTTAAAATATTGTGTTAAAAGGCCAGCTCGCTCCTTGATGTTAATCTGTGAGGGAAAATATACAAGCAAGGTTTGGCTTATTTTTCCTAAAGTCTGTAAAATGTTAAATTTAGACCTTACAAAATCCTTTTAACATCCACATTACCCCCAGAGACAGAATAAACAGGGCTACGGAAATAAACCTATCTACCAGTTGTTTGTTATACTGAAAGTTCCAGGGCTCAGAAATGTTATCTGGCTGTTTTTGGCTATTATGAAAAGGTTGATTTCTCACTTCTAAAATCAAGCAGCTCATAAACACTCACCCGCTAACTGCACTAGTTTGGGTCAATAAAGACTGAAGACATCCACTTGGCCTGAATGCTCCCATAGAGACAGCTTTTTTCTATGCCTTATGGCCTTTTAATAAGTAACAAGTCTGAAGGGCTGGGCGATGTGGCCTGAGAAGAAATTGTTTGATTTTTTCACACCAAACTCTATTTACGATTTCAATCGTTTTTTGTTTTTTTTTCTTTTTAAAAATATAAACGATAAAGGAATGACCATAACACAAATTATGCTTTTATTTTAGCGATAAAGATTCAACAAAGGCAAACTTAATTTCCCTTAGAGGATTAATACATTTACCCGAGTTTCTCTTTTGGGTTTAAGGCTGAAGCTGTATTCTTGTCTTTAAAGTGCAAAAAGTAGTTTTAGGGTGCAGCAAAAGTGATGCAGAGCCACTTCAGGAAATGCTTTGTGACTGGGTGGGGCGTTATTTCCTTGTTAATTGTTTAGCACCAATACACCAAGTCAAATTCCTTGTATGTGTGAATGTACTTGGCAATAAAACCTGATTCTGACATATGTGGGTCCAACCAGCTAATCAGGAAGTAAATGAGTGGGGAGGATAGTAACTACGGAGCCCAAGGTGAGGGTCTGAGTGAGTTGAAGAGAAAATCTTGATTTTCATTTCTGAAAATCCATATTTGAAATTTTAAAAAAAAAAAGAAGCTGTTTTGTCAGTAAAATTTATTCATCGCCACGCTCTACCAGCCAGCCAACAAACTTTGAATGAAGCATGGATCAATGATTGGATACTAGAGCGTAGATCGGGCCCAAAAAAATCCAGCGAATCCAGACATGTTCTCTCCGAGCCGGACCGGCCTGTCTCACTGACTGTATTTATGTTTAAATGACACATATCTGTTCAGGTGAGATCTTCATGAGCAAAACATGAATACATGTTTATATAACAAAACAGAGATATTGGCCAATCCCGGCTTTGGGGCGAACATCTCTTCTCTATGAAGACACATAACGAAAACAGATCCTTCAAAACAGGAATGTGTCACAGATGGGATTAATAAAAACATTGATCTGTCTTTAATGGAGAAATAATTAAAAACACTACTCTTCACTGACAAAGTACAAAACTAGTATGTATGTTTTGCAAGACCCGTGTAACCTCAAAAACCTTGTTGAGTTGTTCTTGTAATGTTGGAAGTATTACTTCTACTGTCATTCACATAGCTGCAGAGTTGCACAGTTTGTGATTTACTAAGATCCCAATTAAAGAGTACTAAATTGCGTGTATGTTTGGTTGATGGGCGTTTTGCGGGTGATATACTAAGAAAATTTGTGTGAATGACACCAGGTGCAGGTAGTACTAAAGTTAGGTTTTTGCGTGTTCTACTGGTTTAAGTCATGGAAAGTTTGGACTGAAAGCAGGATGACTGCTAGCGCAAAATAGGGATCAGTGGAAGAGACATTAAACGTACAGTATTTTCGAGTCATAGCAGATAAAACTGAATATTACAAAAAGAAAATTTGGCTTATAAGAAAATCTTGACATTCAACAGGGCCTCTCTTTTCTTCCCGCCATCTTTTGAAGATGAATTGTCATACATTGCGCAGAAGGTGCGAGCTGTCTCCTCTGTGGCGCTCAGGTGCGACACTCCCCCCATCCAAGTGTAGCAGCAGCGGGCTTTAGAGGGAGGAGACGCACGCACTATGGAGAGGAGCGCACCAGAGGGCACGAGCTGGGGGGAGAGACGCGCAGCCCGAGAAAAAGGAAATCCCCAGTTTAAAATATAATATTTGCGAAATGAGGGAAATAGGAAGAAATAAATGTCAATGTTGAAATTCTTTAGAATGCAGAGGCTGTGAATGTTCAATTTTGTTGGCTATATATAGGCAACAATATAGTTTAATCATGGTGTTTCCTGCTCTCATTCCAAACATATTAACATGTGTGGGGAATAACGCGATCTGTATGCCTTCTTTGATCGTGCCTATGTCTCCTCCTACAATAACAGCAGCCTGTTGTGCGTAACGCTGGAATCCTGGGTTAGCACGTTCTTTTCAAAAAGGTGTTAAATACAGACACCGTCACAATCACAGCAAATTTTGCCAGGCTTGGTGAATCGCAATGCATGTACTAACTTGAGTTCTTTGCATTTTCTCCTCCCAGTATTTTGCACGCTAGGGCAGAAACGCCCCATATTGCATATTGATTAAGGCAAACGTACTAAATGGACAATGCGTGTTGTTTTGCTCATATGAAAGACGCGATCCTCACTGCGCGCCGTTAGTAGATCAGATAGCACTTTTTTTTGCTGGTGGTATCAAGTTTGCACACGTTTCAAGACACGCAAACCTTTAGTAAATCAGGCCCTTAGTGAGAGAGTGAAGCATGATGCAAGGACCTGGGTGGAGGGGGCTCAAGCAGCACACACACACAAACATTTAAGTCACGAAACACACACACACACACACACACACACACACACCTCGTCTCATACAAGCAGCCTGACATTCCCTGGTTCTGCCTGGGAGCTCTAAATGCCTAATTACTCTCCAGAAAAGTAGTGCCAACGTTTGATCAACACTTCACACGGCGGCAGCTCAACACAAGGAACAGCGAGACACATCCGTCCTTATAAAGAAAACCAGGAAACACAACAATACATACATGAAAGCTGCACATTCCTGCCCTTTTCAAACTGAACCGAGGCAGGAACAACCGACTGTGATCTATTAGCTTCTTCTAGAAAGTCACAGGGCCGTTCCAAACTCTGCTGCCAAATTCAACAACTTAACTCTGTACATGATGATGCAGACAGGAGGAAATGTTTGGGCTTCCTCTGCAAGCACTGAGGCTGCCTGAATAACTATTCTCTTAGATGCTCAAGAAGTTAGACATGTCAAAGACACAGCGAGCATGGAATCCTGTTATTTCTAGTGAACAGATGTGCAACATTGGAAAGACATCATCAACACTAAACAAACCAACCACAATAAAGTCATAGTAAATAATATAAACCGCCATGTGAACCTTGGCATTCCTTATGTTTGACATGTAGTCGCCTCAGTACGTTTAATCCACTACAATGTGACTTCTGTATAGAACATGCATCTACACTTGATCCTTCAGTGAAACACTCTTCAGCCCCTTTGGCTGCAGAAAGCGCCTCTACAATTAACAGATTAATGCACAATAAGATACAGTGTCACTTAAACAAACAAGTCCTACTTCTTTTCACACAGCTCGTTTGTTTATAGACGCTGAAAGTCCAGTTAATAAAACAAACTATTATTCTGTTTACTTTACAAAGACACAGCACCCTGCTCCCTTTGACATACACTATTATACGCTCTCTTACATAAACACTAACACACACAAACACACAATAGGAAAGTCAATAATGAGTAAGCTTGGTTAAAAAAAAACCAAAAAAAAAAAACTTCACAATGGAGGTTTATTAAGCGACAGCTCGGTGTGTCTCCTCAGCAGAAACTAAAGCATTTCAGTGGGCTTGAATGAGCTGCACTGTGGACTCTGAGCACTTCTCTCTGGGCAATCACAGTCTGCTCTGATGATTCTGCAACCTCTACAGGGTTTATTTAGGACAAAGACAAACTTGAATTTGTCTGCATTGAATATACAGTTATGGTAGAAAACGGAGTGAAAGTGCTCGCCGTAAAGCCAATCATTACCACTGTAACCAATTTGGGAAAAGTTACAGACCCCCCCCTCCCCACCGGATTGTTGATGGACGGTCTGCCTCCCCCCACCCCCTTGCTCCCTATCCCTCTTCCTGCATCTTATCCCATCTCTCCCCCGATCCCTTTCCAACCCCGGCGCAGTCTAGGCCTGTGAAGGCTGTTTCGTCATGAGCCGGGGATCCGGCCGAAGATTTCTGCCTTTTAATAAGGCAGTTTTTTCTTACCACTGTAACTTTTGCTGCTTTGCTTAAGTGCTCATGATGGATAGGCCGGGTCTTTGTAATATAGCAATAAGTAAGGTATTTTACCTGCTTTTTGTAACATAACAATGAGTAAGGTCTTTTTACCTGCTCTTTTGTAATGTTAACAGACAAAGAGTAACGTATTTTACCTGCTTTTTGTAAAGTGTCTTGAGATAACACTTGTTATGAGTTGACGCTATACAAAATGAATTGAATTGAAATGAATTGATACGCCAAATTAGACGAGCAATCCTCCCTATTTGAACCGTTTGATTAATCCAGGGAAAGAAATCTTCTCAGCCATTGTTTTACTGCTTTCACAGATTTTTGTTGAACATAAAAAACAGCGATAAGTTGCCAACTAATGAAAATAACTGGTCGCTTGCACGCTCTTATCCTCACCAATATGTTAAGTCATAAATCGCAACTGACCTCCATCCGTCTGAGGTGGGCTATACAGTGAGAGAAAATAACTGCAGTTGTTGCTCGTGTTCTTTTCCTCTTTCTCTTAGAGCTGCTGTATGTCTTCAAGCACTAGCTTGCTCGTTTGAGGTACTTTAAGGTCAAGAAGCCTATTATTACGACTACTGACCATTAGTGCTTTGATTTAGCCTAAATGTGAAACTAGCTCAAAAAGTACTTTATGAAAGTGGAAGTGGCATCCCAAAATATGTATACGGAGGATGGCATAGACGAGAATATCCTTTATAATAGCTGACAGGATCTGCAGCCCTATTTATACATACTCAGAAGTTTCTAGCTCCTATCAACTCTTTTCACTATCCCCACTGATTAGACACACAGCATCGTCCCGACACTAAAGCTTTAGGTTTCACTTTCTTCTTGAATTCTTTCAGTGCAACAGGTGACCACATCGTTAAGTGCAAACTCTGCAGAGAGGCTGCAGGAGGCGTTTAACGATGTTTGTGCAACATTCCTTGGCATTTTTCACATTTCACTATGCATCATGTGAACTTCCTTCCATTCTAAAAAAAAAAAAAAAGGTACTATATCTATCTCAGAGTATCTATCTCCGTTGCTGTCAGACTGACGCCGGGGGCGTTTAAGTGTCCTGAAAGCGTATGCTCTGCATGCTGTGCATTCCTGGGGGGATTTGGAAGTAAGAAGCTTCACTCTCTCCTGTTAGTCTGCTCAGGAATGTAAGCTGTCTGCAGGTGTGTGTTCATTGCTCCTCTTCAGCTGACAGCATTTATTTCACACTGAAGCGTCGAAATCTTTCTCTGTATGTGCGCCATGTGAACGCACACAAACTCAAAGGGTTTTAAGAGCATGACAGTTGCATAAATAAGTTTGAGAGGGGCAAATCATTCCAGAAAAAACATGATTTCCATGAAAAATATCTAAAAATGTAACTAGGGCAGAGAAATAATTGAAATTGCTCATCCACATGTATAATAAATTATAATCGAAAACTGAAAACACAGACTAACATACTGAGTACTTTTATACTGAGCACCATGTTTTGTTCGCTTGATGTTGATATTGTTTTTTTAATCAGGTATTTTATACATGATTTTCCAGACATTGGCAATATCATATAGTTAAGCAAAAGTATGCAAAAGAAAGGCGAGGGGCGGGGTACACCCTGACCTGTTTGCCAGTCAATCACAGGGCTGACATCAATCAATCAATCAATCAATCAATCAATCAATCAAGTTTTATTTGTAAAGACAGAGACAAGCAGCTTTTTGGACTGTGGGAGGAAGCCAGAGTACCTGGAGAGAACCCACTCACGCACGGGGAGAACATGCAAACTACATACAGAGAGGCCCTGTCTGATGGGGATTCAAACCAGGAACCTCCTTGCTGTGAGGCAACATCGCTAACCACTGCACCACCATGCAGCCTTCTGCTGTTGATGCACTCAGAAAATGTACAAACCTAAAAAAAAAACATTTACTACAGACTAAATAAAGTGATTTGAACCCTCAGACTTTCATTGATGTATACTCATTTAGAAATTCCCTTCAAAAAGAGACTAAGTGACTTCAGAAATGGATAGCTTGTGCACTTGTGTATGGTGTTTAGACAGAGGCAGGTGTGATGTAGGAGCTCAGCAGTTAAATATACATTCCTGATGTAAGCCTGAAAAAAAAAGAAACCTAATCCACATTTAGCCTCATTGTTTTGTTAGCCACCTATGTTGATTTTAGTGAGCATAAGCAGCGAGCACACATTATCCCACAAGGCAGCACCGTATCATTTTACATGAAAAAGTACGCTATAATTAACCAACACAGTGGAGTGAACCGTCTACCAGGATGACCGGGACGATAAGTGAAAGAATTAGTGAAAAGCAAACATACTTATTTCACCAACTGGAACATGCTTTAACTTTTCCAATAGATGCATGAATAATATACATAAATACAAAAAGGGTTGTTTACCTGGGCCATTGCCGTTCATATGAATGGTTTGAGCCATGGCTGCAGCTCTGCACTCTCAGTCCCACAACAAGACCTACTGCGGTCATGCAACTGCCATGCATCAAGTCCAGACTACCATGCAACCTGCAAACTGAGACAAAACACAAAATGGAAACATTTACTCACGTATCCAGTTAGTTTCACACAGTTAGGCAGCAGCAGTTATAAAAAGATATTTGTAATTGAGAGTTCTGTATATAGGTCATTATTGTTATATCAACATGTTGTGATTAATAAATAAAATTGAATCAAAGTTATTTTCATCAAAAGCACAAACCAGAAACATTCCTTACAAAACACTTTGCTCATTTAGGACTTCAGGGCAGTAGTTTTACTCTAGCTTTAATCTAAAAGGGGGTAAAAAGCTTCATAAGATGTCTCCATCTGACGTGTACTTTGTCTTAGATTTAACAAAGGCCGTGTGTGACTACACTGACCTCTGCTTTTTTCACAGGTGTCTTTGCATCTGACATTTATGAACATAGAGGTCCTGTGTGCACCAGCCTGCTCATTTTCAAAGAACACATTATGAGCAGGAACAAAAGAGCTATTCTCCTCTAATAAAAATGAGCCAACACCAGGGGAAAAAGTTGACTTCATGGGCTGCAGAGTGGGGCATCTGGTGGAGCAAAGATGCAGACAAGGTTGGCTCACAAAGTCGATACAGTCCGGCTCTTTTTATACTGTGTGACCTCAGACTCTATTTACCAGCAAGACTACTAGGCCCAGGCCCTTGGAGCCTCTGGCCAGCTGAACATTGGTTAATTAAAAGGAACCTAGGCCCCCTGGTGGTCTTAAAGAGTGTCCTTTAAGGTCCTCAGTAAAATAAGAAAGGGTTCAATTGTAAATTTAGTGATAGTCACTTAATGTTAGAAAAATAAAATCATGTAAATAAGTTCTACTGGCAAACCAATACAAACAGTAAAAACTATTTTTGGCTCTTCAAAATATCTGACAAAAGTATTAATTATCAGAAAATAAACTAAGTAGGCAACGAAGACTGAAAATTAAAGCAGTTTAGTACCTGCATTAAATCATAACTTCAACTTCAAATAACTTTATTTATCTGTTAGGAACTTCAGTTGTGTAAAAGAGCTCACAGCTCAGCACAAAAAAAACAACAAAAAAAAACACAGGAATCAACACCCAAAGTGCATTCAAAAGGGCACTGAGTAAGTGAAGGTTGTTGGTCGTGACAAATGGTGCTTACCGGGTCGGATAAATAATGCTAAAAATTCTATTACAGGTATGGGTTAAAACAAGAATAAACAAATAGATTAGTCATTCATGAGCCTGATGGATGTGGGCACAGAGCTTGACATGGCTCTCTTTGTCCTGAAAGTGAGAGATCTGTATCTGTGGCCTGAGGGTGAGGTGTTGTCACTTTAGTTTTGTCCTCTTGTGTAAAACTAAAAGGGACACTAAAAAGATGTACACAAAACAGCATCCAAAGAATGTCGATAAAGATGAACCAATTCACTTCATTCAAAACTAAATTGAATGACAAGCTTATATTATTTCAGGATTGTAATTTAAGACCGCATCTGTCTTATACTAAATCAATTAAACTCAAACAAGGTCTTATTTGCCTTAATTCAATCTACACAGTAGATTTGTTTCAACTTGTTTGTTTTTTGGCTTCTTTGACTAAAAACGTGTTATTAATAAAAATACATAGCCTGTAAATCTAAACTTGTCAATGAAGTAGTCCTGCTTGTTGACTTGTGTTGACCAGCTACTTTAGTAGAAAGTGCATCACAATATCTCAACTGTGTGCTGTGCATGTGTTTCTGCAAACCTGTTTAAGAGGAACAACTGACTGCAGATCAATAAAGAATCTTTGAGAAAATACGTGAACGGTCACTGTCACTGTGTCACCTCACATGTTTATCTGCGTTTACACTATACACCCATAAAAAACAAAAAACCTGCACAGCAATGACATCAGGGTGATCTCTCTAAATCCCAACTGTGTGTCATCCCGAGGACTCATTTTAGACTTGATACATAGAGGGATATGAATAGAGCTGGACTCTTGACACAAATAGATGAGGACAGAGTGTCAGAGGGCTGATGTCCACACAGACCAAAAGTACTGGTCTTCTTTGATGTACAAATCTAAGAGAACAAATCCTTTGTTTGTCTGGTTTTATATTCAATAGTAATAATGCCAAAATATGATCTGAAGCATCATCATGACAGATGTAAAAAAATATTTACATTGGAAAAATCTTCAATATGCAACATACATTTGTGAAAACTACCAGTTAATCACATACATGCGAGTTAAAAAATAACATGTTATCAGAAATGTTTGTTATGTAAAACTCTGTTATTAAGGAAGACATTTTTGTTGTTCTTGGTTTGATTTGCCGCCTACAGACCCAGGCATGCAAGCTGATGTTATCTAGCGTTCCGCATGGCCTCTAATGACCCCTCAACCCAACCATGAGACTACACCACATTACCGGGGGTTATCAAGTGGGCACCTCCCTTCATCCGGGCTTTGTCAAGTTAGGCCCATCATACCTCGGGAAGGCGTGACAGTTAGCCATCCCCCTCCATGCCAGCTCTCACCGCCCCTAACACCCACCTGCAGACCTTCTGTTATCACATTCTTATGTTCAAAGCCCAAACAAACTACAAACACACAACTACTACTGGAGACAAAATTACAGAAAAGAAAAAAGCAAAGCTTAATACTTCCAGGAAAGTTTATGAAAATTGGTCCCTTAATTTGAATGTAATCCTGATAACAAATACCCGTGGTTATAGTACAAACAGTGAATGAGGTCAGCAATGTATTTTAAGCCCCACAGAGTGAAGATGCTTTTAATGTGTTGAACAGCAACTTTATGCTGTTGTTATTAGCTAGTCAACATTATTTACATACTGAGAGACATGTCACAGCGACCCACATGCCAATACCTCGGGGATAATCCCAGTCTACCAAAGCAAGTGAAAATATTTCATGTTCACGTGCAGCGCTGGCGGACATGTTTACTTAAACATCCAACTGAATTAGTAATGTCAAGCTCTTCTTGCAAACTTCATGCACAAATCTCTAATGAACCAAACATGAGACTGACCAAACATCTCCCAAGTGTCCTCTTCCATGTGATGCCAAAACACAAACCTGAAGGAAGGAGCACAAAAGTGTCACATAAAAATAAAATAAAAAATTATGTAAAAGTCTGTCATCCAAGTGGCATAACCGACTGAAAAAAAAAAAGAAAAAAAAAAACCCTGACAAATAACGATGGTGATGGTTGCTGGATTGAAAAGTTTAAGCATTGTTTTAATTATTTCCTCTTCAACGGCTATGAGCGGGTCTCCCAATAAATTCTAAATTAAAAACAAAGCTGATAACCACAATACGGGGAAAATGTACTTTGTTACTTTTGTTTATTAAAGCTGTTTGTTTTGTTTTTATTGTCATTACTATTTCTCTTACGTAGAACATATTACTGTGATTTGTGATCCCATTTTCAAAGATGATTTAGGCGTATTTGATCCTTTCTTCCTGTTGTGTTTCTTTCTTTTTTTTTTTTACTGGGATGTCTTGGCCAGATCCTACAGACAAGAGATTTTAATTGGAGTAAAATTCATAGTTGAAGGAAGCGTTAAAAAAAGGGTGTAGTGGTTGATAGATTATCTTATGTGACCTAATGAAGTGATTGATCAATGGACTGCATATAAAACTGGGAAAAAAATCATCAAAGCACCATTGACAAAAACATAATAAAAGATATCATAATTTGAAGAATAAGTCTGCACTTTATTATTCTCTCTCTGCTCTGTTTGTCACATCTGACAGCCGACACGGCACTAAGTTGAGTTAAACTGGGTGGACTCACTTCAAAGAAAGCTCTTTTTTTGAGACCTCAATGTCACATGGAAAGCTTCTTATTTAAAAACAGTCACTGAGGCCTATTACATTACATTTCTGGTACTTTTTTATCCAACATGTGTGTTAATAGTAGATTCTTTAAAAAACAGCAATGTTTTGCCTCGGTATAAAGTGAGGTTTAAAGTGAAAAAAGTTAGTATAGTGGCACAGAGTAAAGCTGCAGGATCTGATATGGTGTATTCTTTGTTTTTTAAACTTCAAACAATCTGCTCTTCTATCAGTTCATGCAGCTTACCTGTAACTCTCATTCTAACTTGTTCCCACAGTACGCAGGTAGCAAACACGACTGAGTCCAAAAGACGCCTGACAACCAGCAGCTCTCATGGGCAAGAGGGATAAGTTTCTTGGCTAAGATTAGAAGACTTCCTCAGATGACAGCCAAACGATCTGTGTCCTATAAGAGGAAACAGGACTTTAGGCTGTTGGGGCCGAACTGACCCCTGTGCTGGGCCTCCAGGTGAAGGACATGGCGAGCTAATGCCATTAAGAAACCGGCGGTCACTCCTCACATCGCTGAACTCTTAACTGAGGGCTGAAACACAGCTAATGAAGCAGACAATAGGACGTAATGGAAAGCTTTCATGTATAGTTACACATTAACCAACAGCAGTATTCTGAGGACCCCTTCATCCCTCTAGAGTGCTGGAGGTAAAAAGAAAAAAACATCAATGACCAAGTCTTTTACCGAGCCCATGACCAGAGGTTTTAAGATAAAAAAAAAAAAAAACTCTAAAAAAAAAAAAGTGAATTCAGGGGTAAAATTAAATCCTGAGAGAGATTTTACATTAAAAACTTGTTTTGGACATGTATTAAGATTTAGTCACCGTGAAGTAGAGCTGTAAAAATGTGTCTTTCCATTAGAATAACTGGAATGGTGCAAATTAGACGCAGATACCGATGCATAGTGATATAACTTTGATAGGTTTATACAGGGGGATGTGTTTTGTGCCTCCAATTCTTTTTCTTTTTTATTACCGTGTGGGTGGAACTCCAAAAGTTCATACTAGACAGTAAACACACTTACTGTTAGTAAACTAGCATACTATCTAATGATTTAATGTTCATTGGAATACCTCCAAAGAGCCTTTAAATACACACAGTTGATATGAATTTGTAGGGAAATGTTGACAGGAGCAACGTTTTGTAAATGTCTAAATCAAGTGTGTTACTGCTGTAATGTCATAGCAGTGATTAGCTGGTTTGAAACCAGATACAGCCAAATAGCACCTTAACTTACTACAAGCAAACTATAAGTATATCCCATTAAAAAGAAATCCAAATCTTTACAAAGACACCTTTACATTAAGGGGAAACACAAACGCTCAACAAAAACTCACCATTAACTCTCAACAGAACAGGACAGGAAGAGTTTTAACAAGCTAACCTAAGTGAGACTCAAAGAGTACGACATAAACGGAAATAAAAACAAACAGTCGACGTCACAGCTTCAGAAGACATAAACCAGAGTTACTTGTTTGGCCCCTCCCCTGAGGTTATATAAATATGAAACACATGCCGCTTTCAGAGAGACATGAGCTGCATGTGTCTTGTCTGCTGATTTACTGTGACTCAGGTTAGGTTACTCTCCACAACGAGGAGCGTGTGTCTGTGGTTGACACACTCAGAGCCTGAATGACACAATGGACAGGCAAGACAAACATACACAGATGTAAACTACAGGTATGAAAACACAGTTAGATATCGTGCTTTTAATCTTTACCATGAAAATAACCAGTGATAGTTCACCTAAATACAATTATAATAGAAGGCGATAAAAAGCAAGTCAAAAGTCCTTTATCAAAAACTGGATCTACCGAAATAAAAGTTTCAGCTCGTACTGAAAAATCAAGTAGTAAAATCCTTAAGCACTGAACAGGAAAGCACCGAACATGGGGGGGACAGTCTTCTCCAAAGCGGGGATGACATGCGACACTCGAACCCACAGACGCTGAACAGAGGACTTTTAGCCTCTGTACATGGGGCGTGCGAGCTTTAAACAAGCTTTAATTTTTGATTGTGCTGTTTTTTTTAATACGTGGTTTATATTCTACAATTCACTTAGCAGACACTTTTATCCAAAGCGACGTACAACAGAGAGTGTTGCTGTTGAAACCTGTGTGTTATGATGCTTTGTTTGTTGGCGTGTTCCTTCTATGGCGTTTTGATCTTTCTATTTTTAACTAATGTCCAGTGTCTAATAATCTATTATTATTATTATTATTATTATTATTATTATTATTATTAGAGATGGGACCAAGCTGATCTATTATCAGTATCATGTCCGATATTGAAGTAATTTGCGTATCGGACTGACGGTGTCGATCCAAGTCACCGGTCAAGAAAGATTGCGTCGCACTTTAAACATCCTCCACTCACACAGACCCACTCTGAAAGACGTTCAGACTGAACTGTAAGAAGTGCCCACAAATTGTCTCCATGGCAACATTCAGATGAGATGGAACAGCTCTCTCTCTATGTGTTCAAAAGTCGATTCTTACACTTCAGTTTAAAACTTCGAATTTGAAAACCTTACATTTGTTCCTGTGTCTTGTTTGTATGTATAGCCAGCACAATGCAATACAATGCTGGGTTTACTACAGCTTTGTGTAGCCTTACTCATACTACCAACTATAACATTATTAGTGATGATGTCAAAATATCTGAATAAGTATCGGTGCATATGTATAAGAATCGGATCGGAACTGAAGAAAAGTGGGTCGGTGCGTCTCTAAATATTATTTTCATAATTTTAGGAAAAGAGATATTCATGTATCGTTGACTTGATGACTTATCAATTAAACACAGAGTAAGATTGGTGTTTGATGATAATGATCCTGTATTATTAATCCTGGGAAGGAAATATTCTCCAACTTCAAATATCTGACTCCACAGAACTAAGACAACATTACATGTTTAAATCCCCTTACCAAAAAAGGGGAAAAAAATGAAGTGCAGAGAATTATTGGCATGTGATGTGGAAAGAAAGCAGATTGAAACAAAATGAGTGGCCACAAAAATAGCAAACACTGCTGAAGAGCCTCTTCAGAGCCAATGTTTCATCTGTCCACTCTCGGCTACTGTAGAACTATGGCAGTGCAACATGCAATCGTAAAACAAACTAGTTCTCTCTGTGGGCGTATAGAGTCTATTCTGAGGTAAAGTAACAAAAAGAACATCATTTTCAGGTGATGATATCAATGAAATCATACTTCTGAATATCATGTTTCTTTCTGCAATTAGATACCCTTCACTCTAACACACTGGTCCTTTTAGCTTGAAGTGCTAAATGCAGGGTTCTATCTCTCAGACTTCATCTGATGATGACAAACCCATTCAGGAACAACAGTGGGATAAAGGGTTCAGGCTTGCTGCTTTCAATATAAACTCAATGAAAAAAAACATAACTTTCGAAAATGTGAATGTTTGACAGTTTCCAATGTGAAATTTTTCCTTTAAAACAAATCAGATCCAAAATGATTCGACTGTTGATTAAAAATCATTACTTTGTTATTGCCAAAACATTTATGTAGGCTTCATGTCCGCAGGATGTCTCGACTCGTTTGTTTATTATATAAAGAAACTCACTTCAGTGGATGTGGTGTGACAGTTTTTTCCACTGTTTAAAAAACACACACACAGTTCAGATTTGGTAACATGTGTGTCAACAGTAAACAGCTTGATAGTACAGATAGGGCTGTAAAAGGTTGCAAACCCACCGCGCTGAATATTCAACAGGCTGGTTTTTCCCCTAATAAAAGTTCAGGCTGCGGCTTAAATGGAGGAAAAAAGCCTGCTGAGAAACTGGGATATTGTTTTTCAGAGCATCAGTGAGGGCTCGTGAGCATCAAAGCAGGATGTGTGTGTGTGTGTGTGTGTGTGTGTGTGTGTGTGTGTGTGTGTGTGTGTGTGTGTGCAGCAGCAGCGTGTAGAGCACTTCATGTTTTCAACATTTTGGGCACAGGTGTCTTTTTGAGGAGCATATTTGTGGTGGCAGAAAAATATGACGGGGTAGAAGTGTGTGTGTGCGTGTGTGTGTGTGTGTGTGTGTGTGTGTGTGTGTTGGTATTTTGGCGTGTTGGTTTAATTGCGGAACAAGCAGTGGCTACTTGTTGTCTCAGCTCTGCATCTGGCCCTCATTAAGAAATAACTTTGAAGCTTTGCAGGAGACGCTGCTGTGCCGACTATGGAGAAGACACGGGTCACACGCCTCACTCAGGACTGTAGTTCACTACTGTATGGAAGTGCGAGCTGCGGTATTGACCCTGGCTTTTGCTGTCCGACAGTTCGTTTCCCTTTGATGTCCGGCGCGAGCCTGCTGAGTTCACCCCTGGAGATCTTTCCCTCAAAGCCTTTCAATTATCCACGCGAGAAGGGAGGAACTTACAGGAATAAAAAGTCGACCGCAAGGATTTCTGTCTGGTGTTTTGTGAGTTAACTGTAACAAAGTCAGAAGAAGAAAAGGAAACACTTCCACCAACACCTAAAGGATAAAAGTAAAGATTTGCCATCATCAGGGATATGACCAAGCTATTCTGACACAACATGTAATTACAGTACAGTTCTGTGAGACTGTAAATGCTAACGAGACAATAATGATAACAACAACGTTTGAAAGGGACAGAATGACTATTTTTACCATCTCCGTTCAGTATTAGCATGCCAGCATTCGATCATTAGTACAATACTTAAAGTACAGCTGATGTGAATGTTATTAGTCAACTTAATGTACAAAATAGAGTCTATGCTAGTGACTGAGGAAGATGAGAAGATAAAGTCTCACTGAGGTTTTTCAAATCATCCCGAGGGAGAGGGAGGGGCCCACAAATATCTGCACCACATGACATTGCAATGCTTCCAAATAGTTGACAAGACAAAGCTGCAAAAGTAAACCCCGTGTTAACGCGAGAGGAAAAATGCAGAAAAAAAAAATCTCCAGGTGGGAGCTATAAAATCTTTGCAAGATTTAAAACCTCAATTTGCACAGGGAAGAATTTAAGGATTAATTGTTTAGCCGAAGTTTTCCACCTCTTGCGCTCGTTTTTCTTTCATACGAACAGGATCTGTGTCGTGGCACATGTATTGATGTTTTACTTAATGAAATAGAAGAAAAAAACTGACATTGCCATAGTTTTTCTTTCTACAGTTATCCAAAAAAAAAAAAACACTAGATAAATGTCTTCTGCCAATTTTTGAATAAAAGATGATCGTTACATTTTTAATCAACAAAGTATAACCTGCTCAGACAAAGATCACCACTGGGTTGCACCAACTCATTAAGGACTGACTTTTTGCACTATCTGAGGTGTTGCACCACTTCAGATAGTTGCAACAAAGGCAGAACATTTCAAATCTTACAACTAGCTTGTAGGTCCTAAGTGGTCCTTTAAATACGATTGTCATGGCGCATTGTTTTGAAGTTGGAGGAATGACAAAGAACACCTACATTGTAAGTATACTACTCTGTCCTGAATTAGAAATTACGTTTAAACTAGGCTATGTTTGAACTAACACATGCGCAGTGAAACAGCGCAGCAGTCCATAATGGGAGAGGATGAGAGAACCTTCAAGTCAATCCTGTGGCTGTATAATCACACATCAAGTTATTTCTGGTTCCATCACTTTCATCTCGGTGCTATTTTTCCGCTGGTAGCAGCCGCAGAGCTTTTGCTGTGCATGACAGTAAACATAGCATTGGATAAGCACTTGGCTCGACATTGAAAATGAGGATGATGTTAAGTACAACTGTCATTATGTTCATTCCTCTGTCTGACCTCCTCTGTGGAACCAACTTTAAAGAGCCCCAGCAAAAAAAAAAATGACTTCAGGAATGAGGATTTAAAGTTTACGGAGAAAAGTTTGGACCGTCTGTGAGACATATGTAGAATCCTGGATCTAAATCTAAAACATATTTGAAATATGTTCAAAAAGATTCATTTTAATCTGAAGAAAAAGTGAAAGAAGTTTGTCCAGTGTTCATTTTATCATCGGGTGACTTAAGTGTTTATTTTACAAAAGACAAGTAACTGCAGGTGCCAAAAAAATAAATCAATTACATTTACACAAAAATGAGCTGTAATCAACAATGGGAGCGCACTTTTATTTAGGTCAGAGGGAAAAAAAAGAAAAGGCTATAAATACCAGATTATACAAACAGTCTATTAAAAGATTGAGAACATTTTAGTCTCTATAAAAATAAACATGACCACTTATGAACACTGCTGTCAGCCTTGTCATTAATATTAGGAGTGGAGAGCACACTTTAGAGGGGTGTCTTCAAGCTGTGCCTCTATTTTAAGACAGTGCTTTATCTTGGCAGCTGCTCTCCAGAGGTTCATTGTCTCTCAGAAGGATTTGGTGCTGATAAAAATAGCAGATCTGAACGTTTAAAGTTGGACTTTTCAGGCTGCAATATCATGATGGAAAAAAAAAAAAAAAAAAACATTGGTATCTCACACAGCTGGGCTCAATAGTATCTTGCACAAAATATGTGAAGATGTGGTTGATCTGAATAAATGATTTATTCTGTTGGATCACAGCCTGGTGAGGCTGGTGGCCTAGAAAACTGGCACTGCAGCCTTGAGCTCCACCTACGATTTATTGCTCTGAGACTAACTCTTTTCAGTCTGTAGGAAAGAAATCAGCTGCTTGACATTTTCTGACGAGCTACAAAACCCTTTTTTTTTTTTTGCAAAGTGCTATAAACAGTTGTGCCATCTTTAATTGGCTGAATTAGATATAGCCTTAAGCTTGTTCAAAGTTATGACACTTGACTTTGAAGCAAGTGCAATTATAGCTGGCACCTAAACTGTTTAGGATAATGAAGCCCTGAAAGAATAAGTATAACATTTTTCATCCCTCATCAACAAAGCACTCCAAATGAGCAATTTACTGTCCTGTTTAGTTTAAGAAATATTGCCCTCTGCTCTATCACTGAGGTGTTTATTATTCCTCAAACTTCAAAGGATTATATTTGAATCACTGTTACTACAGCAGCCCTTTATATCACGAATCAGCTGCAGGGAAGTTACCCTGAGCAGTGACACAGGATTTGACCCACTCAGTTTAGGACACACAATCTTTGAGAGACATTTTTTCTTTAAACGATGTGATTCCTTCTGTTGACAACAACGCCCCCTGGAGGCAAAAGATGGATCAGATACAGAGAGCATGTAACTCTGTTAAAAAAACAAAAAACAGGCAGGACTATTCAAGGTTTGTAATTCTTTTGTTTTCCTTAATCACATTCAGGATATCATGAAATGCTCCTTTCATCTCTACATGCAGCAGCAGATCATTTTCTATGTTAAAGTTACAGAAGCAGAAACTCTTCACAATCACCTGACCAATCTGTCAATAATATAGACTTTACAATATCCATGCCGAACTATCTGAAGAAATTAGTCATCGCTGAACGTGAAGATGGCTTAAAATTTGATTTGTTTCATTCTTTTTTTTTTTTTTTTCAAAATAAATGATCCGTTACATATTGCAGCTTCACACTTTCTCTTCTCCTACTACAGCTGTGAAAATACAGTTCATTCAATTTTTAGACACTTATTGCATAAAAACTGCAGATTGAGGTTTGCGGACTCACGGTTCTCGTTAATGCAAAAAAATAGCTTCAGCTTCAAACACTCCGTTTTACTTGGCTCAACATCAAACTGCCTGTTGTGTGAACCTTCAAAGAGATTTTACAAGTCCCAAAAACCTGGTAATTTTAGCAACTGCACTTACAAAGATTGTCAAATTTTGAGCTGCTTTTTTTTAAAAAAAAAAGAGACATAAATAAACCTCTAGGGAATAAAGCATTTGTAGTTATTCTAGCTCTGCTTCTCAACATCATTCTACTCTTCCTCACTTACTTGCTCATTCTAGTTTGGACCACTTTGAAACTCCCACTCTTTCCCACTTCCTGTTTCTCTTTACCAACATGCTCCTCTATCATTTTTCCCTCCACATCCTTATCTGCCTCCTCTCCCAACCCCCTCTGTCCTCTGTCCAGCCTGCACTTGACCAGAGGACAGGCTGGAGCCTCTTATTTGTTCAGCTCTTGAGTGGAGTCACATAGGCGGAGAGGGGAGCCATGAGCTGGTGAAAACACCCCACCCCTCATCACCTCATAAAGGTGTTGCAGAAGGTTTAACATCAATTTCAAGTAAAGTTATACTCGTAAAAATCCAACAATAGAGAAGTTACAGCTATCTAACCCTCATTTGACCTTAAATACATTTAAGTGAATGTTTAGAAATACAAAATATATACTAAGGGAATAAAAAAAAGGAAAGATAAAAGGATACTCTAGGTTATTTTTTTTAATGAGCCAAAAGAAAATTGCCACTTATCCTCGTCTAAAGATACCTGCAGATGAATTGTCAAGCTCCAGTAAGAGACTTACACTCCCAGAGCTTTCACTTCTGTTGTCAGCTTTCTCAAAAGAGGCATTGTGGGAGAAATTCCCCAACCTTAAGTGCTCCAGTGTTTGCTTTTGTGCCAAGTGAGCCCACTCCGCTGACCTTTTGGAGATGGACCAGTGAGATCCACTATGTGCCCTCTTCACTCTGACAGCAGCCACACAGTGAACTACAAGCTAATTAAAGTGACAAGAGCAGGGAACACTGCGCTTTAACTAAAGACTAACTCAGACAGAAGCCCACAAAACACTGACAGACAAATATCCTAAAAACACTTTCTAGAAAGAAACTTAGTAAAGTTTTACACCCAACACCTGCAAGGGGAATCCTTACTTTTCCATATATCCAAACAAAATATATTCTGGTATACTTGTGCGAGTTTCTGCGCCAGCTCACATGTCCATTAGAACAGACAAATATGTAGAGAATGTTTTTGGAGACAAAGACAAACTTCAACCGTCGTCATTAGATTGTTTTTGTTCAGGGTCAACATAGACACTTGAGCTGCTTGTCTAATTATGGTGTTAATGAGTAACAGACCAATTACCTTCAGGGGAAAGGCAGGGCTGTGATGTAAAGAGAGGACACACAATGACTTGAAAGGAGGACAACACAGGATTTTGAAGCAAGTTGTCACACAAGCGTGCAACCAGATACCCTGCCATCAACTGATAATGGAAAAGTATGTCTCTCTCTGGATGATGGCGCCTACAGTGACAGAAAAATCAAGGTAAAGCCATTTCGAGAGCAACTACATCTTCCAAGAAAAGCAGCAGCTATAAGCCTGACAATTCAAACCCTCAAATACTGGAAAAGCATGTCTCTCTCTTTGGATGGTGGAGCCTACAGTGACAGAAAATCAAGGTAAAGTCAGTAAAAAAATCAAGTAATCGTACCCCTCTTCCAAAGAAATGTTACAACCTAATTTCTGAAAAATACAAAACATATATATTGGCTTATTTTGAATTGAAAATCAGGCGCTGGAAATCTATATAACAATCAGCAATCCCCCTTTTTTTATCTCTGAGGGCTGCCGTACCAGCTGTGTCATGGTCCAGATCCTGGGAATAAAAGATGGCCTAGCATCACCAGGGAGCAGAGCAACAACAACCTGCCAGCCTCAGGGGCTTTCCAACACAACATGGGCACCAAACAAGCTTTTCAAAAGATGTTTCCATTTATCATTGAATGTGAATCTTTTAACAGCTTGGCTTCTAAAAGCAGTTTGTCTTCCGATTGATTAAAATCTGCATCGATCAATGTCATTAACTGAGGGCTGCAACTGACTGATCAACAGGTGGCAGAAGAACTTGTAAATATGGGAGGTCATCCTTTAAACCTGGTCAAAAAATGAAAATAAAGAGATTATGATTCAACTGTTGGTTTTGGTCTTTTAAGGGTATTTGTAAAAAAAAAAAAAAAAAAAAAAAAAAAATGAAGTCTCAAGTAACACCGTTTAAATGGATCCTGAACACAAATCAACTCCAAAATAGGGAATGCTGTTCTTGTGATCTTCTGTGTTTATTGTGACAATCACAAAAATAATACTCAGTTGAACTGAGCCCATTATCTTATCTTTAATATCACAATATAAATCACATCCACACCAAAGCTTTACCAAAAGGAGCACATACTCAAGTTTTGGTCGATGGCATATGAAAAACATAGCTGCAGGAAGTCAGATCCAATAGGAAGATACAATGTGTCCCATGCTACATGCGGTGTTGTTAATGTCAAATGTGTAGTTGGTTGGTAGTCATCATTTGTGTTTTTATGCAAAGAATTTGGCAGACATTGTCTCGCACTGCTCAAGTGTTATTTATAATATTTTCGGCATGGGGGAAAAACAGCCTTCGATCACCTGTTCAATCATTGATATGATCCAATCCCACCACAAGGGGCAACATATCTCAGTGTTTCCCCTACCATTATATTAGGGGGGGCGAGAGCTCAAATTCACTACAATTAAAGAATAATCCATGCTTTGTAAACAATTACGAGCCAGGAGTAAATAGGGTTAGGGTTAACTCTAGTTTCAAAGAAATGGCAGCGGAAACTTAAGCTCCATAGCAGAGGTAACAGTGTCCTATAAAAACTCTATTAAACAGACAATTCATGTTCTTGACTTTCTTTCTATGGCAGTAACACTTGCATTACAAAAAGGGAACCAGTTTTGGTTCAAATGGGTACTCAACCTCAAAAACACAAATCAGTTCAAAAGGGAACTACACCAGAGAAAAAATACACATTTATTTTACATATCTCACCGTTGACACATTCCGGCCTAACTATGAATTCAGTTTTTACACAACACGGACTCAAACACAGTCCATTATTGAAACACAAAGATTTAATTCATTGTCTCACCTTTATGTGCAACTATAGGCTTTTATATAATTTCTACGTATTTCCTTTATTTGCCAAGTTTCTTATTTCAGCTGGGTTGTCTGTGAGTTAAAAATCTTCAGTAGAAAAACATCTAATTTAAATGAAATGTAAAATATATTCACGTCCATCTGCTGCCCACTTGTCCCCAGCTGGCCTTGACGCCGGCTGGCTTTTGTGATTTTCTCAGCTTGCTCTCAGGCGGCGTCATTGTTTATCATGGCACTGTCAGGACTACACTTGCTTAATGTGGTGATGATATCAGAGGTTTGGCCTGATAGAGGGCTTCAATGTCAAGTCATCAGAGATATCAAGCATTGCTTTTATTGCTGATCAAGCGCTGAGGCACAAATAAAAGTGGCGACAAGGAGTTTATTTAGAGTTCATGTGCGCACTGAGCACAGATAAGGGTCACTTTATCCATCAGATTACACTGACAGTAACTCATAGCAGAAGATCCAAAAGTCGAAAATACTCCATTTACTCCTCATTCATTCCAAATGTTCTCTTTTTTAAGCTTTCAATTGAAATGAACCACTTGTGTTTTCTTGAAGCAGAATCCCAAAAGGAACAAGGAAATGGCTGAAGTTTGGGACGAGGGAGAGGGAGGCAGAGAGAGTGCTTACTAATCCCTTTAGGGTGGGAGCTAAATGATTGGTTCCACTGAGAGGGGGAGATAAAAAAAAAGATGCGTGTGTGGAAGAGGAAAAGAGGTGGTGGTGGTGGTGGTGGTGGTGGTGGGGGGGGTCTCTTGGTTTGATGACAGCAACGATGAGGCCCAAACCTTCTCCAAAGGAAACGCTTCTCTTTCTTTTTTTCACTCCCTGTTAACATATCTAGACTTCCTCATTGACAGCGCTCCAAGCTGTCCACACAAAACTGGTGACTTGCCAGATCCAGCCACAAAACAGGACAAAAGATACTTCATGAAAAGGCTAAGGAGGCCTAAATTGAGAATTAAAGAAAAGAATCATATACTAGGAATAATACGCCAGATTAAAACTGTAAATAAAAGCTGCTGACATGAAGACTGAAATGCTTTTTTTCTGTTGACATGAACAAAGATTTGATCAACATAAACATAGTTTAACTCTTTGTATATAACATATTGATTAGAGTTTAATGAAGTTGCTGAATAACATCTTGGGTAAAAACTGAACTAAACAAGTCTTAACTACCTTCTTCTTTCTGCTCAGTCCTTGCTAAATGCTACAGGGCAGTACAGCTTTCAATGCACCAAAATTAAACTAAATATCAGCATCGAGACAATTTTTTTGTTACCCGGACAACATACAAACAAAAACAAGTCAAGTGAGGTTGACAAGACTGAGAACTCATACATATATTTTATGGGGTTGCATAAAATCATGTGAACTAAGGACAGAAACATGTTTCCTCACTTC
This sequence comes from Labrus bergylta, assembly GCF_963930695.1. NCBI lineage: Eukaryota > Metazoa > Chordata > Actinopteri > Labriformes > Labridae > Labrus > Labrus bergylta. The sequence continues at coordinate 18,069,519 of NC_089196.1, forward strand.
ACCTATGCAAAAAAGTTTTTTTTTGTAAATTGGGATTCAACATAATCAACCAATTTCTCTACACATTTAAAAATCCAGTGTTTTCACTGCAACAATATTTAGTAGATTTGAAGATTAACAGCTGTAGCTAAACTTTAGTCACACTATGGGGGGCTAAAATATGGAGGGGCTGCACAGATGGAACGACATCCCCTCACAACACTAACCCTGACATGCTGCACAGTCCACACTAAACCATACTAAACCTGCACAGGCACATGCGTGGAAAACACAGTCAAACACCACATTTCATCAGTTCTGAAAAGTGTGTCCTTCAATACTGACAGCCTGACAATCCACTCAAGAAGTTTCCCATTCTTCAAGAACAACAAAATAAAAAGCTTCCTGTCATCCAGCTTCAGGAAGTCGTTAAAGCACCAAATGGGTGTTTGGCTCACCTTTATGTGTCACAGGTGAAGGAAAACAACAGAGTGTAAAACAAAAACAAGCCACATGTGTTTAAACTCAAGGAGTCTAATAATGGCTGACATCACACAAAATCTAAAGGAACTTTGTTAAATTAAATGTGAACTTTTAATTAAATATCTTTGGATTTGTAATTGCTGAAGGGGCAAGAAAAACATGACAGAAATTACATTGTTTTGTGGAGAATTGTGATGGCAATTGTTTCACCATCATGATGGACCCTGAGAAACTGTGTGTGCTGTTTTGACTCACTCTAAAAGATGTAATATAGACTACTCATTCAATCAAGAAACACATCTAGGAAAACTTAAAATGAAAACTTTCTCACCTTTAGAGTTCATTTTGTTTCTGTTTAATACCAATAAGGAGTACAAAGTAAAAACATGAAAACCTCCCATCTTTATTGGATAAGAGAACAAGTGCAATTTCGGTAGAAACATTTTTGTTTTGTGAGTGGAAAAAAAAAAAGGAGTTTTCTTTGCTGTTCGTGAGCAGAGGAAGCTGTTTTAACTGTTGGACTAACTAATGACTTCCGTGTCGTCTTTTTCATTATTCGGGCCTTGGCTCGCAGTCACAGGGTCACAGGCTACAAAAACAGTAGCATGCCTTCATTGCTAGAATGCAACACATTGTATTGTGTTGGCAGTGAAGGGGTGAGGGAGTGAGGAGGAGGGGTGGGGGTCTTCTCAGTGGGAGTCATTCTGGTCGACAAAAGCAGTGACATTCCACTGGAAACACTGTGGCATTATGGCTGCCCTCTGTTTTTGGTGGAAGTGGGAATCCTCCCGCTGAACAAAGGGATCAACTCCCAGGATATTCTGGGAATTTTCAATGTCACCTTTGGGAGTGATTCATAGAGAGAGGAAAGAAAAATAACAATTCTTCCATTGCTGTCAAAACCATTCAGCATTTTATTGCTCATGAAAAGTCGTGTTTTGATAGCAAATCATGTTTTTCAAGCTCATTGTGACCGCTCTAACAGGGACAAAATATGTTTTCAGTGAACAACATTTCAAGTGTTAAATGATGAAATGTGTTCTCTCTCATTCTGTCTCTTTAAGTGCTTTCATTGTATATTTTTATTTTTGTGCCTTGATTTTGATATGTTAAAGACATGCTCTGCATTAAACCAGTTTGTAAACAGCCTGTTGTTTCCACAACAGTCCTGTGAAGAGATCCCTAGTTAAGCCTTCACTTTTGGAATTGAAACTCACAAATTAGTTAATGAAGCCTCTTGGACACAAAGACACATTATTTAGACTTTGATAACAAACTCAAAGACGGTGTTCTTTTCGTTGTGACGATGGCACCAATTTTTTAACCCTCTCTTGGCAAAATCAAAATATCACTAACATAAAACCTCCAAAAGATAGGGTGAATGTTGTCCTTGGTCGCAGTTTGAAAAATATTTCAGAGGTTTCGTTTCTTAAAAAAGCCATTTTCATTGCCGTGATAAATGCACCCAAACTTGGTAGCAATGACCATTCTTTCATATGCAGATACTGTGCCCAATTCAGTTAAACCAGTTCGGGAAAGGTTCTCCCGATGTCTTGCAATTCCTAAGGATAATCTGTAGTCCAGTCATAATAGCAGTCTGTATCCACTGACTTTGTAGCAATTTTGAAATCAACAAGATAAAGCTAGTTAGCTCACTAAACCAAGTGGTGTAAAGTTAAATTTTTATGTGTTCATGTGCACCATCAAGAAAACAATTTTAGTTCGAGTGGGAAACCTGAATAAATATAAATGTTTTTTATTTCAATATAAAATAGAAATACCAGTAGATAGACAAACCAGTTCAACTGAAAATGTAGTGTCTTCTCGTCTTTCCACCAAATAATAGTATCAAGACTCATGGTATCAGTATCTATAAAACAATTTTATATATTAACGATCCCACCCCTCAGTGTCCGACTCCATACCTGTTGTATTAAAGTCCTAACAGCTTGGTTCTCTATTTCAATTAAACACATATTTTATCTTAAACAAAATCACTTTGGAGACAAGTAAAGACTAAACACTTGTAAATGATCCCAATGAGTCCTTGTAATGACTTGATGAATCACTATCCATCCATCTCTAATGAAGAGACAGCCTACACACAGAAGGAAATGTCCATGAGCAAATATTGACTTGAGTGGTGACCCGTGGTCGGCTGTTATTTCAGTGACACTGGAGGGCCGGAACAATCAGCTGGTGGTGAGGTTTGGTGACAGATGTCACTGAATATGTAAAAGAACCAGACGAGAAAGGAAAGGAAGGTAGCTGTAGCAACAATAGACAACTGATAAACTGGAAATGTGCAACATCGTTTGATGAATCTGAGGTCAAACCATCATATCCTGTTTTCATTAAAAATATAAGCTCATCGGAAAAGTGAGAAACAAAAAAAAATAAACAAGAAGCAGTGTTTCATTTTTCAGACTAGTCAGCCGGAAACACATGCCACCTCATGTTAAACAAACTTTTTCTGAACACATAAGATATAAAAGGGCTGATAGAATAATTGATGATTTAAAAAAAAAAAATGGCCACCCTTCATATAACAATCACTCTTTTCATCTATTATTTGCAAAACATATTCAGAATAACACTTTCAAATATTGTTGGAAAGATTAAGGGGACATTTCAGACCAGCTAAGACAAGATTTATGTATACTGGTTCGAGAAATAGAAAGGAAAACAAAACAGGTGTCCAACAACTTTAGCTGTTCTTAAATGGTCTCTGGATGTGCTTTTTTACTTTGGTTCTTATATCCACCACTGTGCTCCGGCAACATACACATTTTACCTCAGCTGATCAATACATGCTCATGTTGCTTATATTAATTCCTATTGTGTCCTACGATGGCAGGAAGCTGGCAGGAGTAGAGGCAGAGGAACATGTGCTTCTCTCTCCTCTGAGGGGAAACTTGTATCAGTCAGGAACGGTCAGGAAGAAAGACTATGGACAACGTTGCCATGGCGAACTGCCCAACACTTTGTGGAAACTGAAACCTGATAGTGCGAGGTGCCATTGTCAACCTGACTTCACCACGGCACATTGATTAGGAGTTAAGTCACACATTCAAAACACTACAAAACATCTCAGAGCACATCAGCTTGGCATGTAAACACTCAAGTATCAAAAACCATGTTTGTGTTGCTAACAGAGCATTTTTCAACTGTGCATATTTATGAAAGTTAAAATACAGCCTCATACTAAAAACAGTCCCTCTGTAGAGTGCTGACAGCAGGCCCTCATGTGCACAGTAGCTTCAACCAGCAGATAAGATCAATGGTGTCACCAGGGAGTCAATTTCCACTGTTAACAAAGCCCCGCTGACCACAGGAGGAAACCATTTACAGTAGCAGTTCAACAGTTTACTGAGAAACGCCCGATCTCCTTCTTCAGGAAAGATGTTAATACACCCAATCAAGTGCAAGGGGCCGCAGACAAGGTTTTAAAAAAGACCTCCAGACTGGAAAATAACAGTTCACGTTTTTCAGTCACATGCACAACAGAAATCAGATATCAACTTAAATCAGGGGATTATTTGATGAGGAAACTTCCAAACACATTTTTTATCGTAGAGATTGCATGCACAACAGATAACGGGGCTTCACTTTAAACTAATCAGAGAGCTAATTTCTAAAATATTAAGTGAGTTCTGAGAAGCTGTGACCAATGACTATTACTGACTATTACGTGTTTAAAAGGAAGAATGTGCGGCTTTTTGATCCAGTAGATGTCGCCCTTGAGAACCAGCATTAAACCAAAACAGACTACAAACTGCTGTTTGGCGACACCTGCGGTATTCTGAAGCCTCCGCTCTCCTCCAGCAGGCACACCTCCAACCCCTCTCCACTCGCTTTCGCACAAAGGAGTTATCAATTAGTACGCACCATAATTAAGCAACATTAATCGCAAGTGGCGGACAAAATTGTGGGTTTTTTTTGCTCAAGATGATGGCCTGTGGTCTGCATTGTTGTGTTAGCAGGCTAATGTTAGCGCACTTTGGTTAACTAATTGCTTCACATTGCACATAAATTGAAATGGAATGAGCGGGATTTAAAGACCCTTATGTCACTTCCAAATAAACAATGAGCGACGTTATTCTTCTTTTCTCTAGACCTTGACTAATCCAGCTTTAAACGCAAGGCCGTCCCGTCCATGTAAACATGATCTGAACACAGCTTCAACAACAGTACAGCTGGTGGGACTCAGGCGTCTCACTCATTGTAGACAGTCATGACTCAGAGTGACATTTACACAGGATCTACTTGATTTCTGAGATATTTATGTGTAAAATGTCTCATATTCTACCTTAAAAAGTAAAAACATTAGAAACGTGTTAAGAATGTCTGTGTTAGGATTATTTAAGTTCAATAAACACGTGTGATGCAGATGTATTATACATTATTTACAATCTATGCACATGCTGTTATATGCTGAATAAAGCTGAAGCCATTAGCTGGAGAAGTCACACCTCTGTGAATCATTCATTATTTTCTTACTGGAAAGCTCAGTGACACATGACACACTAACCAAGTTGAACTACAGTAGCTTAAACCAACGCAAGTGTAATTAGTAATGAAAGGTTACTCAGGTAATAACATTAACAACAATTACCTGAGTACTTGCACCCATCTCTAGTTGTTGATCGGATGCCACTGACCTCTGGTTTTTGTAGTAAACTGATTTTTCAAGTGTTAAGATATTAAATCCCCTAGTCTACCTCCTCTATTTCTGGTTTACTCTCTGCTGTCTGTCTTTCTTATAACAAGGAAACTTATTAATTATGGCTGGGAATTTTTTATTTTTTATTATCATTTATTTTCTTCAGCCGATGTCAGATAAAAACCTAAAAATGAAACAAGCACCACACAGTCCACAAGAAACAACAGAGACCCTTTGATATGGTGGCTCTTGGTGTGGATGTTTTATCAGAAGCTGGGCTCAAACTGACACCTCTCACAAAGCATGAACGCAGAACCAAAGACGAGAAGCACCGAAGTCTCTGCACCATGGTTATGTGTGAAATACACAAGTAACCAAGCTGTTAAAATAAAAGCAGTTACCTCAGTTAAAACAATAGAGCCCGAGCCAGGCTAAGGGTCAGGTTGACTGGATCGTTACTGGAGATGTGTTAAAGCAGCAGCTGTAGACACAACATTCACCAACTCAACACCCACAAACAATCCTAGTATCCAGACCGGACAACCAAATCACACAAAAACTCACAGATATCACAAAGAATACTTCAAGCAATCAGATCAATACAGTAAAAACATGGTTATTACATTTAACCATCAGAATGCATAACTTTATATATATATATTATACAGAAACAATGACACATTACTGCTGCACAGGCTGAGTAAACTGTGCTAAAACACAAGGTGTTTCACGTCTGCAGGTCAAATGAATCCAAATCCACTGCAGAAAACAATAAACGAAAAGTCATGTCAGCATTTGTGACTTAACTCACTCAAAAACATATTCTGAACTCACCTCACTCAGGTCTTAAAGACCTCAAAGTTATTCGGGGTAAGCATTCCCCTTAGCTGCACGCTCACAGCCTGCTCACAGTACAACCAAAGAGAGAAATGAGGGATTAAACATGGAGACATCACCCTCGCTGTCTCACACAGAAAAGCACGAGCCAATCATAATACAGCCGTTCAGACAACAAGCGCACACACATTGTAACTTGACAACAGCAGCGAGTGAGGGAGACTGTAATACGAGCAGCCTGGTGACCAGAAGCCGAGGCTCTTGGCTCCTCTCAGCCGTAAACAGTGGAATTGCTGGCCGGAAACACACTGAACAGCTCTTTCTGTGGCGTTTAGCAATATGGAGGTGTGGAGGAATTGGGAGGCTTAACAAGGCAAATGAATTGTAATACTCCACCCAAAATGTATCTGTTGAAAGGGAGAAGCACCTTTGTACTTTGATTTAAAGTGGATTGAAACTGACAGTTATTTAATTCATAGCTTCATCTGCCAATCTTTTGTTGATTTATAATGTCTAGAATTGTTTCTTAACTACATCACCCTACAGGAGTTTCATGTTTTCCCTCACACAAGATCTGTGAGAAAATACTGCACATTTCAGTGTTAAGATTGTTGTACAACAGGTGAGAGCAACACATGTTCCCCAAGTTTGTAATGTATCACATCAAATTGAATTCAATGTAATGTATCATAACAACAGATTAATCGACCGACAGAACAAAACACACTTGCATCAATGCTTTCTATTTGTAATCCAGCACTTTTTGCACTTTGCACACTTGTAAAAAGTTAACACACATAGTTTGACCTGTTAATAGACATTGGAACGAATGTTCATTTTTGATCTTTGAATGCATTTCTTCACAGATGTTTTCGCTCGCAATGCATGTCTGTCTGTGTTTTGTTGTTGTCAGAGTCAAATCCCTTAGGTGTTCACATTGTCCAAACTGAATACCTGTTCTTAAAGTTTGTACGTTTTCACTAAGAAAATATTCTGGAAGAAAAAAAATAAACTGCACACAGTAAACATTGGCGAGCATGTCACATGTTTACAGCATTTTACAGAGTTTTAAGAGTTGAGTTCTGGCTACATTAAATAAGACTGCCTAGACTGCCTTTTTGTGGAATGCATCAACTTGACTGGCAAAGTCTGTGCATGTCTGCATAGCTGAGGGATTATCACAGTATCAATTGAGCCCTGAGTTCCCTCTGCACCTGCCTTGTCCTGCTTAAAGTACAAGAAACAGGCGGGATTTTGTCACTCCTCCCTTTCTCTTAAGACGTGTCTTTCATTCACAAGAAGCTCTGACCAGATAATAACAAGCTGAGGATGAGCTCCTTCTACAAACCAACACTTCCCCTGACACAAAGAAAGCCATGCAAGTTGTAAATACAACCTTTCAAAGTTGTGCTGATCGACCGTCATTTCTGGAGTACATCAAAAATCTGGGTGGAGCAGTAACAAGACTGCTGCTTTGAAACATGCTCTATTCCCTTCTCTATGTTTCTTCAAGTAGGTTAGGTTGTATCAGAAGGCCCTACTTTATTTTCCAGCGCATGAACAGCATAGACCTAAACTGTGTGTGAAAGTTTAGCTATTTTTTTTTAAATAAATTCATATTGTAGAATGCACAAGGCCGATAAAGATAATTGGGTGTTTCAGCGTACACTGCCCCACCACATTCTCGTTTTTCTGCCACTCCTCCCGTTGTGATCAACTATTTGTTTTGAGATTTTACCACAACCAGAGGTGTGGCAGAAAAAAAACCATTTACAACAAGCGTTGTCAAGCTGTGAGCATTTCTTTAAGGGCGTCACTCAAGTGAGTAATTTATTTAATTCGCAGGATCATCGCTTTAGCTCTGGCAGAGACCATTTTCAGTCTCAAGAATTAACTTGTGTCCAATATAAGCACAGCTGAAACAGACCCTCCTCCATCAGAAACCATTAATAATCTAAGCGTATTATCCGTGAAACTCTCGAAACAATCAAAAGTGATTGTATTTTGTGTCAACATGTTGGGTAAACCAAAGCGTGTGGTCTGTGTGTCATTTCCATGTCAGAGAGATTTATTGAGATGTTTTCAGGCAAAAGGTGGGTAAAGAAACATCTACTTTCATGAAAACAAAGTAGGCATTGGTGAGGAATAAACCAAGGCGTGTATCGCCATTCAGCTAAATAATACAGAGATATGACTTTTGGTCCACATTGCCTGGTATGAGCTTTGCAAAAGTTGAACGTAAAAGGCTCAAGAGCAATGACAAGAAACTCAGCTAAGAGGCTGAAATTCTGTAAAAAGTGATTTTGCAAACATCACTGACCCCAACCGATCATCTGTAATATAAAGAGCACTTGATGAATGACTTAAAGAAAAGGATTAACATACCAGGAAACAAAACATCTTTGTGAAACACACATCAAGGTTTAGCTGGGGTTAATCCCAACTGCACAGAGAAATGCCTTCTCTCATGCGATCAAATGAATGCCAGCAGAAATTAATAATCCAATGATCATCAGTACAGATACAATAAAATCAGTTTAACAATGATGACATCTTATCCAGATATAAATAGATTACTTGAGCAGCTTTTTTGAGGTGGACATATTGGGATGTAAAGTGACATTTTGTTAGTAAGAGTTTTTGCACTATAGGAACGGCTGTTAATGCACCGACAAAATTAACTTGGTTCATGACCTCAGCAGATGCCACTGACGGAGGGCTTCAGTCCTACAGGCCTTCAAGGAAACAGAGGTTATCAAGTCTACCATCAGAAAGACAAAGCCTCCTCTCATCAAGGCATATAGAATCCGAATAGCTTTATAATAAAGGCAGAGTCAAAGTAGGGTATTTGATTTATACTTTGAACATCTTTAAGGATTTTTTTTTTGTTCAACAAATGTAAACAAAAGTCTTGCATTCCTTACTTCATTCGGGAAATTTGATCTCTTGCAGCAAAAAATCCAAAGACACATAAACGGCCCTGTGGATGGAAGACAAATGGAGCGACATCTTGGCTTTTTCAAATCCTAAAATATTTTTGATTGTACTCAGTTTTTCAACAGTTAATCTTTGTTTAGACCTGGCTCAAACTTTGACGAATGACACCAGAGCATGTACAGAGTGTTGTGCATTAACAATGATGTAGCAATTAAATCGATCATCTGTGTTAAGACGTAGCCGACACAAAGGCTTCCCAATCCATCTCAGGCCATCTCAGGCTCTGTTAAGCCTCTAAATCCAGTAATCAGTGATTTAAAAAGATTTTCAGGCAGTTCTGCCAGAGCTTTGATCACTCCAATAATGACTTCCTAGCAAATTTGCAAACAATGTGTGCTGGGTTCAGCAGCGGCCCAAGGCCAGTGGAAATCTCTTTAGGAGGATTCCCCTGAAGCTCGCTTATTCTCTCTCTCTCTCTTTTATGAAATCCATCAAGTCCTCCCTTTAAAATCCGCTGTAACAGCCTTATTATTTTAAATCTCACATCGTTCACTCATACAGGCCGCTCGTGTTATGTGATCTGATATCTCTCAAAACAGATTAAACATACATCAAGGATGGACTTCTTTTTTTTTTCAGTGACTGTAATGTTTGGTTTTTGCAGGGGAGATCTAATTATTTACTTTGATTGGATCTACTACTTAAAGTAGGTTTGATCTTATAATTACAGGGCAGACCCGAAAGCTTATGTAGGTCTTCATACCACACTCTGAGGCATGAACAGCTGTAACAACTCTCTTCACCTCCACAGTCAAACACAGAGACCAGTAGAGTGGTTTCTTCAGCAAAAAAAAAAAAAAAATCTCATATCACTACTGGGAACAAAATTATCATTTTAAGCCAAAGCAGGCAAAATGCTGTATTTTAAGCACCAAAAAAGGCAAGAGACGCACAAATGGGAAAGAAGCATGCACAGATGTTTAACCAAAGCTAAAATTACAACTCTGTACTCCCCTACTTCAAATTACAGAGAAAACACCACTGAAAGGACTGCAGACTGTTCAGCGGTACGAAAAGCAAGGCTAGATTTGACACGACAGCCGCTCAGACAGGGAAGCGGAGTGGAAGTCATTTTCTCTGAAGAAACAGAGGAGGGATGGGAGTCATAATCACAGGGAGGTGGAGGTTGGGGGTGACACATCCGAGCAGAGGAGGCCCGACTTTGATCCTGTGGACAGAGGGGTCGTCTCACTAAGGTGTTAATTGAGAAACCTCTGCCATATGTCCACAAAGGCTGCATGACCAAGCCTGATGATGTGGGGGCCAAGAGTGCGCCTCTAAGCCCGATGTACCAACCAACACAGGGTCCCCCCCCCCCCCGATCCTGCTTATGTGTCAGGGGGAATCCAGTAAGAGGCTGTGGAAAGCTCTGCGTGTTGGACAACGTCAATGTACAGCTTTAACACTAAGCTTGTTAAAGAATGAACAAGTCTGAGCTTAGATAAGTCTGTGATAAACAAGAAGCACATGAACTGGCAACATGAATTAGCAACTTTTTGCATTTATGTGCAGATAGAAGAACACGTCTAATCGCAGAAGAACAATTTCATGTTAAATTAGTTTTAATAAAGAGACACAACTGCCTTAAAGCCCACTAGAAACCCAATTCCACATTAGCCTGTTATAATATCAATGATTTTATTGATAAAGCACCAAATCCCAAAACACTTCAAGAGCAGGACCATTCTCATTGTCATACTACATAAAGATTCAATGTTAATCCACCTTGAGAACTTGTCAACAGAGGCAAGGGAAAAACATCTTTAACCCAGGCAGAACCAAACTCATTTATAGACAGCCATCTGAATCAGCTGGACGGCTGGACGGATCCAGGGCCGATATTTAGCTTTGCAGTCACGACTTTGAGAACAAACTGGCATCTCAGGGTTACAGACAGACAACAACTTAAAGACGTCATGACCCATGCTGTACATGAAAGCATAAACAAGACTGAGCTGCTGGTTGAAGTTTCCAAAACACAACTCTTCGGCTAAACCATCAAGGACAAGTTAGTTCAAATTCCACAGCAAGAATTGGAGAAAGCATTTCAGATGGATAAGGTGACTCTACATCAAATGGCAGATTATTGGGTATAAACTTGGGTTAAAAACAAGCAATTAAACAGAAATCCTTTCTTCATGAATACTTAATGTCAACATTTTGTTTCAACTGTTTTAGTAAAGTCAACTTTACTTCATGGTCATGTTTGAAGACATCTGAGCTGCTTTTGAAATGTAATGTGTTCTCCATTAACATGTGTTCAGTGCAAATAAGTGTATAGATTAAGGCTTTGTTTGGACTTATACCTGCCTTAATTCTGGATTTACTATCAAATAAAAGAAGTTTAACTAAACTTTTAATAACACGAAAATGCATTTACCACAAGTATTGATATCCTACAATTTAATTAATATGTGATGGCGAGATTACCACAGTGTCAATATGACTGAAATGGTTTCTGGCTAAATAAAATTCATCTTTAAAAAAATGTGTTCTTTTCCCAAGGTGACAGAACAAAGATCCCCAGGTTGGTCCTTTTAAGTCTGAAGGAATGCTTTGGTAGGTCTCCTTGATGAAAGTGCTGCTTGTAATCTCTATTCCTATTATACTCAGGTGTAGAAAAATGGATTCAGGGATATGCCAAAAAGTGCCACACTGGAAGCCAAAGAATTTCAATAACCTCAGTTACAAAGCTCGTGGAAAAGCCTCTGAGTGCAGCAGGAGATGAAGAGCCCTCTATTTGATCCCCTCTGAACCAAATACAATAGAAGACCACCATCCAGGTTTATATCCCCTTTATTCTGTTTCTTGACTGCTTCAGCGTCCCACCGCAAGCTACAAGTAGCCTTCTGCACTGTTCTGTATCTTTAAGAAGAGGCAATGGAAACGGGCATTGACAAAGAAAACACATTTGTTTTGTGTTTAGATGTTATAGGCTACTAAGATGTTTTGGACTGTGGTGGTAACTGATTTAAGCTGTTGAGTCAAAATGAGTCAACAAGGGTCATATAGTGGTGAGGGATTAAGAGAACACTATAGAGATGGGTCAGTGTTTCCAAAGCAAAATCTTAGAAATAGCATGTCGCCTCATGAGGACACAAGTTAAATCTTAATGAATCAATAGACTTTTACCTCGCCATGTCCCTGCACTTAAAGCTCAAAGTTCAAGCCATGGGCTGCCACTGAACCATGTGAGGCACTTCACTTCCATGACACCTGTCCGGCGCGAACAAGCTTTATTAGTCCGGAGGAGGAGGGGGGAAACGCAGCAACGATTTAAGGAAGGCAGGCGAAAACAAACGCCATATGACTTTAAACATAATCCTGCTTAACCAGCAGCGCTTCATGGGATTGTCTGGTCTGCGTGTCTGCAGCACCACCTGACCCCAAAGATGCATGTTCCTCAAAGGCTCGTGCAGTCTAATCATAGTCTCGTACATGTTAACGCGAGGGGGGGAAACACATCTTCAACGACTAAACCACTACCGAGTGCGAACAAACTAACGCAGCCTGCTCCTTTACATTTATCACAGAAAGCTCCAAGCGAGTGCAAAGTGTTTTCAACTCACCCGATGCCAAGTGTGTCCCAAGCTCTTTTTTTTTTGCACTTGAATGCAACTTGTTTTCCTCGTTTGAATATCAAATGGTTTGTCCTTGAAGTGAAATTGTCGACAGGAAAATCGTCCGGATGAGGTAGTAAATCTACGCCCAAAACTCTACTTTTAGCCTCCGGTCGCACACGGCACGTCCCGTCTGCAAGCTCCAGCAGCCTCTTTGTACTTCTCCGCCTCAGCAGCAAGTTGTTAACCCGCGGTCATGCGCAGTCGGTGCTCAGTCGAGCCCTCGTTGCTAATATGAAGGTCAGGTCAGGCAGGTGTAGCTCGCTTACCTGCTGAAAGGTCGGCCTTACTTTTGTGCGGTTTGGGAGGCTAGAGTCTGTAATGATAATAATTATTCATTAGACTCAGTTAAAACGACTCACCGATCAAAGAATTTAGCCTAATGCTTAAAATGTTCAATGTCTCTAAAAAGAAAATTGGCGCATTGATAATATGAAAAGTGTCTCCACTGATCAGCATCTAGTCCGACAGAAGCCCATTAAAACTTCACACACACGGGTCGATTTAGATTAGGCCTGAAGTGTGTATTAAGGGAGTTGAAATGTAATTCGTGGCCATCAAAACACTCTTCGACAGTGTTTGGGACAGTGCGAGAGAGACTGTCCCAGTTGGTCCCAGACGAGGTGGCCAAGATCGCCATCTTGTGGCGTCTTGTTGCCACGCAGGTTAGAAAAACTTGGAGATTTAAGGTTGAAGACGTTTATCACCTTAGTAAAAAAAAAAAAAGAAAAAAAAAGTGCAGCAAGTAGGCCTAAGAGAAGTTTGTGGCCTATTTGTTTTCAGCATGAGCCGATGCAACATTGGAAAGAAAGTAAGAAGATGCTTTATGGAGCCAGCTGCTCTTTTGACCAATTATGGGTAACCTATTTCCACTTTAATCACTGAAGTATTTCCATTTTATGAGGCCCTTGGCTAGACATTTTAGCAGCAAATATGACACGTTTTCCCATTATTTGTCTTTAATAACTTAAGAGTCTTTTCTGATTTAGTTTTTACTTGGTGGACAGTGAGATATAGGCTAGCCCCTGTCTACATGTTACATTGTAATAAGGTTATTTATTAACCTATAGCTTTATTACAGTTATATATATATAGTTATAGTTATAGTTATTTTTTAACCTATAGCTTTATTACAGTTATATATATATAGTTATAGTTATAGTTATTTTTTAACCTATAGCCTTTACATAAACTTACTTCTATGGGCTAAGCCTAAACCAACATGAGGCTATAGCTATGGAAGTTTTTTTTACTTCAACAGTGGGCCTACTTTTTAACCAATTTTAAGTCTCCACGTGCAGTGAGGCACAAAAAGCTATGTGTTTGATTGTTGCACATGTCTGAGTAGCCTATGAATAGAAAGATCACCCTCATAGACAGATATTTTTACTACATGGCCTCAAGTGAGTTCATGTTTTCGTTTGTTTAATATGCCATGGAAATCATGGTATTTTAAAACAAGGGAAAGGCCCTCCCCAAAGGTTTAAAATGAACATGTAATAGGCTATTTCATTGATTTGTAAATGAAGAAAGACAGTAAGAATGGATGGATGGATGGATGGATAGATAGATAGATGGATAGATACATAGATAGATAGATAGATAGATAGATAGATAGATAGATAGATAGATAGATAGATAGAATGGAAATAAGATAAGTTATCTATTCAAGCATAGAAATAGTGTGTATGCACACCATGCACACTATCAGAAGGACAGATTTTGAAACAGCTCCATTGTTTTCTACCTGTTGAAAAGTACACGACCGGTTTTGCGCAACCCCAGTTTTCACCCGGGCATGCACGGAGTCTATTATTCTGTCCATATCCCGGTGTTGGTACACTCATCATTTCATCACAGTCAGTTTGTACAGAGCGGGTCGTGTTTCCAGCGGAGCCACACCTCTCTTGCTGCTGTGGATTGGCGCTTGTGTCAACACTCCTTCCGCCAAGTTCCGCGTCGCAGAGCATTTAAAGTCCTGCAGCGTTTCCTCCAAACTTCTACTCTCAAGCTGCAGGGACTATCCGCCACCATGTCCGAACGAGGAGCCTTCGACACCAACGTGGTCACCATGACCCGGTTCGTTATGGAGGAGGGCAGGAAGGCGAAAGGCACCGGAGAGCTGACAACGCTGCTGAGCTCGCTGTGCACGGCGGTGAAAGCCATCTCGTGCGCTGTGCGTAAAGCTGGGATCGCCCACCTGTGAGTAAACTGTGCAGAAAAAATAACTGAACAAGCTAAACTGGACCCCGTTTCAGTTTTATTTCCGCGAGGTAACTGATGCTTAAGTTCTATTCATCCACGTTGGCACAGACTGAGCAGGAGAATAGTTCCTTGCGCACCAATCAAGAAGTGCATACCTGAAAACACCACGCCCACATTCATATCATTTACTCTTTTTTTTAATATTTATCTAAAAGACATATATTGTAGGTTATTTGTATTTTTCTGTTACATCTTTTCCTTACATTATGTATACGATCTCGTGATTTCCAAACATTTTTGCTCTTCTACAATTTTTATTTCCTCTTCCTTTCTGATCCTCTTTTATTGTATTCATCTCCGTTTGTGCTATTTCTGTCAATTCTTTGGTGTGTTCAATCTCTATGGGTGTCAATTTTGATTATAAAAAGTCCACTGCACAAAGTGCTTTACAAAGGCAGCAAAATAAAATCGTTAGCTTTATAAGATAGTCTAACTACCATGCAATAACAAAAAAAAACAGATACAAGGAACAATCGGAGGTGGAGCCAGTGAGTGATGGAAGAGGCAACTTGAGATTTTAGTTTGCACCACTTGTGAAACTAATTCCATTAGAATGCCCGGGTTCATAGGTTCATTTAGGAGCTCTTATTTAGTTTTCTGCAAGTGTGAAAACCCATGTGGCCTTCATGAGCAGACGTTAATTCACTTTAGTGATGCAGTGCTTTGCTGAATCAAGCTGTCTGCTGTGTGAAACTGCAGTGTCATGCATCAGTTGCACTTTTTTTGTTTTTTGTTTTTTGTTTTTTGCAATCTAAACTGTGACTCAAGTGATTATGATTTCATTCAAAATCAAATCACACTTATCTTAGTACAGACCAACAAAATAGTGTCTACAATTTGTGAAGATTAATTAGAAATTATTGGAAAAAATAGCCAAGTATTCAACGATATAAAACACTTGTGAAAAATAACATTTTTATCAGTTAAATTCCTCTTTTGGTTGCAGTTTTAACCCTGATTCCAATTGTTGTTGTTCTCATCTTTTGTGTCTCGTCAGTTATGGTATTGCTGGCAGCACCAATGTGACAGGGGACCAGGTGAAGAAGCTGGACATCCTCTCCAATGATCTGATCATCAACATGTTGAAGTCATCTTTTACCTCCTGTGTGCTGGTGTCTGAGGAGAACGAGAAAGCGATCATTATAGAACCAGAAAAGAGGGTGAGTGGGAAGAGAACAGTCCTTGATTTCCATGTCAAAAAATGAAACTGTGTGAGTGATGCATCTCTGTGATGACCCGTTGGCTCACTGAAACAGGATCCTCCAGTTTCTCCTGGGTTAATGTAAATTGAAAACGAGATCATTTCCTCATGGGATCCCTTCTTGTTAAACTGGTTTAGTGGAAATAGAAAAAAACACAGCAGGTTTCAAAATAAGTGAATGAAATTACTTTTAGCGTAATCCCTTCCACCAGTGTGATGAAACACATTTTTTAATTAGTATGTTGAATTAAAGGTTCCCTGTTGACTTGTAGTCCTTCAGCAAAACTAAGCATTTTATATATATGCCGGTCACTTGTTAGTTAGAGTCAATGATTCCTACACACTACACATGGTGAAATCACCTTTTCAAATGCCTTTATTAATCTATCGCTTCCCTTATTCATTTCATTGCTCTTAATCTTTCTTATCCATTCTTAATCCTTCTACTGTTTTAACCTTTTAATTAATCCTTCTTTTATTCATGTAATTGCTCTTAATCTTTTTATCCATTCCTAATCCTTCTTCTGATGTTTTTCTCTTCTGTCCTCTGTTGCTTTTTTTATATTTATTATACACTCCTTTTTGTCTTCCCCTTTGAGACCTGCTTGTTGTATCTTTTTTATTCCTTGTATTGTACATGTATTATGTTTGAAGACTTCTTTTTGTTTGGCCTGACTTTTGATTTTTATTGTGTTATTGTCCTGAGCACATGTCTTTGCTTTGCCTGTCAAAGCACTTTGTTATCATCTGTTTGTAAAGGTGTTATGTAATTAACGTTATTATTATTATTATCATCAGTATTAAAAGAAGGATTACTATTTCAGTAAGCAGGTGGCATTGCACAAAAAAATACGAAACAATTTCATGAAAATGCTGGGAAGAAGCAGGCTGCTAAAATCAGACTACAGTGTAAATAATAAAGATCAGCTTAACACTTGTCACATGCTGAAGGAAATACATTCAACAATGCAATTTGGCGAGTAGTGCTGGTAAACATGACTTTGTTTATTTACGAGAAAACTCCACAGGGCACGATTAACAACAGGGTACAGCATTAGCAGTTATTTCAGTCGCTCTTCTTTCTTCCTCCAGGGTAAATACATCGTGTGCTTTGATCCTCTGGACGGCTCATCCAATATCGACTGTCTCGTCTCCATCGGTACTATCTTTTCCGTTTACAAAAAGGTGAAAAACATGGGTTGAATTCTTTGTCCTCCATCCACAAACTTAAAGCTGATCTCTGTGTCGACCTCGTAACTTGATGTCTGTAGCTACTCGTATTCCGTCTCTGTCTTCTGTTGGTATGGATGCTTAAGTAATCTACAAAGAGCTGAAATTAAGTTGACAAGGATTAACACAGTTCATTTTTACTGTTTCTCTTCAGATCAGTGATGATGAGCCCTGTGAGAAGGACGCCCTGCAGCCTGGCAGGAACCTTGTTGCAGCAGGTTATGCGCTGTATGGCAGCGCAACCATGATGGTGATCTCAACTGGCAATGGAGTCAACGGCTTTATGCTCGACCCAGTGAGTCATTTCTGCATAATGTCAGCATATCACATGAAAAAACTTGCAACTTAATTATGTACAAAACGCATTGGTTTTGAGGTAATTTGTAACATTTCTGCTTTTTCCTCATCAGGCAATTGGTGAATTCATCCTGGTCGATCGGGATGTAAAGATCAAGAAGCGGGGAAAGATTTACAGCTTGAATGAAGGTTATGCAAAGTACTTTGAACCCGCTGACACAGAATACGTGCAGAAGAAGAAGTTCCCTCAGGTAACATTCATATCAGGGCATGTGTGAGCTGGGCTTCATTTTAAATATTAACATCTAATACTTAAAAAAACATTAAATGGCTTGTTTTCAGCAAATATCCAGGTCCTCTTGCTGTCCAAGGAACAGTTTATGTTAGTTAAACCACAATAAAATGTTAATATGCTTGTGTTTGCCAGGATTTTGATCTGTAGTATTAAATGAAATGATTGTGTGTTTTCAAATGGAGACTCTTGTCCAGTACAGGTTTATGTAGTGTACTACTAATGCACCATTTTAAATGACTGTAGGATGGCACCGAACCCTTTGGTGCCCGATACATTGGTTCTATGGTGGCAGATGTCCACAGAACGCTGATGTATGGAGGCATCTTTTTATACCCTGGAAATGTGAAGAGCCCCAATGGAAAGGTAAGGAACCACTGAGAATTAAACATTTGAAGCAGGACCTTGGATCATTGATTATTCTATTATAACATCCCGTCTAGGGCTGGAACTCATTTTTTATTTTTGTGTTGATTCATTTTCTTTATTATTTTCCCAGTTATTAAGCTTGAGTTATTTGGTCTTTAAATGAATGGTAAATGTTGAAAAGTGTTTCCTGAAGACTTCTCCTTATGTCTTTTGTCATCATCATCCCAAAGGTATATTCCATTTACTCTCATTAAAGCGTAAAAAAAAGCAAAAGATATTCACATTTAGGAAGGTGGAGACAGATTTGGAAATGTTTATACAATCCAACTCTATAAATCCTCAATCAAAATATAAATAGTTTCCTCTGTATTTCTTTTATTGTTTGCTTTGGTCTATAGATTGAATTGCTTTGTAGTGACACAGATGGTCTAGTGGTTAGGACTCACCCCAGGTGGGCAAACCAAGGTTCCATCCCAACCTGCTGCTCTTTTCCCCTCATGCCTTCCCCACTCTCCTCTGTTTCCTTCTCGATTCACTGTCCTACCAAATAAAGGATAAAAGTTAAAAAATAAAAAATAAAAATCCATAAAACAAATAAACATAAAATAGTTGGTTCAATGGTTTTACGATGAGACCATACTGAAGAAAGTGTCACAATGGTGTTTCTTCACTTCCCGCACTCATCCACTATTACGAGAGTGAGCCAAACATGATGTTGAAAAAGGTAGAAAGGAACGATTTGTAATGCCTATGAGAAGTTAGAGAAATGACAACCTGTGTGCTTTCATAATACACAAACGCTTCAAGCTTTGAAAACTATCCCCTTCTTTCGTCTACAGTGAGTGCAGAAAGCTCATTGGGATTTTGTCGAGCATCTTTTACACTGGAAGCACTCTATAAAGGGAACTCTCCAAAATAAACTGGAAGAACAATACAGCAAGAATGAAAACCATTCCCTTAATATCCTCACTTGCCTATTGTTTTGTGACAGAACATTATTTTACATACATTTTATTATGTAGTGTTTGTTGACCTAAGGCTGTGGTTATAAGTATAGGCATATTTACACAATCCAAACTGAACTCTGCCTCTTCCTTAAAGCTGCGGCTGCTATACGAAGGCAACCCCATGGCCTACATCATAGAGCAGGCGGGCGGCATGGCCTCCACAGGCCTTCAGACCATCCTGGACATCCAGCCTGAGAGCATCCATCAGCGGGTGCCTGTGGCTATGGGCTCCTCTGAAGACGTGTTGGAGTACATCGCCATCTGCCAGAAACATGCAAAGAAGTGAGACAACGGCAAGTTGCTCTCAAGCCAGCCTTAAATTAAAAAAAAAAAAAACCTTGTACCTCCAAAGTGACAGTCTTACCAGAAATAAGGAAGTTGTCATCAATCCATTTTTCATAATGTGGTGTGGAGTTTTAAACTGTGCCTTAAGATCAGAAATAGCAGCATTACATCATTGATGAAACCAAATTTGGAGTTACAAGGTTTTGTAGCCACACCAGCATTGATCTGTTTGTAGAAAGCTGAATGATAGTAGAAAGAAGTTGGTGCAATGGTCACCTGAGAACTGTGACTTACAAGCTCAGTTACACACAAACATGCACACATTCCTCAAAAAAGACCAAATATGTCCCAAATTACCACAAACAAATGTACTTGAATAAAGAAAACCTGAAGTCCTTTCCTGCTCTGTTTACCTCCACCTGTGCCTTAACTAGAATAAACATGTTATTTACCTTTGAAGGACCAAATACACAACCTCTATGCAATCAAACCTGTGGCCTTTTACACTGTGAACGACGCCTGTTTGAAATAAAGTCTCAATAAATGAAAAAGTGTTTTTCATCATTTGAAATGTGTCTTATTTAAAAGTTTTACCAGTTTGAAGAGTTTGTTCATTGGGAAGCGAGTCTTCGATATTTTGCAAGTTGCATCAACATGCAGTCTTAACACAATCATGTCTGCTCAGATTAAAGTTCTTCAAACTTCAAACACTCATGTCAAAACCCTAAGAAAATATAATATTATAATAATAAATATATATAAATATATAATATAATAAGTTAGGAAGCCATTTTTAGGGTTCAAAATCTTCAGCTATTCGACTCATAGAACCATGGCATTTTGTAGCCCCCCCCCCCCCCCCCCCCCCCCCCCCAAAAAGGTGTTCAACACTTACATGTAAAACAAATTAAAGAGCTCAGGCAGATGCCATATTTGCACATCTGTACAGTAAAATAGAGCAATGTAGGGTTGATTTCTGAGCCCCAGGCAGTCCCCAGTGTTTGAACATATAAATATTTCCATAAGTCCGGATAAAAATATATTATTTGATTGATGTTGTATCAGATTTCACACTATATTACACATATAGAATCTGACATATGGTATGTACAAGCCAAGGTTGCAATTTGTTGCCCGTTTGATATGCTAACTTGTACAGATGGTGAAAATGAGAAAAGAGATCTCTTGTGGATATGAGTGTGTAAAGTTGCAAGTTCCTCTGTATTGTTTTCATGATTTGTATAAACAGAAAACAAGGTTTAAACCCACCAGCTGTGCGTAAGATAAACTATATTATATGCACTAAGCAATTTAGATAATGAGAACAGAATTTGAACTGAAGACTTCAAATAAATTCATAGCAATGAAGAAATTAAACAGCTGGAAGATTTCCTGTTTACAAAAGCAGAGAGATACTTCATCCAGAGGAGTTGACCTTTAACATAAAGGTCACATGAAACTCACACAGCCCTTATGACATTTAAAGTTGAGCTGCCGTTGTCACCCTACCTAGCAACCCCGTCTTTTCTTTTCATGTTACATTTAGTATTAAATTCATTAAATTCATTGTTTTCATGTTCATGTACAAAAAGATGTGGTTAAAGTACTGACAGTTTACCTAAGAGGACTTATATTGCCCAAGTTTTGAGTTGCATCTCACACAATGTTGCAAACTTTTCAACCTCATGATTAACAGCTCTTGTCTTGTGCAGGACTAAACTGTGCTAGTCTTTCTCTATAGCCGACACCTGACACCCCCTCGCCCACCTCCAAATACACACACACACACACACACACACACACACACACACACACACACACACACACACACACACACACACACACACACACACACACTCTTCCACTCAGCTGCACACACAAATAGATCCTCTGGCTTGCCGTCATGGCCCTGGGTATGAAAAGGACTTGGCTGGTAATGAGGTCTCTCACTTGCTGTCCGCCCTCCACCTCTCCGGGACAGAAGAACCAGTACCCAGCATGTCGGACCAGTCGGCGTTTGACACGGACGTATGGACCCTGACCCGGTTCGTCATCGAGACCGGTCGCCAGGCCAAGGGGGCGACCGGTGAACTGACCCAGCTCATCAATGCTATTCTGACTGCAATCAAAGCCATCTCCTCTGCTGTGCGTAAGGCAGGCCTGGCCCACTTGTAAGTACTGATGCACATTTATATGTATACTGTCACTGCGCCAACACATAACTCAGAAGTGTATAATGACCGTGTGCAGTTGCAGTGATGTTAAACAAAGGCTAATGTGCAAATGTTATCTCCTATTTAATATAATAATGATTCTTTACTGAACTCTGTTAAACTTGTGCTGCCTGCATACCTCTCTGGAAATGTCAAAGGTCAAGGTCAGCTGCAGGACAGCGGTCCTTAAATTGTTGCTCAGGGTGGTTGTTGTAACATGATTCTTTCCCACAGTAGATGGGTTTTAATGCCAAAAGTTCAAAAAGATTTGAGTTAGTTCTGCAAATGAAGGATTTTTAGGTTTTTTTTTATGAATTCAATTGATCCAACAATAGAAAAGTGAAGTGAGGAACAAGTTGTGCTAAGCTGTGTCAACATGATTGATTGTAATGTGCAGTCAAGCGGTCATGCAGCTGTGTCTGATTTATTTGCATTTCTCTAATCTTGGCGCGATAAAAGACTGCGCCGTGTCTTTTCTGAGTTTTGTGAAGCAGGGGATAACATACAACAGAAAAGAGGTTGTGCAATATTTTAGTTTGTTGAAAAGTGACACAATGGCGAGTTTTTTTTTTCTCGATAAGCGAGGTAATACCTGAAAGAAGCCATGGTGGGGAAAGTATTCAGACTATTCACTTCAGTAAAATTATTATTACCACAATTTCAAAACACTCCAGTATAAGGCAAAAGCCTTATTTTAAACTTGTATGTAAGTAGTACAAGCAAAACAAACGTAAAGAATACAACCAAAAAGTACTCATGAGAGTTTCACTGTTGTATCAGATGTTCAGCATTAGTGTGTTTGCTTGTATTTCTAGGGCTGTAGATGTTAAATGTATGAGCATTTTGATTGCTTGATATACTCCCAGGTTACGTTAGCACCAGTATTATTAATCCTTGTTTTTAATGTGAACTTAAAGCCTACAAATGCAAACAGAGGGGCCTCGAAGGAGAAACTGAGCCAAGCCCCGCAGAATGAGTCATGAATCAGTGAATTTCAATCACATTAAGGTTATGTAACCAAAAACACATCAACATTATTTTAAACTATTTTAAGATACTTGATAAAATGCTCATGGCTCCTGGTCCAAAGGTAATGAATGATCACATTGTTGTCTTCATCACACTTTTTCTTAGCACCCTCTTGCACCTTCTAAGAGCAGAACAATCTCTTCTTTTTCAAAAGATGCATGCTAACAAGTTGTCTCTTAATGAAGTAGGCTATTTATATACGTGAGGCTAAATCCTGGCTGCTGATTGGCTGTTCCACACAGACAGGGTATGGCGGGCTCAGTGAACGTGACGGGAGATGATGTGAAGAAGCTGGACGTGCTGTCTAACCTCCTGGTCATCAACATGCTGCAGGCCTCTTACGGTACCTGCTGCATGGTGTCTGAAGAGAACAAGGAGATCATCGTCACGCCCAAAGATAAGAGGGTGAGAGGTGAACGACAGTCCTCTGTCTCACTGCATGGAGAAGGAGGCCAGGTTTTTTAAGACAGGGAGGTGTTAAGGATAGATCCATTATTCAAAAGTTGATGACATATTATTAGCACACAGATGTTAATTAATCAGACTAAGGAGAATGAGTCAGTCAAAAAGAGTTTTCAACACCTAAAATGATGTTCAAGCTCACTAAGCCATGATTTAAGGTCTATTGCTACTTCCATTTGGTGCTGCCAAAGTGTGAGTTTATGTGATGAAGAAAATGTTTGAGGAAGTTACTGAATCTGAGAGGCAAACAGTGTGTCCATACCTTCATCAAAACATTTCATCATATACATTTCCATTTCTCATTAGCTACATTGAACAATGATTTATTAAGCTGCAGTTTTCCGGAAACTTCCTTAAGATCTGCTGTTTGGTCGCATTACTGCATTATATCTGGAGTCCTTTTTTCTTTATGTATCCAAAACATTTTACTTGGTGAAAAGTTAATTGTTTGACTTTTACACCACCAGAGCTTTCGTTGTAGTATATCTTAACATCAAGATAACTATTTCATAAGAAAGAATATTTTCAGATAACTACTCTAAACAGTGTCTGAGGGGCAGGGGGAAAGTAAATGACTTAAACTTATTATGCACTCTATAATGTTTTCTCCAGTGAAATATCAAAAATGAGTAATCTACATTGCATAATATCCACAGGATCAACACTTCTCCACCGGAGGGGCACTCTAAAGGGTGCTACATCTCATTTTTCCCCGAGTCCTGCCCTGACATGTGACCACATTGTCCTCTTTTAGCTGCTGAATGAATATTGCATTGTCCCTGGAATTCCCATCGAACTAGACGACCCATAAATAATTAAGAACTGAATACGAAGACGTTTACTGAATTCATTTCAGTAAACTCATTTCAATGTAAAGGTTTGAGACAGTGATTGCTATTTATTATTTTAAAAAAGGGGGAAGAAATACATTTTGGGAAAATAAAGGTCTTAAACTGATGAAGGTCTCTTACCGATAGAAACAGAGCATGCTTTAATACATTTGTATTATCAGTATTTTTGTGAGGGTACTTATTAGAGCAAAACTTAACTTAACTTTAAACAACATCTAAGCCTGATTTTTTTTTTTCCCACACAGGGAAAGTACGTGGTCTGCTTTGACCCTCTGGATGGTTCCAGTAACATCGACTGCTTGGCTTCAATCGGCACCATATTTGCCATCTACAAACGGGTGAGACTGATGCAGCTAGATACACAAAACACTCTGACAACATTGTTATGATTATTCTGCTGAGAATGTGTTGATATTACAATGTAAGGTTAAAAAAAAAAAAAAAAGTCTGATTAAAATAGAGGAAAACATTTTTTCTATAGTGTGTTTTTCTTAAATACATAACTGAGAGTCATTCATGTATTGTAAAACAGCAAAATTCTTTAATTTTATGGTTTTATTTGAAGATGTTCTTTTAATCAGTCATTTTTTTACCTTGAAAGTGCACTGACACTCTGCAGACACAAGGGGGCATTGCAGTCCAGCTAATCTGGGTGTCTGCGTGCAGATCATGTTATCAAATACTTTCCAGGGTTACAGCCTGTTTTACTGGCTTTACAAGCAGTAGAGAACCAATGCAGGAAATGTTGTTTAGTCATAGTTGACAAACACGTAAAACATCTCATAAGCTACAAATAAAAACGCACAGCACACACACTTGTTCACAGCTGGGTGCACAAGAACTCACTATGAATTATGCTTGTTTTTCACACTTCAAATACATAACTTTGTCTTGATAACTTCAACTAAATTCTCAGCATCAGGGTACTGCACAGTGGGCTCCCTCTCTTTTATAGTTGATTGAAAACTTTTGGCTGTAAATGGCTGCATTTAGTCCTTTAACAAACTTTTTTTTAGTTTTTGGTATCTGTAAATTGTCACCACTTTTTGTCATGTGGTTCAGGTTACAGATGGGGAGCCCACAGAGGAAGATGCCCTGCAGCCTGGAAACAACATGGTGTGTGCGGGATACGCCCTGTACGGCAGTGCCACACTGGTCGCCCTCAGCACAGGTGCTGGCCTCAACTTCTTTATGCTGGACCCTGTGAGTATCTCATAGTCACTGCCTTTTAATGTAAACTCTGCAGCAATCTTCTTTCCGCATCCTCCCCTACTCAACTTTATTGTCTCTCCCTCTGTGTTTTTATGCTTTTATTGCCCTATAACCTTTTATTTAAGAAAACACACATTATTCTCATGTCAATCATTCCTTAATGCTGCTCCTCTCCACAATTAAATCAGGGATGAAGAGGACTGTGAATACACATAAGTCCTTTTTTATTTGGTGAAAAAGGTTGCATAACCTCAATTATCCTTTCAGGA
This sequence comes from Labrus bergylta, assembly GCF_963930695.1. NCBI lineage: Eukaryota > Metazoa > Chordata > Actinopteri > Labriformes > Labridae > Labrus > Labrus bergylta. Next base: position 18,095,080 of record NC_089196.1, read on the forward strand.
ATGCTTATGAAATCCAACGTAAGAGCAAATCACATTGTATAAAGATCCCTTAAGGCAACAGAGAAAGAAAATCATCCCTTACAAAAAATCATTTCAGCTTGTATCGTTTGTCTTGGATGATTAGCACATCTTTTTTTTCCACAACATTTTTATCATCTTGTTTTTATTTTAAGCAGTTAGGGTCCCAACACAGGGAACTACATACAGCATGTTCTGTGTACAGGTTCAATACCACACATAAATACAAATCTTCAAGGAAAACAACTGATCATCAGGAATTTGTTTTTTGAAAAGCAGCTTTAGTTATTGCAGGACAAAAGCTTCACTATATGTTACCGTTGGTAGTCTGCTTGTTGTTGTTTTGCACCCCGAGAATAGAATAGATCTGCCACCCTACTCTGCTGCTTTTCACTCATGATATTCAAGGGCTTCGAGAGATTTTCAGGCCTTACAAGAATAATATTGCATCTGCACTCCTAAGTCTTTCCAATAATGCCATAACACATTACCCTCTATTGCTATGTAATATTATGTTGTGTTATGATTATTATTGGCCTCCAAGAATGTATCCATGAAACACTGCATTTTAATGGACTTTTTCATGTCTTTCTGATGATTTAATTTTCTTTAGTAACCACATATCTTCTTTGAGGAAAATCTCCAATGCATGTTGATGATTTAGTATCGCAATCAAAAGGTGAACTTTTTTTTTTTTAAATCCTTTTAATGTGTTTTGAAGAATCTATTTCTACCAAATATTCATTTACACAAATCCAACTGCAGTGAATTACATTTTTGAATATACTTCTAAGTGTAACCCAGTCTTTTGAAGGGCTCAGGTGTAGTTTTTAACCCTGTAAAAATTATATTCAGGCCATTGGGGAGTTCATTCTGACTGAGAGGAACGTGAAAATAAAGCCAAAGGGGAAGATCTACAGTGTGAACGAGGGCTACGCCAAGTACTTCCACCCCTCCATCAACGAATACCTCAAACATAAAAAGTACCCAGAGGTAAGAACATATCACAGAATTATAACTTCTATAGAGACACTGCAGTGCACAGAAACGTATGAATGATCCCCCCCTTAATTTGTCTTTTGAAATTGATCAGTGACACTTTTCCTTTGTTGCTTTGAATCTGAAACCTTGAACCAGAGCTGTGTCATAGAAGTGAGTCTTGTAGCCTCTCAAACTGCTGACACACAGCTATACTGAACTCTTCTGGCCTCAGCACACATTTTAAACACCAGAGGCCTCTCAAACTCATTATGTGAACCCTGAGCAAGCATTTGCTCAGGCTCAGTGAGTTGACATTTGGACTTTTAAATAACGCTCAGGTTAAATTGAGGTTTACTGCATCTCAAAGACAGAGAGTGACAGCATGAGTGAAAACTGCTTATCCGTATTTCACGGTCGTTTTAGCAATATTCTAACACTCTGTAATAAGAGGATCTGCTTTATCTTTTAAACAAATTGATACACCACATATATATTGTCAATATAAGACGTGCACTGAAACATTAAAGTGACAAACATAAGTTTAAAATGGAGTGAAGAAACATCATGCAAACAAGTACCACAGCAAGAGGAGCATGTGATAAAGGGTCAGTCAGGCGTGATAGTGAGACAGGTCGGTCAGCTGATCTTCAGGATGGCAACTAACTTCAGGAAACATCGTGTTCCTCAGGAAACTACAGCTTGTCATCAGTGCACAAACACTGGCGCACACTCAGCACTTCTCCAGCACACTCATCCAACATGACCGCAACGTTTGTTTGGTCATCAGTATCCATCTCATCTGTCATAGGTTCCATCAATTTCCAAACTGTCATGAAATATTGTCTGGATAATATTGTCTTCTTCTTTTTTTTATAATTCCCATCATCTTTTTTTTGTCTGATGTTCTTGTGTTTCAAATACATGGGCCAGACGTGGCCATCGAACAGGCCGGGGGGGGTCTGGCACAGTGTAGTTCCTAGAGCAGGGTATATAATATATTAATATTAGATTTGGCTCTCAAAGGCTTGTTTGAGCAGTGAATCAAAATATTTGAAGAAACATTTTGGATCTTTTCACTACTGCCCTGGTTACTGAAACTGTTTTTACCAAACTGACCGAAACACAAGCTCCACTTTTTTCTAGAATATATACATTTATATATTTGTATATGTTGGTTTTCCAACATGTTAAACAACCTCTCCCAAAGCTTTACTTATACTGCAACTCTCACTTTCATTCAGATCCAGACTCTTCTGTATGCCCCTGCATTAAATGTAATGGACTGTTTGTCATATATTATGCTTGCCTTTGCTTTCACTATTTGTATCTCGTTTCCTCTATTTGAGGTTATTTTTCATCTTTTTTTCTGCACTCTCTGATATCCAAATAAGTCTTTTTATAATACCATGTGTTTCTTTTCTTATCAAATTCTGTAAAACCCTTTGAATAGCCTTTTATGCTAAACCAACCATTGCATCTTTCGTCGGTTAAGTTAGGTTTTTGCGGATGCGGTGAAGTTATGAATTCCATAACTTTTGAGCTGAGCCATCTTTCCTTAATGATATGCAAAGTGATAGTGTAAGTTTAAACATCTTAAATATTGTTTCAGATTCTTCCACGCCACGCAAAAGCAATATTTCATTCTACAGAAATGATTTATATGAAATTTGAAATGTTGTCCTGCTGTGTATCTAGTACTAAACTTTTCTTAAACCAGCTGAACGCTCATCATCATCATGATACACTTCACGAACCCATAATGACCCAGCACATTGTAGCAGTAACCACACTGTGACTCAGTTTCACTGGTGTGTTGTGAAATGATAAAAAAAGACTTGTCACAAGGCTGATCTGAATCACAAATGTTGTTTTACTGACTGACAGGGAAGTTTAGATCTCGTGTAAAGGTAAAATCTATTGTCCTGTTCAAACCTAAGTGATAATCAGCGGCGATTCTAGAGTCTGCTGGGCTGGGGCCCTAAGCACAATTTACTGGGGGCCCCTCCAACCAGCGTTCATCGCCATTATGTTTTACATAATCTGACACCAATGGCAACTTTAAGTGACCAACATGAGTTTTCAAAGGAATAATATAAGCTTAAGTTGTTTACTTAGCAGATCAACAACATAGAGTACTGTCAGATGGGGCCCCTTTAGGGAGGTTTCCTGTCATTGTAAAATCTGCACATTCTGAGCCACTGCTGTGGTTTGTCAGTCCTTGGGGGGGGTGGGGGTGGGGGGGGGCATGTCATTCCCCACTCTCTCTCTCTCTCTCTCTCTCTCTGATTTCTGACTCTATCCACCCTATATCTCTAAATAAAGACATAAAAAAGCCCAACAACAAAGAAGTGTTTCTTCTTCTTCTCAGTACTTTTTCCTAAAACACAAGATAGAGACTATCATTTCATTTTATATCAGATAAAGTGAAATCTTTTAATGATTTATTTTGAGCCTAAACTGATCAAATGACACCAGATAGTTGTCTATGACTCAAACTAAAATATTTGTGCGCTAAGTCCTTGAAAACTTGCAGGTCAACACCACCTGATCAGTGCTTTCAGAACATTTATATTCTCATGAATATTTATACGTTTTGAGAAAAAAAATTCTTACACTTCTCCCTTTTAAAATTTCCCACAGCGTCTTTCTTTTTCATTTTCTGTTCTTTTATTTTAGGAAGTTTCATTTTGTCTGAACCGCCACCAGCTGAATGTGTTTAAATGAGAGTGTTGCGTAGTGTGGGTGGGTCTGTTTTTGGGAAATACTCTGCAAACACACACACACACACACACACACACACACACACACACACACACACACACACACACACACACACACACACACACACACACACACACACACACACACACAGACACAAACACACTCATCGCTCCCTCATGACGACTGGGCTGTGACTCTGCAAGCACATGACTCTGCATCACGTTGTGCCCGTCTGAACATGAAGCTCACTTCAGGGAAACTACAATCAGGTTTGACTTCAGGAATGTTTTGGCGGAAGCAGCTCTATACACAATAAAGCAAACACTTGTTGCTTTGCAAAAAATATGATTTTGTTGTACCCTTAAAGTCCACCTGTAAACCCATGCAGGACTTTTGAAACAGGCTGTTTTTGATGTTTGACGTAACACAGTGATCGCTTCTTTCAGCAGCAGATGGACTTTGACCTCCCTGTTGTTTGTTGATGAGTTTTTCAGGTCAGAAACGGCCCATGATCTCTGAAGGAAACAGATCTGCTGTGGCTGCAACTTTCAAAACCGCCTGACTAAGTTGTTTATGTACCACTATTTTATAATTAAACTGTATTATTAATATATTGGACAACTAATTAAACTTAAAATAGCTTACGGCCACTCTGAGTTCCAGATTTGCTTAGAAAATGCAGCAAAGTCTACAGTATGAATGTAAACCAATTTCTGTCACATCGCAGTAGTTTTATTAGTTCTCTTAACACAAACATAAAGTTATTCAAAAACAGTTGTCAGTTCTATTCATGTATGTTATTAAGTTTTCTCTATATCAAAAGAATAGGGAGCATTTTTTAATTTTTAATCATTAAAAATAGAAAAATTAAATAATGCAAGAGAGAACATTATTTTTTAATTTGATTCAGTGATGCTTTAGTATGAACATACAGAGCAGTGCATAAGAGCAGAGCAGTGTAGAGGGGCTGTAATATTTCCCTCTTTCATGTAGTGTAGACATGTTTTTTTTTTCAGCACTTGTTTGGTTAAACATGAGCTATATCAAACAGTTTCCTCAGAAGATGTCAGTGTGGTTGACCTGTTGGGGAGAAATAGTCAAAATTGTAAAATAAGACCTCTGTTGTACTTTTTAAAAGGTTCAGTATCCGAGTATAATGATGACTCCTCCAGACTGTCTGGAACCTTTTACTACTTCAAAGAGGTTTTATTATCTGACAGCTTAAAGCCTAAACGACTCTGGATACAATCAGAGAAATGAAATGTGCAGCATAGCAGAAGCCTGCTATACTAGTCCAAACATTTGATTCATATGGCTTCTAGTACAATGTTATATACATGCACTGAGTATGATATGATTTTTTTTAAAACATAAACTACCTTTGAGTGTGTTGATAGTTATTTAATATACGATTCAGAACATTGTGCATAAGCTGCAGCCATGTTTGTTCATAAAAATGCCTCGTTGGTTTTTAAACCCAGCACATGTTAGATAATCAGGTGTGATTTACCTACTGAATCAAGCTGAGTGGAACTCTGTAGGAACAGGCTGATATGGCAAAGTAAATAAAACATGACCTTGAGTATGTGTTAAAAACACAAAACAGTTTTACAGTTTTATGTTCTGAAGTGAATATCTGCATTAAGAGTTTGTGTATTTATTAAGTGAGATACACAGAAAGTAGCTGATCCTGTTAAGCTACCTGCATTTTAGATATTAAACAAAGGCCTCTAAATAATTGATTATCCTGTGACTGGAAAATTACACATGAAGATAGGGACTTAGCCTCATTGGAAATAGTCCTCTGTTAAAAAGTAATAAACATTGTTCAAACCTGAAGTGGGAAATATGTAAAGAATTTTACTTACAAACTAACTGTGTGTACATGTCCAAGTAATCTGGGCCATACAACCTTTAAATGAGGTCATGTAAGTAAAACTTTTCCCCTGTAATGGTATTTTACAGAGATTTATTTTTGTTAAAACCATGCATTAAGAGTAAGATACAATGTATTGACTCCATGTACTTATAATAAAATGCACTCTTGTCCTCTGCAGGACGGCAGCGCTCCATATGGAGCTCGGTATGTGGGCTCCATGGTGTCGGATATTCATCGCACCATCACCTACGGAGGTATCTTCATGTATCCGGCCAATGAGAAGAGCCCCAAAGGAAAGGTAACCCATCATTTCAAGAAGCTCATTTCACCTCACCAGTTTCTTATTGACATTAACAGGTTCATTTTCTGAGCTAAAAGACCTAATTAAACTCTAAAAACTTTAAAAAATGTAGATTGTGGACATTATATACAACCTTATCTGTATCCTCAGCATGACATAAGCTTCTCCGTGGTTCAGTCACATAGCTCATATGTGAACTTTTGCTGGAGCAAACTATTCTTCTGGGGTTTGTTGCATCATCTAAAAGTATTTTCATGATTCCAAAAATGTTTACTTAATGTGCAGAATGATAAGATTATTTTGTGTGGGTAGAAACACAGGCTAAAATCAAGTGTCTGCACTGCAAAGGCCTGCTCAATGGAGGAGTGAACTCCTTCTCCTTCAGGTGGACCCCAAAGGAAGGTTATGTCAGAATAAGTTTATCTGGCTTATTAAGAAAAAATTGGACCCTACCTGATTTATTACTGAGCCAAGTTGTAGCAGAGTCACCTGTCAGAAGTCACACAATGAGCCTCAGCAGTTTTTTTTCATAGGCTCTGTTAGAGCTGGAACAATCTTCATATTTTCCTTTGTCTTCCCTGATTACACATTTACACTAAACAGTACAATCTCAAAGTCCAACTTCAGTGTAAGGCACCTGTTTTTGTTGCCTGATGGATTTTATTGACACACATACCTTCAGTGACACACTGTACTTGGGATCCAGCGCTAGTGAAACCTGAGATTGTTTTTTCTGGGGGTGAGATAAATAAAGCTCAGACACAGTTCAGGGCTGGTTATAAAGATAAACAACAACCTCTTACATGTTCCATAACAACGATGATCAAATTTGTGACCCATGTATCCTGAAACAAGCTGTTATTATTTATATCGCTGACAATAGCTTACGCGCGTTTTCAACGTTGTCTTTGTAGTGGGTGAAGAACAACTCTCCAGATAGTGATGTGTGTCCGTGTTTATTTTGCCGATGTCTTTCCTTATTTTGTTTCCTGCTGTTTTTTTCTTCTTTTGTTTTCAACTTTCTTTCCATTTCAACTTCCTTTGAATTCTCCTGTTCTTCCTTTTTTTTATGTCTTTCTTTCTTTAGTTTCCTTCTTCCTTTTTAAATTTTCTAAATAATTAGATTTCTTTCACGTTTCCATTTTCTGTTCTTTCTCTTGTTTCTTTTTATTTTTCCTAACTGTGTTCTCTTTTTCTTGCCTGTATAAATCTGTCCCTTTATTTTTTCTTCTTCTTTTCATACATGCTTTAGCCGTCTCAGACTTACACTTTCCTATTTCTCTATGCACCTAAATGACTTTTTCTAACCTGTATTTTGGAGCCACATCACACTGTCATATATTTGATACGAAACAATATCCAGTTTAAACACAGATTTCTGTCAGTTCATGTACATGTACCTGACAGCAATATGCGTATTTGAAGCTGTTTTTGTATTTATCATGAAATAACATAATATACTGTCTGCTACAAAATAAAGAAAGTTAATTTTTTGGTTGAAAGAAGTGATTACCGAAGAAATCAGTCATTTTACCCTAAAATATGAAGTCTAAAATAAGCGTGCTGTTTAATAAGTGTTCCTTCTTGTGTTTCCTTTTGCATTTATCCCTCCAAGCTGCGGCTGCTGTACGAGTGTAACCCCATCGCTTTCCTCATCGAGCAAGCAGGAGGCCTCTCCACCACCGGCACCCAGAGGATACTGGACGTTCAGCCTGAATCAATCCACCAGCGGGTGCCCTTCGTGGCTGGATCCCATGATGACGTCAATGAGTACCTGTCTTTTGTCCAGAAGTACCAGTAGGCTTGAGTAAAACAAGTGCTCTCCAAGTATTTCAATATTGAAAGGTCAAAAAAGCTTATTAATAAGACATGTCAAGAGATTATTTTTGGACTTAAGAAAAGGACAATCAGGAAGATCAATTGAAGAAAACCCCGACACTGCTCACTGTACACTACAGCCTGTCGTTGCACGTCTTCTTTTGACATGTCCTCCAACATTTTCCTAAGAAATGAATATGTTTTGTTCAGTCCAACATTATAAATATATGGTTTTTCTTTTAAAGCAGCTCAACTTGTCTAAATTCCCTGAATTACAACACTTTTTTCTCAGTTTGCACAACGTGTGCTATAAAGGAATGTCCAGTTTCTCTTTGACTTAAAATGATGTATTTTAGTGTCGTTTAACCCATGAAATGAATTTGTTCTCCCGTATTTTAATATACCAACTCTGCCATAGAAACTGAATTAAAGCTGCACATTTGAAATTGAGAAGAGTCCATTAAGAATTTCCAAACGATCAGCAGAAAGCAAAATTAACTTCCAACAAATCCATTCTGTGTTTCTTTAATTGTTTCCTTGTTTCTGTATCTGTTACCTTAGTTTGTTTCCTTTTCTCCTTGATAATTTCACCCATTGTTTCCTTCTTCTATGTCAAATAATTTCCTTGTTTTGTTCTTTTTTTCATTCACATTTTGTTGTGTTTCCTACTTCCCTTCTTTTGTCAGTCCTGATGTCTTTACTGTCTCTTCTTTCCCAGACTTTTCTTCTTCTTTGAGTCATTTCATATTCTTTCTCCTCTCTTTCCTTTCTTGAGTCATTTCATTTCCATTTTATATTCCTCTTACTCTTCTTCCTGCTTTCCTCCCTTCCATGTCCTTCCTTTCCTCCCTTTGTTTATTTATGTCATGAAAATAAAACAGTGCCCTGAGTAGAACCTCCTCAAAGTAAAGTCTTCAATGAGTTTCATCTGTCATATTATTCAGTCAACAGTTTATAAAAAGCCAGAGCATTTGACAAACCTTCATTCAACCAGCTGCTCTACTGTTCAATGTGCACATCAACATGAACTCAGTAAACTCCTTTAACCTCCCAGCTTTACTTTAAAAACAACTTTTCTTTCTGTGATTTGGGTCAGTCAGCAGGAACCATCTGACCTACCATGGCTTGTTTACATCGACTTAAGAACGATTACTAAGTCAAAAAACAAACAAAGATAAACTCTTGAAGAAATCCTGCATTTAAGAAGAAGAGGTCAAAGTAGCCACATGCGTCATAACCCTTTCAGAGCACTCTTTGTGATTACAATTTTAGCCCAGTGTTAACGATGCATAATAATAACATGATAGTATTATGGTGATAATGTAAATACATACAAATATTTCAAAAGTGTAAACTATTTGGTACGTCGGTGGCGTGGGGGTTGGTGACCTGGCTTTGAATCCGACCTGAAGCATTCCCTGCTCTCTCTCCCTCGTTTCTGGCTGTGTCCAGCTGCCCTGTCTCTACATTAAAGGCATAAAAAGCCAAAAAAAATCAACCTTTAAAAAAAAGTGTATTTATTATTTAACCTTTATTTAACCAGTTTCCCATTTAGATTAAGGACCTCTTTTCCAAGGGAGACCTGGCCAAGATGGTCAGCAGCAAAAACATAAAGTTACACACAGAGACACAAAGGGTGACAAAGTGCAATTTACCAAAACATTTCATTTCACATTAAAAGAGAACCATATATGAGTCAAAACCGGGAGTCAGTAGTTCAAGCAGTTCACACTAAAAGCGAGGACATCCTATAGACTCGGCTTCCATGACTTTCAGTTTAGATTTAAAAACATTTGAGGACACTGCTCCTTGAATGTTATGTGTAAACTACTTGTTATTGTTCCTAACTCATTTCTATTCAAAAAGTTAAGAACTAATAAATACATTTACTTTTTTTTATTGTTGAAATATATTTTTATATTCACCTATAATTTCCTCTTTTAGCGGAAAACTTAGTATCTAATCAATACATAGAGAAGTGAAAAAGTTTGTAACAAAGATAGAACATCATAACATTTTATTTTAAGTGATAAATTGACAACTCCAAAAAGACTTTCCCTGACTTTCAGGATTTTCTTGTTGAATATTTCTTGCAATCTAGTATGAATGTCTGATGAAACAAGTCTTCTGAGGACTTCACCTTAGATGTCATCATTGCAAGAATAAAAAATGATTTATCTTGAATTAAGCTAAAAAGTGAAGTGAATCATTATTTCTGGCCCTGGTTAGCATGTTAGACCACAGGTCTCATTTAAGGTGACCAACAGTAAAGAGTTTCTTTATGAATCAAAGCTATTGTTAATGAATGAATAATCCTATAAGATGCCTGTACCAGACGTCAGGGAGCACAGCTGTTTATTCTCAAGACCACATGACCCTTCTCTACATTTCAAACCGGCCTGTAGGATTACAGCTGAAAATCATCTGAATGCCAGAAATGTAACTTTTAGTAGCAACATTTGTTCCCATGGTAGAGCAGGTCCAGAAATGTTTAGTGATCAGTTGTTTTTTTTTTTTATGCAGAGACAGCTGGAAATGTAACTTCAAGTTGTCAATACCAGGTTTCAAAACCACCCTTCAAAAGACCCTTCATCAATGATCGCCTGCAAGTGCTTTGTCCATGTGAGCAGAACTCTATATTCCTTGTATTATTTTCACTTGCTTAATATTTCATGGAGCTTAATATTTGCCGAGATAGTGAAAAGCATATATATATTTTTATATACAGTAGATTACTGTATTCAATAGGAAAGGTTTTGCCCTCCCCACCCATGTAAAAACATTAGCTTTATAAAACAATCAAAAATACTCAAACACTTAACTAGTGTTTCACAACTTTAATTGATCACAGTAAAAATAAAAAAATCATTTACAATGACCGAAGCAAGTTTTTAAACATTTCACTTACCAAGTAGCATACACATATTTACAAAGAATAAAACACCAGACTAAAATAAAGTGGCATAACACCAGCCAAGACAGAATGGCGCCATTTCCCTAAAAACAAAAACAGTGTTTTCTGTTCTCCTGACACATTGTTGATCGTCCTGGGGATGCTCGCCATTCTTACTGAGGTATTGTCCTCCAGCCTTCAGCCAAGCAGTCACAATTCAAAAAACAAAACAACAACAACAACAACATGATGCTACAAAGTGGAGCCGTGTAAACATTAGACTAGAGGATAACTGGCCGCTGTCGCGATGCCGCAGTGGTTCTTTCTGTCTTTAGCCATCATGATGTAGCCTTTGTCTCCCCAGTTTTCACTCCAGCTGCAATCAAACAAAACAACAGTGATTGGTTTGGCATGGGCTGGATTCATAAAAATATGTATACATACAATTTACTGAATCTTTCTTAGCTATAGTCAGTTCGATATCTAGAAATCCTAAACGTTAAAAACATTACAGAGGAATAATGCTAACATAACATTAGTCACTGACCTGTTCTTCACAATCCAGTATTTCTTGCCATCCACATCTTCTCCCTCAAAGCCATAACCCACGACCAGCACACCGTGGTCCAGCTCCTCGCTGCTGCACTCCTTCTCATAGTAAATTCCTGAGAAGAAGAAAAAAAAGTCAGTTACATATTGACTCTGGCTACAAACAGTGTTTAAATGTTTCTTTTTCCTTCCATCAAAAACTAACCTGATTGGTAAAACTGGAAGGACTCGTGACCAGCGTCGATGGCAACCGATACAGGTCCCACAGCAGCCACAGCCTTCATCAGGGCGTGCTCTTTGCCGCTTGGGATATCGACAAATCCTGTGTCATTAGCAGAGTTGTAGCTGGGGTCGTAGTGACAGGGCTGGTCATCCTACAAAGAAAATCCAGAGAAGAAGCAAAGGGTGAGCGAGGATTTATGTGGCCAACATAATTCTATTAAACAGAGCAATTATTTCAATAAAATGTTATGTTTTAAACATGCAACGCATGATTTTTTTTGAGTGTTCGGCTGAATAAGAAAAATTACTTTAAAATGTGTTGCAGCGGGCTGTAGCTTTTGAGATATTTAAAAAAAAAAAAAAAATCAAACAGGAATATTTTAAATACTGGGTTGATCATTAAATGAAAATATTTTTTAGCAGACAGTGCTTAGTGTATTTGGAAAAACTTTCATATAAAAAAAAACAAAGGGGGTCCTTTATATCCATCTAATGGTGGTCAATTTTTTTTTGCAGTACAAATTAGCAATGCAAGATGAAAATAAACAACAACATACTTTGGTCAAAAGTATAGCAATTCAATTATTTGTACATCTAATAGGCATCCATTTGACTGCCCACCCCCCCTTCCCATCAGATACGTACTGTTCCCAGGTACGGGTAAGAATCCTCTGAGTCCAGGCCCTGGTTGTCCTTGATGTACTGGAAGGCCTGGTCCATCAAACCGCCATTGCAGCCCTCGTTTCCCTCGGGTCTGGAGCAGTCCACCAGGTTCTGCTCGCTCAGAGACACCAGTTTGCCCGTCTTCCTGAAGTGCTGACCCTCCATAGCGCCGGTGGTGCTGAAGGCCCAGCAGGAGCCACACTGACCCTGAGAGGGAGGCAGACACAGAAGGTTGAGTATAATGAATGTTAGCATGAAATATTGCCTTAGTCATACTGTTGGTTGCTGATAATTTGTAGCTTTGATAGTCAATTGCAGAAATACAATGACTGAATTTGAGTGCAGACCAGGATGGTCACTTTTTAGATTTGCAGGTTGTCTCTCTTCATGAGCTTTGAGAGTTTTAACTATGACAAGACTGTCATTTTTTCTTTTGGATATATTAAAATTTCTTGTCATTATTGGTTAACTTCTTTTTTTTTTTGGTCAGTCTGTTATGTTACATCATGCATCTTGTTTTTGCAAGTCATCTTCTCAGCAGCTACTTCGGCACTTTACACTAATGTATAGGAGAGGTGCTCCACCCCAGCCGGATTTACAGTCAGCCAGTCAGACTGGTTTCAGCTTACAGGCTGTAAATGCATGTGGAGGGGGTGGAGACAGAATGTGCACCAAAGAGGAGGAGAATCTGTGTGGAGCAAACAGATAAGAAAAACAAGCCCACTGGCAGCCATGTTATCATTCTGTCCAGGCTAAACATTAACTTCAGGGGACAGAGAGCCATTCAAATAACCAGAGCTGCATCTGCTGCAAGACCATGTTGAATAATCATGTTTACAAAATGTATTGTTCAGCAGACGCTAGTCCATGAATCATCTGTTATGCAAACATAGTTCTTAAAAATAAGAGCCTGGAGTTTAAGTAAACATAGCATATCACTGCTACAACAAATGAGCTGTGCTGTCAAGTCATTGGGATTTCAGCAGAGCAATGGATTTGTGTACTGAAGAAAAACAAGCTGCTTTACAAAAAGTCATTTGTACTTTTAAATTGTAAAAAAAGAAGCAGAATACAAAGGGTGTCCCATCAGCCATGATGATGTGAACCATTTGAATCCAAACAGAATTGTTTTCTAATGAAAAGTTAGTGTATTCAACTTTGTTTTTAAAGTGTCTTATCATAACCTGACATTTTATTGGTGAGCCCAGAGGTTGCATGAGAAATTAGAAACAGTCGTTACCTGGTCCTTCACAGGGGTGACGTAGCCCTTCTCCCTCCAGTCCACTGAACGAGGTGCCTCCAGGAAGTTTGGTTCCATGAACAGCGACCCTGTGGACTTTCTCTCTGCTTTACGCTTGTAGCCGTTCATGATTTGCCTGAACTCCTCGTGAGTCTGTGGGAAAAAAAATAATTGTACTGAATAGCCGTTTAAGTTTTATCCAGTTTCATTCTCTAAGTGTTATGCTTAAAAATGTGTTCACTGCTACATATAGTATTTGGCTTCTTTATTCTATTTCTCTGACCTGTACAATATTGATTTAGTTTGCAAGTATGTGATTCATGTTGACAGTGACTTACAACAGAATTTAATGAAAGATGTTCAATGCTTTATCTGCTAACTCATGACTGGTTTCTCCAACCTTTACCTTATCTACTCCACCGCTTATCAAGACCCTTTTAATTGCCATTCTTTAAGTTCCCACACCTTTTATAAACTGATATGCATTTTCCATTTGAGATATGCCCATGTGGTGAAACTGTGGTCTTACCACGTCTCCAAAGTGGTTCATGCCCAGGTAGTAGGAATGTTTGCCCATGGTGTGCTCCAGGTTGTGCAGCTCAATCTTTCTCAGGTTCTTCTCCCACACCATCCTTCTCCATCCTTCCTCCTTCTACAAAAAAATAAAGATCAACATTTAGCCTGCTTCATGGTAGTTTTAGCAGATTTCTAAGCCAAGTGTGTACAATCTGAGGTAAGAAGTTATTACCTCATGGTATTTCTTAGAGTGCCAACTCTTCCACAAGTCCCAGTGCTGATCCAGCTGAGGGTCTAGGATGGGCACTGCCATGGCTGCTCCCAGGCACACGGCCAACAAGGCTAAAGGCAGCATTGTGAATACCTACCGGGAAATAAACACAGGTTAGCGTTGGAGGGGGTGGGGGAAATACTCTTATTATCAGTACTCCTTGAAGAAAAGTTTCCCCATCGTAATTCTGAAACAGTCTGTGATGCAGTTCGTCTACTCTCGTGATTTAGGCCGAAATGAGATCAGCAACAGGAAACAGACCAGACTCCCGACAGTGTCGTCATCTCCCGACTGCACTAAAAGTAGGGATTCAAGTAAAGCCTCAATCGATAGCAGACCCCCTCCCTCCCCCAACCCGAAAGCACAATATTGACAGTATGCAGCAAACACAAGCGGAGATATTAGCTGTCTGAGGCTTGATTTTGATTTTGAAGCCACAAATCCCCAACAACAGACCAGGCTGTTTTGTGTTTTTTTTGTTCGCAGTCACGGGATCTGCGCCTCCTGCGGGACACACAACAAACCCGGCTAGACACCGAAACTACAACCAGGAAAGCGAAAAGAAAACCAAAACTATCATAGGAAGCTGTCAGCGTGCTCGGGACACAGCTGTAACGTGTCGCTGCTTTGATTGAGTGAGACAACAAGCGAGCTCCATTCAGCTCAAGTCTTCTCGACGACAACAACAAAGGTAGCGGAATGAAACAAGATGGCTGAGGGTCGAGGATAACTATTAAAATCGTTTGCATTTCGGACTTTGAGACTACTTTTTAAGATTACATTTAAGCTTAGCTGTTTGTTCTGAAACCGACTCTTGTGAGTTATACAACAATTGGTAAAATGTCCTAAAATAAAAGAAACACGAATATTCGGTCGTACTTTAAATTACTGCCCTTAATTTTAACTCTGACACTTTAGTAATTTGACGTAAAAACACAGGTTAATGAATAATGTTCAACTTACGGTCTTTTCTTGGACGAAGGCGAAGAAGGAGAAAACAACTGCCTTTGGATGCGGTACACAAAGTTTATAAAGGCCTGAGTGGCCGCTATGTCACGTCCCACCGAGCTCTCTGATTGGCTCATTTCTTGTTTATTTAAGCGTTGCTCCGCCCTGACGCGTGACGTCACGCGAGATGCACGTGATTCTCTAATTAATCAAAGAAAGGACATAATGTAATTTTCAACACTGTTGCGGTGAAAAGTGTGAAAAAGACATATTTTCTATTAAAAAAATATCACCAGTCACTTACAAGGCTACCAGGCACATGTGACTGTGAAGATATGCAAGTAAAAAAACAAAAAAAAATCGTTTAAATGATCAATTTAGCCACAAGACTTTAAATGGATTAGGTAGAGAGACAAAGGACTATGCTTAAATACTAACCAATTCAGAGCCAACTATTATTTATTATGTTTCTATGTATGCCTTTCAGGAATAAAAGAGGCTTTAACAAACACAGTCATCTTTTTTGTATTCATTTAGAGACAAAAGTGCTGAAATTCAGTAGCACGTTAAAGTTAAGGTGAAAGCCTGTCAGGACAAGACATTACATTTGTTTGTTTGTTCTGCAGAGGAGAAAATACGTGAGAGAATACAACAGTTACAGTGTGAAAATTAAATATTTTTTAAATGTTTCTAAAAAACCGATGAATTAACTTGTTTTTTGGGGGTATTAACATTGAACTTTAAGGACAAATAACATGTAGATTATCAGCGGCTGGAGGACATTAAGCAGGAGAACGTCCTAGAACTGCTGTCCCAGCCTGAGTGAATCTGGGTCAATTCTCATGTGATTGATAAGATTTTGAAACTTTGAACTGTCAGAGTTGTTTTTGCCTAAAACAGAAGCTGATTCTGGATTTCCTATTTCTCAACAAAGTCAGTGGTGGGAATTTAAGCTTGGATTGAATTTGAAGGATGCTTTATACTTCCACTCTGCCAGTTTTCTGAGTGATAATACTGATAATAATACAACGAATAAATAAAAATGACTATTATTAGGCTATTATTATTATTATTATTATTATTACAACATAAGCTTTCAGGAATAAACTTGCCTGGCTTTACTTTAACCCAGTCTTTTTTCCAAGCAATGCTAATAGTGCTAATAGCTGAAGCTTCATACATTTCATAACATGCAATTCTAGAAAGTAGTCTAACTAAAACCTGCATTCATTAACCTTCTTTTAATGTCCGTTCAATTAATCATATCATTATGTTGTCACATGCAGGGTGCATGATGTTCACACATTTTCCTTCATGCAACTCTGTGGTGAAGTTAACACGGCATCATACTTTACAGCAAGCTAATTATGTCCTTACATTTGCAGGAATCAGAACACAGACATGCATTCTCAGCAGTGGTTGTGTGACAGAATCCTGTTGCTCAAGAGGAGAGACTCATGACAATAGTGGACTGAGCACTTCCTTTATGAGCGTGCAAGTTTGGTTCGTGCACAATCATGTCCATATTTAGGAACAGTTTTGAATCAGATTATACTGAGCTGTGTTTCCCTAGTGAATAAATGGGTGGAATTAGGTGACAATGCATACATGCTCAACCTTATCAGAAAAGTGTATTTCAAATTACACGCTGTTTGTAACTTCCTGTTTAATTTGATTATTCTCCTTTTTGAATTGACAGAATTACTATTGTGCATTTGATTGGAGTCAACTTCAAACTTTGCAGTCGGCAATTTCTGCCGATAGTTACGAAATAATATATTGTACTCTTGTATCTGCACAGTAAAAATTTTGCTTAGCAAGGTAACATTCTTCAAAAAGTACATTCTTCAAAAAGTAATGGGTAGTTTTGTGCTCGGCGCTATTTCTTTCCCTTGTATTTATGCTAAGCTAACTGGCTATGACTCAACAACTAGTTTGTACATGACCCAGTAGAATTATTTTATCCCATTTTGGAGTCTTACTATGCTAAAATAAGCTTGTTAACTGCTGGTTAGTGAATTAACATGTCAAAAAAAGTCTCTTTCCACAGATTGCAGGTCACTACAGCATTAGGGCCAGTCTCATCAAAATGAGCTGTTAATCATTTGCTCTTGTCTTTAATCTATGATTTAGTTAAATTCAGTGCTAGTCTTAATTTTAACAGGCTTATGTTGAGGCATGACATAATGCAGCCTATTCTTTATCTGTAGACATCCATCCCGCAGATTAGCAGTCAACAAACACAATACAGCAAAGAATGTTAATCAACTGCCTGTCCTGACACACAAAGGTTAACTTGAACAGATTAACATGTCTACAGACACAGTGTTGTTGGATCATGGAGGTATTTTAGGTAAACTAACAAAAACTTTGACACTCAGATTTTTTTTACCTTAAAAACAGCAAAACCTGTCTTTAAGAACTCTGTTCAACGAACTCATGGTAAATAGGCTTTAAAACATGATACATACTAGGGGCTTTTTAGTGTACAGTGAGTACTTTGAGGACCATGTTACTGATCTGATTATGACATACTTCTAAGATGGTAAATTTACAATGTAGTATTGCTGCTTTAACTCAGGATCTGAATAGTTCTCCAAGCACTGCCAACACAGAAAGCATAATAAACAACTTATTGATGTATGTGTATTTGGTAAATCAGGGAAACCTTTTGTCTTGTGCTTTATTTGTCTCTACCAGATTCCAGGTTGTTATTAACACGTCTCTGGGTTCTTTGTGGAGCTTCCGCTGCAGGGTTGTCTAACCCTCCACCTACACATTCACATGACCTGCCTGCATGCAGCCCAAAGCAGTCTGGGGTTTGTCTTAACTTGTCCAAACTTGATTTATAAACATTTGTACAGGAAGAGACTGATGTGACATTTAAGCATGTTACCTGAGTGTGTCGTGCTTATTCTGCAGGTTGGCACTGAAGCGTTGACTATGGGGACTTTTTTTTGTTTAAGGATGTTCGAATTTGGGTTTATAAATATGCAATATGTCTGGGGTTTCCACTGAAATAAATACATACCAAAATAAACAAAGTAATAGACTATAACCTCAAAAACATCTGTCAAAAGATATTTGTTACAGATAATTCAGTTCAAACATTTGAACTTATATTTCTAATGACATTTCTAAAATAACTTTCACACTTTCCCTAAAATAATCAACAACAAAAAAAACCTTTATAAAGTAGTTTCCATGTGACCACGAGTTCAAACATCTGGTGGAATCAGTTCTGCCTCCAAAAAAGAAAACAGGTCCACATATTAAATATAAACAGTACAGTTATGTCACCTCTTCAGCACTCCTCTTCCTTGCGAAAACGTCATCTCATTGTGATGAAAGAACATCGCCCTCCTCCTGGTGTAAACTGTAAAGCAGTGAATAGAAAAAACAACATACTTGCAGACTCATTGTCACAAAGTGCGTATGTTTTTTCCTTTGTGTTTGACTGCTTCATTATTAAATTATCAGAAAAGGAAAAAAATCCACAATGAAGGTTTCATTTATGATTTGGTCTCCTGCAGGTTTGACATCAGATTGGTGAAAATCAAGCAGATGTTAATTGACAATATACAATTCAAAAATATTCCCGGCCTCAAAAACACAATTTTTAAAATTAAGCATTTCTTCGACTATTAATACTGTGAAGCATGGTCAACGTATGATTGCATGTTTTTGGTATATCCACTTGAAAATGTTCTTGTATGTTTATACTGTTCACATAAAGAAGTTACATTTTTCCAATCTACAGAAACATCATTATGTGTACGTCTTTTAAATAAAGAACAGAGAGCATGATATTAGGTAAAGAATTTATTATAAAATGTTTTACACTATAAAGTGTCAGAAGTACTAAGAACATGGCATTCCAAGACATGCTGAAATAATGTAACATAAATAGCGACAAAAAGACCTGTGCAATGCAGCGTCTGGATCAGAGTCTCCAAAGGGGGACATTTACTCGACTAATATTGAGTTCATCAAATTTTCCTTTTCAAACACACAAATGTTTTTAAGAACACCTTCATAATCGACATGTTTTGGTCGTACTCGCAGATCAGAACAATCCAAGGAAAAAACAGACACCAAACAGAGACGGAGTCAATAATAGTAGAATGATTCCCAGATTTGACTCTTTTTCTGAAACAAGAGATTATTCACTTCCCTTTCTTGACCTTCTTTCTTGAAGTTTGTGTTCTGTACACAGTGTACTTAAAAGACACGAACATTGGCAAAGTTTTTTATACACATCTTTAACAAAAGGCTTCAACTAAACAAGAAAAATATAATATTTTAGTGATCAGTTTGGAGACACATAACATTGCTGTACACATGTTTTTACCACCGTGATGTTAGATTTCTTTGAACATGTTTACATATTATCAGGAGCGATGTGTAGCACATTCATTTTGCCTGGTTGGGGAACATATTCAGGTAACAAAAAAAGAAGAAGCTTCAAGCGAGTTGAAAACAAACAGAAAAATATAAGGTGAAGTTGAAGAAACAGGCATGAAGTATTTACATCACAGCTGGAAGTTTGCTGTGTCATTTGGCGACTTCAGGCTGGGACAAAAATAGTGAGAGAAGTCTTGTTTTTTTGAAATAAAAAGTCTCCTTTTATCTGTGTGAACAGACAGTAACACTGGGGGAAGTAAAGCAGAAAGGAAATACTGGTAAAGAGGTCATCTTTTACGATCAAACTGTGACACTGTCCTGGAACATGGTATACATTAAAGAGATAAGACTCTTTTTTTTTAGAAGACATGTTTTCAAAAGAAACATTTTCATGGTTCACAAACATTATAAAGTATCAGTTAACACACAAAGGGATTTTTTCTGGGATATTTGTGTCTTCAGCAGCCTTTGGCATTTGTTTTGTTAAAAATACTTCCAAACTTAATGCCGTCCATATTCCTGCTTTTTGCTGACTGAGTCGTGTTTCAGCTTAAAGAAGACTCAAAGAAAGACAAACTGAAAGAAGATGTGAAGCCACGCAAAGTCAACCAACGACTCAGCACGGTAAGCTAAATTGAAGCTCGACAGAAGCGGCATCAACGTCACTGTTTGGAAATCAGGCACCGTGGACGGTTGCTAATACAGAAAAAAAAAAACGGGTTGAGAAAGCATTAAAATGTGCAGAGTAGGTCTTAATATAAATTACTTTTTAGCCTGATAGGAAGTGTAAAACATGTACTGGTTTACTTGTCATATTTGGTGGCATTTTCTATTCAAAGTGTTCAGTATGAGTGCACAAATGGAGCTCTACGTTGGACCCTGTAATTCCAACCCGTGTGCCTTTAGGATTTCTAACATTAGACACTCTGAGTTTTGTTTTCAGCAAATATTAGATGGTGCTGCAAGGATGAACATCTTCCAATAAGACACAGTACATTGGGGAAAACACATGTTCTAAAATGGCTTATGGTCCCTTTGTGAGAAGTCAATATGAGTTAATGGACATTTCAGTGTAAATATTCAAAGTAACAAATCATGCTACAAGTCCTACAAGACCTAAACTGTTTTGGAGGTTCCTGGAAAGAGCAATGTTGTAATTTGGTAATAGTTATGGTAAACTAAAGAGTCAGGGTCTATCTATTTACTCTACTGATCCCAAGCAGGTTCTGTTTGGATAAGTTACAACAAAAATGAGGTACATTTTCTCATTTCCTATTAAATGATAAAGTACATTCATTTATTTTATAGTAACTCTTAACACACTATTATACAATCTAACTTGTATTAAAGGTGACACAGTTTAATCAGAGTAGCCAATTAATCACTGGATTGTAATGGAACTGTTTTCATCGTTGGATAGTTAGTCAGACCAGACCAACCAGACAACTTGGGCTTTGTGGCATTTTTCCACAATTTTCTGTTATTTTTTAGACAAAACAAATTAATCAAGAAAACATATAATTGAGACACAACTATTGTTCAAAGGGGTTATCTTACAAACATTTTAATCTGATTTAATTGTTTGTTTTTTTGGCCACATGGTGGTAGCAGAACAAGCTGAAAACAACACTGGAATGTCATCAACTTTATAAAGTGATTTGGTGAAATTGCAAATATTTTGAGCTGTTTTACTGGGCACGATTTCACCATGTTCCCTGTTCATTAACTTACCAACTAAGCAATCTCATGCCAAGAGTAGTGGATAAAAAAACAAAAACATAACAACAATGACAAATCAATCCTACCAAACAGACTACACGTCTCTGCTGAGCTGCAGAATTCACATCATTTTCTTCCCCTTTGATGCCAGAACAATTTCACAAAATCTTTGGATCCATTGCAAATATAAAAATGATGTTAGAAAGAACATAATTATATAGGTATTGTGACCTAGAGACACTATCACTCAGATACACAGTGTGAAAAGTTTCACTTTTTTTCTGTCTAATGTTTTAGCAGCTTGTTTAAGGATCTATAATGTTTACCAAATTACATAATTCTCATCAGGAAAAGTCGAGACAGTTCAGACAATATAGGACCCTTAAAATACTTTGTCACCAAAAAGAATCAGTTATAAGATTACTGTTGTGGGATTAATAATCTGTATCAACCCACACATGGATCAAACATGATATTGTTTCCCTTTGACTCTGCCTACAACTCCCACAAAGCATGAAATCAACTCCTCACTGACTGTAATATGAGACAGATTCAACATGTTCAACATGTTTTATCTCCCAAACACTAAACACAACAAAGCAGAACTCTCCTCTGATTTCACCTTTGTGTTAAACAAACCCTGTAACAAGAGCAGAGCTTTCTTTTCTTTTTTATTTCTCATGCTCTTACTTCATTCACTTTTTCTGCCGAAAATGTAACATGGCCGTATCTCAATAGAAATGATTGAATTTATTTTACTATTAGTGTCAACAAGGCACAGTTCTTCAAAATATTTCCTTTTTTTTTTTCCTTTTTTTTTTTTTACAAAGGACTGTTTTTAATAACAAGACTATTTGTGCTCTTCAGGGAGGTAGACAGCCACAAAGGCACTCTGAAAAAATGCTGTTAATCCATTAAACATTAAGCTGAACAGCCAAAACTCACCTCAGTAACACAGAAGCAACAATGGGGATCAGATTTGATGTAACTGTGTGGATGGAATAGGGTAAGCCTAGTATGGTCATGGATATAAACTATTCCTCCATTTTTTTTTTTTTTGCTTGAGGATGGATGTGTCAAAACTTGCCAGCCATCTTTTTTTTCATGTTTCTATTCATTTAAAAATGTAATGGTTCTGTCAATTGCTGTAAGAGTGAGACTCTGATGTGCAGTAGATCAGGAGGGATATTAAAAAGCAGCACAAGATTAAGAACAAAATAAAAGCACTAGATTCCTCTTTGGAGCTCAGGACAATCAGCTCTTTCACAACATTCATAGAGGAAGGAAAGTCAGATGTACAGATGTGGAGAGCACAAACACGACATCTGGTTCACACGCCAACTTAATATAGCATTGAAGAACGAGCAGCTGGACTCTGGTAAGGATTGCACTTCATGATCACTAACACAAACGTCTTGTGTCAGTTCTGTTTTCAGGAAAACGTCTTCTCAGAATATTTGACATTTGGCAGGAAGCCGACCCTGATTGGTTCAGCGGGAAATGACAGAACTGATGGAGTTGTACGATGTTCCACCGTTGCTGATGGGTGGGTAGCCATTAGCGGCCCCGCCCACCGCCTCCATATTGACCCTGAAAACAGGTGAGGCTTTAAGCAGGAAGTCGGCAGCGTCTCTGCGGCCGAGCTCCCTCAGCTTGGCCATCAACACACCCACTGTGCTGTCCGCTCGCCCGCTCCACTCCTGCAGCAGAGCTGCCGTGGGGCTGGGCTGCAACAAGGCCTGCTGAGAATCCGGCTCAGAGTCCAGCTCAAGGGCGCCATTTACAGTTCCATTGCTGTGTTTGGCCACCAAGTCTGTGAGGCCGAGGTTCATGGCGAGCAGGCACCAGTCTTTGCCGAGAGCATCAGGAGGGTCCAGCATGCGGCAAAGCTTCCTGCGAGCCAGAAGGGGGACATCTGAAATGTGGATGTCCGTTCCAAGAATACCCTGCTGGTAAACTTCGGCACAGCCAAAAGCCAGGATGCTACTAAAGCTCTCACGATATCCGCCCATGGTGTTGGTGAGCGAGGTTTCTCTCTGTACCTGTGCTCTGAAGAAGTCTTTGGGCTGGTAGATCATGATGGGGGCATGGTGCTCCCTCAGCTGCTGAGGACTCAGGTAATATTTGGCCGTGAGCAGTCCAGGCAGGGTGGAGGCCAGCAGGTTCTCTGTGATACTGCAGATGGTGTCCAGCAGAGTGTAGCACTTTGCCCGCTCTGATTCGTGCCCACGCACCTGAATCTCCAAACCCTGCCCATGATTGACCAGCAGGATCATGGCCTCCACTCCCCCTTGGCTCACCTTGGCTCCGTTGGTCCACAGGTGGATATCTCCATCGAAATCCTCCCCACCCTCCTCCTCGGGCTTCTGCTGGTGGCTCCAGCGACACAAATTCACCTGCAGTTTGTGAAATAGGCCACAGGGGAAGGGTGTAAGGTGCTCTGCAGGGACCAGTCGAACCCCCCCATAGAGCAGAGACTCCTCCTCCTCCTCTTCGGTCCAAGAGCGGTGGAGGCCGTTGGTCTTGATGAGGGCGGGAACATCCACCATGGAGGGGTTGGTGGCGTCGCGGGAACAGACATCCATGGCATCCAGGATCTGCAGCAGCTCGTCCACATCGCTTTCAGGAGCCAGAGCTTGGATTTCCTCCAGCCTGTAGCGCCCCCTGTAGTGGTGGATGGCTTTGGGTGTCTCCACAGAGAGCAGCTTGCCGAGCACGTTGCTGCAGAGCCAGCGAGGTTCAAGAAGAACAACATCCTGCACCGTCTCACTCTGCATGATGTTGATCTGTTGAGGGGGGCATACAGGAAGAGGATAAAGGATGGTGAGAGAAGAAGAGGAACATATAATGAAGGGAGATATTATATATATTATAAGAAACAAATTATGGGATGCATATCTACTGCATGACCTACTTTAAGACAAAAACCTCAGCAAACACTCAAAGAATCTGTTCTCAAACTCCGGGTTATTCTGTCACTTGGCGCTCTGAGCTTTGACTCATTCTGGTAAATAAACAGAGAGACAACAAGTTCCTGCCCTCTGGTAAAGCTGAGTAATTGTTTACTGCTGTTTTGGTTTATTTTTTTCCCATGAACAAATAGCACCCCTTAGTGGTAGCCTGGACAAATTACAGCCATAAACCATTAAATGGCGCAATATAAACAATTAATACAATAAGAAGTCCTTGAGCAGCAGTGATGCAGCAAATCTAGATCAAGCATTTATATTTATTTAACAACAGAAAAAATATCAATAACAATATTTTGTCATATAACAGATGTTTGTTTACATTTGTGTAAGATGTAATAGTGTTTTCTGTTTGATTTTTACACCCCAGCCCCCATGTCATCCTGAACCTCAAAAGAACACGATACTGATGCAGGACACAGCCTGGTGTGGCCCTTCATAAACAGACTCATACCTCCCCCATGCTGTGCAGCTGCAGGGCCAGTGTGCGCAGGTGATCCTGGCTGACCAAAGGGTTGATGTGCTCCTGAACGTCGCTGACAAACTGTTGCCATGACGTCAGCTGGTTGGGACCGCTCATCTTCCTCCAGGTCGGCAGGGTGGTCAGCAAACGTTCCGACAGCAATGTCATGGGAATACAACTCTGCAGTGACAGAGGAGGTAGGGAGGATAGTAAGGACATTAACTGTATGTTATTATGTTACCGACTTTTTTTTTTTTTTTTCCAGAAACAAACACATAAAGGAGAAAAACTATATTCGAGAGTCAGTTACTGGAATTCAACATAGTCTCATAAAAACACTTCACTTTAATTCCTAATGCGGACAGGAAAGACACAGGAAGAGTAACAAGTGTTTGCAGAACTCACAGAGATGATGTTGGTGCGTAGTTCCTGCAGGTGAGTCCTCAGCAGCTTCACGTCTCTGGAGTTTGAGGCTCCAGCATCCGTCACAAACAATTTTTCACTGATGTGCAGGTCGACACCAAACCTGAAAACAACGAAATCAAAACAAACAAAACCAAACATTTTGAAAACTAAAAACATCTCATGTTGAGTCTAAAAGATCCTTTTTGTCTGCACTAATGTTGTGGGACATTCAAGTACTAAGTGCTAAGCTTTTGTAGTTTAAAACAGGTGGAAAATGTAGTAATAACATAAATCCCCACTCATTAAAGTAAAGTAATTAATTAATTACAGCCACCATGTTGTATTGTTTTGTTCTCCATAGCGGTGATGCTTAAGATGATGGGTAGCGAGTTATGAACTGCTATTGATCATAGAAAAAAAAACTGTTTGTGTTACCTCTATCAGTCAATTTATTGGGGAAACATATGCCTTTGCATTGTGAGAAAAAAAAAAATACAAACTGCAATGAGATCATGTGGTGTGCTGGTGTTCAAGTCCTGACCTGTTCCTAACTTCTTTGAGCAGAGCTTTCTCTTTGTCGTAGCAGAACTCTCCAGAGAAAGCTCTGGGGACATCAGCTAGGTCAGCGTGAGTCGCCACCAGAACAACTTCAAGAGGCTGCTGGATCCGACCTCCAAACGCTAGACAAACACAGTGAAACACACACACATACAGTCATCACAGAACATCTTTTGACATATCACACAACTTTTTGCACTTTTTAGGTATTGTTAAATGAGATTCTAAACTGTCTTATTATTTTGCTTGGTGTCTTTGTTTGGGAACCTGTCTCTTAAAAACAAAAACTGTCTAAATCAAATAGAGACATGGTCCAGTTGGCTGATTGGAGAGTCACAGCTTAACCCAGAAGAAGCCCTGTACATCATATAGTTGCAGAGGATATTTGGCTCCATTTAAAAAGACGACTCCCACCCTTTAAATTTTGAATTTCAGCTCCTTCCGTCAGTATAAAGTACCAACCTGCAAAACTAAGAGATACAAGAACAGCTTTGTCCCAGCAGCCAACAGTGAGATGAACAAGTCATAAAGCAGTAGCAATTTTCTTTTGGAGCCTTTTTAGCAAATTTATTGATCTCTGCACTTTTAATCTTATCCTTCCTTTATCTTATTTTTACAGTTTGCTTATTTCTATCTTGTTTTTACTTACAATGTTTTACTAATTGATGGTATAATCTTATTTTTGTCTTGTTTTTATTTGTCTTATTCTTACTGATAGGTTACTTTATCTTGTTTTTACAGGTCATTCTCTTAGTATTGAGTACTTGTGACTTCATCATGTTTTGTCCTGTGCTCTGGTTTGTGTGTAAAGGGAGGCCGACTAAATACTGTAAACCAAATTTAACTACAGGTACAAATAAAGTTACCTTGCCTTAACTTACAGTAGTTGCCATGTGTTACTTGTTTGACAGGGAAGGACTACAACTAAACTTTACTTATCTTCAAATTTCTCTTAATGTAAGTAAAACTTTACATTTGTGCTGCAATAACTAAGACGATGCAAAAGTCTAATCAAAACCATTTTTTTCCTTTTGTCATCGAGGCAATAATAAGTGCTTGGATCTATTTACCTGGATTGCATTACAATCACTTTTTAATTTTTTTCTCATTTTCAAATAAATAGTAAAATGAATTAGTATATTAGTCATATAACATCACTGTCCCTCTCCCTGTCCTCACCGATGTTGTCCTGTGGCAGCATCATGGCCTTTAGCAGGTTCAGCCAGTAGGTGATGTGGCTCAGTTGGGTCTCATACGGCTCCTCCAGACTGAACAGAACCAAATGGATCGCTGTGGCATCATTGGCTGCAAAGTAGTCATAGGTGCAGTAATAGACTGGGTTCCCTGAAAACTCCCACACGCTGAAATCGCCAACACCTACAGAGAGGGCAACATGTCAAATCAACAGAATATCAGTACTAATGGAGTACCAATCCAGAGTTGTATTAGTATTTATGATGAGTTCTTCCTCCATCACTGGCTCTCACCGTTGATGTTGGCGTGCTGGATGTCGATGGCCTTTGTGGCCTGTTCATCTGCTGCGGACAGAGCGTTGTGGACGGGGGAGAAGACCTCCAACACTCCTTTGGTCAGGCTCGGCTCAAACATCATGCTGCGACTGCGCACACTCACGTTCTCACAGCCCGGGTACAGGTTGGATATGCTCACCGACACTGAACAGAGGAAAAACACATCAAGTCAGGCCGACAGGACTGAAACTGTTAAAACCTCTCTGCAGCAGGGTCAGATTTAGTTGATGTGACGGTTTACTTGGCTGCATCACAGATTCAATGAGCGATAAATTTAATCAAGTTCTTCAGAATGAATTATGAATCTTTGCATTTGGTTTTGATCTTGGGAGTTTTCTTACACTTTATACAGAAATAGAAAAACGTGAAGTTAAATATAAAAACACCATTAACTTAAGTGAGCTGCAAAAACATGACTTTGTTATGATGAATAATCTCAACTAGAATAAATACTTTGTATCCTAAAATATATTTTTCAAACAATCATTGCACACTCACTAACACATGGGGGAGCTATTGTATCGCTAATCGTTCACTTTGCAGACATGCCATTTGGATTCCATTGACACTCTGTAAGACCACACCTACAACTTGTTTTCAAGGGTCTTGAGCAACCTTTTAACTGCAGTTTAGTTTCTTTCTGTAAATGCTCTTCTCTTGGTGCAAATCAATCTCAGATAGCTTCTCACCAGGGCAAACAAAAGACAACACATGCCTAAATTAAACTGCTTTAAGCATTTGTTTAAGGTGAGAATTCACTCTGTCACTGAACACAAGACTGTATCTTATCTTGTGATATCCTGCTGTTTTAACACTGACTGTCTGATCAAGTAAATTAAAAGTCAAACAAAGTTGTCCCAACAGAAAGCACCTATTGTTCTATAATCACTTATAAAATAAGCGACACTAGCTTTACCATGATCGTCTGGATTCATTTAATAAACACTTTGCTAACTCAGCTAAATTGCTGTTTTGACATTTCTGTCTGCATAAGCAAACACAACAGTGAGAATAATGCTGCAGATCATGACAATTATCTTGCAGTAAATTGATTTTCTAGTTTTAGGTCAGACAACTGCTTTTATTGTGGACTTCTGGGATAAATAGCTGCCCATGTGTCTGTGTCAACTTTTCTGTTTATGACATGAATAAGCATCCTAAAGAAAGGATACTTTCTAATTTCAAAATAAATAAATTGAAAACTAGGAGAACCAGGCCTCAATTTAAGCAAAGCACAAGTCTCTTCAATGCTTTTCTGTGCCTTTAACAGATGACTAAAGGGAGTGAATAAAAGAAGATCAATCTCTCTCATAACTGAAGCATGAACATCCAGAATGACCAGAAGTGAGTGCACACAGCAGAATACTATTAGGTGTCAACACTATCACAACATTTTTACTCTAGACCCATTTAAACATGCATTAAACAGTTACACTTTGTATTCTGACAGGCTTACAAAAGAACATAAATCAATACTTTTAAAAAGTCTGCTTGAATAGAAATATAATACGCAGACCAAGTGACATAATGACAGCCTGCTCCCTCTCCGGCATCTTCTTTGTGTTTCACGGAGGAGTCATATCACTTATCTCTTCAGATATAAAACAACCTCAAGGAGTATTTTACTGTATTTAGCTTGAGTTGGAAGAGGGAGAAAAAAGCTATTTCAACCTCCCCATCAGCAGGGACAGATGCTGCAGATTTCCAGGTAGCATAGAGGACGGGATCAGTAACATTATACGGCTCAACCTCACTATTATCAGAGTATCATGTCTGTCTGGGAGGTAATGGTTGTGAGTGCCGCAGAATGGAGCGCTCGAAGGAAACACAATGGTACAAATGTGTGTGTTGATGTGTGTGTGGGAGGGCGAGTAGAGTGCAAATACAGAGAGATTGAATTCAAAGTGTGAGTGTGTGTAGGTTTTTTACACTACACTGAACATGTCAGGGAGTCTTACCACAGATCTGTCACTGTGTTTCTTTTTGAAGTTCACAGCAGAAAAGACGACATGTTTCCAGTTAAAGATTTGAGTTCAGCTATTGGAGTAATGGGGGTTCATGATTGAGGTTACTGGGTGAGTTGCCAGATTAAATAGGGATGAAAGACAGAACAATGTTTGTGTGTTGGTGCTTATTATGTACATAGTGTAGACTGATGTGTGAAGGCATACTGTACATTGTTTTGGTTTTATTTGTGTAAAAAAAAAATGATGCATCCAAGTGAAAATGGGTGCTTTCTATGTTCTGCTTTCAGCCCATTCACCTCAGTGTGGAATGGGTCAGATCTGTGACAGGATGGTAGGTTTAAGATCAACCAGGGGAGCTTTTATTATAGCGTAATATAATGATTCTTTTGCACCAGTTTGTCTTTTCTTTATCAGACCAATTTGTCAAAAAATGTAAAAGGGGGAAAAAAAAAAATCACAATTCAGGCGCCATGTGACATTTCAAAATGAAATGGAATAAAATAAAGTGATGGCTCTCAGGAACTTAAACATTTGACCTTGTAGCTCATTAGTTTTCATCACATCTCCCACCTTACTTCGTTTTGAAATAAAGTCTCTTTACCTAATATCTGAAAGTGTAAATATGGTTGCTATGCATTGGTGTTAAATAGATGACTGTAACAAGTTCAGCTGAATCAGCACTCATTACAGATGTCTGTCGGTCACCTACCAGCAGGTTTGGAACTGACGGGGGAGTTGGGATGGCGGGCCGTGTTGGTCATGCGTGTTCGTTTCCTCCTGAAGAAGCTGCGCAGGATGCCACATTTCAGAGACTCCAGCAGCATGCTCTTCCCTGATCCCGAGTGTCCGAACAGCTTCAGCTTGATCCTGGACTGGACCATCTGAGTGGGCCGCAGCTGCTGGATGTAGCTCAGTTTGTGGTTGTCCTGCCCCCAAAAAAACACCCACACAAAGTTTTTAGATAATCATTCCTCACATTGATAAAGACATTTATCTACTGTTTGAAATCATTTAAAAGTGACCCAAAACCAGCCCACACATTTGAATCAATCACATCTTCTTCTAGAAAGTGTGTTTCCAAACACACCGTTCAAAGTAACGTCTCTTTTTTTCAGTTTGAGTCCATGACGTGACTAACAGCTCAAACACAAACAGCTGTATGAGCTTTACAGACTCTAAGCTAATGTTGGAAATGTTCACACTCTTCTCTGAGCACTTAAGCAGGCTAACATTTGTCATTCTTTTTATTGATTCACGAAGAGAAAACAATAAGAGCTCAGTACACTTTGACAAAGTATTTGCACAGTTGGTCCAGGAATCCCACTCAGCATTTTTCAGCATAGTGGTGTTGTACATTAACAAAACAATCCTTAAACCCATTCAGTTTTATTTATG
Organism: Labrus bergylta; assembly: GCF_963930695.1. NCBI lineage: Eukaryota > Metazoa > Chordata > Actinopteri > Labriformes > Labridae > Labrus > Labrus bergylta. Next base: position 18,125,509 of record NC_089196.1, read on the forward strand.
CCAAGTTGCACGTCATATTTAGAAGATTCAGAGGTCTCTCTCTTTTTTTAATTTAAGTCCTTCATCCAGTACATTCTCTCCACTTTTCTAAGATTTCCACAGTTGAACAGAAGGTGATATATCCACAACCCACTTTGTCATTATAGCCTTCCTAGGCAACATTAGAAGCAATTGAATTATTTCCATTTGTCCCTTCAAAGGCTATTAAAGGTAAAGGTATTACAGTGGGCCAGGAGGCAGTTGTTGCCTGTTCTCCTATCCCCGTGCCTATTTCTCCACATACTGCTTTCCAAAATAATAACTTTTTTTGTTTTGCTCCTAAAGATTTGTATTGCATTTGGGACAAATGTGGGAAGCTCCTGTTGTGAACTTACTATAAAAATACAGAGATATGTAAACATTATACAACATATTGCATAGCATCTCCTTTAATCTATGACATATTAATGTTCAGGTTTTGTATGATCCAAAAGGAATCTTTCCAGTATGACTGAACCGCTCACTAAAGGGAGGGTATTCACCTTCTTAAATACTTAGAGCCTGACCTGGAAATATTAGTCTTTGGTAGGTAGATCGTGCTAATTGATTCCATTTTAAATCTCCCATTACTGCAAAGATCATCTACCTTTTTTAAACCTGCTACTTGCCAGGATTTGGATTTGGGCCCTGCCCCCTCAACTGGTTGTCCACCAATGTTGTGCATTCAAAGGCTTTTCCTTAATCATTGCCTTTGAGCGTCTCCTCGTCTTTATTAGTTAACAGGTTGTCCTCTTAATATAATCTGTAGTTCATACACAAATTCATTTACAGGAGAAAAGGTTGACACATTACATCATCTGTTTCAAGCCAATGCAATCCAGTTTTGTGAACTACCCATAAATAGTTATTTCTCGCAGGTATTGCAAACCACTCCCACCTTTTTCTTTAGGGAGCTGTACATTTTCTAATTGTATTTTGGGGTTTATAAATATATTAATAAAAATAATATCTATTCTATCATTTGTCCTTAAAAGATATAGAATCACTTATCTGAGGAAGAATAATTATCATCTTAATAAGATTCATCCTACCAAGAATGGCTTCCTTTACCAGATTCCTCCACCTCTTTCTTTGAAATGTTTTATCGAGTTGTTGATGTTTTCAGTACACACTTAATTATGTTTTGGTGTGACTCTTATTTCAAGTTAACTGAACACATCAGGGGCCCAAGCAGATGGTTTAACAAAATCAGGTTCAACATGCTTATTGCACATCAAGGGCATTTTTCCAAATTAACTTTAAACACATTGTATCAGTCCAAAATGTTTAACACATCCCATGAGCGCTTGCACTGAATTACTCAATCTGTTAAGGTAAACAGGACGTGCTGTTTTGTACCCATTATAGCATTTAATATTATTATTTTGTAGAATAGCTATTGTTAAGGTTCTATAGTGAGGGGCCAGGGCAAACAGGAGATGTGATTTTATCAGTCATTTCTCCATTAAAAATGTGATGTGACATTTTCAGCATTTTGCTTTAAACACAAAACAAAGTTTAACTCATTGTAGGACATCATTAGATGGGAATAAGGACAAAGTCAACAATATTTACAGTAAATGTTACTTATTATGTTGTTATATGGCTGAAGAGGGTGTCCATAATATGCTGTATGTCAGCATCACCTCACACAGCCAAATGTGTCTGAATGTATCCGCCCACTAATCAAGCAAAGTTTGTCTGTGTCAAAGTAAAAGGGCAGTCGGTAGATTCAGAAGCATAAACATTGAAAGTCATTTCCAAAGAGTGCTGGCTCCTCTTCACCTGCTCTTACTTTGCCAATTCAATGACATTTACTAACATATGACAGTTTGTGAGCCATCAGCAGATGAGTCACATATCAGAAGTGGATATGTTATGTTAACACATTCAATATTAAAAACATCTCATTTGAAATATCTGTGATTCATGCCTGAGCAGAACGCAACTTCAATTTTGACATCATATTGAAGTCTTTTAAAGTGTGTGTGTGTTTTTTCCCCTCTGGCTTCTTTGGAAGTCAGTGCACTTCCTAAACTGGCACCAATGTGTTAAAATGTCTTAATTTAGCCGAACATATGCAGAGAATGACTGGTTTCACAGTTGATGCTGTCATGTTTTCACGCTCTGAACTCAATCTCAGCAGGTTCTCTGAAAAACTGGATTAGGAGAAACGTCAGTGACATTTAGCTTTTGGTGTGTTCTGGTAGATGTGACTCGAGGCAGATTGGTGACACTGGGCTGAACTCCACACACACCTCCAAAGCTAAGAAGCTAAAGGCTTATAAACGCAGCAATCTTAAATTGGCTCCAGTTTAAACAGAGGCTGATTTGACTCAGGTTTAGTTCTCACTCCTTATCTGAGTTACTGAACTGATCAAAAAGCATTACTGTCACACAGATGTGTCTAGAAAATAAGTACGGGTATAGCCTCCAATTCTTAAAGTCCTAAAATCTGATATGTGGTATCAGCAAGTATGTCAGTAAATGAACTGATTCGATACTTTAACCAAGCAGCCAAAAAAACAACCAATAACAGATAAACTATCGTCATTTTAACAAATAACAAGATTTCAGGGAACAGAGAGGGTGTTAAGTTAGTCACTGCTAGGAACATCAGCAATCAGTGTATTACTACCATCATAATGTATATTCTTTCAATTGAACTAGAATCTGAGGCGTTCTTTGTATTAGCAAACACTCATGTCCAGGTATTTAAAATTGTATTTAAAAATTGTATTTAAATTGTATCAGAACAGAAACAACTTTATGCCACAGCTAGCTGTTCTTGCAGGTAAATAATTTAGATGCTGAGGTCCTTGGAAATTAGCTGCAAAGGCTGAAGCTGCTCCTTTTACTGTACAGTTAATTAAAGGGGACTGTCCTCGAAACAATAAACAAAAAGCAAATTAAACTTAACAGGGAAAATTATTGTCCCTGTCAGATGAAATCCTAAGGTCATCCTAAAGTCTTGGAAAACAACAGCAAAGATGGCTCATGGTTGTGAAATTAATGTTTAATTAATGGAGAACAGGTCTCGAGAACATTCCTGAAATCAGCATCTGAAATGGACTCTTCCTCAAACACTGGACATGTGTGGTCTACACGTAATAATCCGTCTGATTTAAACAAAACTCATACAAACTGTTGTATTTTGTGTATTTAACTCGTGTGGAGACAAAGCAAAAAACAACATTATTGTGTGTATATTAGTATACTCCATGTCACTTTATATAAAAATAAAACTTTTTTTTTTTTTTTTTTTTACAAAAACTGCTTCTTATTAAGCAACTTTCTAACTTATTGTTCCTTTACATGTTCAGGAAAGTGTTGCCACACAGTCTAAAAATGGTGCTGTGATAAAATGTAACACCTTCATGGTGAACACATCTCTCCACACCTCTGCATGGAAATAGACCAAGTGTGAAGAGAGTTTTTGAAGGCTGCATCAACCAAAGTTTTTATTGTCTACACTAAAAAGTTCTTATGAAGAGTCTTAAAAAGTTCTTATTAATTTCTTATTAAAAGGCTGATGTGTGTGTATGTGTTTGCTTTTACCTTTTTAAGCTTGCCCAACAGAGAAACTATGGGTTCATGTTGATCCTTATACGCCAAATCCTCTGCAGTCTTTCCATCCTGAGGGGGGAAAAAAAAAAAAGAGTAAACGAGATAAAAGAAAGGGATGAATAAATGTTTAAGAAATCAAAGATAATCCCTAACATTCCCTTTGGCTGTTGCTGAGATATGCCTCAGTGCTTCTAAATCAATCTATGTTGACTCTTCTTATAAGGAGCATAACATGTCAGATTTCTGGTCATTTTAGATCAAAGAAATATATGCAGGGCTGATGAAGCTGCTGCTGCTGCACATCAGCTAGCGTACATCTTCCACACAGCTGACAGTAATAAAATATTCAGCTGCAGCTTGTGTGTTTTTTGTCCTGAACTAGACACATAGTTTAGCTTGGTTCAAGAAAAAACTGGTTATTTAAAAAAAAAAAAACACAAACAAGATATATTCATGTATTTTTTTTTTTTGATAACAAAATACAATAAATCATGCTTCCTTACAATCAGGTGTGAGAGTACCTAGACATCATTATTACTCAATTAAGATAGGGACATGGATTTGAACACTTTAAACCCACAAAAAATTCAACTCAAGTGCTACAAGTTCAGCCAGCGTTGGTCTTATGCAAGAGGCTGCTGTGGTTTCGTCAAAAGAAATGAAGAGCCTGCAAAACAGTGTGGTCGAACCACAGACGCTGACTCAAATGACATAACCTGAGGCAATTCAATGGCTCTTTCTAAGAGTCATAAACAGCTCTATACAACTTCTATTTCTTCTTCTCATATGCAGAGGCACTCTTCAACACCCCTCCCAGCTGATACCTGTAGACTGACATCATGCACATGCATTTTTATTTTTTTCACATGCCAAGTCAAGCATTTGATTCTCTGTCCATTCTCCCCTAAACACACTGGCAGACAAACACCACACGGCCAACAAGTTTCACATCCCTTTCACTGACGCAGCCATCTGTCATAATCCGGCTCTGACTTCTGCTTCACAGGAAGAAAAAATTGCACCGACAGCCTAAAACCCCCACAGAGCGCTTCCCACTTCACACACTTAAACGTCAAAAGACATTCAACACAGGTTTTCTTATGGAACGATCAGTTTACCTTTAATTATTCAAACGAGACTAAATACTTATGAACCCTACATTATCGCATAATTGTCTATCGTTCTATTTCATTCACAAGAGTGCCTCTCTGATAAGGTCACACACCGTGATAAGAGCACAGAGGACACTGACCTTTAAGATGTTTTCCTCAGCTAAATGTCAGAGATGTAAATGAAGTGCAGCAAATTTGACCACTTAGTTGGATTTACTTGTGGGTAAATTCATGAGCCCTGCTTGTACAGATGGCACGGTGCTGCAACTTTCACCATCGCTGCTTGGTAACGGTCAGATTTTGTGACCAGCTGGTGTTGTTTGCCTCAAGTTGGAGAGAAGGCAATTTGATCAGCTGTAGTATCTTCGATTTTGATTGAATATAAATGGATAGGGACTGTGTTGATTATTAAAAATTTAAGAAACATGCCAAACTAACAAAAGACTGAAAACCACATTGCTCTGCCCTCTCTAATGACATGTTTAAACCAATAATAGAGTCCCCCTCCCCCAGCCACATCCCCAGCTGCTCCCAATAAACTGCTGACCGCTGGCCACCAGACAATGAATTATACATCTCAGTATGTGCTCTCAAGATTAAACATGCATTGCACATCAGCTGTCATACAATATTCACAGCTTGAGAATTCAGAGAGAGAAAAAAGAACCCTCAGTGTAGGACATCTGGATGCTTAGCATCCAAAACATCATGCCAAAAAAAACAGCTTCTACAATCGGAATGAAAATAAAATACTAACCAGTTCAAAGGGAAAAATGATCCTAACAACAAAGATTTAGATTGATTTATACAGAAATTTACAAAAAGACAACACCAGCCTTTGGGTTTAAAGACTCTTTGTATTACAGGAAATTAAAAGCCAGATGGGTCAAAGAGACTCATGATTGCATACAACTTAGAGTGATGGAACCATTTCAGTCTACTAAACATCTGCAGAGCGATCAGAAAGACAAGTGAAGACTTACACATGGAGGCTAATTATAAATAAATAGAAGACAAACTTACAAAACGGAAACCAAGTCCACAAATATAGATTCTTTTTCTGATAGAATCCCGAAAGATTCATAATTGCCTAAGCTAATCAACTTTTTGTTGTTGTTGTTGTTGTTGTTGTACTTTGTAGACATTACAAGCCATCTTTGAATACTGGACGTTGTTGTTGATGTTTGTTAGTATTTTTACGTGAAGTTTTTATGTGCTTAAATGTTAAGATTTTCAGTGTTAGATTAATACATTAGCAATCTACCATCTTTTAGTACCAGCTCCCACAGTATATTAGAAATCTAAAAACCTCATTGCAGCGCTGCAACGGACATTACTTACATTTTACAATAATTTGCTGAGTTTTTACCTCTACCTAGGGGGTTATGAATTTGTTTGTTTGCAGCCAGGATAAGGCAAATTACTGGCATAACATTTATGCATCTCAGTGGAAGTGTGAAGGATGAGCAAAAGAAAATCCAATTTAATTTTGGAGTGAATACTCATCTAAACAGTCTAAAACCCAAAATATATTCTGTTTGTTTAATATTAGACAAAAACAAATTAAAATCCTGACCGTAGGAAAAAAATGAAACCATGAAAATGTAAACTTTTTCTCTTGAAATTACTTAATCAAAAAACTATTCATGTATTTTCAAAACTTAAAAACTACTTAAAAAGAAAATTAAAGATACCGAGAGGGTTCAAGAGGGTAAATGAACTTCAACAATAGAAGAGAGGGAACATTAAGATTCGTAAGTTTGAAATCCAAAGAGGTGAGGTTAGAGGATTGTAGAATTGAAGGCGGTGCAGCTTAGTACCAGGAGGGAAGTACTATTTATACATTTCAGCAGATTAATTCCAGTTTGAGTTAAAAAGCTGCAATCAGCTTTTCTACTTTTATTGAGTGTGTATGGAGGCAGTGAGCAGTAACATGCTCTGCAGCTCAAGCAGAATAGAACAACTCATCAGCGTGTATTTAAACAAATAGTGACAAAAAATGTTCTCAGTTTGTATACTTTGAGCTTTGTCATGCATTAGGTTAAACCATGGCCACTTCCCCAAAAGATACTAACATCTGTCCTGGGGCTTAATCCTCTCTACATACTAATGCATTTAGCTCTGAAAGCAGGAGTATGCAAATATAAACCAGCTTGTAAAGTTTCATTAGTGAAAATGGCAAGACTTTGCACTGGATTTTTCTAAAATAGCAAAAAGAATGGCTTGTACTTTATAAATACCTGCAGAGCTGACACTGATCCTTCCTATAATGCACTATAACATATGTCATGTATCTGCTTTTTAAATGAAGGAAGTAAAAGTAGAAAGCTGAATGATGACTTACGTTGGTGACAGCATCAATATTGGCTCCTGTCAGGCAGAGATGACGGACAACCTCAAGGCTCCCGTTGTTTGCAGCCAGGTGGAGAGGAGTTCTGCCATACTGAAAGGAGAGAGAAAATATAAAAGACATGTTCTCAGGTAATACCATGTACAAATATCAGAACCTGTGATGTTTTTTGACAAAGTGAACCCTAAAAATATGTACTTTACTCTGCAGAACATGTTGAATAGTTTTATATTATCGGGTCTATCTTAAAAAAAACTGCCAAATGGATGCATTGACCCGAACTGTACCATCAGTATGCTAATGGCTTTGAGGGTCACATGGCATAAAATCTTATTCTTATTCATTGAATGAAAGGGCTATTTCATTCAATGAAAGTCTGATATCTTGGCTCTGCAAAGTATCCTCAAGAGCCCCGCCATGAGGATCAGGGCAAAAATGAATCATATGGGCTTATCTCTGAACATGGACTTGCTATAAAACCTGTCTATAAAACCAGTAGTTGTTAAAATTGTTGTTAAAATTGTTCTGTCTATAAAACCAGTAGTTGTTAAAATCAACAGATGTGTTTACGTGTTTGTTTGTTTGAAAAGAATGTATGCGTCTTAATGTTCATTACAGATAAACTGATACAGAATTGAATGGTGTTGGAAATAATTGTATAAAATACATAAATACAAACATTAATAGAGTATAAAAGTAAAGAGATCTTGTTGTTTAACTTTTTTCAAAGGCTGTTAAATACTTCAATTCTGATTGGCCAATAACGCATAACAATGGTCAGCTATCCTTCTATAGAACACAGCTGCAACAAAGAGCAGATGGCTGCTAGGGAAGAGGATCTAATCATAAACTAACTGCAAGACTAACTGTTAGCATTTCAAATTTGTTGAAAGAGAACGGTTCATTTGACGATGGTCTGTTTACTGGGGGAAAAGGAGTCAAAAACAGCAGTGAAAGGAGGTGAAAAAATGAAAAAACTGCAGGTTATGACAGAGAAAACACCTGACGATTCAATTCAATTCAATTTAATTCAATTTTTCTTGTATAGCGTCAACTCATAACAAGTGTTATTTCAAGACACTTTACAAAAAGCAGGTAAAATACCTTACTCTTTGTCTGTTAACATTACAAAAGAGCAGGTAAAAAGACCTTACTCATTGTTATGTTACAAAAAGCAGGTAAAAGACCTTACTTATTGCTATGTTACAAAAAGCAGGTAAAAAGACCTTACTCATTGTTATGTTACAAAAAGCAGGTAAAAGACCTTACTTATGGCGATGGCTCTCAATACATAACACGCACATATGTTAGATGGCACATAACACAGAATGGAGCGTAACTTGCTATGCGATACAGTGGAGTTGAAAGACTGCAGGATAGAAAAGAAAATGTCAACAGACTCTTGACCATGACAAGGTGCTGCTCTGATTCATGTGGATCTGGTCACCTCTTGTCTAACTTTAATAATGTGAATAATGAAAGCTAGTTAGGCAGCTCTTTCTATAAATTCCAATGGACTAAGTAGAAGAAATAAATAATTTGAAATCCTTAAAATAATTTCCAAATCAATATTTTGATTCAAATGTTGTAATTCCTGGATAAGTAGCTATGTAATAAGCAGGATAATGTAAAGAAAGAAGGAGGTTATAGCAGAGGAACCAGGACAGGGTGAGGGATCTTGGTCTCATCCTGTCGGGGTTCCACTTCACAACAACCTGCTCACTATATATTATTAAAGATGAAATGTGACAAATGAAACATTTTAGGATTCTGAAACCAACCAACAGAGATTCCTCTGCCAGATGATAAAAGAAAAACTGTAGAAATGATCAACAGCCACTGGAAATAAAGGTGTATGAAAGCAGAATTTCAATCAATTATTTTTTTGTCACAGCTTGAAAAAACTAGTAAGCAATCATCCGTTTCCTTTTCTGCTCTAAACAACACAACAGGAGACATTTCCAATTCCATGCTTGTCATTTTCTCCCCCAGTGTCTACAGCGGACAGTGAAGACAAACCCTGGCACAGACTCAGCAATGTGCAATATAACTTTATAGATTTACCTTTAAAAACACACACAGAGAAACAGAGAACAATGAATACATCACAACAGCTCAGGCAGTGCTGACTCCTCCTGATGCACATCACTTCCCTGAACTATTCTTGGAAAAAACATGCTTCTGTATGTGAAGAAGCTGAGAGGAGCTACCAGCAGTTTCTCATTGCAGAATACATTAAAAAGGAAGGCATCAGTATAGAAATCACTGAAGGGAGGAATATGTGGGAAGACGTGCCCGGCACAGAGGCAAAGAAAGATATCTTTAGTGAAATATATGCTAGGTAAGCAAGAGCTCCTTTAAAGGGCTATTTCATTCAAAAGAAACAGCTGTTTTTTTTGTTTTTTTAAAAAAAGAAAACACTTTCAACATGTATAATAAAGTTGCTCTACTGGCTTTGATTAAACAACTTAAAACTCATCTCTGTTCATCAAAATCGCTAATCTTTAAGTTTTTATATCTGAAAAAAAAAGTAAGCCTTAATTCCTCTATAAAATGGCTCAGGAGTAACACTACACCTCTGCCTTCCATGCATACGTATGTTTATAGTCTATATAGACCCATCTTAAGCATCTCTCCTGCTGCATACAAGAATGACTCTAAAATGTAAAAAGAAAAAAAAAAATATATATATATACTGTATATACTTGCCTTGGGCTTCACTTTCACTATGATGCCACTAAATATTAGACAATATATAGGCAACTTTCAAAGTGCAGATTCATAGCTATTAGAATCTTTTAAAAACTCATATTACTGATATTATTGTAGTATATGAAAAACAACACATATACCAGTTAGAGTTACTTTTCCTAGAATAGGTTTTTACTAATTATACATAGTTACGACACTGATCTACAGCACATATTTTCACCAGCATTATAATGAATGGCAGACTTTTGAGTCCTATTGAGATTAGATTAGATCACACAGCAAAGATCCACAGGAAGCATGTATTTACACTTGCTCAAATCCCTTAATCCTTATAATATGTTTGCTTTCTGTGTGTATTCATCCCTCGGTTTGGCCTGTAATTATTCCTACTTTAGCCTGGATAGAACTGCTGCACTAAAGGGTCAATAGATTGTGGATATCTGAAAACACTGCAGTTATATTTGACAGTTGACACAACACTTAATTCCTAAAACATAATTTGAACATCACTATTTTAAACGAGCTAAGCTATTTACAAGATTTTAGAAGCCTGCTGCAGGAATTTTAACATCAACGTAACATTTGAAATTTTTCTTTGACTGGACTGAAGTGGCTCAAAATGAACTATAGAAACCAGTGAGGTATGAACAGGGTTGCTTGTATACTCTTGGTTCTGTGATGTTGTATATTCTTGCCGCTTACAGCCCCTTTAGAAAAATTCAGCATTTGTTAAACGTTGACTCATCAATGTGTCAAAATGCATCACTTAATACTGCTAGTGTTTGTGGCACTGAAAACAAAAGCTAAAAGTTCAAGCAGAAACATTTTATTTTTAAGGTTACATTATATACTGTTAACTGAGCCTGAAAAGAATCCAGACCTTGGGGGCCATATTTTTCTAAGAACATAAGAACTGTGTTTACAGGTATCCTTACCTTGTTGGGCAGATCAAGGCTAGCTTTGGCACTACAGATCGCAGTGACGACTGGCAGATTTCCGTCCTTACAGGCTATGTGCAGTGGTGTGTTGCCATGACGATCCTGCTGATCCAGGTGGCAGTGGTGTCTGATGAGGCAGCGAACAACTTCAACCTGACACCTTCGTACGGCCAGGTGGAGGGCTGTGTGGCCGTCCTGTTCACACACAGGATGTAATGTTATTTAAACACAATCTAAACAATGAAAAAATAAATATTGCTTTGTTTCTAAGTTATGGGTTAAGTTAAGGGCTGTTTCAAGTTCACTCTCTGTGAGTAATTGTTCATCGAAAGTACATAATACAAATTAAAATAAATCTGTTAACCTTGTCAGTTGCCTCTAGATCAGACTTGTGCTCCACCAGACACTCAACGATGTCCACAAAGCCTCGAGCAGATGCCGTCAGCAGTGGACTTTCCCCCTCGCGATTCTTTGCGTCCACATGGCAGCCCGCCTGGCACAGTGCTCGGGCCACTGCTGAGTATCCGTGCCATGCAGCGCAATGCAGTGGTGTCTCCTGCTCCTGAAGATAAAAGTGTAGAAGGAAGAGGTTGAAGAAAGGTTCCCCAATAAATCACAAAATCATGTAGATGTGTAAATGTTGAAGCACTAACCCTGTCAGCGAGGTCAGGGTTGGCCCGGATGCTGCATAAGTAGCGTATCACATCCACGTTGCCATAGCGAGCCGCCACATGAAGAGCTGTTTCTCCGGACTGGAGGACAGAAAGGTTTTTACTTGTCATTGCTTAAAAATGCATCACTAAAAAGTCTGGTACTGAAAAATAAACTGTATTCTAGACCTACGGTAATCAATGATCCATTTGTTTTAACAGGCTTCCATCATTGCCAGGATACTTTTTAAACTATCAGCATAATCAAACTACTGCATTGAATTTAATAATGATATTGATAAATAAAGAAAACATATTCTAATCTGAAAACATATTCTAATCTAATTTTTTATATGTCAGCCTTTACTTGATGTAAATTAACAGGATGTCTTGAATTTCTACAATCATAACCTTCATGTGGAAAATATTTCAAAGCTGTGACATCTCTGGTGAGGCAAGTGAAATGCCCTTTCCTGTTAGTCATACCATATCCTCTGAGTCAGAAACTTCCATTTAAACAAATGCATTCAGATTTTACTGCCCTGTGTGTGCAGACTTCCGACTCTTTAGAAATCGATCCATCAGCATTAACTTTATGGCTGCCAGTCAGAGCAGAAGCTTGTTAGAGTAGAAGCTTCTTACGTGAAATGGCACCCTAGACGCGGATAGCAACTAATGGATTAGTGCTAGAAAGAAAGCTTAGACAGCTCTATTTGATTAAAGAAATTACATAAAAACACAAACAAACAAAAAACCGATTAATCTTGTTAAAAAAGGTGTTAAAAGCTATTATAGTTGACTTCTGGGTTGTAGTGTAATAAAGAGAGATTAAACTTTAATGATGCTTGGACATGAACATGGAGTCAGGAGTACAGATTAGCTCTGGTCTGTAGGAGGAGGACTCTGCTCTTTTGTGTCATGGTTTGCAGACAGAACACACATACACACACCATAATTTTTAGCAATCCCTGTTTCCATAGCAACAACAAATAAGCTGATAAGGTGCCAGAGTAACTGGTTTTCTCCACAGGTGTGTGCAGCACTGGTTGTAAACGTGTGTACACGTGTGTCTGGGTGTTTTGCAGAATCAAAGTGAAGCATCCCAGGAGGTTTGATGGGTAGGAGTGTGTGAGTAAATGCTGAGAGATAACTGATTGTGGTGAGTAGTAGTAAGTGTGTATGGCTCTGTACATGTGTGTGTGTGTGTACAATGTGTAAGTCGCAGAGGGAGGAAAAGAAGAGGCACTTGATTTACCTTATCTTGGATATCTAGAGGACATTTCTTTTCATGGAGGAATTTCAGGGTCTCTACATGGCCGTGTCTTGCTGCGTAGTAGATAGCGTTGGCTCCACTCTGCAGAGAGAAGAAATTCCCAGGATTTATCCCTGACCTTTACAATAAAAAAAAATCACACTCACTTTGAGTGTGTATGCTGCCAGATGATATAAACATATCCTTCATGACTACTGCACAGCACATGATAAAGAACTTGGAACTTATTCCAGGTTGTGCTACCATTGTGCCTATTGTCAATCAAGTAGCCATCAAGTATATGTGTATCTAAAAAGGCTTTTCAGAAAATTCAAAACAATTTAAGTTGAAAATACGTTATTCTCTACAGTTATGTTTGCAGTACTTCTTAGTGAAATTAGCTCAAGGCTTCATTACCTTACAGCACAAATAGCCTCCGTCATAATCTAAATGACAGTCTGTTACATTCCTCTGCCCTCATTACTGCAGCTCTGAAGACTTTACTGCCTGTCTGTAAAAGTTCACAGCTGCCTGTCAGAACAACAGTGATTACACAACACTGATCAGTCTTTACCTTGTCATGGGCCTGGATCTCTGCACCTTTCCTCATCAGCACCTCAATGATCTGAACGTTGCCACAGCCGGCTGCAATCAGGAGGGGAGGAGTCCCATGCTGCAATAACATACATTGTAATTTTCAACTATTATGTTACTTAAATGTGTGTCACAACGGCTGTTGTCAACATCAGCCTTAGACCACATACAGTAATAACACATACAACATCCAGTGATGAAGGCTTAATCTCCCACAGGTTATTATAAGAGTTCAGGCATGCTAGGAAATGTTTACACATAATACACATGTATCTTATGAGAGAGTCTACAACGTGTTGCAAAATAGAGTTAAAAAAGAGAAGGACAGGGGAAAGAAGAAAATTACATGGTGAAATTTTTTAGGCCACTTCCTGAAATACCTTCCCTAAATCCTGCCCCTCTTGACTCCATAAATATTCAGTCATGTACCTGTGATGAATCTTTTTCTGGCAGTTTAACATTCTTCAAACACAGCTATTCTCCTCCTCTCCAAATGGCTACATTCTCTTTCTCTTCTCTTCATTCTTATCCATCTCTTTTCCTCCACACTTGACTGGGTTTAATAACATCACACCCTCCCATCACACATCAACTGTCAACAATCAGCATCTTTTCTCATCTTAACAGCGAGCAGAGTGAAGATGAGGGATGTGTTTAAGTCTGGTATGTACTGTGCCATCAGGTGAAGGAATAAGGAATCTGTTCTCTGCACTCCAACAATGTTACTCATTTCATATCTGTGATAGCTTTGCTTTTCTCTCCATGTACAAAGTACAAAAATATACCTCAAATAAGTGGAAGTGCAACATATTAACTTCTTTCAATGTATCCTTAAAACATTAGTCCTTAAGAAGTCTCAACTCTACTGTTTTTGTAGCCTTTTCCAGCCGTCTCTACCTACTGACCAAAGTAATGAGACCCTCGATAAATCAGCTGCGTTTGTGATGAGACTTCATTAGTTTGTGGTAAAACTGAAACTGCATTTTACAGTCCTTTAAATAATAAGAAAGTCATCTAAAATATTTTATATTTCATCATTTTATGTTTTGAGGTTTCTTGGAAGCAGGGGTTTGAGCTACTTAGTAAATAAAATAGCAAAGTAATAGTCAAATAAAATGTACACATTTTACACATTTCAAATAATACAACATTGTAAATATAATGTATAACAGACTGTACAATGTATGTACGGTACAGGTTCATCTTTGAACAGATGCCCCGTCCTTTTGAAAAGGTCAAAGGTCGAAACACAGAGACTTTAGCATAAATCATCCAAATTCACCAATTTATTCCGGTCATGTTTTAGCGTTTTTCGTCTTTGTTAGTGCATAGAGAAAAGTGAAGGAGTTTCTAAAGCTTCTTCTAAACAAGAAGCAGCATAGACTAATTTAACTAGAGTAATAACTGTTACATTGTATATGATTTAATTTTGTTTAAGAAATAATACTTATATAAAATAAGAGATTTCTATACAAGACGTCTTGTGTATCCTAAAACAGAGTTTTAAGCCACAAGGCTCTAATAGAAACATCAGCATGTTTGTTGGACTTGGGAAAAATAAAAACTGGTGAAATTTAGATTCATACAGGATTTTCTCACATATTTGTGCCACTCTTTGCCTTTCATTATTTGATGCTTAAACGATTTTGGTACACCATGTGGTTTTAGTCACCTTGTTTGGCTGGTTGACGTCGTAGCTGTTCAAGGAGCCGAGCAGATGCTGCAGGCCGGGCACGTTGTCGTCATTTATGGCATGGATGATGGCCTTCATCACAAAGGAGTCTTCCTCATCCTGGATGGGTGGGAAAGACAGTCACTGTTGTACTGTTCACAACATGATCTAATCCTGTGAACATTCATCAGTGAATTATTTCTATCACATGCCTCCTCTAAGTCTCTCTTTCATCTTTTCCCTCATGCATGAACACACAGAGAAACAAACAGACTTTTCTTTAGCAAGTTCAGGTTCAGTTTTTTTTTTTTGGGGGGGGGGGGCCTGTGACATGTGACCTTATGACCTTCAGTCAGAGTTAGACACACAGGCTGAGAAATCAGCTGTGACGCTCCACTGCACAAAGAGATGAGGAGGAGGAAGGCAGGGAGGTGAGGACGGGAGAGGGGGGGAGGCTGATGTGGCGTTTGTTCTGCCAAGCGTTACACTGCAGCTACATTCCTCAATATAACCTCCCTGCTGGGCGAGCCATGACTAAAGCACCTCAGAGAGCAGCAAACACAACACACATATGAACAAGCAGCTCGACGCCTGCTGGGGATTTATGTCAACATAATTTTCAGGGATTCTAACCTTCAGGAAATTGTTATTCATAGCACAGGATGGAAAGCTTTTACCTATCTACATTATTCCTCCTTTTTTTTCTATTTTCTCTGCAGACTACGACTCTGGTAACAGCCTGCTGGATAGTAAACACTCTCCCACATCTTCAATTAAAGAAAAAAAATCAACAAATTGTGACGACTGTTTATCACTCTATTTGAAGGCCTTATGTCGCAGTTTTGATCTTCTCTACAGACCATAACAAGTTCTGTATCAGAACATAAAGACGGTGTTGTATCGTTGACTCTAATTTAAATGCTAATTACCTTTGTTATCTAACTCGTCACCATAAAAGATTATTTTATAATGGCACCTTTACTAACATTCATACATTTCCCTGCAAGTTTCTGAATGCTTGAATGTTATTTTGACAGTCGAGGAAGGAAAAATACCAAATGTTAATTGCTCCAGCTTCTTTAATGTGAAACTTTTCAGCTGTTTTTTCTGCATTATGTTCTGTTAAAAGTATAAATGTATATTGACTGTACTCTTACAACTCAAGTTATATAAGGCTCATGAGTCTTGTGATGAGCATATTTCAATGGAATTGGCAGCCTTCATTTTGAAAGGTGTTTCTTTAAAATGTAACTTCGGTCAACAGTAAATACAACTTTTAAGATCTGATGGGCATTAACTTTCTGGGCAGAATTTCATCAGCATCAAATAAAAAACAAAACAAGGTAGAGATAAGACATCCGTTTCACATCCTCAATTGACTGCATCTCTGTTGCAACAGCTGGGAGTATGACAGCATGCAGGGCCATAAAAACTGGCATAAAACTTATCTGGATCATTTACTTATTATATGTAAATCATCCAGATGACTCATGTTTTTATATTGCAGGGTATTGAGATAAATCAGATAAAGAAACCATTCATTGTGATAAAAACTGATCCTTGGAATCGACAGCTCTTCCTTCTTTTCAACTCTACTTCTTAATATATTCAACATTATGATAACTATATATCAATGATGAACATATAATTAAGTTAGAGTTTCTCATCTTATACTTTCTCTGCTCTGCTTTTCTCCTCTGAGTCTTTAAGTAAAGCATGTGAGCTGCTCAGACAATAAATACGATCACCTTTTAGAAAAGTTGGACTGGCAGACACAAGCTGCAGTTCACTTCATGGACTTCGGGAACACAACAACGTCTTTATTTCTACCTGTGACCTCACCTATGATGGGGTGTGGGTGTAAACTGTGTAAACAGTTGTGGCCTTGGCCTGCAGGTAACACCTGGTAAATGATTAAACATCTGTCTGAAGCTGCAGTGTTTACATCAAGCAGGCTTGTCTGAATCGTCTTGTATGAACCCAGGAATTTTGAAAGCTTTCTTTTCAATCAACATTTTGTGTATTGACTCATAACACAGTAAATTAGCTTTCTTCTCAGGAGGCTCATTCCTACAAAACCTCTGCCTGGTTTTAGAAATTCCAACAATCCCACAAACACCTGACCTGTGGCACTCAGGGGAAATGAGGAACAGATCAATTACATGCAGGAGCTCCAGATTCTCAGAGAGATTGTCGAGTTAGAAAATACCAGAGTTGTAACTGAGAGCTTGGGGTCCTAATAAATGAACACACTTCAATAAAAGCAATCAGAAACTCATTACTCTAAAAGTCATATTAAAGATAGACTGCAGGGATTAAGGTAATAGTTCTCTTGTTGCTAATGCTTTACTCAAGTGTAATTAAAGCCTTGAAGTGCTAACAGCTACAAACCTAATTAACTTGAAAGACTATGGACCAAGATCTTGACTGTCGTTTGTTATAACATATTTCTTCCTTGGTCTGTCTGGTCAGAGACAGATCTTTAGGTCTTACCAGCGTGTCATCACTGCGTGCCACACTTATGTTGCTTCTGGACAGGAAGGAGCGGGACAGGCGGTTGCATAAGGAGATAAGTCGGACGGATTGCTGGGAAAAAAAGGAGAAAAAAAAGGTGATGAATTAGAAGAAAAAGAACAAGTTCATGCCAAACCATTGCTTGTCCTTTTGACAAAGAGATGCAAAACAGCAGACACACAAAAAAAAAAAAATTCAACAGACTGCCATAAAATGCTTGATGTTGATGCTGGGTAAGAATGCAGAATCAGAGTCAGTGGTTCGTGCACCTCCATTACAGAGATTGAATTTGAAGAAGACCTTACATGCAATGACTCTGATTCAAAGCTAAATTGTGTTTTCAAGGTGAGAGGGATCTTCTACTCATTCATCAACTCCATGTTGGCCTTAGTACAGGAGTATATAAAATGCTACAAGCAAAATAAACACATATTTAAGATACTAATTCATATTTTCTAGTTTTTCTGGCATGCCTCAGATAAACTTCTCAATATTGTTAATAAGTCGTGTTTAAGATTGTAACATGCTGTCAACCGTAAAGTTGGATTTGGTCTAACTTTGTATGAATTTTGTTGTTGGATCTCCCCTGTCTAACACTGAACAGTTACAACCATGAAATAAATTATTTAGTTTTTATCAGTGTGTTTAAAAACATCACTTAATAATAAACTCAAAGACAGGGAAGGTAACTGCACAGCCAGAAGCTGCCAGACTCTTTGTGGCAGCCAGAGCAGAAGAAAGAGATGAAGAATGACAGTGTGGCCAAATCCCCACAAATAAACGATCCCAGTGTTTCTCACAGGCTGGGAGCAGTGCTGGGTCAGCTGTGATGAACCAAAACAGACAAGGAGACGACCGCTAAAGCAGCATGGCAGTACATTTCATGGTTAGGTCAGCCTTCAGCACTATGGTAAAAATCAAATCATCACATCCGAGAAGGTTTTTTGGGACAAAGCTATCACAGTGCGGTCTGTGACAGTTTTGTATGTCACGAATATCTGTATAGAAAAGGTGAAACATGCAAATAAAAAATATTTTCTGAAGCTTCAGTTTGTAAGATTCGACACAGTATCAAAGAAATCCCTTACTTTCCATTTTCTTCGAGCTGCAAACTTCTTGAACTTCTCCATGTTGACAGCCGACTCCTTTCTGCTGAGTGCTTGTTGAGTATCTTTTGGCTGGTTACACACACACACAAAACAAAAAACTTAAGCAATAGAAGAAATATTATGAGAATATAATTGTCCAGATAATTTCAGCACAGCTTCGACTTGGTTATGTTTGGCAAAATTCAGACAACACTATTACCAAGATTCAATTGGAACATCATCTATGGCTACAAAATAAAAGGGAAATGTACATATATAGATAGAGCTATTAATCACAGATGACATCAAGAAGTCTGACCTTGATCCAGGGATGCTGGAGGCTGTCCTGAATCGTCATTCTCTTTCTGTAAAAAATAAAATAAACAAAGTGAGCACACAACAAAATAAATCGAAGGAACATAAGTGAGTTGTTTGGAAAAAAAAATGCTTAAAAACAACTGTTTTTTATTGTCCCATCCAGCTCCATGATGAGGCCAAGTTTTAAATTGATACATTGACAAACACTTTTATTTTTTTAGCAAAATATTAAACATATGCTGGTTCCAGCTTCTTAGATGTAAAGACTGGCTGCTTTTTAATTAACTGGCATGTTAGTGAATAAAGAGTTTACGGTTTTGAACTGTTTGCTGGACAAAAGAGTCATTTTCCCACCAGTTTTACTCATCAAACCTCTCCTAAACCACACCTAAAATAACGTATTGAGAAACATGTGAGAAGAATAATTTAAAAGACAATCAATAAGATTACTTCTTGTTTTGCCAAGCACTGTTAACGGGTGAGTAAAATGGAGATGCTGTTTCAAAACATTTATATACACACAAATATTTCCTCTTCTGATATTTATTTGAAGCCACGCTAGTTTTCAGAAAAATAGTATGTCATTGTCAAATCCACCTTAACAATCCCTTCAAACTGACATATTGTTTAAAAAAAATCTAGCTTCATTAAATGTAAGTCTGGTTACCAATAGGGAAACTGACGTGGTCTCGTACCAGACTAGTTCTCCCATCTGTTAGTCTGTTAGCTATCACATCCCTGTTTATCTTCAGTGTTCACAAACACCTGAGACAGAATGAAGAACCTGAACCACAGATCTTAAATGAACCGACTGAGGCCACAAATAACTAAAGGACTGATGTTATTTTGCAGTGTTTCCACATTTTAGGGGAACAGTGGCTCTGCTGCTTCAGTCCAGTGTCATGGTCAACATTTGAAACAGTAATCTGTGTCTTCTCCACAGGAGCCTCAATTTATCTTTCAGCCAGGCGAGCGGGTCCTTGTCTGCTCACTTTGTAGATCAATTAAAAGTTGTTCCATTCTGATGCACACGGAGGAGGATTTCTAAAAGCCCCATTACTTAGAGTTTGTAAAGTCAGACTCCTCTCTCGCAACTGTCTTCCTGTTCAAAGAGGCTCTGCCTTTTCTCTCTCTATCCTGCCTGAAGATGATTAACTTCAAACAGATAATTATTCATGCTGTGCTTCATCTCCATTGTGTTGCAGGAACAGGAGAAAGAGAGATTTTTCTGTACTCGTTACTGAAGACATTCAGTTGTTGCTAAAGGAACTTGAATTTGTGATAACCAAATCTGGATATTTGGAACTTCCATAGTTAAGTTTTGTAGTTGGTCAATTGTTAGGAGTAATCAGAGTAAAAAAAAAAAAGTTCAGTGAGTCAAATTGAGATATTGATTCACTTTGTGTTGAAAAGATCAGTCAGAAAATATATTGCATATTATTTCTACAAGTTATTGATCCACTGATCATAAAAGTCAATTGTCAAGCAAAATGTAAAACTACCTGAAAACAACAAAAGTACAACTCTCTATCAGAGTCGATAACATCATATTTGTCTTAGCAGTTGTCAGTAATAACGCCAGACTTTCTCTGGGCTCTTACCAGACAAATTCAACTCAGAGTTGAAACTTTAACTTAGCCTGTGAGAAACTTTCTTTTCCTTTCTTTCTTTTATGTGACAGGCTTCATGTGGTCATTGAAAATAATCACCACAATAATAAACCACAGAAACACTCAACAGTTGCATCCTTAGCTCTCTCTTTTGGAAACACAGTTTGAGTTCCGTGTTAGCAAACCTTAGTAAGTCACTGCCAGACATTGTTTTTCAATTCAAAAAAATGAATTTGAGAAATGGGAGTCTTTCATACTTTGGATCTTTGACAAGAAGCCTCGCTATAAAGTCTTTGGCCAAGATGCTGGTGCTGCTGAAGAACTCCTCGTCAAACGTATAATCCACGGCAGACACGTTGGCCAGAGTCTCCTGCTTGTTGTCGCCCAGAAAGGGAGATGCACCGCTCAGACTGCAGGATGGGACAGAAGTTTACAGTGGGGTTAGAAGAGTAAACACTGGCTGATGGTGAGCAAGCAGAATAGAACCAGAACAACTTGGGAATTTTGAGACAGATACCATTTGATTTAGTGATGGAAGTTCATTGTTCACTGATTTAGCTACGTCATAGTTATTGAATAAGCATGAAAATATACATTTTCAACAGGGATTGTGCAGCGTTTTTACAACAATATGACTGACAAATATGCTTAGAAGGCTGATATATATTAATTACATAATTTTTTACTATCATCATAAATTGTCACCCTATCATGTCATGACCATCCTCTGCTCAGCTGATGTTCTCTGGTACATGTACTGCAGATAGCCCTGAGAGGAATGTAAGCTGTCAGGCGTGTTGATGAGATCTCTTCTGAGTTCTGGCAGTTAAACCTCTCCTGCTCGTCAGCACCAACCACTAATTAACTTGCCAGATGGGACAGACATGGAGGTTTTGCAGGTCAAGCTCAAGTTGAGTAGAAATGCATGAATTTATTGACTGTATAAGGTGCAGCTGCTCACAACTAACACGTAACTAAGACGATTCTTCATGATGCCAGGCACTGAATCATCAGAAAATGATTAAATCAAGATTCTGTTGTAACGTTTGTATTTATCATTTTTCAAGAGTGATCCCAAAATGAGACTTAACTATACACTAAGCAATATTCTTATGCTGAAAATACCCATCTTAACTTCCACCAACCTTTATTGAGATTCAAGCAGAGCTGAAAACGACTGCAACACTCAATAATCCACCTTACTTATCAACATGGTTTGGACTACCGTATGTTTTCTAAGACAATGAAGTCCCCCATTTCTAAAAAATTTAAACAACTTGGAGATTTCTAATGGAGTTTTAGTTCAGATTCTTATCAAGTTGTAGCAATTTTGCTCATCACTCATGCAGAATACTCCCATTAAGTTAACCATGGGTCAGCTACTACCCTCCAATTTATCGGCATTGAAAGAGTGAGACAAAACCTAGAGGGGGCAATTTGATTAACCAGAACCACCAAGTGAACCACAGGGATTCAATAAAGCACAGGATTAGAGTTAGTAAGGAAGGAGGACTCACTAGGGCCCTTCATACTCGCCCCTTCCCATTTAGCGTCATAGGGACAGTTGCATACTGAATTCAACTATTTATTGTATTCAGCATTTTCTATTCAGCTAGTCATATTGGAGAAGACATTGATCGCTATGTTTAAATGACATAAATAGGTGTTATTCTTTTCATTCTTATAACTCCATGTTATATCATATAGGCTTTGTATTTAAAAACATGTATTATTTTATTATTTGATAAACTATATATATAGTACTAATCACATCATGTTGTTTTGAGACATGCTGTAGTTTTTGCTTGATGTTATGACACTAAATTGAATTGAATTTGAATTTATTTATTTAATAGGGACGATGCAATTTAACATAATTTCAATACAAAGCAAACTGATGTGCTGCATCAGTTATACTATACTATACTATGCAATCTACACTGTAATGATCGGTCATGTGACTTTAAGTATTTAACACACCTGTGTATGTTCATGTGATTATGCTGGGCGAAACCAGACGAGGTGACAGGCGAAACGCGTTGTTTGCTCACAGTAAATCCATTTTTAGTGAGCACCAGATTATTTATTTATGTATTCCCATTAGGGGTTCGGAGGTGCTCCTAAGAAAACACTTTTATTGGAATGACAAGTTTTTTTCCTTCACATTGTTATTTTTTACAGGATAAGATGAGCTCTAAGCGCACCATACAGTTACTCTGCTGTGATGATAGGCAGTGAACGATCTATTTTCTATCATGTCGGGCAGAGCTGTCACAGCTGTGTGGGTGGGCAGCATGAACAGAGATGGTGTAGTTTGTGCATGCATGTGAACAGTTTGTACGTGTGCATGGATGTATTTGTAAGGGTGAGTTCATGTGATAAAGAGACAAAAAGATGCAGCTTTTAAAATCAACAACAGCTAACACCTCTGAATAAAGTGAGTAATGTTTGAATTTACATATTATGCAATTTTGCGATTAAATTGTTGCCAGATATTTACCTCTTTTTGACAATAATTCTCTCCATATTTGTGTGGGCATAAGGCTAATGCACCTGATAAGTACTTTTGTGCACATATTTTTCATGTCTTTCTGGAGTGTAGAGGTGTGTGGGAGCTCAGAAAGCCTTGCAGCCAGGTATAAAGAGAAGAGAACGGAATCTTCAAGAGCAAACAGCAGTTGATCTGTGGGCTGCCGAGGGCATGAACTTCACTCTGGCTGTTGAATTAAACTGTGCTGACATGTCTGCAGAAGGCTGCTTGAGAGACTTTACTACAGCTGCAGAGGATGAGGCTGGCTGACTTAACTGAATTATATGTAATAAAGCCGCAAAGAAGAAGCATTTCGCTTTATCTATAATAACCTTCTTTTTTAGATTTCCCTATAACTGCTAATAGGGTAGGCACGCCATTGCAGACTTGCAAGATCCAAACAGCTGGTTGGTCAACATCAAACCCAGATGCAGTTTTAAGATGCTTAACAGTTTCTGCAGGATTTTTACATTACTCCAGCAACACTACAAACACGCCAGAGAGTTCAACATAGACGAGTTCAAAGAGCAACCGTAATCTCTTTACGTCCTGACAAATATTCAGGCTGACTGTCAATTTCAGTGAGTGAGATGCCCTGGGGATGTGTTAGACAACGTAACAATAAAATATGAGGGGGGCTGTTGTTAAAGCCCTTACACTGAGGCATGTTTTCAATGCATATAACGTTAACATTTCACAAAATTATCCTTCATCACTGGTTGCCTTCAGGTACTTACAGAATGTAGGTGATCACACCAACACTCCTGATGAGAAACAGAGATAGAGAGAGAGAGAGGAGAGATTTTAAACATCAAACAAAGCTATTGAGCATTTTGACAGCAGCGCATTGTGCAAAAGCACGCACATTTGCTTAACAGCAGATGCTCCCCAGAAATAAGAACTAACACAAACAGCTTATCAACATAATGAGTTTTTGTTTACTCACCACATGTCTGCCTCCAGGCCCAAAGGTTCATAGTTGACGACTTCTGGAGCTGTAACGCAAACACATAAAACAGAAGATTCTTTATTTTCAGGTCGACACACAAGTGATACATCAAACTGTATCTGTGTCTTCAGTTTGCTTTTAATAGGATTGGTATTTTCCCTGTCCGATCAATTTACCAGCTTAGTTCATGTAATGTCTTCTTCATGTGTCTTTATCACTTTCTCTTAGGATCACAGACTCATTTGTTTCTTTGTGGTGTTTTATATATAATCACACCTGCTTTTAACTGTGATCATTCATTTCCTCCCTTCCTCTCTCTGGTCAGGCATCAGAATGATTTATTAAATGAATAAGTAAAATCATTTCACATCTAATCAACAAACAGATACGGAGCTGTTTATTCCTGCTTGCAATGCAGCGGTGCACAGACAACCATCACAAGGCTGTTTGGGATAATGACAGTATAAGAGAGTCTAAGTATCACTGAATATTATACTGAAGAGTATAAAATATATTTATTATGCCTATGTAATGACTAATAAAAGGAGAGTGACTCTGCTGCATATTGGTAGCACCACATGCAGCAAAGACAATTAAGACTCATTATTCCTATTCACAAATAATATGTCATGCATTTCTCCTAAAAGATAACATAAAACACATGGCATGATTATAAGATTTTATGGGGTTAAATTAGAAAAGATACAATGCTTCCTAACATTCTCTAAATATTTTTTCCAGACCTTTTCTTTCTAGTATGTTTTTATTGTGTTGTACAGTCAAGGCAGATTCTTTTGAATCTCTAAATGTTTGTTTGTTTTTAGTTTTTATTGTCTTCAAATGAATTTTTTGTATACCTTTCTGTCTTATTTAAACATATTTCAAAGACCCTTAAAGCAACTTTACCTTTCCCTGTGCCTGGAATATGCAACACACCAGTAAGTACACTATTGAAGCCTTCCATTGGCTGTTATATAATTTACAGTTTTTGTGCCTGATGAATTTCAGAGCGTTCTGTTTTTCAGTTCCAGCTTTTCCTCTCATCGTTTTGACTTTTTGCCACTTGATCTTTATTTAGACCATTTGCCTGTTGTCCTGCAGGAGCGGGAACAGACTCTGATTTTGGCTGGGGATGATGCTGGGAGAGAAAGAAAAGGAACTGGCAGCCTCCAGGGGTAAAGGGGAATTTGAAGGGAGTTTGGACAGAGCTACTGATGTGTCTATCAGTTTGTGTGTGACTATGTGTTTTGGCAAGAAAAGGGCGTTCTGATAGTCTCCAGTCTATTATCATCAGGTCTCTCACTTTGTCCCTATGGCTCAGTTGGCACCTGCTATAACATTACTCAACCCCTGCGATGGAGCCAGCAAAACAGGATGGTGCAGTTTAGTGTTTCTGTGTGTATTTGTGTATGTACAGAAGAGAAAGCATGGAGAGTATATTTGTGTAAACTGATCAGCTCTGAATATTCTACATGAAACACCAAACTATGAAATAGAAAAGGATAAAGAAGATATTCACAAAGAGATACCGACCTACAAATTCTGGAGTTCCAAAAATATTTTTAAAATCGTTGCCAAAATCCATCTTGTGTGCTAGACCAAAATCAATGAGCTTGATGCGCGGGTGAGGCACTGAGCGGTTCAGCAGCATGATGTTCTCCGGCTAGACGGAAAGAGAAGAGGAACAGTTTAAAAAAAATGATAGTTAAAGAAAGAGGAGACATGGAGGACACACAGCTGGAGTGATAGTTTGGATACCAAACTCTTTATGGACCCTTACTTCTTAAGCTTTTATGAGGATGTTTATAACAATAAGATACAGGCATGAGGCTAACAGAGAAATTCAAGTACACATCTTGAATAATCTTCCCCTAATTTTCAGTGTAGGACACTAACTAAGATAAAACAAGGCAGCAAGCTGAATAGTCAGACACAAAACCAGGAACAGGGCTGGCAGGAAGGAGGCTCATCAGCTATGGAAATCCCATGCAAAACACAAGTTAAAAAACCTCTCGAGGAAGTGGGAGAAAGGAAAGGATGGCAAAGAAGCGCTTCAACCAAAGCTAAACAAGAGAAGACGGACATTCCTGAGCCATCTTTGCTCCTAATGTCGTCCTTTCAGCTCAATATGAGCTGAGCTCGGGGGTTAGCCAGAGAAGGAACAAGAACAGATTGGCTGAGTGAAACAGAGGAAACAGGAGGCACTGTGGAAATACAATCCCTCTCCAGCTCAGCTCAGTGGTTTTGTTGTCTGCTCTGTGAACACTGACAGGCTGATGTTGAAGCAGGACTGACAGAGAATTGTATCTTGTGTCCGTTCCTTACAATTACATCGACAGCTTTAGTTACTGTACAAAAACATCCATATAACAAACTTTTAAGATTTATTTTTTGGCTTTTTGTGCCTTTAATGAAGAGATAGGACAGTGGCTAGATTCGGAAATCAGGGAGAGAGAGAGAGAGAGAGAGTGGGGAATGACATGCGGGAAAAGAGCCACAGGCTGGATTTGAACCTGGACCGCCCGCCCCGGAGGACCACGGCCTCCATACATGGGGCGCATGGGATTCTTGAAAAAAAAAGACAATTTACGGCTTCTTCCAAATTGTAATTACGGTAAATGATTTTCAATTATTTGAAAAAGCTGACAGTCTCATGCAGTTCAAAAATAAAGAAATATAGGAGAATGTAATTTGGGGGATGTTTACAAGTTGCCGCTTTTCAAGAGTTACTTGGAATCATCAGTTCAGAAGCAAATTGCGCAAGACGTCTGGTGATCAGTCTGACATCATTAGTCTGCTCTCCCAAACATATCGAGCTCTTGAACACAATCAGACCATTGATCGGCTAAATGACTGTCTCTTAGGAATTGATTTGACACCCTTAAATTATAAGAACTTTCTGACCACTAACATCTACTACTGCTGTCATGGTTAGAACTGCACACTGATCATTGAAAGGGCACACTTTAAGTGATGAAAGCTTGAAAAAACAACAAGATGTGAACAGAATATGAGAAAACATATCGCATTTAATGACGCTGAACTTACAACCTTTGAAATGCAATGTCTCACCGAAAGCCATTCAGCTAAATATTTTAAGTCCTAATAGGAGCCACTGGTGGACAATGAGTAACAGTAGATAAAATGAGAAGCGAAGGCTTTGTGGTTGTTAAAAGCTCTGGCATTGATCAGAAGCTGATGGCTGGGCACAGAGGTTACCCTTTTTCTGAACTCTTATTTATGACTTTCATTATAGCTCTGTAAGTGGAGGAGTCAGTGTGTTTATTCTGAAGCGACCATATATGCAGCCACAACAGAATAACTGTTCAGTGATATTGATTGAGATTTGAGTTAAAAAAAACCATCCCAACAGTCCTCCAAACTGAAGAACTGTAATGTTCAAAGGCCTAACATATTGTATGGTCGTAAATAAGTTCACAATGACCTTTAATTTTTTTCCCCTCAGGACTATTTTACTATACTCACTGATTAAAAAGACAGAGGAGCAAACAAGAGCCAAAACAACATCAGTCATCACCGTAAGCTTTAGATACTCTGTCTCTAAAAACAGAAAAACTGGTATAAAAGACACAAACATATAAACAAACATACAAAGTGAGAGGTTTTAGTTCTGTATATGTGTGTGGGAGTCATTTCAAAGAAAACATTGTGATGTGTTGTGTTTATGTAACATGACCCTTAACGAGTCGCTGTCATCATCTTTTGTGTCCATGAAATGAAAAATCATCAGCAGAACACATCTCTTTTTTTGTTTTGGTTCTCATTTTAAGGACATTAATGAAGCTAATCAATTGAAAAGGCTCATTTGCATTTGCTGAACACAAAGGATCCATGAAGGACAAAGAGCAGAAGTGCTGTGTGCCAGATACAAATTAAATACTGGTTTACATAACATGAATTCTAATTGTCATGACGTGCAGTCTTTTTAGTGTACAAAGAGCATATGTACAGCATGGGTTTTTTCTCCTCTATTTGATACTTATGATAGACTCTGCATCAATTAAGTGCTTTCTAACGATTCATACACAGCTAGTTTGAGCTCAAATAATTATAGTAATGTAATTTATTCTACGTACGTCACTGTGTGCTTGAAGAATGTTTTCAGTGTTTTCTGTCTTACGTTGCTTCATACCTTAAGGTCAAAGTGAGCAATTTGTTTGGAATGCAGGTAGAAGACTCCGTCCAAGATCTGCTTGAGGAACTGAGTGGCTTCTTCCTCGCTCAGCGACTCCTTCTCTGCCAGGAAGTCAAAGAGTTCTCCGCCGGCCACACTGGATGAGGAGAGCGAAAGAGAGAGAGAGAGAGAGAGAGAGAGAGAGAGAGAGAGGGGGAGAATTAATACATGAGATCTCTCAGATCACAGCCAGCTACAAATCCCTTCTTAACAGAGCTGAGCTGATGTAATCTAATCATCCTGGTGCATTAGAGCGCAACTAATTTACACATCCAGAGTCTGCTTAATCCAGTGGCTTTTAAACAATGCAAACCCTCATTAAAAAAAACAAAGGGAAAAGGGAAATGAACTAAAAATGTAGCTTTATTTTTCACTGGAATTGTTAATTATTATGTTTTTTAGTTTTTGCTAGATTATATTCATAAAAATGGGCAAATGAACTTGCAGGCATGATAATCGGGATGAAGGTGAAATTCACAGTATACGAAAAAGTTCACAGCTCAACGCGAGAATACGAGTTGAAGTATGACAGTTCCAAAAATAAATTGAACTTAAATAAAAACATTAACAATGATACAATACAATACAAAACAATAATACGGACTAAGAAGAATTTCTGTCTAGATTTTTGAGAATTAGATTCAACACTTGTCATATAAAAGGCTGAAATTCTACTGATTTTTTCTTAGATGTGGTGTCATGTTTATCCTGTCCCTGGTTAATTATATGTTCCCCCTCATGCCTGTTAATATCAGTGTCAGCTCTCAATAATCCCTGCCAAGACATTACCCTAGATTTTATTGAAGAAAAACTATAATTTATGAGAGAAAAGAAATGTAGAGGGCAGATTATTTCTCTTGGTCATAACTTGATCATGTGAGTGAATGAACGCCTGCAGCAAGGGGAAGTGTGAGGGAGAAGCAGAAGAAAGAGGCAGAGTGCAGATAACTATAATCACAGCCATGGTTATTCAGTGGTTGAGCAATCATTCAGCCTTCGAACACGTGTTTGTATCACAATATGTGTGAGGAAATAAACTGACTTCCATTTTTTTTATTCCCCATATAAAGTTTTTATAATTTACCAAATTCTTTTGCAGAAATTCAGACCTAAAAAAACACACTGCTCCTCCCTTCAGGGAGGTCTCACAAGACCAGCTGCACAGCTGGGGCCCCTACCCACCAAACACCCACTCTACATAATTATTTCATCATCTGCTTCAGGGGTTAGCAGACTGATTAAACACACCTCATAGATAGGGAAAAAATGGCTTCTACCCCAACATGTCACTCCATTGCTGTGAATATAATAATGCAGAGCTGAACAGCAGGAGATGTGTGAGAATATAAAGAACAAAGCATGAAGTCAAACATTTTAGTATCCACATGTGACATGTTGTTTTAACTTCCCGGGGACCCTGAGCTGTCACTTCTAACCATGAAGTGGAAGTAATTTGTAATAATTATCAGTTCTCTGACTGTATGAAAACAAATCATCTTCTCTAGTAGACCTGTCTGCTTATACATTATGTTCATTATGTGATTTCTGCATTTCTCATGCTTTGTGTAGACCCTAGGAAAAATATATTTTTAACTCTGGTGCAGTCAAACAGGGAACCACATTTAATAGAAAAAGTTTATAAAAAATGTGCAGTTACCCCCGAATTTGGCTTTTTGTAGGCTGCAGTATGTGACCTCATTCTAAGACCAATAGTAAAAAGGAAACAAGTCAATGGAGTGTTTAAACACACTATCAGCAACCGTGGAGCTTTAAGGGTAAACGCTTAGCAACTAGTCATTGCCCACCAGCCAGTTTAACCAAAGAGAGGTTACATTCTAATAACATGATGTGCTTAGTCTTATAAGTTTATAATAAAGTCAATAATAAAGTGACATTTAGTACTGACTTCATGTTAACAGTGGTGGTTACAGGATATGTGACAAATGTCAGCCCGGTTACATACACTTTTCAGTTAAGATAACAGGTTGTTTAGGAGAAAATATCTTTATGCTTTACTTTAAAGGAGCAATATGAAACTCTACCACGTAGCGTTTTCAAATTCAAAACAGTGGAGGGAGCCCCCTCCTCCCTAGAGTCTATTCGCACACAGGTTGCCATGTGGAGGACACGGAAGCTTCGGTGTTTAACCAGCTCTGCACTTTAGTCTTGAAAACTTTCTGTGTTCTATTTCTAACCTTTTTCCTCTTTTTAAGATAATCTCCAACATTGTTCCTAGTTTTACCACGTTTTTGGTCGATGTCTGATTATAATGTAAGGTCATTTAATGATTTAATTCAGTAGATATGTTACTTGCTCCTTTAACAATTCTACATTGGATCTAGAAATCAAAAAGCTTGGATCATGTTGCTTGTTACTTGTATTATTGTCATCATGGAAGATAAATTACAGTTGCTGTGACAACTCGAATAGTTGTGCAATCAGACAATCAAATCCAGGAAGTACAGACAGACTTTGAGGTATTTTAACATATAAAAAAAGAAACACTTCCTGGTTAATCTTCGACCAGTTCCCCATAGCAACATGGACTCAAAAAAAAAAAAACAGACTGACTGACATAACAGGGACAAACATTGTGCCATGAGTTTATTCAAGGATGGGAATCCAAAGAGGGTTTAGATGATTAGGTAAAAAAAAAAAATGATTAGGTAAAATCCAATTACAGCCAAGTGCTGCAAGTGTGCGCGACAGACAGCATTCAAAACCATTAAGATCTTTAGATAAGTCAAACGCTAAAGCTTCCTTCATCAGTACAGGGCCTACAGAACCATAGCACTTAACCATTCGTAGAATAGCCTTCAAATTTTACAGACTGTTATAAACTTTAAAATTCAGCCAAAACACCAAGTGAGCAGTTTGGTAACTGGAGTACAATCCACCTATAAGAGCATATTCCCCCCCATGATACAAAATCTCAGGGAGGTTTTACTAAAACAGAAACCTTAAAAAAGTTGATAACATAAAATATTTTATTTAAATCTATCCCAACACAATTTAACAATTCAGCGTGGAAGTGAGCAATTTCACAAGTGAGAGTGCAGATTGAATGTGTGAGATACAGAGTGAGCTGTGAAGGTGTTAGATGGCAAACTGAGCTAAACAACAAGACAGATTCCCTCTTGAAGGAGAAGGAGTAAGAAGGAGAGCTAACCAGGGCTGGTCTTATCTAGGCTGATCAGGTTGAAACATCAAATGATGAACCTCCAAAAAAGCAAGACCACCTCCTAGAAGTGGCAGTGAGCTGTTAACCTTTATTGCTCCTATCTACAACTATCGTTACAAAGTCTTACTTTAAAGGAAAATCACAGTAATTAGACTTTTATAAGCCATTTCCAGACTGACGTTTGTAGGGTATACATCATCCTCTAAAATAGGTAACATGTCCTTTAAGAGATCCTTGTAGAGAATGTATCAGTCCGTAAAGCCATTTTTTCAAGCCTCAAAAGATCACCCATTAACTTGTAGTACCAGTTTACTTTAGAACTGGAAATGAGCCATAGACCGATTATTCACACACGTGCTGCACTGTAGGCCTGAACAGTGTGTGTTATGTCTTCCTTGCGACTCTATCGAATATGATCACTGGAATGTTGTCCTTCAGCTCTTAACAATTACACTCATTACAGCTGGCGGTAGGTTGTTAAGACTAATGGAGGTGTACTGCATTCTGCTTTTGCTCTTATTGTTCAAATGAGCGTGTCAGCTGGATTCTTGTGGTGTAAACATGACTGCTTCTACAGGCAATGGAGTTCCATGTAAACTGGTAAAACAGGTCTAACTGACGCTTCATGAAAACAGAGGCCTTGAGCCACACAAAACCTTTAACGATTATAGTCACAGACGCAGTTTGCGTTCAATCCACCCAGAACACTGGATACTATGACAGTTAAAGAAATCCCAATCTGGTTGAGTTTTTTTTTTTACTTTTAAAGTGCCAGTCCAGCTATTTCACACGGACACAAATGAGAGAGAAAGTCACATCCTGCATTCTTTTCAGAAGCAGATTTTCTACTGATTGAGAATCCTTGCCTTGGAAAAAAGTTAAAAAGAGGCTGTTTCAGCAGCAAGCAGTTTTAAGCATTATAAATAAGTATATATATAACAGCTATATGCTAAGTGGTCACATTGGCTTCTGTATATATAGCCTCATATGGCGACATTATTAATTTCAGCGTGTTTCATAACCAGCTAAAATCCTTCACTGGACCTTTATGCAGAATGTCATCAAACATGCCGAATTATTTTTAAATGAGTTTATCATGGAATTCTCCCACCATTTTCTAAAACCTTATACTGCCTTTTTATTTAGCAAAGGTTTTAATTTTAAATATTTTAGAAGTACTTCCTGGTTGTAGATAGTGTTTACTTTGTTCTCAGTATGGAAAATAAAGAATGCACTCACAGCTCTAGGATCAGGATGACCTCAGCCTTGTTCTCAAAGACCTCCTGGAGGGTGATGATGTTGGGATGCTGGATCTCTTTCAGGATGTTCACCTCACGCTCGATATCCTCCCTCGTCACCCCCCGTCGACTCGACTTGCTGCGACGTTTCTTGATGAATTTGGCAGCGTACTCCACACCTGTACTCCTCTGCCGACATCGTCTGACCACAGCAAACTGGCCGCTAGTGAAAAAAGAGGACATTTTCACAAAGGTGCATCTAGCTACTTGAGTTAGAGAACTACAGTGAGGATACAGCACACAGAATTAAGAAATATATATCAAAATCAGACAACGCCAATTTATACATCCTCATTCTATATATATTAAAAAAAGATTTATAGCCTTGTCTGCAGTAGCGTCAGCCTGACATAAAACACAGAAACCTAATCTTAAAGGAGTGGGCAGGATTTTAAGACATTACAACCGTTGATCATATGCAGCTTTAATTAACCAAACCATGAATCATGATCGACTGACACTGCCTGAAAACAGAAATAGAAATGTGTTCTTTACAAAATCACTATCCTGAGCCGAGTCAAGGACTAATCTTGTAAACAGGAGGAGGTGTTTCAGAGACTTACTCAAATGTACTAAAACCCAATTTGTCTGTTCCATTCAATATTAAAATCAGCATGGGTTATATAGTGTACTCTTTATCCTTGTTTCTCCCCCAAATCTGTTTTATCTTAGAGAAGTGAGCAAACTGAGCCCGAACCACTTGTTTACGTTAGTTGTGGTGCAGAGTTTAGAATACAAACATCTGTCTGTGCCCTCATCAGCAATTAACAGAATATTAATTACAGCAGGGAAGCAAAGCGCTTACTGTGACACCAATTGCAGCTGAGCAAAAAATCAACACAGCTGACAAACACAATCAACTTTAGACTTGTGTTTGACCATAGGCTGTATAAAACATGGATGTAGTCTCTGTGATGTCATCCATTGGTTTCTTAAGGCAACTTTTGAAGCGCATCAATGGCAGTTGCCATATTGGAAATTCTGTCTCAAACTAATTAACGGTCTACCTAGTATAAAAGGTAAAGACCTGGAGCTGAGGTGGGCCTTAAGCCCCCAGACTAACCCACAATTCACACATACTCCGTGCGTGCCGCGGTCCGTCAGCGCCACGGTTTTGCTCTGTCGGACGGCTCGCGCCCATTCACACTGGATCTGTTTCTGCGATGTCAGCGCAGCGGAGCGCACCCATGACACATCACAAGAGAACTACAAGATCCCGCAGGAATAAAGAGAAAAACATGCAAACAACATGTTGCTTTGTCTTTCTGAGGATGCATTGTTGTTAATTCGGTTCCTGTTTTGACGTAATGTTGATAAAGTGATGAAAAATATGATCGCGAGTCCGTATATTGTGTTTTATTTTGAAATTGTCCGGATGCTCTGTGCGTTTCCTTGTCTGACTTCCTGTCCGGGCTGTCATATCTCTGTCCAGCTTGATGCGAACAGCGTACTCCGGCGAAAATAGACTCGCTGCGTATTTGAAACGGAGCAGAGCGCAGTGCCGTCAGTGGCTCGCGCCGGAGACGGACCGCAGCGCGCCCTGTGTGAACACAATGATTGACGAGAGTGGAAGCTAAGTACAACGTAGTGCGCAGCGCTGACGGACCGCGGCGCGCACGGAGTATGTGTGAATTGGGCTTAAAAGTGCACCCATCATAAGTCAGATCAGCTAAGGCCATTAATATGAATAACTCTTTGTCTTAATATCAAAATGGATGAGATAAAAAAAAAAAATGGACCGCCATACAGCGTGTCAATGAAGTAACGACCTATTCAAACCATATATCTTTTTTGAACCAGGCCTTGAACACGTTTTATTTCTGCTGTAAAAACAGGCATTTAAGAATGGGTGTGTATGTGGTTTCCAGGGCTTTTACAGCCAGCCTCATGTTGATGTATACTCGAGGGACTGCAGGTGTTCCACTTCTGCATTTTTTATCAACACCGGAGGTTGCCATTTGTGTTTATTTATGGCACATTTTACAATTCTTAGATCAAACAACCCTTCATGTTTGAAGTAAGAAGCTTTAATTTCCACAATATTGAGCACTCACAGTCAAGATGTGTATACATTGTATTTACTGATGAAGTACTTGCATCTGGATCTAAGGGCGCGGTCACACTTGCTATCTGTACCGTGCCCAAGCACGTTTCAACGTTAAAGTCCAGTTAGTTTGGCCAGTGTGACGGCTCCGTGCCGTGCTCAGGCATGGTACACTTCCTTGGCTTTGGCACACTTCACGCACATGTGTGGCAGTGGACTCGGCTGCGCGTCTGTTTCATTTTTTTATTTATTTATGGCTGTGTGATAAAATGGCTTAAATTAAATGGCACAGCGGGGGGCCAATCATGCTTGAGTATGGCACGGTACAGATGGCCAGTGTGACCGCGCCCTGAGAAAGCATTTTTTTTCCTAAATTTTAAATATTTATTTTGGATCATTTGTAAAATGAGTCAATTAGTTACTATCAGCTCTCAGGTATGACCATACCTATTATACATACAAGAAATTCAAACTAGAGATGGGACTGATACGATCTTAGATCTGTATCGGGTCTGATATTGATGTTATTTCTGTATGGGATATCGGATTGACGGCACCGATCCACATCACTGATCAAGAAAGATGGTTGGGCACTTTAAATATTCTCAACTCGTATACTCTCACTTTGAAGACGTTTAGACTGAACTGTAAGAAGTGTCCACAAATTGTCTCCATGACAACGTTCAGACAAGATGGAACAGCTCCTCCTTCAATCTTCTCACCCTCAACAATCTGCAGCAGACACAATCTTAAGTTAAGTGGAATAACAAATCTTGTCTGTTTTTTGTTGAGGAGCACACAAGTACTTTAACCATCCAGACTCTTTGAATGTGGTGAGCATGTGTGACATTTAAGCGGGACAATTTACTCTCAAGTATGAACAACACAGGAGTTGTTATGGAAATTTCACCAACATGTTGCTGTGCAGGGATGTTGTTAAACGCTGTTCTCTCCCTGGATAACTCTGACTCTACTGTCACTCTACCACAACATGCCAGAAAATCCACACAGGAAAGCAAGGACACTTGGCTGAGGGCTGCTGACACCCCCGCTTGTGCCTCCTCACAGCCCTGGCAATCATGAGGCACTTAGTGTACCAAACACCCACAGAGGAGGAAGAGAACAAGGGAGTAAGGGGTGAGAAAAATTGAGTGAGAGAAACCAGAGACAGAGAGGCAAATTCCGGCACAATTTCTGATTTCTGTGGCCACATTTTCCAAGCTTCCTCTGCATTGACAAGAAAGAAAAGTAGCCCAAATAAAGAAAGAGTCCAGCACTGTCATTGTACACAGTCCTCCCAGGACTAGAGAAACACAGTCATCAGGAAGAAGTGTGGCAATTGAGTTCCACTTTAATCATCTATTTAATATAGAAATGTAGGACCCTAGCTACAATACTTGCAGTTGCAAAGGAGCTTTAAAGCTAAGAAAAATAAAATGTGTCAACAGCAAACTCCCTCTAGGGATGTAAGAAGCAAAAAAACATCACCCTGATCTGACCCGTAGCTGTAGGGCATCCCTTGGGCTGATCTTTGGTGTCTGAAGCCATGTCCTCATTCATATGGATGAATCAGATTTTTTTTTATTTTTTAGGTTTTATTCAGCTCTGGCATCCAAAACGACACTTCTAATATTTTTTGTGAAGGTTTGCTTTTTAGATTTGTACCGTAATTTATTTTGGAAAATTAAGAGCATTCGGGTTACAGGGGTTCCCAACCCTTTTTTTCTTTGGAGCCCCCCCCCCTACTTACATCTAAGAAAAGCTGAGCCACTCACACTATATGACATTCAAATGGCACACCAAAATGCAAATACAGTATGTACTCCTGTAAAAAGGTTAATGCTGGAAACTAAAGACATCTTGCTTTCTTGCTTGTTTTGTTTGCAATAAATCTAGTGATGAAAAAATAGTCTTTTTCTCCAGTCCCTGTTTTTGTGATTGCTACTTTGTTTGAAACATTTTCTGTAAGACCAACAAGACAATCTGCTTCTGGTTCCACCATTATGTGTAATAGTGTTTGTATTCGATTTTCAGTTGTATTGAATCGACATTGTCTACATTATTTTCTAAAATGCTGCACAAACACTCAACTGAGATAGTTAGCCCTTTGTAAACATGGTTATTTTGTGCCCACGTTAATATACGAGAACAGTGTTTTAACTACTTTGTCAACACCAGATTAGTTCGGATTGCGGGACAAAAAGTATGACAGCAGGAACAAAAAAATCAAACATACCCATTTTAAACATTTCTAACTTGATGAAACATAATTTTACAAAACCACTAACTACATTCAAGTGACACATCTGAAGCGAAGTAATCCATTTCCGACCACTACAAATGTTTGCTGAGAACTGAAGTGCAGGCTAGTTAAAGGGAATAATGTGTCTTTAAGGAAATGACATGTCCAGCGAGCCAGCCAGAGACATGAAGCAGACAATGGGAAGAGGGAGCTGAGGAAGAGGGCTTTCTCATGCTAATAACACTTCCACCCCCATTCAGTCTGGCTTAACTGTTTTGTCAGCCAGGCCTCCGCTGTGTAGACAGAAGGGACAGAAACATCGGGATTTGATGTTTTTCTTACAGGAAATCTGCCAGAAGAGTGCAAAGGGCTGTTGTTCGAACTGTGTACTATATGTCATATTGCACATGCACAAAAACCATAGGACTCTCCAATCTGTATACAAACAACTGAACACCTGTTACACTCGTGCCTGGATAGAAAAGCAATAATAAGTCAATGGGTGACGCTATCATCATACCTTTAATGATAATCACTTTGGCAACAAACAGGCACAAAAAGTCAAGTCTCAGAAAACTACAGTGATGAGAATCTGATTATGTTTTTCATAACCATGTTTTTTTTTGTTTAAGTGTATAGTGCATACATTTTGCCAGCATATTATGTGCGTCTGTATTTATCAGCCCCTTTTTAGACAGACATTGACAGTAGGGGAGCCACTTAACTGAAAGATCGCAGCTTAACATGTAACCTTATCAAATCATTGAAAACAGAAAATTAAGGGAAAACTTAATAAAGGCAATCAGATTTCTGAGAACATCCTTCAGCTCATTCTTAGGCTGTCAAACTATCCACAGTCAAATGTTCATGCAGAGAGAAAAGTGTTAGCTGTGAAGACGTGGGACTTAGTGTGAAAACACTGTTGATGATGAGAAAGGAAAACACAACAGATTTCCTGTTCTTGATTATGCACCATCTGTGCTGTTTGAAATACATCCTGGAGACACATGAGATCACACTGTTCATTTTCCAACATGTATTTGTCCTGTCAGTGCAGATCTATTGAATCTTTACAATAGATTCCCTCACTAGTCTAGTCATCAGCATCGATAGAAAAAAAAGTCAACTCGTGCGAGAAATGCAGGACTTCAACATTTAGAATATTAAAGAGGCCTGAGCATGAAAACGACTGCAAACACTTGAATTTGGAAGAGCTCTCATGCCACCTGACACTACACAGACAAGTGAAGCCTTCACATCTCTCCTAAATTCCCTCTTACAATCCACTCTGATGTTCATTTCCAAGTGAAACTCTTTTCTACAATACACAAGAAGACAATAAAACACTTGAGTCTGTTACTCCTCTCAAATCTAAACACAGAAGTCACAAACTACACTAGGTATATTGCAGAGTCACTAGAAGACTGAAACATAGCTGCTGACCCTGTATGAGGAGTAATGCTGTATCAGGGGTGACAAAGGCTATTAGCCAGTTAGGCTAGCAGGATTCCTAGTCCAGGGGTTGCCAAAACCTGATCAAGACAGGAAAAGACTGACCGAAGAACGAATCGGTTAAATGAACAGTGTGCTGTGAAACATCCCAACATAGGAACAGTGCACACATTTACTTTTTACAGCATCATTCTAGGATCCGAGAGCACAGCTCGGCAGGCTTAAATCTTAACATGCTCAGTCACAAAATGAGCACAAAACTCTATGTGATGGAAGCAGAAGGCCGGTGATTAAAAAACAGAGGGCACTATACTGGAAATTAGAGTAAAAACGTTTGTGAAGCAGTGGTCATTACATGCAAACTTCATACTACTGCAGGAATTAGAGCTTTAAATAGCAATCTTAACTTCAACTATCAAAACTGTGTAGTGGCTATTTAAATAATAACCTACAAAGTAAGACCTTGGATGACCTTATGTATGGACTATTATGTTAAAGCACCTTGGGTGAAGGGTTGACCGTGCTTTGTCAAAGACTGCAGCGAGGCATAGCTGTGACTCAAGAGGATTGCTTCATGATGGAGGGAGGCTGAATAGGAGTCACACCTCTAATGTTGGGAAACACACAGTCTACTCACATTCAGTCTATGTAATGCAATGACTTACAGTCCAGAGCCAGAGCTTGACAAGGGTAGCCAGAGTCTTAATCCAAGGCTGCAATAAGTTGGGTGGGGTGAATGTAGTGGTTTTGAAATGAAAACAGTTGAAAACAGACAACAATAGCATGCCTATAAAATTAATGAGGAAAACAGCTTCATGTTATGAGGGATAGTATGCTGTCTAGGGGAATCAAATTCTTCCCTTCAGTTATTTCCGAAGCTCTCCCACTGTACAACAACAAAAATAGGGGAAAGTGAGCCCACCCTCTGTTAACAACACCAGCTGCACACACATACAAACAAGGGGAAAATGGCAGCAGATCAAATGAGCTCTCTCTCTCCCTTTGGTGAAGTAGCAGAGGGAAACCAAACCCCAAAGCTGCCTCTTTTTCAGCATCTCTCTATAAAAGCTGGGGTTGAGCTCCTAAAAATATCAGACTATAGGAGCTAGGATGACAGGAGGAAACTTGGTGGATGCCCCTGTATGTTTATTTACTAGCACAGGCTAGTAGGGAAATCCCTCTCTTCCTCCAGGGATGTTGAAGGAAAGTTCTGACTTGCAAGAATGTGCGGAATAAGTGCAAGATAGGGGTGAAATAATGAGCAACCAGAAGAGAAAACCTTCCTTGAAATCCCTGACAAACAGTGGCAAGAGGGCTGCGTCTCCCTCTCAACCACTGCAGAGTAAAACCCTGCACAGAGCAGCCTGTGGGATCAAATTGCTCGGTTGTCTTTGTTGTGCTTAAGGCACAGACAAGGCTTTCCACTTGTGGCCTACTTGTGTCTCTAAAGCAGCTGGATGTGTATGCATGTGTGTGTCTGTGTGTGTTTGTGTGTGTATGTGTGTGTGTGTGTGTGTGTGTGTGTGGGGGGGGTTATCTATGGAAATATACTGTACTGCGGTGGTTAATAGATGTGTTGTGTCATGGTTCACTTAACCCTCAATACAGCGGGTGTGTTTGGCAGAGATGGTTCAGAACTCCCCATTCATCAACTTGTGCTTCAGGTTTACTGTATACAATCTGTTGAATGTAGACACATGGGAGCACAGTGGCATATACAAAGTACAAAGTAACTGACAGTGCTACCAGAAACAAACCTGCACTTAGTCAATTTACATGAAAACAGACACATAAAAGCCAGGCTAAGAGCAACAGCTCAGACACTGTTAACAAGGAAAATATAATTTCATGTATTTTATAGTGCTGCTTCAAGGCTTGTGCTAGACAGGCCTTGAGTCTCTTCACACTGAAGATACAGAAATAAGAAACTCATCAAATGTTCTTTGGATAAAAGCAAGTTCTACATCAATGTAACCTAATGTAAAGGTAGAGCTGGCATGACAGGTAGACAGAATATCTGCCTCTAGTTTGCTTTACGAGTTTAACAATGGAAAGCATTTTTTGAGCATTGATGCCTCAAATTAGTTGCACATCATTGTTACATGATTACAAAATGCAAATCAAGAAAGGACACTTGAATATTCTGCCCTTGGGTTTTGGAAATTCTGAAGGACTTTGTTTTTACTGTTTTTTGATGTATAGACCAAACATTACATCGTTTAATGGGAAAAGGGATACCCAAAATGGTTGATAAATTGAAGTAGTGAATAATGTGTTGTATTGCAAAGATATAGGCCTACATCAGTCCAATTCTGACATTTTTTGGTTGGTGCAATAACCTTTTTTATGCATTGTTGTTCCTAAAGCTATCAAATATGCATTAAATATAGGACAATAAGACAAACTACAAGTGGTTGGCTGAATTAAAATACTTCGCCCTGATGTTGATATAGGATTATATAGACTGTAGCTCTAACATGGCACAGTAGGTGCACATTCATTAAAAGCAATATATAGGAAAACTTGAAGGCACACACAGAGATGTGATGATACAGAGCGCTGTCTCCACTGAGATAGAAGAGTGACCACTGCAGTGTAGTGTGCTGTCAAATGAGCGCAGCCTTGCATGGATGACTGTTTGATGTTAGTTAGAGGTCTGGCCATGTCAGGACGAGGCAGCGCTGGAGGAACAATGTTCAGTCGTAATGAGCACTAGAAGGGCCGTGTAAACAAAAATCAGTGAAGAGAGAGTGGAGAGGGTGAGAAATACATCTGACACTAACAAGCACACAACAAGCATAATACGAAACAACAAAGTGGGTCCATAGTTTAAGAGTCTGGGCAGAACAAGCTGCAGATGTTTCCTGCGTTGATTCTTCTGTATTTAGATAGGAAATACTTACACATGGAGAGGCATGCTATGCAGCGGTAACTCTTTACCAGTAAATAAGTACCATTTCAGGTTTA
Source organism: Labrus bergylta (assembly GCF_963930695.1). NCBI lineage: Eukaryota > Metazoa > Chordata > Actinopteri > Labriformes > Labridae > Labrus > Labrus bergylta. The sequence goes on from NC_089196.1 coordinate 18,166,762, forward strand.
AAGATCACAAGAATTGGAACAAGAAAATAGCTGTCCAGATAAATTTTTTTAGTATCTGCAGACTCTGTAGTTCTACTGGGGGACTTCAATGCTCACGTGGGTAACGACGGGGACACCTGGAGGGAAGTGATTGGGAGGAACGGCCTGCCCGATCTGAACCTGAGTGGTGTTTTGTTGTTGGACTTCTGTGCTAGTCGTGGATTGGCCATAACAAACACCATGTTAGAGCATAGGGATGTCCATAAGTGTACCTGGTACCAGAGCACCCTAGGCCAAAGATCGATGATCGCCTTTGTAGTTGTTTCGTCAGATCTGCGACCGTATGTTTTGGACACTCGGGTAAAGAGAGGAGCAGAGCTGTTAACTGATCACCACTTGGTGGTGAGTTGGATCAGATGGCGGGGAAGGCTGCCGGACAGACCTGGCAAACCCAAACGTGTAGTGCGGGTGAACTGGGAACGTCTGGCAGAGGCCCCTGTCCGTGGAGTCTTCAACTCCCACCTCCGGAAGAACTTCTCCCTCATCCCGGGGGAGTTTGGGGACATGGAGTCCGAGTGGTCCATGTTCAAAGCCTCCATTGTAGAAGCGGAGTTGCGGCCAGAAGACCGTCGGTGCCTGTCGTAGCGGCAACCTCAGAACCCGCTGGTGGACACCAGTGGTGAAGGAAGCTGTCAGCCTGAAGAAGGAGGCCTTTCGGGCTTGGTTAGCCCAGGGGTCTCTGGAAGCATCTGACAGGTGGCTCGGAGGGCTGTGGCTTCAGTGGTTGCGGAAGCAAAAACCCGGGTGTGGGAGGAGTTTGGGGAGGCTTTGGAGAAGGACTTTCGGTTGGCCTCAAGGAGGTTCTGGCAAACCATCCGACGGCTCAGGAAGGGAAAGCAGGGCTTGCCCCAGGCTGTTATCAGCAGGGGTGGAGAACTGCTGACCCGAACTGGGGACATTGTTGGGCGGTGAAAGGAATACTTTGAGGAACTCCGGAACCCAGACAACACGTCCTCTGAAGAGGAGGCAGAGTCTGAAGATCCAGGGGAAGCCTTACCACTAACCTTGGCAGAGGTCGCTGAGGCAGTTAGATACCTCCTCAGTGGCAAGGCACCAGGTGTGGATGAGATTCGCCCTGAGATGCTAAAGGCTCTGGATATTGTTGGGCTGTCTTGGCCTTTTCAATGTCGCGTGGAAATCTGGGGCAGTGCCTGTGGGGTTGCAGACCGGTGTGGTGGTTCCAATTATCAGGGTATCACACTTCTCAGCTTTTCGGGGAAAGCTTACTCTAGGGTGCTGGAAAGGAGGCTCCGGCTGATTGTCGAACTTCGGATACAGGAGCAACAATGTGGATACCGTCCCGGCCGTGGGACAGTGGGTTGCCCCTTGTCACCGATCCTGTTTGTGATCTTCATGGACAGAATCTCAAGGAGCAGCCGGGGGGAGGAGAGTTTCCAGTTTGGAGACCTCAAAATCTCGTCTCTGCTTTTTGCAGATGATGTGGTTTTGTTGGCTCCCTCAAGCTGGGACCTCTAGCAGGCATTGGGGTGGTTTGCAGCCACCCCAATGCCCCAAGTGCGAAGCGGCTGGGATGAGGGTTAGCACCTCCAAGTCCGAGGCCATGGTTCTCTGCTGGACATTTGGGCATCTGTTAAGGATGCCTCCTGGACGCCTCCCTTTAGAGATTTTCCAGGCACGACCAACTGGGAGGAGACTCCGGGGCAGACCCAGAATGTACTGGAGGGATTATATATCCCGTCTAGCCTGGGAACACCTCGCAATCCCCCAGGAGGAGCTGGAAAATGTTGCTGGGGAGAGGGAAGTCTGGGTTGACTTACTGCGCCTGCTACCACCACAACCCGACCTTGCATAAGCGGAAGAAAATGGATGGATGGAGTATCTGCAGACATTAAGTCCAATGAAGATCGTATATATCTCCCTTTTCTTTGAATAAGACCGTGTTTGAACATTTTATTAACAACTCTAGCTAACAAATCTAGCTAATTGTTCTTATCATTAACAATAGATCCTCCAAATACTACAGGGTTTAATTATGTAGAAATACGATCAATAACATTTAAAGTAGGAAAATGTGTCTATAGATGTGGGTAGTCCTGGACCGTAGAGATCAATTTTATTTTGGCACACATGAACTTTATTACTTAGCAATCGTCATCAGGCCAGTATCACAAAAATACTGATACCACTAAATCAAAATGCTTTTACGTAGAGCGGAGGCAGCCAAAATCCACTCCAAACATTTCCAATCATTACCTGACCTGGGCTGCACATGGACTGTGAGCACTTTACATTTTTCATCTCCTAACATTATTTATATATTTATGTCACTCCTGAACTGTGATTCCACACTGTGATTTTAAATGTCTTTTGGGTTGTTTTTAAGTTCTGTCTTTTGAGTGTGATGTGATTGGATTGGGATGCAAGGATTTCTGAGCTTGTAATGCAAAACAAATTTCTGTACAAATGTACATTAAAGTGTTATCTTATCTTCATGCAATAGCTACCCATCCATGGCAAAAACTTCAGGGATACAGTTTGTTGTTGCCATCGTATTTGTGATGAGCACAAATATGAAAACGATCAGCAACAACCAATTTTTTATCAAACAAGTAGGAGTATAATTTCGTTTTGTTGCATCGGCAGGTGTTCTCAGTGAGAACCAGGTGATAACAAGCTCAGTCTGAAGCTCAGGTCCTCAAAGCAGGGTGTCTGGCACAGCTTGGGCTGACAGCAGCTGAAGATGACACATACAGCCATACAGCCATACAGCCACACACACACACACACACACACACACACACACACACACACACACACACACACACACACACACACACACACACACACACACACACACACACACACACACACACACACACACACACACACACACACACACACACACACACACACACACACACACACACACACACACACACACACACACCTGCCCAGAAAATCTGTATTTCCCTACAGATGAGTTGATATCAGCATGTGCTCTAGCTGACTTTAGGATGTCAGAGAAAGGGAGAAATCTCCTTGATAACATTATTTGCACTGCTGATACTTACAGATCTGGACAAGTAAACTAGCAGGAAATAAACCTGCTGTTTTACCAATTTCATTATTTTCCTCAGCCAGACAGTGCGTGACCAAGCCCTCTCAGAGACTAAGCTAATGTGTGCCTGGACAGCATTAGATGTGAATCGTTCACTGCAAAAAACTCCAATATGTAAGTAACTATTATTGAGACAAGGCTGAAAGATGACTGTATGATACAAGCAAGCTGATAATCTTTGGCCTCAATCCTGACATAATCCATCTATACAAGACTCTTAAAGACAGCCTACATTGTGGGAGTATAATGCAATGTATATCATGACATTTTAAGAACAGAACTCCCACACACTCCAAAAACACATCCTTTGCAACACATGAGGATAAAATGAAAGCCCTTCTTGCAACAGATTGTCTGCACACGTTAAACACAGTACCATACACACAGTTACTTGAGATGACAGAGAAAAATAACAGATACATAATTTTCTAGTATCTTAAAAAATATTACATCTGAGTAGCTTCCCCCTGATGTTTTAAAAGCTGCCACCTTCACATCAGTGATTATTCAAAGCAATTTGCAACCCTGCTGGCATCCACATCACAATGCAGCTGTCACTTCATTGATTAGAGCCGACTCATTGCTGGCTCTAAAGAAGGAAACACAGTGTAGTGCAACAACAAAGTAATGTAATTAGCATCCAACAGCCATTTCATCCCGAAACTTCTCTAAATCACTGACAGATCTACAACGGATTGATGTTTAGTTCAATCAATCTTTGCCAAACACAAGTCCAAGGCTTGCTTCACTACAGGCTGATTTAAGATCAACTTCACAGTTCAAAGAGCTTGTCCCAACACTTAGGGTCGACAGTATATCAAGGAGGAAATTCAAAGCAGAGAGCTGGACAAAGATCAATCAGCACAAGCATTTACATGTTAATCTAATCACAGTTTTGGACAATACAAAACTGGTAAAAGAAAGTCACATTTTAGTTTAATTGACTCATCTAAACTGTGTGTCATTCACTCGTAATTTCTCAAAACAAAACAATGAATCCTTTACTGACAAATTGGTGGTTAAAAGCCCATCGCAACATCATGGGACCCAGTGTAACATCATAAAGTCTTTTGTAAAAAAGAAAAGAAAAAGGTTTCTGGTTAGAAACCTGTTTTGTCACTAATAAGAAAAACTAACAACCAGTGACTACTTGTTAAGACACACATATACACACTTACATACTGACAGACACAATGTAGATTAGAACAAAGCCTAAAAGAAAATGTCTTCATGACATAATATAAAACGTATATAGCTGTCTTCCTGGTTTTATTAGAGAGTCCTTTAGAGCTGCTATGCTCAATGTCATGGACGAAAAAAAGTTAAACAACACAATAAAATCCCCACATTAAGCAGCACTTTTTAAAAGCTTTAGATTTTATCTAGCTTTCAAGGAAAAGCAAAATGTCCTTGTGCTATAGTGCTGAAGTACTACACTATGTATAATCATTCAGTACAGTGAGCCAGCTATTGATTGGCTGTGTGCATTACTGTGAAAGAGGAGAGTCTGCTGAAAAGTTAAAAAGTGTTAAGTACAATAGTAGGCAGTCTTGCAGAGCTCCCTCCGGGAAGGCACACACCACACACATACACTTAACTTATCTTTCAAATATGATGCACATGAGGCCATAGGTAAGTGCACAAATAGGAACACAATAAGTACAATCTCAGCTACAGTTGGTTCTCCTTTGATGTGAACCATAGAGGAAGTTTTCCTCTATGCCTTACAGGCAAAACAAACTGTAAGTCACATGATATATAAACTCAGATCACAAATATTAAATCGCACAAGTTGTCTATTTATAGATCAATTTGTTGCCCTGCTAAATTTTAAGTTATAAGAATGTTTGTGTGCACCTGATGGATAAAAGGGTAATGTATTCACTCACTTCAGGGACTCATTTTCCATCTTAAGAAACTCCTGAGGGTCGTACCGGGCTCTTTGGGCGATTAAGAGTTCCTCTGTGTTCACTAACTGGTCTATTTCTACGTCTGTTTGAAGCTGAGAAGGTAGTTAATCGTTGGTTTTAAGGGCTGTTATTTTAAATACAGCAGACATTTGGGGACTAGACAGATAAACTATGAGCTTTGATGAGCTATTGAGCTGAGTAAAGCCTAGGTTATCAATGTAGGGGTATTACTGACGATTTTTTATATCAACCATAAAATACCTAATCTATATGTCTGCAAAACATCTCCTCGACAAGCAAATGCAGCAGCTGTAAGATACAACTTTATTAATTGCTGTAACATTACAGTAAAAAAAACAGTAACACAGAGGAGTTTCAAATATTAGAGAAATACCAGAACGATGTGAAAGTTTATGCTCAATGTTTCCTGCTGCAGAATGTTGAGGAGCAGGTGTACAGTTTTATGGCCACAGTGTGACAAAGTTTCTGAAAGTGGTGTTCTGAAATGGATTTGGCATCATTAAATACACATCTATGATTCAGGCAATGCAGCCATCCGATTAAAGAGAGGTGCTGTAATCTGGAATGAGTCTCTGTCCTTATTCTGAGCTTTTATACAGCCAAATGATTGGCTCAGTCATCACCATGTCAACCTGGAAGAGAGCCTATCATCGTGTGTAGCCTTCTATTCACATGTCTAAAAAGACCAAATTATGACAAAGTAAAACCCTAATAAAAGTAGCATATTACAGTCATGTTTTACTTCTCATCTTGAACACAACAAAACCAGCTGTGGTTAAAATTTCACTCCTGTTATAATAAATCCCCAATTTACATTAAATTCCAGAATCCCCTGAGAGTGGAGTAATCAGGAAGATAGTGTTCAGTAATAACATCACTGTGTAACCTCTTTTTTCACCTGCCTGCTCCTTTTTTTTTAAACTATACTTTCAGGCTGGAGTGCTTAGATAAGCTCACTAACATTAAGTTTGAAGCACTCCAACAACAGACAGTCTCAGCAAATCAATATGTGTGCTCAATCGAAAATTACCCATCTCACTGCTGCTTACTGGAAAAGACTGTTGAAGGACAGTGACTTCAAATGTTATGATGAGATCAAGTGTTGTTTCAAAGTTTACACACCTGTAACACACAAATGTGAACATATACAGAAACCATCAAATGTACTAAAATCTCAACAGGAGGGGCTTACAGTTTATTTGTGTGAAATAATCTTTAACTCAACTTGACGTCCTTTAGAAAGAATTTTGAAACCTATGCCAGTAAGTTCATCAATTGCCTGTTCAATTTTCAGGGACTGGCTTGAGTTAAGTATTTCCATACTTTTGGAGTAGAAGAAAATCAAACTCATCTTTCCAATTTAATTGGAAAAAAACACAGCTCTAGTGATCAACCTGAGGTTAAAACAACATTGTTGAGTAAATTGGATGACAATCTAGGGGCACCCTGATAAATCTTGGATGTGCTGTGCAGTGGAATGCATTTTCCTTTTCATATCAGAGATAAATATTTCATGGGGATAAAAAACTCATCTTTGCTGCCAAACTGTTTGGCACTTACGAGAGAAAAAACAAAGTGAGAAAGAAAAAAAAAGAGAGCAGCATGACTGAGAAAGTGGATAATTGCTCAAACTCAAACTAGTTCAGTTAAACACCCTCAAATCCATCTTCCCAACAAGTTAACTCATACTTGGTTTTTTAACATCTTCATGAAAAGAGAGAAACAAACTTTAGTCTTTGTTTCTGGGAGAGAAACCATCACAATTACAGCTTTGCTTCTCTAGTTAATTAAATTGTCTTTGGCTCATGGGGGATGAATAAAGTCCCCGAACACTCAACACACATCTTTTGTCAGTGTCCAAATTCACCACATCAGTCTACTCGTCCAGAATTGGAGAAACTACAGCTCTGAACACCGCCTCTACATTTTCCATGGCTGTTCCTGAGATAAAGGGAATAATATGTGTAGATTCTTTCAGTAGAAGAAAACAGAACAGAAGCCACATAGTGCTGACTATTTAAAAACAGTAAACTGTGATTCAGTGCAGGCTAGGCTTACTTTCCCCAGACAAAAAAAGTATCACATAAGACAAATACTATGATTAATTTATTTAACCTTTTTTTTTTATTTTTAAAGATTTATTTTTGGGCTTTTTGTGCCTTTATTGGAGAGATAGGACAGTGGATAGAGTTGGAAATCAGCGAGAGAGAGAGAGAGAGAGAGAGGGGAATGACATGTGGGAAAGGAGCCACAGGCTGGGTTTGAACCCGGGCCGCCCGCCTGGAAGACTACAGCCACAACCACTGCGCCACCAGCGCCCCAATTTACTTAACCTTTAATCAAAAACTCATTCATTCATTAGTTCCAGCTTGAATCTGTGAGGTTTTGCTGCTTTTCTCTGTCTGGGTAACTGCAGTCACCTTGCACTTCTGTTTTCATATTTAGTACATTTTATAGACCAAACAATTAAGATAAAACCAAAATTATCCATACTACACAACGTTAAGAGCCGTTTAAGATTAAAACTCTGCCTGAATGGTTCGGAGGTTGCATAACCACTATGTTCCTGTTTTGATTGCAGACCTTGTTTGTGACTCATGCAACTCTCTCTTCCCTCTGTCTTCATCGTCAACTGTCCAAAGAAGGAAGAATGAAACCCAAAAAGATAGATTCCCTGTAAAATAGTTAGGTTACCATTATGGCAGAAAGTTACAATTTTGGGTCCTTATCAATAACTTATCAATAACTGCCGATTTTTAGATTCCCATAAATAACAAGAGGAATCTTTCGCAGGTTTAGTGATGAGTTTAAGTATTTATTATTTTTGTCTTAACAGTCAAAAATCTGAGAGTCTGAGAAAGATCATCATTAGAGATGCACCGATTGGGAAAATCCGGGCCGTCGCTGATACAGATGTTTGAAATAACAATTTAGCCAATTGCAGAGTCTGATGTTTGTTTCATGACTTTTGATGAAGACTCTCACAATGCCACCATTTTATTTCATTTCTGACATTGAAACCAAGTCAGAGTTTGTTGTTCAACAGGTGACTTTGACCCTTTTCACACATACGGAAATCTTATGAAAAACTCTGGAGATTTGGCTACCCGGAGGGTCTTTAAGCTATATGTGAACGCAAACAGCCGCATTTTTCGCGCCGACTTTACCCGGAGTTTCTCAGGCCAGACCCCTCGTATTTTTTTCGCAGAAAGTCCGTGTGAGCTGATGTCTGAAGGCGGAAGCATATTTCCGGAGATTTCAACTCGAGCCAATGGGAAGAGAATGACGTTTATATACGATCTCGGTGCCGTAATTAAACGGCTGCATTATGTGTTTCAGGCTTTGTCTGACGATAAAGTTCTATCAATCAAGGTGAAATCATTGCAATGGTCAGGTGGGTCCCATGGAGCTCAGGGGGGAATATTAAACAAAGCGCCACTCGCGGAGTCCAATGCAGTTCAACCACTGTTACAAAGTCAAAAGGACATTCCCTTTGCAGCAGGGCAGCAACCAGAAGCTCTGAGGCTCTCTGCTATCCGATATGATTCAGTGTGAAAATCTCCCTGGTGAGGCCAAGCTTTTCATTAGCATGGAGCAAAGTGTGGGAGGGTGGCTCAGAGTGATGCCTGCCCACTCAGCTGTGGTGTGGGCCACAAACTGCACGGGCAGAAAAACATTATGCAACCACCATGCCATTGTGTACAGCGGAAGTGTTACCACAGCAACAGGATTCAGAGGCTGAGCAGAGGAAACAGCACTGGTTGGAGGAAGGAAGAGTATGGTAGATAATCCTGGGTGGCTATGAAGAGTGTGTGTCAGAGTGTGTTTTATACAGTAGTATATTTTCATTTCATTTCAAACCTTTATTTATTCTCGAAAAGACACTGAGGTTTCCCTCATTTCCAATGCCGTCGAGATTACAAGCACAGTAAAACAAGCAAAAAAACATCAAACACGCAGAATCTGTGACAAAAACCACTGAGATCATTTAAAACAGTTACAATTTGAAACAAAGTTGTTCGAAATCAAATTCCTAAACTTTGGAAGAGAGGGAAGAACTCCGATATCAATTCTACCAGGCCCTGAAGGATGGAAAACAACAACTAATTTCATTTTTAACAACAATAAAAACAATAAAGCAATGACCACAGACGGTACTACTTGTTTACATACCAACAAGGAGACATCAGTTCCTGTTTTCCCGCCTTTCTAAACCCAATCCTAAATACAGGGCTCAGTTATGATAAACTTTCAAAAAACATAGTTTTCAATATACATATTGAGAAGATTTTATAGGGAACAAAACCAGAACATAACATAACAGAAGAGCTACACATTCAACTAGTAGTAGACCTAGCTATACAAAAAGTCAGATGGAAAATTCCTTTGGAGAAAAGGTTGAAACTAACCCTAAGCCCCAAACCAAATGTAAATGTAAAAATGACATAGAAAGACTGCCAATTTCTATCAGAGAATGGAAAAATAAACAAACCAAAAGTATAATATTGCTAGATCCTGGCTAAAGATGTTTCTAAGGGTAACAAAGTAAGAGTCTTGCAAACGACATCTTTATTCACCCTTCATGTTATATTACCTGTTAGCTTGCTAGCTATCTAATTAATCAAATGTATAAGTTATGATCAAACTCTGGCTGCTCAAAATGCTTACATTTAAACGGCAGATTCATCAATATGATTAAAAAAAACAGCCATGAAGGTGGGTTTGACTCTAAAGAGAGATCTCTCTACAGGTGTTCAGTCTTTTCTTGCCTGTATTGTTTTACTGTTTAGCAGCCAGATGTGAAATTAGGAGGGAGAAGTCCCAGTTGCAGCTTCGGAAACTAAGCGACCGAACTGACAGACAGATCACTGACAGAAAGCCAAATGCGAGGCAGGCAGTGTTTGCCCTTGTCTAGTAGCCACAGTGAAAAGGCATTCAAAGTGTCAGAAGAATGCCATTCACCTCCCCCAGCTCCATGGTTTTAAGGTGGTGCAAACAATGGATACATTGTGCTTTGAGGTAGACAGAGGTGAAAGGTTTCCTTTACCATCTTCAGACCTGTTAGGCACCATGGTTTCCCCAAACATTTTCACTGTAAAGATCTCCTGGACAGATTCTTCCAACAACACTGTTACCATAACGGCACAGATTACAGAAACACAGCTGTGGATTCAAACAGACATGCCCAGAATATGGATGTAAAGATGACAAACCTCACATTTTCTCAGTGCTATTTAGGACAGACTGATCTGGAGAATAGTAATGAGCTATGGTCATAATTGTGCTGCCTCCTCGAACAGAATCAATTATCTGAATTCTCTAATCACACAGAGATAATTGGCCAAGTCTGAACTGTAAAGCTCCTAATTATCCTCCATGCTGATTCCAAGGTTTCAGAACAAAAATTTATGCAAATTTTCGGTAAAACTGACTGTTTTGATATCAAAAAGGATTTCTTCATGAATGACCAGATAGTGGCAATTATGTTTTTTCTATATTCTGTGTTAGCTGAACACTGCAGTCAACACAATCACGGTCCATATTAAATTCTTTAGGATTGATCAGAATCTTTTTAGACAGAACGAGGCACACGTCACAGAAGATTTCACACACTGCTAACAATGAGGTCACTGGGTAAAATCACGTGCACATTCTTACATATATGAACAATACTGATCAGCTGATGTTTATATGATTTTTACCTCTATGGGTGTTGCATGGCGTTCTCAAAAAGCATTTCCGGTTTATTTGAACCGTTTTTCTTACATTACCAATATGATGTCATCTTTGTTTAGGGCTGCACAAGTAATTGCAATTTCATCATTATTGTGATATAAACTTTCACAATCAACACATCGCAAACATCTTTTCACAATGAGTACGATTTTTAACAAGCAATGTCTCATTATGCTTTTAACTTGACATGCCAAGATTTAACCCCATGCACGGACTCATTTAAGAGAAAGGACTCAAAAATAAGATATAGAGACACAACATTGATATCTGGTTTTGCATACAAATTGAGAGAAGGGCGAGCTTTAGTTGTGACACCTGAGGACACAGTTAGAAGGAGGTGTGGAGAGAGCTGGTGTTGCTTCAGCTGGTCAATCTATCATCTCCTGTTTTATTTTGTCCTTGCTCTTTGAAACAGGGCCCCTATATGTCTGCTGAAACTGACATTCAGCAGGTTTCGAGGTGGTTAACTCTGTCGTGACTCAGGGAAAGTTGCACAGACTGGTTTTGTAAGTTTTTTTCAAACAAGTTCTGTGCTGCTTTGACCCCATAAAGAAGAAATCTATTTAATGATAGAAGAAGATGACATTCGAGTGCTAAAAGATGACCGCACTTTATGATTTGTGGTAACTACAGCGGGATATGCAGAGTTGCATTTCCTTGCCTCAAGCCTGACCTTGTCAGCAACAATTAAAACTGAGCAGAGTTTTGAAAGCCCACGCCTTCTCTTTTGGTTATCTCCTATCAGAAATACATCACCAACACCACAAAGCTAATCTTCAAGGAAATAACCTTCAAGAAAAACAAACACATTTAGGGGTATTAAATAATGCTGAGTCAACGATGTTACACATAAGCCACAGAAAATGTTTGGCGGGCATTCAACTGTGTTAGGATCAAATTGACAAGATAAAATAGTTTCAATTTTCAAAAATTTCAAATATTTGTTTACATAAGGCTTCATAGTATATTTTATGAAAGTGACTTTCAGCAGTACTGAAAGGAGCAGCGTAATGAGACCAAGACTGGGAGATAAGAGCATGAGAGAAGAAAAAAACTTGAACAGCTGATACAACTAGCCAGCTACACAGGTACGTGACACTGACACAGTTACATTTTGACACAGCTGAATAAATGTTGTGCCCTGCCATGCTCCAGAACAGAACACCACACAGATACTCTAAGGTCATTCTTTATTGTAATGCCTAAAGTATATGAATGTAGTGCCAGCCAAACTTGTAGTTTAAGCATTGCAGAGAAGAATGAAACAAGGGACAGCCATCCACTGGAAACCGTGACTGACCAACACCATAAAGCTGTTGTTGAACTTGTCTAGATGAAATATGACACCTTGCAAATTCTTCAATTCAGACAGGAATGCTGTCATTTTGGCTTTCAAATATGCATGGACCAGTTTCAAGTCTTAAGCTGTACTTGTGGGCTTTACCCTTCTACCTTGTTGAAAAAAAGCACTTCCTCTAATGCAGTGCTGACAAAACCAGTGATGACACTGAGGTGACTAAAACACTTGCATGACAATTAATGTAGAAAATCTTTATTAATATAGATATTGAAATGACTTCAAAAGCATTTAAGTGTGGGGGTTGTTAAAAAAGGACAAATGCTGAGCCTGACATATAACAGATGGTGATGTATGATATAATGTCCACAAAGCTGGAAATCTGTGCAAAACACCAACAAGGGAAATCCCCAAATTGAGTTTATCAGCTTAAAATGCAGTAAGGCTCAGAGGGGGGCGTCTCAGCAACCAACAATAACATTACGATGAGAAAAAGACACAAACACTATGAAAAAACGAAACATTACTGGGATAAGGATTACAATTTTGAAAGTTCTGTGTAATCCTTATGAGCAGTGTAGAGGCTGTCCTTTAAATTAGCTGAAGATAAGAATATTTCCCTCAGTGTTTTTTTAATTATGATGGCTTTGATGGTGTAGAATATTATTTTATATCAAAACTATACTTACATTGGACTACTCAAGCAAATAGAAAGTGTTTCAGTAACACTTCAGAACTGTGTCTGCTGCCTGTGCAACAACCTTTTAAGTCTTGTATCTAGCCAAACGGTTTCCCAACCAGACAGCAAGTCATATCAGTCATTCAGTCTGTGGTGAGTTAATCAGGCAAGCTGCAGGCAGACAGATATTTTAGGTAATATATTAATGCATAATTTTAATGTTCTGTGGGGACTGGTAATGTTTTGCTCAAAGTGCTTCAAAGACTTAAGGAGCAAAAGAATTGTGAAAATGTTGTAGTTATCGTCACTTGTTGTGTTCCTATATTTTTGCAAATAATCAAAAGAGGACATGGCAGGCATGAAATTAAATAAAGCAAAATCATGTGTTATGTTCAGCTTCTAGTATAAAAGCTGCATGTCTTATCTTTATGTTTAAAATAGAACTCAGATTTTTGGCTCTCTGTCAGCTCAGATGTTGTGATTATCACTGCTAATGCAAACAACACAACAGTAGGAATTAGGGCTAAAAGATATTGGGAAAAAAACAGACACACAATATTCTTATCACACCAGATAAATGCAGTGTCTTTTTATGTACATCTATTAAAATTTCAATCAAACAATTGTACTTTTTATTAGTATGGTCCTTCAGTTATTTTCTGACATCTTTACATGCAGGGGACACAGAGACTCTGGAGGAACAGGGGAAGCATGACAAAATTGAGATCACTTTCATTGCACATCCTGTGATGTGACTAATGTGCAAGCATACATCGCAATTGCATTGGTAAAACAATATATCGTTCAGGCCAACTAGGAATGCACAAACATATAGACACTTCATCGCTATTTGACGATACACTAACAAAATATGATATTGGGTGAAGCCATGACAGAACATTTCTGTCGATAAGATGATATTTCACAAAGCAAAAGCCTAAAAATCTTTGTATTATTTGTTCTGTCGCTCAAAATAAGAGTGGCCATAATAAGACTGCATGTGACTTCCACTGCTGAAAACTTGATGGTCTTTTTTACTTCGTGAGAGGAAATTGCATTTATCTATATCTGCAAACTGTAAATGTATTTGACTATCATTGGCGTTCTGCCTACAAATTAATGTGTAATAAATCGCTAATTACTTTAAGTTAAGAAAACAAGGTTAGAATAATTCACTTTGCAGGAAGACATAGTCCCACGTCTAGTGCTGCTTCTTCTCTGGGAAATGTCTTCGACTTAAGTGGGCGAGCAAGTGTGATAAAATTATAGATTAAAAAAAATACGTCAGGAATGTTACATAACAACTTTACATCTTGTCAATGTATATTAAATTCCTGACTGTTAATCAACAAAGACCTCCATGTGACTGTACAGAAGGTAGAGTTTATCAGTTTAGTTATGTTATCAGATTTAAAAATGTTAATTGCAGGTCAGACAATCTTGCCACAAAGTAATTTGCAAGAGTGCCAAAGTAAAAGAAGGATGAAGAACTTAATGTTGTCTTTTCTTCGATTATATCCCCTCAGTTTACACGCTTGACTGCCAGCAGGTCACGTCTAAATGACCACAAATAGTTGTTGCTCCTCCTCAACACGCTCAACCCATCACACACAGACACACAGACACACACACACACACACACACACACACACACACACAAACACACACACACACACAAACACACACACACAGAACATGACACCCCTGCCTTTCACCCACTAACACAGTTGGCAGGGATCCAGTTATCCTCTATTGACTGCAAGGATTAATTGAAAATAACTCATTATGCTTCTTGAGGACATTCCAAATGAGTCAGATTTCAATTTGACTTGTAAGCTGACCGCAATTTGAAGAGGCTGACTGGAGCGATCACATGGCTTAAGTCACCCGGACAGACGGGCCCTGCAGACAAAAGGAAGAAAATCTGACTTCAAATCTGAACCCTGCAGGAGTAATGTCTGCCAGAAAACCTGCACCATGATCTACTTCTGCACTCATTTCTGTTCTTAGCTCTTGTCTTATTTTTATTATTTTTTCTGGCACTTCTCTCTTACAGGATGATCTCAAAGTCACAGTGAATATCATCATGCCTCTCTGACACATACATTCCTTACTACTTTTACTACTACTAGATGCTGTGGGCAGTGTAGACTGAAGCTTAGTGTTCTGCACTCAGTGAACCCAATGTTGTCTGCTAAATGACTGAAATGTGGAAAAAATGCAGAAGCAAGACAGTGGAGCCCAAATGATCTTGTATTAGCATTTAAACATGGAGCTAATATGTTTTCCACATGATGAACCATGTGATTGCTGTAAGCTAGTTTCTGCACTTTTATTCCAGAGATGTTTTATCAATCAACTTTGTTATTGCTAAGTAAAATCCCCACCAGAGGCTTAAATTTAAAAAAAGAGCACTAATTCAAAGCTAATCAGCGCCTGTGTAATACAGGATTCTGCCTGGTGTCACCTAATATACTTGTCATAAAATAAGCTTTCAGAAAAGCGTTTTGGTTGTTAAACCTTTAACACTGTAAATATTGTTCAAAATAGGAACTACAAAGATAATCCATTCTGTGTAACCTATGCATTTCCTCTTATATCAGTCATTTTTAATTTAAAAAATCCTAAAGTCAAAGGTAAAATTATGAATTATTATAAGGCTTTAGATATTATAAATATTATAATCTTTTAGTAATGTATTCAGAAAATCCTTGTCTCAAAAAGAGGCAACACTGCGTCAATGTGACAGCGCTGCAGCCCCCTGGGGGTGGGGGTGAGGGGGGGGGGGGGGGGGGGGGGGTGAGTGGCAGGCCTCATCAAGGCCACTCCTGCGATCCCAGACTGCTCCTCCGCCCAATAATTCAACCCAGGGTAGGGGGGTAAATCTAGGTCAGTGGCTGGGGCACAGTCTACATGGAGTGAATGCCTGGCATTAGCTGGTGGTTGTGTTGTTTGAAAAAAAAAAAGTCTTCTTTTTAATCAGCAGAAATATTTTCAATGAGCTGCATATAAACTAGCTGTTTCAGGGGAAATAAACTTGTAATCATATCTCTCTTTAAAAAAAGGAGCCCAAAGTGGACCTCATGCATATATATAATCCTATTTTGTATTCATAGAAAAAGTATTTGGGATGATTTTTGCTGAGGAATGCCCTAAATTCAGTTCCAGTTTAACGCTTTATGTTGATTTGCATTGCAGAATCCCTTTTGAAATACATAAACCACTCTCCTACGGACGGCAACAACACACACATGGAATGAGGTCCAATTGAAAGAGAGCCACACAGCAGTGACATTAATGCAGGCAAATGACAGAGACAGAGCACTGCAAAAATATGCTAAATGTAAGACTGAGGACTCGATTAAAGGCAAGGTCTCAAAATGTGTTCCACAGTCAGCTTGTGTTTTAGTTATATTGCTCTCAAAGTCAGTCAGAAAGTGCCTGAGTCAGAGTGTGCCTTAAAAAAAAAGTCAACATGGAAACTGAAGGGAAAAAAAAAAAAACAGAACTCACATGACACCATCAGTAAATCTGCTCCCAGTTTGTTTTCATAAAGACTTGGAAGCTGCTGTGTTTTGCTAAAGAAGAGCCAGGCTGAGGTAATCCTAAAAGATTGCCTGCTTTTGCCAGTCAGACCAACAGAAGGGTTTACTGATACTCTAAACTGATACTTTCAATCATATTAATCAGATAAATATACAATGACAATAAAACATAATACAACAACAACAACACTAACAGTATTGTATGTATCCAGTAGCCAACCTCTTATCACTGCATTATGTGCTGCTTTGTGTGTTTGCTTTTGTGCAGTCTGAGTAAATAAATAAAAGAATGCCTACATTAGCAAAAAAAAGATTGATAAAAACTTTTTCCCAAAAAAACATTTAGTATTGATAAAGTATCACAAAAATATAAAAACTCAAGTGTATAAATAGATCCATACACCCTGAGAAATCCTTTAGCTTAAGAGCAACTCACAACAGGTTTGGAAGCTCAGGGAAAAACATACACACCCATCAGTGTGCGACTATACTTCTCAAACATAGACTTAAGAGGCCCTAAGCCCTGACAGAGTGTTTTATTTTGGCAGGTTGACAGATGTTACCAAACACCAACACTATCAAAACCCTTAGACTCTTCAATGATGCTTCTTCCATCTCTTCATATTGAGGCGGTATCAAATGGGAGATCCTTTGAGATGCTAGAGGCTGTAATAATTCCCCTATGATATCCAATCTGAAGTGAACATTTTCTGCCAATCTATGAGGCAATAAGAGACTGACTGGGCACAGATTTGACCGGTGCTTTGCTTATTAGAGGGAAGTGTTTGGAGGACACCAGCAGCAGAGGCCATTTCTATAAGGAGCCCTTTAAACACAGGCGAATTGGCCTTTCTTTAGACCCTGTTTGAAAAAGGAGTATTTGACCACTGATTCACTAACGAGATATTTTCACACTCTCCAACGCAGCTCTGTAGCTAACAACTTGACTCTTCTCCTGAGGACCAACAGCTACTCCCACCATAGCTCCAGCAATGACAGTTCACTTTGCACATCTAAATCCAGTTTTCTGATTTGCCTCTGGTGCAGAGTCATTACTATCCTTGGGATAGTAAAAAAAACTCTTACTGGTTATCCTACATTTACACACACCACACTGACAAGGCAGAGAAAGACTGGTCAAGGTCATAAGGCGGTTAACTAGAGGTCTGATGAATAAATCATGCTGGGTAGGGACGACTTGAGAGGCTTTAGCAGGTCATTCCAGTGGCTTAAAGACAGGATCAGGCTGTACACCTCACCCTTAAACATCCCCTCTGGCTGTTTTTACTGAATCCTTGCAGGTGCATTATTTCTGCCACACTCTCCTCCTCATTAAGCTGCTTGCAAGCTCACTTCAGCAGCTTTTGGTTCTGCCATGCAAGCTAACCACAGCAGTGTTTGTATCAGTGGAAGGATAACATTTCTGCTTGGGTGATTTTCCATTTTCCCATTTACCCAACCAAATGGGACTCATTCCAATTCAAGCGAGAGTCAAGCCTGATGTACAGTCAGAGTAACAGCCTCCCTGTCTTTTGCAAGGCATTACAGTACGGTGCAGGTAATACTTCTTTAATCTGACTAATGAAAAGAGATACTCACATCTGACATTGTTCATGCTAAAATGGACTGTTTTCTTAACCGAAACCACTCATTTTCTTCAAGGCTTCCATGTTTAGTGATCCAATCATCCAAGCCAGATACATCAATATTCAAATAATACACATGTTCATGAGCAGATGTCCTGTTGTTAGGTTTGATAATCAGCAGTGTGTTCAATTCTTTGTAAGCCCACTGAAAGGTGAGCCTAAAGCCCTGCTGTCACCCATGGGCCAATCAATACAGTCACATTATTAAGTGTCAGCAGCAGTATAATGACAGATGTCACAATTACAACTGACAGATGTTACAATTGTGATCATGATTCATGTTAAGTGACAATGAGGTTTTTGCATCACTGTTTTCAATTCCACTAAAAACTATTGATGCTGTATAATGATAAGGGTCTGCAAAACAAATAATCTAAGAAAATTAAATAAGAGGAATTGGCTTCTAAGATATGTTGGTTACAAAAATCAATTTACACACTTACTAATAAATGGCCAAGACATTGCCAAGAGTTCACTTCTACCTGTAGATTAAGAACATGTTTGTTTTTTTTGCCCATGCAAAAATGTCAACCTCAAACAGATGATGATCTCCGTTTACAGGTCGATATTTAGTTTTACATATAGGCTGAATATCAAATTAATTATGGAGTTTTAAAAATAGGACAAGGTATCAAAAAATAAATGCGTTAGCCTTCAGATGTCTCCAAAATTATACATAATATTTTTCTTCTTGTCAGGGCATGACATCCTTCCAAAAATAGACTTTGTGAAACACTCTACTTTGGTAGCACTGGATGTTTTTCTTACACAATAGAGACTTAAAATGTTGACCACATTTCTACATCACAAATGTTAAACATTTCATGATTGTCACTCCATGATGGCAGACAAGCCAAGAGAATGGACCTTGTTTTTTTTTTAAGATAACAACCAAGCAAGACTCTGTCACACTCATATCTCTTTACCTCCAGACAGAAATTCTATCCCATTACACAAAGCTTGCCAAACGTCTCTATTACCAAAGTAGCACAGTGAAGCAGTTACAGCCACTTCAGCTCACCCACACAGTGCCTGAATGTCAGTGCTAAAAGAAGAAGTAGTGTTGCCAGACAGGCAAAACCACTGGTTGATTATTACCAAGATGGAGGACATGTGTGCCTTTGATGAAATATGCAGAGATCCAATCCCATATTTCTGACAGTCATTTGAGAAGACTCTGCCATTCCCTTCGGGAATAAAGTCATCCTTTCTTGTGTAATTTTACATTTGCTGTTATGTCATACAGTTTAAATCCTGGCAACAGTTAAGTGTCTCTTTTTTTTTTTTTACACACTGGTTTCATATGTAACAGGAAAGCACATTCAATCAAGGACATCACTGTATCTTTAAGCTTAATGTGGCCACTGGGCTTAGAAGTTTAACCGACTTTCCACACATTTATTGCCATAGTCAAGCTGTCACCTTTCACAGCACAGACTGAATGAATGAAATGACGGCAGGCTGTGCCGCACGATGCAAATCCTCTTCCTATAAAAAGACATACAATGATCCAGTCTGCCTCGTCCTGCAATAAATCTCCAGGAGGAGGCAGCTACAGCTACAGTAACAGACGCTAACCTCTTCATCACTGACAATACTGCATTATGGACTGCATTAATCAGAGCCTATCAAGATGCACTCAATGAGGGGGGAGGCATGTCCTGGGGAATACTCCCAGTCAGAGGCACATTGTGCGTGCATTCATGCTGGCTTGGGGGAGACATGCATCAGTCACCGTTTATATGGACTAAACCCATGCAGAGTTGTGGGTATAGAATGACATGAAAAAACATATTCAGGAGTATTTTAAACCCACTTTGTATAGATGCAGTACCTACATCTAAATATTACCTTAGAGGTGTAAAATAGCACTGGTCACACCATGAAAAGGGGAAGTTTATATGCATTAGGAAAAAAGATAAAGCTCAGTGTAACTTACCTCCCCAATTCGTCTCCAATCTCGTAAAAATCCTCAACATTTTCCGGGCTGAAAACAGCCATGTTGTCTGGGCACTTCCTCCCTTTACTCCCCACAACAGGCATGTCGTCCCCCCGTTCCACTCTGAAACGGCACACTGGTTCTTCACAGCGGCACCATCCCTACCAGCAGCAGCCTCTGGTGTAGGCAGGGTTACAGCCAAACAATCCACCAAGTCATGTTAGATCTTCCACAAGCAAGTGGAGGAAAAAAAAAAGGAATAAAAGGAGGACAGAAAACAATTAGACATCAGCCATGAAACCTGACTGCAGCAAATGTTTGAGGATAAAAAGGTGTGTGTGTTCAGTTAACTAGTGATGTGAATTTGAGCTCTTTTCTGTGAGCCGGATCATTTTGCTCAACTCAGAAAGCCAGCTCAGGGGACCCGGCTCTTTCAGCTCTCAAAAAGCTGGAACCAATAAACCAGCTCTGGATTTTTTTTTTTTAACTAAATCAAAATTTGAGTATTTGCTCTTGTATCACTTCCTTTTTTTAAAACTTACCACATTCAGGTTATGAACAATGAACAAAAAAGGATCCTACACAGCCCCTGAAGTCTCAAGAAGTAAAAAAAAAGGGTTAGTTTGATGATCGATATCTATCACAACATAATAAATTGTGCGCACAATATATTGTTTATTTTTTATTTTTTTGGGACTTCGGGGGCTTCGGTAGGATCCTAACTTAATGTCCAGAAAGAGAAAGAAAAATGACAAAACGTCTTAATTAAGTGCTTACTGGTTTATTTTATGGGTGTGTTTGTTTTGGAGAGGAGGAGACCTCTGACTCATCCTGTTACAACAACAACAACAACAACAACAACCCTTGTGAATTATAAACACAATTCACAGCAAATAAGTTTAAATCCCACAATCAACCAGCAACCTCAGTCATAAATAATGATTAAAAAAAAATTGATATTGAGCAATTTAGAAAAGTATTTTGATAATAATGTTTCTGCTCATATTGCCTATAGCTTAATGCATACAGTATTGTATTGCTCTGTTAAAAAATCCTTGATGTTTCACATTTTTCCCCATTTATAACATTTATAATTCTTTGTAAATAGATTAACCGATTTATTGAGCCTTGAATTAGTTAATAACAAACGTGTTAATAATAATAATAATAATAATAATAATAATAATAGACTCCTGTAGGAGGAACCGGCTCCCCTCGTTCAATTAAAGGAGCCGGTTCGTTGAGCCGACTTGTTCAGGACCTGCACATCACTATGGTCAACAAAAGGAAACCTGACGGAAAGATGAACCTGCACCTCCAGGGCGACGTCACGACTCCTGTCCTCACCATCTCTGTTGTTTCCCCAGCACAAGTTCTAGTTATTATTTCATAACAGCAGCGAATTTTAAAGATAAAAGTAGTATCTTAGTAGTAACCCCCCCGCCCCAGGCTGGTTAGAAATACAAACAGCCCTTGAGAAAGCTTGGTGTAGCCATGGGAAACACGCTACGTTTTAGCCTACTCCTCCTCCTGTTAGTCTGACTGTTGAATGGTCATATCGTTCGCCTATCTTCAGAAAATGACCCCAGTGGACCCGGACAGGTGTATAACCCCGTTAACCGAAACACGTAAAAGAAGTCACACCTGGAGAAAAAAAAAAAACACAATTGAAAAGCCAAACCGCGTATCTTCTTCCTAATTATCAGCACGACTCGCCTCCTGTATATTCCTCTGCAGAATGAAATATTCAGAAACCTGTTTTCCGAGCGTTTCTGGCTCCTTCTTAATCCCAAAACTAAGACGAATATAATGAATACAATGCAAAGTACCTCGTAGTTTTTTCAGTGTGTGCCCTGCTGCCAAACGAAGACGAGGTTTCAAGCTTTTTGCGGGTGTCTGTGACCCCGGTTTGGCTCACGGAAGACAAAATGCTCCTGGCTTGAACGGGAGAAATCAGCGTTTAACAATGTAAGGCAAGTGGTGTGTTCAGGTTAATGGGTAATTTGTGAATCTGCGTTTGAGCGACTCGAGTTCGGCACTGACCGCGAGTTAAATGCACGCACCAGACAATAATAGAAGAAAAAAAAGAGTGTATATGCTTGACAAGGCTAATTCATTCCCTTGTGTTTGCCTAGAGATATTTTGAAGCAAAGCTGCGTTTAAAAAAAAAAAAGAAGCCGTAAAATTCGTGTCACCACGTGCCTTAAATGCAGCATCGTTGTCTGTCAGTTGAAGCCGCTGTTTTCGCTCGCAGGAGGGCAGCAAAGCTTTCACTTTTTAATTTTATTACAGCTAAGCCGATCATTTAGGTTTAATTAATCGTTATTATTTTTCTTGTATTAATTTGGATGAGATGATTGATGTGAGCGGGCGAAATGCAAGACCATTTTCACATTTAAAATGATTAAGAGGGTAGAATGTAAAAGTTTAATTCTATTATATTTTTAGAACATCATTCAGATGCATTTTACAGTTGTATTTGGTTGTACTTGTGTTTATGTATACAGTCTTGAACAATGTTGGGGAGTTATTTATCTTTATTCTGAGTCATAGTGCCCACTGGCATTTTTGTCCTGTAGGCTTGTATTAATTTTAATGATTTTATTTTTGGTTTATTTTATTTTTGAAAAGATGTTCAGCACAAAGCAAAACTTTTCATACCAAAATGTTCTTATTCTCTTTTAAAATGAAACAAAACATTACAGAAATACTTAATCATCAATCAATACATAATCATCCTTAAAATCTCAGGGTGTAAATGATTCACTAGGAAACCATCCGTCCATTTATCTATCAGGCCTTTGTCTTCCTAAGGCTGCGGGGGGGCCAGAGCCTCTCCCAGCATGCTCTGAGAAAGAGGCAGATTTTGCCCCCATTGACTTACTTTGAGACAAACTTTACAAATTAGAACAGGAGGGCCCCTCTCTGAGACTCATTATGACTTTGATATGTATTGTGCATGCCCAGTCAAGGAGAAGTGTGAAATGAAGTTACCATCATATCTGATTTGCTCTGCTTTTCTTCAGATGGCACACTGACTGTAAAGATACTGTGTGAGATTTCTGACAGCAGCTAGAATCCAACATGATTTATAACTGAGAGAGAATCTGAAAATGATTGACAACAAAAATATATTACAATTGTAAAGACAGTGCATGTTGAAGCTTCTTTCATTAAAATGAAAAAACTGTTGTAACTTCAATTCTGTTGCCAGTGTAGAGGATTAAATGTACTCAGAGCTTTCAGAGTAATTTGACCACCAACTTAGGGAAGAAGCTGAACCAAATCATTTTGCATTTTGAAAAAATAAAATGGCATATCGGACACGAACCAGCTGAAGTGAAAGCAGCATTTTTGCATGTTTTTGACACCTGTTTGTCAATTAAAAACTGTGCAACTGTATTCACAAAGCCCTGTATGGTGTGGATGTTTTACAGAACAAAACATTTTTTCTCATTAGAGACAGCAATAGTTGGATTGCTGTGGGTTGTGTCTGCTTTAGGCTGGGACACAAAATTAAGATAAATCAACAAAAAATATTTATTTTAGTTCATCAGCACTTAGAGGCTGTGATTTTTGCATCTCAAACATATTTCTATAACTAAAATTGCATTAAGTATCCACAATATATTTTTTGCACACATTACAAAAATCAACGATATAACGCAAAATGACAAATCTTCAAAAAGAGTAAACAGCAAAGATAAAACATGTTGATCTGTAAGATCTTTTTATTGCAGTAAAAAGTAGAAAATATAGTAAAAACTGTTATCAGGAGGAGCAGTGTCAAACATCAACAATGCATCATACATTGTACATACAACAGTTTCAGTCTTCAGGGCTGTAGATAAAAGAGTAACCTATCCATTATAAACACAACTGTGGCTACAATTCACTTGAGAAAGTACCACAGAACAAGTGGGGAAATATTTACAACACATAAGTGGACTGTGTGGTGGCCCCCTTTTATTAACTGACTGTTTTAGTGATTTTTAAAATGTTCTATTTGAATGTTTCTGTTTCCCTTTGTCGTTATGCTTTTAATGTCTTGTGTGAAGCACTTTGAGTTACCATGGTGATGAAATTTGCCATATTAATAAACTTTCCTTGTCCTCCGGTGATTAATATGTTTTCCACTTATGGTGAAGGCAAAGCTGAGATTAATGTGCTTTAAAGGCTCCATTCTATATATCTGAAAATCACCTTCTGTGTTTCGTGTGTGTATTTGTTGCTGACAAATTGCTTTTGTAAATCAGTCATGAGAATGCTAAAACTGGGATAGAAAACATTAAACAGAGCTTGATTTGAACATTAACAACAATCAAAACAAAACACTTGGATAAAGATTCAATTTAGAATATTCTCACAGTGGGCATTTTCCTTTGACATGTTACTCAGAGTGTGAGGGCCAAATGCTGTTATCAAAAAGGATAATGATTTAAATATGACATGGTCAAATAACATCTATTAACGGTGAAGTTGGCAAAGAACTGTTCTAATACAGAAGCCCTGAGCGGACATACAGCCATCCATATTTTTCCGTTTTCCGATAATGATTGATTTCTGATTGTTTTTTCATGATCTCGACCCATTTACGTCCTTTTCTTTGATTTCGAGAAAATGACTAATATTAACTTGTTTGCACAGGATACCCGAGTTGTTATCCTGACTTAAAAAAAAGTAATGAGGCAAGATCTTTAGAAAACAACCCAAATGTACTTCTTATCATGGGAAAAAGTTTTAAAATGAAATGTAGGCATGCATGTCCAAAGGGGCTTCCATACGTTGAATGCTAATGTTAGCTGGTGTCTAATTTCAGCTAATGGGTAATCAAATATGTTAAATGGTTATATATATATATATTGTCCCTCCAAATTCCCACTATCCATTATCGTTTCTACCACTGATCAATCAAGAAGCATGTGATATTATAAAAAGTTTCCAGGTTTCCTATGTTTATACATAGGAAGTGCAACCCTGAACACAGCAGTAAATCATTATAACACCATCTTCGCTTCTCTGCCTGACTGTGACATCAGAGGAAAATGTCCACTGTGTGGGTTAAAAGAACGAGTACAATAGTTTTAACGACACACAGTAAATGTTTCTTTTCATTTTCAAACCTAAGATATCTTCTTAAAGAATACTTCACGTTTCCGACTTTGTTGATAATAATGCACTTTGTAAAACCAGTGTCACCACACTGTCATCCAGCACGAGTTTTTGTTTTCTGAGCAAAAATTGTACTTAAGAGAAAACACAAAAGGGCTTCAAATAATCGCTGGTTCCCCGCTGTAAGATGAGAAATACATTCAACTCTTGGAAACATGTGTTTGTTCAGATCCAAACAAAACAGATGCTTCGACGCATTATCTATTAGCCGTCTTGATGGTTTTAAATTCAACTGTAGTGGAAAAACTGTTGAGTGGAAACAGCAAATCCAGCATTGCATAGAAACATTGTCACTGGTAAATCATGAAGCCTTTAGAAGAAAACTAATCGAGGCAATAACCAAATAAGAAACGTTCCAATTCTACACTTTAAAAAACAAATTTTTTCAAACATTCACATACTTCATAATAAATTGAAGGGACCCCAAAGACCCACAGGAGCACCTCTTCAGCTGTCCACTGACAAATATGACTTCACAAAATACCCTGTTTCTTGTTTTTACTTAAAATCATTGACATGGTTGCATAAAATCTTTTTTAAACACCCTATTCTTCCTTCAGGAATTCTTGTCGTCATTGACTCTGATTTGCATAATTATGAAATGTCATTTCCTTTCAAATACTAAAGCAGCTCTTGTTTTGTCTTTTACATTATATCTTACTGTCAGTGAGCAGATACAACACTGGAGGAAGGAGATGTTGGAAATAAGACACATACAGTAACAGCCAAGGATCAGTCATTCAGTCTGATTTCAGATATTTAAAAGCAAACTTTTGCTGAAGCAATAACACAAATGAAGATGTGTCACTATACATTATTATAGTTATTCAACCTGTTAATGAACCTAAATATGCCTCTTAATGAGCTAAAAGATCACACTGTCAAATTTGTAGTGTGTTTTCAGTATGATCAACCTCCCCACAATACAGGTAGATCTGGTTGATTTCCCTACAGCAACTGAAAAAGTGGATAAACAAAAGGTTTGCCTACAGCCTAGCATAGTCACATCCCCTCAGGCAAGTGCGTTCCAATACAGATACTCTGTAAATGGTGAAAATTACGCTTCCTGAAGACATTTCACCATGAAGTTAGGAGGCTTTTTTGTAGGTATTGGCATTGTTAACATGCAAAATAATGAATGTGCATGTAAGTTAAATCGTAGCGAGTGGCTGAATTTTAGAACATTTCAAGGGGGCGCCACTGAGCCACTTTTCCTCGCACTTGTGAGTGACAAAAATTGTGAGTTTTCATGCACGTTAAAATCCCCAAATTAGCGATTCATTTGTGCAAAGGAAAATAAGAATAACTCCTACAGATACAATAGGGTCCTCGTCCGAGGTCGTTGCTCGGACTGCCCCCGCCCCTTCAATTGCAACCATGGGGATGCTTACAGTACTTTGGCTTGAAGATGTAACTCAAGGTGCATTTATGAAACACTGAGGTGCAAAAAAAAGGAAGTCACTCTTAAGGAAATTTAGATATCATCAGGCAAAAATCCAAATCTGGGTCTGTAAAGAAAACCTTACAGTCTTAGTTCCAAGTTGTCTTTTGTGCTTATAGCATGGAGATCTTGCAAATGTTTTTTTCCCCTTATCTGTAAAAAAATACATTTTATATTTTTTAAGCCAATATGAAATCGACCATAAACCCGTGTATAAAAAAGGAAAAAAAGAAAAAGAGAAAAAATCATTGCATCATGGTACTAATATTCCTCTATAGAATGTAAATTGAAAACAGCACATGTTCCCTCATATATACTAATTTCAATTAAAGTTGCATGAAATACTTTTTAAACTCAGATAGTAAAAAAACAAAAACAAATGAAGATGTCCAACTGTTAAAAATGCTTAATCCTGCTTCAAAAATCAATATCTACTCCTCCTGAGGAGAGGTTTTTTTGTAGGGTTAAGTTTTACACATTCATAATCTTACAAACATTCAGTTTTCTCCCAAAGTGCTTACTGGCTGTACAGATTTTAGGATAGGTGAACATAACGCTTTAAAAAGACACTCAAAGTATAATATAAATATATTCCCATATAAAATGGCTTTGCTGATTATTTCCTTTGTACAAAGTCCTTCTGTGAATCTGGACTGTAATGAAGTCCTGGTAGTTTGTAAACATGATGACACTTTGTCTCACTGTGGTAGCTCCTTTAAAAAAAAAGAAAAAAAAAGAAACACCCTGTTACAGTTTTTTTAGCGTAAGAAACCTCTCATGTGTTGGCTCTGCATGCACGCCCACATGAACACTTCCTGTGTAGTTCCCTTTGTTAAAATATCTAAAAATAAAATGCCTGGAGCAAAAAAATGTCCTGTCTTTTTCAAACCTTGTCTTTGGAGACTTTGCAGATGCGAGACAGACCATCCAAAATGTTTGACATGGCTTCTCCAGAGAGGCAGGTTGAGTTTTTTTAAGGAACAAATGGAAATGTTAAGAAAAAGTTCACTTTCTTGTCGTAATCCTTCTCCTAGATCATCTCCAACCAGAATGTTACTATCAGAGAGCTGGATCTCTGAATGTCCTGTACATCTGCAGCGACGTCACCTCCACATCTGGCGCCTTGGTGTTCTGTGGCCGTCCAGTCGGGCTGTACCCCGCCGATCGTCCCATGGGACTGAAGCCAGTGGTTGTGCGACCAATGTTGGTGAAACCTGAAGATCGCGACACCGCAGGCCGCCTCAGGAATCGCCCTGATGTAACCAGGTCCCCGTAGCCCTGTGCGTGCGAGAAGGCGTAGCCAGAGCGCCGTGAGCTGGTGCGGCGGATGCGGGTACGTCGAGGTGGAGGGGGAGGCGTGGCTTTGGCCTGTCTCACCTTGAACATCACCTGAAAGTTTGGGCAGAAAGTGACAAAGTGAAAATGTTTGATGGAGGTATACTTTCTGAACTACTCTGGAGATGTATTTGGTAATTTTATTCAGGTCTACAAAGCCTGATTGACAACAAGTCTATCTTTGGTCTACTTTACTGCAGTCTTGATATGAAACATTCAAAATAGAGAAAATAATATTATCAAAGGTGAATCACCAAAAATATCCCCCTTCATATTACACTTGTGTGAATGGATGGAAATTAAACATCTTTAATATAGTTGAACATAAAAAAAAGTTACTTTGTCATCTTTTAATTTCTTTTTGAGGATATTCCTTAGGTTCTCATAATCTTCAGGGGTGTAAATGGGATTGCCATTTAGTTATTAAGTAAGCTGCAGGCTACAAATTGAGCAAAGTGTTTTTTTAGTCAATAATTTTTGCATTTAACCAAAGTGGCCCATGTAAAAGAATGCCAAACAAGCTCCTAACTAATAGTTAAAGATCAGTCTGACAGAAAGGACTGATAACAATAAATAAAAAAAACTCTATTTCAAAACAGTTTCTTGAAAATCAAATCAAAGGAAAGGTTTGAGTTTTAAAATCAATTCATTAATAACAAGTGCAGCTGAATCTTAGCATGCAAGTGCAATTAAGTGTTGAGCATAGAATAGTTCTGTTCCAGCCTGTACCTTTTCATTGATAGTGGGGCAGAGCTGAATGAACAGGAAACGGTAGGTAACCACAGGAAGAACACACAGAATGGAGGTGAGGAGGATCGTCAGCCAAACATTTGGCTGGCTCAGAGAGTTTTGGGCGGTTCCTGCACAGACATACACAAGTATTATACAGAATGACTATACAGGACTATACAATATGATGTTGGCTTAGTGGCTAAGATACTAAACTTAATTCAGATTCCATATTTGGTATCGTAATTCTTGTCATATGAACTTTGCTGCCACCTGTACTCTGGAAGGGTTTTGTTCAAAGAACTTAAAGGAGCAGACATGTATGTCAACACTGAAAAACAAAAAAGGGAAACAGAATCTCCTGTCAACTGTTGCATTCACTACTCACCTATAAAGGGGAAGGCTGGCGGCACCATGAGAAACATGCCGTTACTGTACATGGTGAACGTGACTGCAAAGTACATGCCCAGACTGCCCAACACAAAGAAAGTGTTCACAGCTGTCCAGTAAGACATCTCCAACCCCAACTACAAACACAGAGGGAAAAAAAATGTAGTTTAAAAAAATAAATATAAGCAAAATGCAAAATTACAAGATAATCCAGAAGCCCCTCATACCTGGATGGTGACAGCAAACAGCAGACATGTTTGTGTTAGGAGAGCGAAGGACTGATAGTCAGCGCTGTCCTTCCCATCACCCCTCATCGTGTCATGCATGGCTGCGTAGGGGATGAAGAACAGCACCAGGGAGCTGTAGCAGCTGTGGAGGACACACTTGAAGAAGGTCTTCTTGCT
Organism: Labrus bergylta; assembly: GCF_963930695.1. Classification (NCBI taxonomy): domain Eukaryota; kingdom Metazoa; phylum Chordata; class Actinopteri; order Labriformes; family Labridae; genus Labrus; species Labrus bergylta. The sequence goes on from NC_089196.1 coordinate 18,196,124, forward strand.
GAAGTACAGGTTGAGTTGACCAGGAACATAGAGCTGAGGATGCTGGAAACTCCACATGTCGTTCACATCCTGACCAGAAGAGGGAGACAAAGACTTGAGGCTTGTATAACTGAGCTCCTAGACTGAAATAAGAAGATGCAGCTATTGTGTTTAGAAAATTGTAGCCATAGGGAGCACATTCTTCCTAATGGCCAGCAGGGGACAACTGTTTTTATTTGCATGCAAGGCAGTCAAATGGAGTTTATTAACAGTTCTCATTCCTTGGCACAATACATAAAAACACACATGCATCACAGAACAGTTACCTGATCAAACAGACTCATTCCCAGAACAGGTAGCGCTGTGTACATCAGATTGTAGAGTGTTATGAACCACTCATCATACACGGTCTGAAAAAAAGTCAGAAGCAGAACATCTTTTTAAACTTTTGCATTTTTTATTCTTGAATACAATAAAGACATTCAATAGTTTCCTGGGACTTTGTGGTGCACAGTTACAGATTGTATGTATTATGTCTAATTCATCTCTATCATTGATTAATCAGGTACTAAGCAACAAAAATAAAAGCCAGTGTCTCTCAGTCTCACCTGTGCAGAGAAGCCGCAGAAGAAGGCGTACCAGAAGTGAACAAAGGTGAAGGTGAAGTTTTTGTAGAAGAAGTAGCGCAAGAATTTGCACATGCGCAGGTAGGACCAGCGGCCATGCACCAGCAGTAGGCGCTGCAGGAATCGGAACTGAGCAAACGAGTAGTCGCTGGACAGCACTGCCTGCATGCCCTCCTGACCTGAGATCCCCACACCTATATGAGCCGCTGCATGGACAAAGGCAGGGAGAATGAATGAAAGAATGGAAAGTGTTTGGAGACTTTTTTTGCAGTCAAGAGGTTCAAATCAAATGTTGAACACTAGGGGGCGTCAAAAACAACCTTATCATCAGCATAATAAATAATCAACACTTACATCTAAAAAGGAGGCCCAGAGACAAAATTGAATTAATTAAAAACACATTTGCGTTCAGCTGACGTATATTGGTCCAACAGTCTCTCACCATATAGCTCTTTTTTTGATCCAATGAAAACAAGAAGAATATCTGGGTCCAGTGTTTTTACCAGTTGCTCAAACATTCTCTCTCTCCAACTTTGTGCTTGAAATGAAGTCAGTTTTAAGTATGCACAGTTTTTTAATCACTGATTTAACCCGAGGGTTATCTTGTTGACGAGTTAGCTGAATGAAAAAAGCCAATTATCTTACACTGGGGGGTGTGGCAGTTTTCATTTAAAAAAAAAAAAAAAAGCTTCTATATATGTACAGTGTATATCATCTTAATGAAAGCACTTGACCTCCCCTAGTGATGAGTTTCCTCATAGGAAAAAAAAACAATCCAACATTAAGTCCTTAAATCTGTCATGCTGAAGATACCTTTGATCATGCTGACATCGTTGGCTCCGTCTCCTATTGCCAGTGTGACCGCCTTCTTGTACTTCTTGACGAGCTCCACCACCTGAGCTTTCTGCAGAGGAGTGACTCTGCAGCAGATCACTGCCTTACACATGCACGCCGTCTTAAGAAACTCCTGCTCCAGGCTGTGCTCCAGGGCATACGCCTGAGGGAAACGAAACATAGGGGGAATATAAATGAGATGAAACATTGTATAACTGCCTAAAATGTAACATCTAAACTGTACAATGCCAACAACAGCAGCAGCAACAGTAGCTATTCTGTATTTCTTAAAGGTTTTTGTCTGTGTAATAAAGATATCACCTTTTCCCAGGTCAATCTGAGTAATAAGAAAGCCAAATAATAAAAGACACAGACTCACCAGACTGTGTCCGTTGATAACCAGGCCGTACTCTCCGTTCACCAACTCATCTGCGATCACTTTAGGACCATTAACCAGAGTCCCTTGTGGCAGAAACACTGAATCCTCTTCCACAACTGATTTCATGGTGGTTTGTGCATTTCTGCTCACCAAGAAAATAAACATGGAGAATTGCACAGGAAGTTACACAATAAGCTGGTAAAAAAAGACAAGTTTCCTTTTTTTTTTTTTTTACGAAACATATTGTCGTTTATTTACATGATTTAACTTCTTTGGCTTTATGTATTTGAATTTATTTGTAATTTTCACGTTATTCTTATGATTTACTTGTGTCCCTTTAGCTTAAGATTAGCTACAGAGATTGTTGTAAAAACAAGAACTTAATTATTTTGCATCTGACAAAAAATGATTCAAACTACTTTTGTTCTGTTGTGGTAAAAAAGTGTTTTTGAGAACTTTCTCTGACCTTAGTTCCTCTTTAACGTCTTCCGGTGAGTTACCCGAGACAGTGAAGACCTCATTCATCTCTTCACGCAGTAAGTTGCACGAGTACCCGATGTTTTCTGCAGTTTCTGCAACACAAACAATCCACGACAGTAAGAATACTATAACCAACACCAGTGTAGAAAAACAATAAATTCAATGTTTACTATCAAACAATGATTCTGCATTACCTTTCTGTCAGTATCTGAATTAATGCAATAGTTCTTCTGACAAAAACAAACTTACAGACCTGAATAAAGACTATTACAAAACCTCATGCGTCATCAAAGTGTGCCATTAAAAAGATCATAATGAAAACATCAGAAAATCCAAAGGTCCCAAGGTTTAATCCAAAAGGTAACTGGACTTAGCTTAAAGTTTTGGTTACCTCTTTTTTGTGCTCTTTTGTGCTGCCTTTACTTTGTGTTTTAGAAGATGTGTTTATTGTTTAGTCTTGTCAAAGGAAAATTTGTCACTGGTGGAACAGACACTAAAATCTATCTGTCCGTCTGTCTCCTCCGAGGGCTTCTTTAGTTCTAAAAAAGCCGGATGAATGAGCTTGACATTTTTGTTAATTCTATTACAAGATGTATTTGTTATTTCATTTCTAGCTCTCTCTTTTTTTTTTTTTACCTCTTACTACCAGTCAGTTTAGAACTGAGGAAGCCGTCAAGAAGGAGGTAAAATATCTTCAAGAACTTGAATCATGTCCAGATGCTTTTGGATCAAGCCTTGAAATACCATGACCTGGGTGACTGAGAACCTTCACAGATATCTAGCCTCCAAACTGTCTGATGCATTTACACAAGCTTCTTCTACATATAAAGTATCTTGGTCATTGTGTCGACATCTGCACAAGTTGTAAAATAGTCTAGGGTTGGCAATCACTTAAAAAAGTTAAACAATGAGTCAAGTAAGGCAGTCGAACAAGTAGACTCGGATTTAGTAGACATGACAAAGCATTTTCACACCTGTTTCTGTGAAAAGAACAGCCTCAAATGTTTTAATATATGTGAACAAAAACATAATTTCTTGTGTTAAATACCTTGTTTGTCACCTGTCAAAACCCAGATTTTGATGTCAGCTTTGGATAGCTGCTCAATAGTCTGAGGAACTCCGTCTTGTAACTTGTCTTCTATGGCTGTCGCTCCGAGCAGCTACACGACGACAGAAGCACAAAAATCAACATGTTCTGAATATGATGAAAGTATTATAAATGTACTGTAGCAGTATGAGGCTTCTTCTCCTACCAGCAGATCCTTCTCGATTTCCTCATACAGCTCGTCTAGTTTTTCCTCTCGGCCATCCAGAGCTGTGCTGACCTCATGGTGGCGCTGTTTCCACTGGTTGAAATACTCCTCATCCAGGTCTTTGTAGGCCAGCGCCAGAGTCCTCAGGCCATCCCCCGCAAACTCCTGCAGATCAGCATGCAAATATTTATATGGATTGACCCTTCACAGGCAGGTGTAAACACAAACAGAAGTTAAATCATGTGTCCAGCTGTGTACATTTTAGAAAGAGGTTAATAAACTACATGACAGGGGAACACAAACAGACAGCCAGGAGATAATCAGTGTTTTTCTCATAAACATAAACTGAACAAGGAAAACTGTAATAAAGAGAAGGGAAGAGATAAGCAGACAAATTCAGAGGAGACGGAGAATGGAGGTATAGCACAAACATAAACAGAACAGAACATTTGAGTCTTTTAACATGCTTGAGCATTTAAACCCCCTAAATTAGCAGGGTCAATCCAATATATACAATTGTCCTGCCACACACACACACACACACACACACACACACACACACACACACACACACACACACACACACACACACACACACACACACACACACACACACACACACACACACACACACACACACACACACACACACACACACACACACACACACATCTGATGTATGAACGATGAATACATCTTGTTCAGGACAATTTTGGTGCTAAACAAAATGCTAAATATTCTCCAGTTAAAGTTACATTAAGAAAAAACTACAGCACCCCACTCTCTAAGGAGTCCCTTTAAAGACAATGTTATGATTTATACTGGTTATGAAACAGTTTTAATTGAATGTTCTAGTCTCCATATGACCTGTGAAAGCAAACCCAAACACAGGTTTTCTTTATGTTTTAAAAAAAAAAATCCTCTGACAGTTTTCTCCCAGTCCAATTCTGAGGAGTCAATTGTAGACACACCAGTGAGCCTTAGTACAATATCCAGAGAAACAGTTAGTTGTCAGCCAGTTAGAAGGAAACAGGAGGAGAACACTGGAGAATACAACGTTTGGATTTATAGGGCAGCACGCACGCACGCACGCACGCACGCACGCATTACTCACATTAAGATGCTCTGTGGTGACCTCCATCAGCTTGCTGCAGGACTGATCCAGCCGCTCATAGATGATCGTGTCTGCACCTTTACAGTAGAGAGACAGCTTCCCCTCTGGACTCCGAACTAAATACACAAATACACACAAGTATTAACACAGAAACATGAGAGCAAAAATATGACGATCAAGACAAGGAAAAGAAGGGATCAAAAAGCAAAAATATGCACCCACTTTGTCTGGCTAGAGACGGCAGTCTGTACTCAAGACCACAACTTTTAGGAAACTTTATTCCCAAAATGTAGTTTTCATACCTATGACAGACATCCTCTTGCGGACATTGTTGAAATCCAGGATAGCGAGGAGTTCATAGCTGCACTGCTGTCCCATTTCCACTATGGAAACACTGTCTGGTGTTCGTGAGCGGAAGACGAAGCCAAAGTTTCTGGCTGCAGTGACCAAAGCTCCCTCATCCGGAGACTGGGCCTGGTAGTAAATCTCACCTGTTGGGAGAAAAAGAAATGCCTCTGTCACTGGAGGAAGCACAGCACTGTTAACATGGATTTGGAGAAATGCTAATGTTAGCTGTTGCTACAAAGCTTTTTTTTTTATAGATAAAGATTAACCAACTGTGTAGTTTTACAACAAAATGAAGGCTCAATTTTCCTCCAGATTTTAACTACCACTTGTCTTTGAGTTGCTGAACATTTTTGAAGCAGTGAATTTAAGAAAAGTTTTAGATTACAAACCTACAACAAAGCAGTACAAAGATATACTGTAGAAGCGTGTGACAACATAGGTGTATGAATTAATGAAATTTCACGATTGAGCGAATAAACTGTAGCGACCAAAAGGGATTTTTAATTGGCTGAAAACATGTTTATTGTTTCGGTTCAGTCAAGCTATATTAGGCTCTATATGAGTATTAACTCTCATTTGGGTCATATTGACCAGGTCAGCTTTATATTGAGTGATAAAAGATAAATGAATTATTCACTTTTTAACATATTTTTTTTTAGTCACTTAATTACCAAAAAAACCTTTGTTCATTATTTTAGGTCAGGCTGAGGTCCGTCTCGTCTGAACTGTGTGCCATTCAGAGTTTTCTACAAAAAATATACACGCTTTGTTTTCAAAAATATCTTCAGCCGCTGTGCATTCAGTTCACTGTACAAAGGTCAGCTTCCAGTGGTCATTTGAGGAGCTGCAGTTTTTGTCACTACCATGTTTGGCTTCAGGTTGTAGTCCTTGAAGCAGTAGACGAGCTGAAGCATTGGAATTTGTACTTTTACTGGAATGAGACCGAAATCATGCCACTGGTTGATGTTTTATTTCTTATTACAGACAAATCCATCCTTCACAAGCTCACGTACAAACACTCCCCCCTCACCTTCTCTCTTCTCCTCAGCCATCACGGTGTGACACAGGGCCAGCAGTCTGAAGAAAGCGTGGACCTCAGGGTTCTCAAGCTTCACTGCCTCCACCAGGGCGTGGTCATGGAACATGAAGCGAGGGTCAGCCAACCGGTTGAAGGAGAAGTCCACCCTCTCTGTATCCTTTTACAAGAGAGTGAGAGAACATTTTTAACGAGATAGAAGTTGGTAACAAGAGTTCAGAAATGTTAGAGTTATAAGTTAAAGACTTTAGAATGGATTTAGTCTGGTGGTTTTTAGATGATAAAGGGATACTGTTGTAAACAGACAGGGATGTTGCAGAAGGAAGATCTATGTAAATTCACACAGCAAGATAAAACAAATTTGCCAAGCAGGTGCGACGACTTGCTTAATCACCAACTCACCTCTGTAATTTCTAGTCTTTGACCAGTGTAGTCATACACATCCCCTGAGAAAGAGAAAAAATATCTGAACTGCATGTCTGTTGTCATATTAAGCACAAATCAAACGGTTATATGATGGATTTAAAAACTGCAAGAGCCAAATGACCCCTTCAAAAGACTAATGAACAAATCAATACTTTTTTGAATTATCAGGGTATTTTTCTCTTGAAAGTATTTATCCACACATTTCTTAGTGCATGGTTTTGTTGAATTCTCAGTTCTGAAGAATCCTGCAACCAAAGTAGATTTGAATGACTAAGTGTAATCAAATCAATCTGCAGCATGCGGTCTGGTACATTTAACATCAACCTTTCTACACTCACAAAAATAAAAAAATAAGCATAAAAAAAGCAGATATGGTTTGGGATGCAAAAAGCTGTTAAACTTATAAATGAGTTGTTTTAATTAAGTAAAAAATAAATATTACACGGTTTGGGTTATGGAAGTTGATTGAAAAACAAAAAAAAGTTAGCCTTTGAGAGTTTTGGGGACTGCAGTCATTGATGAGGTCCTGTTCACTTTGTCTCACTTCATTACCAAAGGAGGCGGTTCATTAAAAGTAAACTATAAGAACTTAAAACCATGTTTTAATGGACACAGTTCCACCTTAAGAGCTTTTAGGTCATGTCTCCAAGTTTACCGTAAGTTTTGCCGTTGATGGAGCACTTGTTGAACACCATGATATTCTGGGTGAGCGTTCCCGTTTTGTCGCTGAAGATGTACTTGATTTGACCGAGCTCTTCATTCAACGTGGTGGTGCGAGCCTCAGCGGGGGTGTCTTTACGTCCGTAGTACATCTTCCTGTCCCAGTCAATGTAGAAGCTGTTCCCTAATCGAATGATCTCTACGCTGAAGAGAGATGTAGATAAACAAAATGAGAACGAGCATATCGTCTCCTTTTCTATTCATTTTGTCTGCCACACTCTCTCTACATGTCATTTAAGCTGCTTTAAAAAACCTACAGTCACACCTAACATGTTTGTACTGTACATTGTTACCTAACATAGAGAGAGATGGGCACCACAGTGTTGAGGATGATGACGTAGGACCAGAACGTGAGGAAGGCAGAGAAGGCAGCCTTGTTGTCATTTTGTCTGGGGAGAAAGACTGTGAACTGTGAGCCCTCGTTCACCTCCCAGAATAAGTTTCCTATCGCCAGGATCGTGCACATGAAGGCCAGGAAACCAAAAATCTGCATCAAAAGTAAGGCAGAAAATGAATGCACTGATTTTTACTCCATTCTTGTCTTTATCATTTTGGTTGGAATGAATGAAATGTAACATGTGCTTGTACAAGTTCTAGGAATAAAAAGCATTTGAAAAATCTCCAAGAAACTACTATTTTCTACTTTCCACCTGACACAGTTGACATTTTCTCACCCAGCGCTCATGTTGTGTAAATAGCAAAGAAGCTCGGTCCCACTTAAGCACCCAGGGCTGTGAGTTTGCGTTCCTATCTTAACAATGCTAAAGACTTAAGACCAAAGTCTGTTGTGAAATGTTGTTCCTGCCATTTAGAGGGCATATTAGAGACATGGGTACATAAAAATGAGTTCATAACAGACTTCCACTCCGCCCGACACACAGGGAAGCACATTAGCACTCCCATTGCACTCACTGGGAGTGCTAACACTCATATAGAATAGCACAGAAGCCACGGAGACCGCAAGACCAACACCAAGCACTCCACCATCTGTGCTTACTCTGTCTTATATACACAGAAGCACACGCAGAAACACAAACTTACACTCCCTCATGTAAAAGATAGATGGATTTATTATAACTCTTATTCATAAGCAGACTCCCCAATATCCAAACGCACGCATTAGAGAGTACAGCCAAGGATTCCAGGTAAGAGACAAAAAAGTAAATAAATGTTTACAGCCAACCTTTATTTTAAGTTTAGCAATCATAACATTAGTTAGGTCATGTCTGATCCTGTCGGCTTGTCTGGAGATTTTAATAACTAATGAGAATTCATTTCTGTACCTAATGTGGAACTGTTTACCACTTCTCTTTTAATATGGAAAGGAACAGATCGTTTCTGAAGGTGTGGGACTGCATCAGCGGGAAATATCTCAAATCTGCTAACCTATTTCATATAGTGTCCTGTGTGAGTTCTGTGTGTTCAAAGGCCGTGGATGGGGAGAAGTTAAAGGAGCTGGCCAGATTTCAGTCTATTTAAAAATAAAGACTGAAATCTGCAGTTGGAATTACAACATGCCAGCTAGCAGGAGCACCTGGTTCTTAAAGGGAATCAGAGTTACTGGTTTACTCACAGTTATTGGTTTAATTCCTTTCATGTCAAAAACACACCCATGTGTAATCTTGAACTGGGACTTACTACGACCACTTTGTGCCATGCGCTAACTTTGGTAACCCAGATTGTGAACCGCATAACTAGCACATTGTAGAAGAACACACCCAAAATCACAACACACCTGTCCTGGACAACACACTTTAGAACGTCAATTAGGGCCCTATATCATAATGAGCTTAAACACCAGTAAACGCATTGGCAAACCATTTATACTGAATTGTTCAAATGATTAAACTGGATGTCATTTTAGAGATGAATGAAATCCCACTCAGTTGATGAATTAAAAGTGGACTTCTTAATTCCTCTAATAACAAAATAATTACATGTTTGACCATCCTGAGATGAGATGAAAGGAAGCAATTGGGAGACTCACACAAAGGACGAGGATGTTCATCAGGCGGTCTATGCTGGTCCTCTTGAACGTGCTCTTCCCACAGTTCTGCATCAACTTTGTCTCAGGACCTGCAGAAGATGAACAGAATTAAGCAAAATCTTGAAAGATGCGGGAGGAGAGAGTGTGGCCGATGATACAGTCAAAACAACACCGAGATCAGGAGTTGAAACTGCAACCAGTGCGACGATTACTGTACACACCCGCTACATGGGGCGCTTGCTCTAAAGCTAAACCAGTGCCCCAAAACAATTTTTAATATCTTCACAAGTTGACAATTTCCACTACTTTTTTTTTTTTTTTATCTATACGAGTCTGAGATAAGTCTGTCCCACCTCCAAATAGCACAAGTCCAAAGCACCAGTCGGTATTCCTCAGGGTGCAGCCTCGCAGCAGGATCTTCTCGTTGTCCAGCGGGTATTTCTGACCAGCGAAGGTTAGTGTTCCAGTAAAGCGGTCGAGGCGGTTGTTGGGTGGTTCACAACGCACCTCACCTTGAGGAGAACAGAGGGGAAACAGATCTTTAACTATTAATGCTCACAGCAGCTGCAGAAAAAGTTAGAATGCTCCAGGAGCATACATATTAATATTAACATTTTAGAAACTAGTTTTGCATTTGGCTCTTTAAATGCAACTTAAATTTGCCCAGGTGATGTCTATGATAGTGTTTTAAGTCCCATAACCCCTAAAGGAAGTAGGGGGACTTTACCTCTCTTAGTCTTACATGCTGATGAATTCAGAAACCAGCAGTTAGTTGTCCTGTAATACAATAGTCTTACCGTTAAAGTCGGCCAGCTTTTCAATATCCTCTCCCAGGTCTCCTGTCACGGGCAGGGCCTGTCTGACCTTCAGGTTGGTCTCTCTGAGGAAGGGAAGGACCAAAATAAGAGAAAAAGGAAGAAAATGTGTTAGAGATGAGGAAGAGGAGAACAGGAATAAAATACATGTTGCATGATTAACTGTACTGGTATGTTATCTCGAATCTTCATATTGGATAAAAAAAACAGTCTTACCCATCCAGTTCTGCTGTCTCAATGTAGACCAGGTTGAGTGGCTCACTGCTTGAGAGCAACAAGAGGTCAGCCTGAAATGACGGCATCAAATAAGCATGCATTACTATGAATCTTAAATGTCCCCTCTGGGCACCAATAAAGGATTCTCTTATCTTACTAGTTGTTTGAACAACTGCCAAAAGGTTTGCATTACAGTAGCTTATAGCTTTACTTTCTTTTTTTCAATCACTGATTATAGGAATGTCTCCCCAAAAATGATGAGGAACATGTTCTATCTATATTTACTCCCTTTGCACACACATTAGAAACATGTAGAAAAAAAAAGGATTGATAAAATAAAAAAATAATAATAATCACAAATAAAAGTGTAGCACAAACACACAATGAAAACACTGTGATGATACTATAAATAGGGGTGAAGTCTAATTGGACATGGGGAACAGAATAGAATGTGAAGAAGCGTTTCTTTTCTTCAGCTGACTCACTGTGACAAACTGGTTGTTTTCCAGCTTGATGATGTCTCCCACCTGGACATCCATCCATTTCTCACTGCGCAGTCTAATAACAGGAAACAGATTAGAAAGTTGATGTTTGGACTGTGTGTGTGTGTGTGTGTGTGTGTGTGTGTGTGTGTGTGTGTGTGTGTGTGTGTGTGTGTACTGAAGAGCTCAGAGAAAGGTTTTCTTTTCCCCTGCTGTTATTTGAGGATTGTCAGGAAATAAACAAGCAGAAATAATAACTGACCACAGAGGGCATCCTATTATTAGTCCCCGTCCTTCACTGCATGTTCCTGTATCATCTGTCTGCCAATAACAGCAAGAGATTTGTTAAATTTGGCTGGAATAAGATTATTTTCCCATGAAATGCTTCTGAATGTATGTATAATGTGATAAATTATGAATACTGAATGTGATATATGTGATTAATCATGAATGTGATCGGGGCAGCTGTGACTCAGTGGTATAGTCTGTCGTCTATCAATCTAAGGTTGGGGTTTTCGAGTCCCAGCTCCTGCAGCCACATGTCTGATGTGTCCTTGGGCAGGACACTTAACCCTTAATTTGCTCGCCCTGCTTCTTCGCTGTTGTATGAACATGTATTTATGAGAGTTACTAATACTGATGGCCACTTTACATAGCAGCCTCTGCCATCAGTGTGTGAATGTGGTGTGAATTGGTAAGTGTGACAAGCGGTGAAAAAAGTGCTTTGGAAAGCATTTTCTGACTTTGTTGTAAAATGTGTTCTTAATAAACTATATTTCAGGGAAGCCAATAAGAGCAAACCCTGGAGCAAAGATGCACACAGACCCACTATATTTTGATCTAGTACAAAATACACAGTTGAAGTCTTAAAATCTTAAAATAGTCTTAAAATAACAATGGTGGGTGAGTGGTTGAGCGTTGGTGAGGGACAACTTGGCCAGAATTGATTATTAATTTATAAAATGTGAGTGACCTCATGTTTAGGTATTTAATCACATTATTCATCATTTCATTTTAGTCTCCTGTATTTGACCCATCAGTGTTCTCCTTGCGTGCTTTATAACCCAAAGCTCTTTCAAGTCCATCCACAGGAAGCTGCTGCAGGAAGGTCGGGAGCACTTGGTATATATCCTGTTGATCCTCTGTCTGCCAGTTCAAATATCTAAGGGAATGCTTGATTTATAAATAGTTTATTTCACCCTTAGAGCTGAAACCATGAAATAAGATGACTTTGATGGTACTTTTCAGGGCTTCTTTGGAACAAGGTTTAACAGAACTGATCAGATTCCCTGAGGAACACCTACCTATAAAGAAAAGTTAAAGGATGGTGCCTTTACAAAAACACAAAGCATGGAGAAAGCTACATAAAACCTTGTGTAAATGGGCACAGGTGTACTTCCCGTGATTCATAGCATAGTACCAAACTTACTTTCTATCAATAAGAACTTCAGCTTTTCTGTTGTTGACTTGATTGTCGCTCCTGTGGCGATTCTGGAAAAAAGACACAGAAAGAAACAACACTGGGTTTAAAAAAGGTTTCGTGAAACTCATTTCAATCATTGAATTAAAAAATTCCTTTTAACAAAGGTGTCACAAACACAAACTAACACACTGTTAGAAGTGTTTCATAGAAACACTGTGGTGAAAATGTGTGAAAATTTAGTTGTTGTTTCAAAGAGGAAGTCCAATATAATTAAGTCTCTACTATTAATTAATTTATTTCCATGGTGTAGACCCAGAGGCGACTGTGAGACAGACAGTGGGGACATGTGGTTTCCATTTCCATCAAAAGTAAAAAACTTTCAAGTTTGTGTATCATCCAATTACTGTTTCTGTAATTGTGATCTGATGAGTCATCCTGTGTCATATCAATATCACATAGTGGGTTTATGTTACATCCCTCGTGTTGAATGTGCTGTATGTACATTATCAAAAGCCAGGGATAAAAATATGTCATCATCTTTGGCCTTTTGATTTTTAGGATGTACAACGCTTTGTGTTGCTCCAAATGTAATGGCCTGTATTTATTAAATATGGAACAAATGAAATATCTTCTTGATTGAGAATTGTTATGTTGTTTGAATCACAACGGTTAAAAAAAGAGAGCAACATTATTAAAATGACGCAAAACCATTGAACTTCATCAATACGGTTTTATAAAAAACAGCCTTTGAATAAGTCTTAAATAATACCTTAAAATGGGAACAGAAACATTCTGTCTGATAAAAGGTTGGGAAAAATGTTTTTCTCATCATATCATCGAATACAAAATATAACAAACACTGAAACGTCCTGCATAGTTCAGTAGGTGTTAGCTTGTCAGCAGCTTTTTTAACCCTTGAGTCAGATATTTCAGCACTTGTTTTGCAAGGTCATCCACCTTGCCATACGTGGTCAGTGTTGAGTTTCTGTGTGTGAGCTGAGATCAAAATCAAACCTGAACCCACCCAGTGACCTCACTCAGGGAGCACACGGGTAACGACAGAAGAGGAACGTTCAGGATGGCCAACCCTACCACACAAAAGGACTTCTGTTCTCCTCCACCAGCTAATGTTTAACCCATGGCAGCACTCATTTCCTTGTGGTGGTTTGGTGTGCCACACACACACACACACACACACACACACACACACACACACACACACACACACACACACACACACACACACACACACACACACACACACACACACACACACACACACACACACACACACACACGACCTTGACAACTTAATCTACAAGATTGTTTCAGTTCCCAGTAAGCAAAAAAAAACACAAAATCGACTTCCTCGTGAACAAGCAGTTGAGGTCGCCTGTGTGTTGTAGTTGTGAGTCTGGACTGAGGGGAATTTTTGTTATTTCTTAACAAGTTTCAATTCCACCTTGACATCATTCTTGTCTAAAACACCATGTTAAGGTGTAATTTTAAGAATTAACTGATGAAATAGTCTCTTGAGCAACAATTAAGCAGAAAAGAGACAAATCACTTAACTTAAAGCTCATGTGAGAAACAGAAGGACGCTAATATTCAAATATTAAAGCATGTCTATGATCTTCAAATGCAAACCCAGCCATCAACATGACGATTGATCATTTCTACAGTGTATGGTAATGTTTAATTACTGTAAACACTGCGACCAGGTCAGTGTCAGACGTGGTGACTAACACATTTGTTTTGATGTTTAAAGACTTCGGGAAGAGATTTTCCATGAAAAAAAAAGTGACTTACACACGTACAAGACAGGATGAGCAAAGAGAGACGACGTACATCTTTGTTGAGTGCCAAGATCAACACAAACCACAAGTTCCTCACAGTAGCTGAATGCAAGTTGAATGTGAAGGACAGTTGTATGTTGATATTCAAATTTGATCTATTAGCCAAGTCTGAAATAAACCAAGCTTAAAACGGACTGAATTATGTTATTTTGCATTTAATCTGACACAGAGAAGCCTGCAAACAGCTTCTGCTAACAAAATAATATGTGTTTTTGTTTGACGGTGGAAATGAGATAACATAGGGCTAAGTGCAGTGTGAAGTGTTTTGAACAGGAGACGGCTGATGTTTTTCCCACCGAGCATGAGATAACACAAATCACCACAAAGTGCTGAGTCTGCTTTTCTTTTTTTTTTCAAGAGTTTGAACAAAATATTGTTTTTACACCATTACCATTAGTACACTTGAGATATAATAAGAGTGACTACCTCTTTAGCTCATATATATATTATCTTACTTGTTTTTGTAATACTGATTAGAGGAGTGATCTTATTCACAGATATTTGTGGATGAAGGTTGTTAAACTCAGTGAAAATATCTTTACACCAATAATGAAATTAATGAATAAAATGTTTTTGGGGAAAAACACAGAATCTGTGAATGTCTGTAAAATAATTTATATTGACTTCATTGGGATAGTTTGATAATGTATCTAATCTGCCTGTCTACTAGTGTTTACATGAACTAAAGAGGAAAAATGTTGAGTATGTAAACGGACTTGAGAATGTAAAGCTATAAACTGCTACAAAAAATATACAACCTTTACCAAACAACCAAAATTAACCCTTTTCCAGGTAAAAGGCTTCTCTTCTCTTTGCATTTCATTTGTAATTCAATTTTTTGTGTGCGCCCTCCCGGGAGGAAGCCGGGTCACCGCGCATACCGTCATTGACAGCAAGCTTAGCAGTCATGTTTAAAGATAGGCATTGCATGTTTTTTAGGTCATTCAAGCCACTACATATACTTTTTGGTTCACTTTGATTTGCAATAAAACTATTAGCAACTTTGAGCATCAACTCTCACTGGATTTATTTTGGATCAAGTCTGAGCGTTTGATGAAATGTACCGGTTTCTTCCAAGTGGGAAAAAACAAGAAGATATTGGAGAGGGTACAGGACAAACCTGATTTTTTAAAATAGTTTTTGCCATTCAATGATTAATTTTTATTAATGTTGTACTATAAGTGACCCAAAAGGGAACGTTGAAATTTAACTCAAGTACAATGCAATGTGTGTATGATTAACGTTTTGTAACAGGCCTATATCCAGATTCACATCATAGAACTCTAAATATTTTCTAAAAGCCGAAGACACCTTTGCGTATATATATATTGTCTTTTAATTTCTTTTGGGATCAATACAGATAATTATTTGCCAGACGAGTTCTGGAAATGTGCTTACGATATCGTCAGTGGCATCCTTGGCAGCAGTGACTGTCAGCACGAGGACCAGAGGAACAACAGTGGTAAACCAGGACAGGGAGGAGATCTGAGGAATCACCTGAGGAAAAAAAACACACACATACATTAAGTTTAAGTTATTGTTATATTTTCATAGCGAGCCATAGAAAATGAAATAGGAAAAAAAAATACATCAAAATATTGGATGCAGAGCAGTAGAAAAATAAAGACACTTTTGTCCCAATGCGGAACATTTTATGTAATTTGGAATTTTAAAAAGGGAAACAAGAATTTTAAAATGTCTAAATCTTCAGTACCAGTAATCTAAAATGTATAAAAGTTACGGTAAATCCAAGTAATTTAAAATTAAGATTAAATGTGTTCATAACTATAACATATTTTAATTGATTAATAGCATAGGCATACATGAACTTGTTGAATAAAATTCATTTAAAAACATCAAGTTCCTTCAGGCCTGTCAGCAGACGACCTCTGTGGTGCAATAAGACTGTTTTCTGATGCAATTTCCTGTTAAATGGCACTTCCTTAATCTCATTGCACTTGATTGATTCACGTCCTGTTTTGAAGGCACACATTGTGAGAGAATGCAGACACTCAATGTGTTGTGTTGGTTTGCATGTTTCGAAAAGTGTGAAAACACTGTGGTTACTTTTCAGTGCTTTTCACAGACAACAGTCACATAGTGCTTTACAAGGACATAAAAGACAAATATATTAAAGACCACATTTAAGATCACAGTTGCCACATACAATAACGGTTAAAAAAAACCAGTTATGACCTTATGTTCATTAACTTACATACATTTGTTATAGTCATTGACAGCAAAGCAAGATGGATAGCCGGATAGCCTAGCTGGTAATGCCCATGCACAGAGGCTGCAGTCCCCTTTGCAGCACTTTGCCCTCTTCAATTACAATTTTGACTCAATCATATAAACAAGATAATGGAGAATGATTACTGTGCCACATGCAGTGTTATCCATTGGTTTTGTCTCGTGTGGTAAATGTAAGTGTTTGTTGTTAAAGTGTTCAGAGTGTTAAAAGTGTTCAGATTGTTAAAAGTGTTCAGAGTGTTTGAGTTTGATAAAGGCATGTGATGCAGACGTTGTCAAATCAGTGAGTAAACGTGTTAAATCACTGTGAGCTTAAAATCAATCAAATAATAATTGTGATGATTTTTTTGCAATGACCGAGCAGCTCTAATACCAAACCACTTCCCAAATGTTCCCCTCAGAGTCAAAATCGTGTTCAAGGTTCATATTCTTTAATAATCTTTTGTTGCCAATGTGTACATCATTCACAAATTAATTCATCTAATTTGTTGTTTTTTTCTTTTTAGAATTGTATTAAATATTTCATAACTTCTGTTTGACAGTCTGAAGGTAGCCTTGCCTACCTGTGCCTGCGTGTGCCTGCATGTGTGCGTGTGTGTGTGTGTGTGTGTGTGTGTGTGTGTGTGTGTGTGTGTGTGTGTGTGTGTGTGTGTGTGTGTGCGTGTGTGTGTACACATTTTTCTCCCTCACCTGGAGCACCAGCAAAAACAGGAAGTAGGCATTCGCAATCCTTTGGAACTGCTCAAACAGGTTAAGAGGTAGGAAGGTGAAGAAGTTGTACTTGTTGGTCTTGATTGCGTTTGTCTGAAAAGGTGTAAGGGGGCAGACAGAAAAACAGTGTTAAACCAATAAAGGAGCAATACTGAAATGTAGAATTTGACCCCCCAAAAAACAGAGGTTGAAAGTACTTACTGATGTCTATGGTTAAAACTAAAGACACATAACTGATACAGAATCATAACTTTTTTCAGGGCAGGGGCAGCAAATCTGTACAAAGTACATTTTACAATGTTACAATTCACTTAGCAGACGCTTTTATCCAAAGCGACGTACATCAGAGAGTAAGTACAACACTAATCCATTCATACACCACCACCGAAGCAACAGGAGCAATGCAGGGTTAAGTGTCTTGCCCATTGTGTAATTAAAACAGTGCATTGTAGAGTATTGTTACATGAATATTGTATAACTTGTATTCTTATCATAATACAGATGTGCAGGCATGATGGTTTCCCTCTTACTTACAAATCCTCTGCCATCATCTGCACTGAGTTAAAAGGGCTGACAGGGCATCTTCTCTGGTATGAGAACATTTGCGTTACTTATTGCAAAGGACAACTGGCTTAAGCAATTATCAGAGAGTTTGTTGATTTTAAGCAGAAAACAAATTAAGATAATTTACACCTACAATAAGCATTCCTAACATTTTCTAACTGGGCTAACAGCTAGCTGCCAAATTATGAGTAATGACACAATCTACACTGGGTCAACTGGATAGTTTAAGAAAGATTTAGCAAAAATAGATTTAGAAGCAGATCAGTGCTCAATTAAGTAATGTTACTAATGAATTTGGCTTTTCATTATCCCACATATTAAATAAAATTTAAAAGAATATTTAAAAATATTTAAAAAAGAGTACTTGCCTATATGCCATCAGTTTACAGATTAATTTATGTATGCTGTTTCACTATATAGGTGTCACAGAAAAATCAGTATCATTCAGAATAATGTCATGAATAAAATGTTATGAGTAAAAATGTATGTATGACTCGAAAGCACCATATATCTTTTACAACTTTCACAAAAACAATTTCTCATAGCATGAAAAAACAAACAAACCAGTGATACATTAACATCGATGTTGCTGGATGTGAACTGGATGCAAAACAGACACAACCTGAAGGAAAACAGTCGGGTAGTTGGGCATGTTGTGGTAAATATGTGCAGCTTGTGTTATTCTGTGGACTGGGTTAATATTATTAATGTTTCATGTAATGTTTTACGGAAACTTGGCTTTGTGCATCAGACATGATGGGACAGATGATGGGATAACATTCATGGCTTGAACAGATACAGCCTTATGTTTGATGTCCTTTGAATATCCAAAGGCATACATTCAATTTCAGAACGTGAGCGTTAACATGCAGATAGATGGAAGATTAAGGTGGAAGAGGAGATGAGACAGAGGCTTTAATTACAGGACACTCTGTCAGCGGGCAGAACAAACAGCCTGGTTGCTCAAAATGATTAATATATACTAAGTGTATGTCCTTAATGAAACTTTTCCCCACATGTTGGATGTTTTTTATTTGTATATCTCTGTTACTCTGTACCAAACACTTCATTGGGTTGTGCAGAATTCCTGAGCCAGATGTTAGTCATCATGACTGTAAGATCTAGTGGGAGGCCTGTAGTCCTGACCAAGTGGCTCTTATCAGTACGCTGAAATCTCCGACTCTGATTCACTGACTTTATCTCTCTGCATCTATTTACGAACAAAACCGCCCACACGCTGGATGTGTTGTTCTGGATGTACAAAATCAGAAAAAGTTAGAGTTTACATTAATTTTGTTATTTTACACTCGATGGGATGATCATGACCTAAAACAAAGTTCAGTCCTTTCATTTGTCATTGATATTTTAAACTAAATACTTTCTGTTTAAGGGTTTTACAGTTTCACATTCGGTGTTTGAATTCTTGTAAAGTTATAATAATAATTATAATAATTATTAATAATAATAATTTGTTTCTACAGCACAGTATGTGTTTGAGGTTACATACCTGTATGTGTAACCTAAAAGACTTTCTGGGAAAGATATATTTTGGTACGGATGAACCAATCTTTCAAGAGAGTAAGCAATCTTTCTTTTACTCTCATAAAACTGAAAAACATTTTTTTTTTTTTCAAGGCTAATTTCCTTCTCTACTTCTGTGATGATTATGATGATTATTAAGTGTTAGAGCAAAACAGTTCTCTATTTCTAATTGTCTCCTCTTTCCATTTCCCTTTCTAATTAAATGATCTTTGACTTTGGCTCACATCTTGTTTCCAGAAAACATCCAACACAGTCCAGCAGCCAGACAAAGCCCATAGAAGAAATTATCTAGTAAACGTTTGCAATGACCGCATAACGTTGTAAACTGTTTGTGGTGTATGTTGGCCTCATTAGCTGTACATCCTGTGTTTATTTTAGAAGACAGTTCTCAAGTAGACAGCAGTACTTACTGCATATTGAAAGGAGAAGTTGTACTCGCGGTCGTTTGCGCGCAGCTTCCTCTCCAGCTCTGATGTGCAAACACACAGAAATAATAATCATTATCGCACATATCTTCAAAAGTACATCTAGCATATAACAGAAACCAAACCCATAACTAACACACTTAATCAGGGCTTAATCTGACCATTTGTAACACACTTTTTTCAGGTATTAATTAAAGGTTATGATTTCATTGCACAATATTCACCTTAAATAGAAAGAAATGTACGCATTTGTGTTTATAATGGTTGGCAATCAACCTTTGAAAAGTAGGATAAATAAAGCAATACATCTGGTGAGTCATGTAAACATTACATCTGCTTAACATAAACAATAACAATATGTTGTTGTGATAAATTCAGACTTTGATGTGCTTATTGTGAATCCTCATATCAGGATAACAATGAAGTTATAGGATTAACTGCACAGCCCTCGCTGAGATGTTATTGGAAATGTAAAATTATTTCACCACACTCAAAACATTATATAAATGTAATAACTAAAATCTTCATCCAACAGCTTTAGTATTATGATATTTAAGAACTGCAATGACATCTGGACAACTAAACCTTCTAAGAGGTTCATGATACCTCATAGAAAGCTCTACAATTGTTACTAGTTCAAATATTTCTGTTTACAGCTGTTTATTAAGGTCAAGAATAAAACTATTGATTTTTATATGTTATGTTCTGAACATCCATCAAATAAAAGTCCTACCTCTCTCTTTTTTCCTCACACAGTCCACGCCGAAGAACGACATCTTCCCCTCCTCTTCGTCTCTATCTATCCATCATAAACATCTGTGGAAGAAGACAAACAAATGTTAAGTAAAAGGATAAATCTGACTCAAATCATTTTCTACTTTCCTATCCAGAAAGTAAACACACACTCGTACACTGAACATCCACTTTCTCTTAGAAACTGGGAATTTAAACCTCTCTGCTGTTAAAGTGTGAATGACTGAGAACCCGCCAGCTGACATCAGGACATTTTCCATAATGTGCTCTATGAGGTAATCATTCTCCAGCCATGCCCAGGCTTTTTAAGGTGTAAGCGGGTTGTAGCGGCACTGTACAGCTGTTTTTTTTTTTAAAACAAACATTTAATGTGAGACTGGAATGAAGAGAAAGTAAACTCTCTGAAACTGAAAATCAGAGCAATCTTTAGGAATTCCTTTAAAAACACAATCTTGAAAAGGCTTTCTCATCTAATGTTGCTTTAGAATTTGGGATCACTGAATTGATAATGCAATTCCTATCTTTGCTTGTATAGTTTTCTCTGTTCTTATTTTTTTGTCTCTATCTGTTTAAATGTTTATGATTTGGGCTTTTACTTTTTAAGAAGCACTTAAACTTGCAAACAAAGTTATCATACAAGCTATATAAAGCCTACAAATGTGTGATGTCAAAGGCTCATCAGAAAACCACCACGTTATGAAAACTGCTGATAAAAGAAGAAAAGTTGTTCTGTTTTAAGCTTTGTGTTTCTATACTTTTGCTCGACTACATGAGTATTTCTTTCTATTTGTAGTTGATAGTTGTGCTTTCACTGCCCCTTTTCTCTTTGCTTCAGGTTTGCATCAGCCACTTAATGTTTTTCCCATGTAGGGCCGAGTGAGTCAGAGGGAGGCTCCCCTCTCAGGAAGACTTCCACTCATTCAGCTATCTGCTCCTTCTGACAGTAAAGAGTTTCAAATCAAGAGTCCAGCACAGCCCCTGTTGTCTGTCTCAGCTGAGTGATGATGGGACTGAGAAGTGGCTGTTGGTATGCAGCGGCTGAACCACAAAGCCAATTAATCATCAGGAGTCATCTGTGGCTCCTGAAGCATGTCCTGCACCATCCGTCTTTAAACAGTGGACCCAATCTAACCGCTGTATTCACATAAGATCATGCAAGCGGATATATACACTGCATGTAACACCTTGAATGTGGCTGACAGGGATCAAGACCAAACAGAAACCTGTGGGACTGAGACATGAATACAATGTGGAAGTGCAAAAACTGCACTTCCTAAAGTGTCTACTTGATGCTGGTTCTAAAAAGTGAGTCAATCCCCATAAGGCCAAATATGAAAATATTGAACTTTATAGCAGAAAAAAACTTGTTACAGCCTGCTGTAAAAAACAAAAACAAAAAAATAACAACATAAAACAGCTTTATCTAAACAGCTACTTTCTCTATTTACTGTAAGACAATTCATTCATGGTATTCATTGTGATGAAACTCAGGATGTATCTGGACTTCATGACACAATATGTTTCATAACACACATTCACAAGACGATATGTCATCATGTTTTTTTGTTTCCCGATTTTCTTATTTCAATAAAACGAGATTGTAGTCAGTTTATGAATAATATTATAATGTTTAAATTCTCATTGAAACGTCTTAATATTATTTTGTGAACATTGACTGGCAAACTGATAAGGTATCAGTGTATGTGCTCAGATTTAGCCACATGTATTTTAGGACCAATGGGGGCGAGGTAAAGAGGCTCAATCCCCATGTTTTTACATCTTTGGATATAAAGCTATAAAAAAAGAGCAATTAAAAGACCACCAACAAACCCAAAAATTTACATTAACCATAAGATACATTTTCTTTGTAACATCCATGTACCGAATTTCCACAACTTAAAACTCATGAGCACATCAACGTAGAAATGGGACCATCCGAGGACCAAATCTATTTTAAGTTATTTTCTTAATGTTTTCTATTTGTAAGAATTGAAGGAGGGAAAAGTATTTCTTTGCGTGTGTTTGTGCTCTCAGTCCATGTTGACGATTCCCGTACAGGCAGACGACACACCCCTCGGCACTGGTTGCCAAGGTGACGTCAGCGCTGTAGCTATAAATACCTTCCAGATGTGCTTGTCAAAAAAAAAGTGTTTAAACAAGGATGCCTAGGCTCTGAAAACACACCATGTTTTGTCTGCATCATTGTTTTAATGTATCTGTGTCTATATGTTCCTCATGATATAATACAAACATAGTTATATTAATATGAATGAAGATAGAGTAAACACAATTGTAACTGCCTGCTGTAGGACAGAGTTTCACTATAATAAAATACCTAAAACAAACAGTTCCCCTTTTAATGCACTGTAAGCACTCAAGTTAGTTTACTAAACGGTTTCTTCTTCTTGGAAAGAAATGACATTTAACTCACTACAGTGATGATTAATAAAGCTTCAGTGATGAATGTTAAATTGTGTGGACTGTTAAATGTTTGGGGGGTGTTTTGGACCAACACTGAACTTTCCAGATTTCATTTAAATGCTGACTAACACAACAGATAAAAACGTTCTCTAGTGAGACCTAAAGAGCGCTTGATTTAACCAACAAGGTTTCTAGAAGTTCTTGTTATCTGTGTATAATATTCTTCCTGTGTTATAAGACATTTTTGTTTGACGTTTTACTTCAAAATGAAAGGTCATTGTGTTTCAGTTGACAGTTTATAGTCTCTTTGTCTATTTGTCTATACCTCTCAGCACATTAAACCGCTAAAGAATAACACAAAACAGACACCTGACAGTTGATATACAGTAGATTCTGTGTTTTAGGACAAAATGTGTGATTGCATTTTTCACTTTGGGCTCTTAGAAACTGTGATAAGGGTTTATTCACAACCGACACTTCATACATCTTAAAATGAAAAGTCATATAAATAACAAGTAGATAAACGGTAATGATGACAGATGAAGTCAGGTTTTAGTCACACACAAAGACACGCACACCTAACAGTGGAATTAAAGCTATTTCAGGCAAACAAAGATGTGTAACAGTACCCGATTGTCACAGTCACCTGTGACTGGATTAAAAGGTCAAAGGTCACACACATGAATGAGTGTCTTGTCTGATTAGTGATCTCTGGTTTCTCAGACGAACAGAGCTCTATTCTCAGAACTGACTGCTCGTTTGCAGCTAAAGAAAGAAGCTTTTCCTCTGAGTGAGTGTGTGCATCGGTAATGTGTTGGTGTCAAAATGCTGAGAATCCCTTTAGTGTTTCATTAGTTTAAAGAAAGGTATCCTACCATAACTCAGGCTACTCCAAAAAACTGCTTTGACTCGAGTTTTCTTCATCTGAAGATCATAAAACTACTACTATTCACTGTATTTGTCTGGAAGCTTTATGGAGATTTATAACCAATAATTATATTGCGGTAAAACATACCAAATAAATCATTTTACTTCTTCACTTGAAAAACAAAATTGTGTATTACAACCCACTTGTCAGTGTGGTTTGGCCTTTTAATGGTTTTTTTCCACGCAACAAGGGGAGGTGATTGGAGCTTCTCATTGTGGTGTCGAATAAATGCTGCATCACGTTGGTTGTTCTATTTTTGTAGTTCCCTGTCTTCTTGCAATATTTGTATTTTGCACACAGGTTTTGTCTTTTCTGTTATCTTCTCACCTCTTTCATTTTTTGTCTTGGGGAAGTCAAGATTGATTTTACAGAGTACCGATGTGAATCTTGACACCTTTGAATCGATTTATCACGATTATAAAATAATCTTTACATCCCTATTACGTGGCCATTAAAACAACATTATCATAGCAATTCCGCAATAATCTATACTTTGCAAGATAATCATATTATGTACAGTATGAGACATTAATTCTAACAAGTAGCAGTAGTAGTCTTATCGCGTCCATCACTACTCGTCTGGTGCTAAGGATGTATGCATTTAGTCGACTGAATGATTAATCATTTGGACAAATATTATGTCCAAGCTTTAAAGCAGCATAAAAAATACATTTGTATGAAATCAAAAAAGAATATTTCAGGTGAAAAAATATGCGGCCTTAAGTAAACATGTGTCTTTAGGTTTTTAAAATGACATGGCTTCAATAGAGCTGAAACCAGGGCTTAGAGAATATATTAAAGTGAGGGATGATGAAGTATTCAAAGACTAGAAAACAAAGAAAGCAAAGAAGGGAAAACTGTGTTTTGAGGGTCTAGCATATTCAGTGCTTGAATTGAATTAATAGATTTGTTTTATCTCTCTTAAAAACACACATTACCCAGTTTGTAACCAGATTGACCTGTGTCCAAACTCTAATCAAAATGAACACCAGAGAAAAGTGACCCTCCCTGTAGAGAGAAAAAGAAAACAGTTCTGTACCCACGATGATGAACTGACTGTTGTAAACACTTAAAACAACCGAGCACAGATACGAGCTGTTGCATAAAAGTATCCGTAGAACAGCAACCTCATCATGATCTGCAGTAAGTGATAAGCCAATGAGGTCAGTCGCTCTGTTTTCAGCATGTTTGTGTGTGTTTAGTGTAATAGCAAACAGAGCCTGATTAAGGAGGTCTGTTTACAACCAGGAAATTAGCCCGAGGCCATTAACTTTCTTAATGTTTCTCCAGCGCCAGCAGAGAAGCTCTTAAGAATAAACAGAACAAACTTTGAGATATATACCTATCAGGCTATAAAAACTAGGGACATTAGGATTTAAGGGAACAAAAATGGGGTACACACAACCTTCCACAAGCAAGAAAACCAGGAGACACAAGGAGCAGCAGTTTGGTGTCCATTGTCCATAGAAGTTTTGGCAGTTTCTGCCCCTTTTTCATTGTCTGGTTAATTTGAGCCATTGTAGTTGTTCTAGCTATTGTACTTGTTCTAAGAGTCTTTGTTTTGTATGAAATCTCTTTGAATGTCTTAACCCCTCTTTGTGTCAATCCATGCATCCTTATGAGAGTCCTTTTAGTTTTTGAGTCCCTCCTTGTTGTAGCTATGTCTGTCTTTTGCTTTGTTTATCTCAAGTCTCTTTCAGGCTGTTCTCCCTTCTTGGTAGTAATATTGAGTCTCTGTTGGCAATTCATTGCTTTCAGTCAGGTGACTGGCGTAGAGGCTCAGTGCAAAAAGATCTGAGGAAAGTTGCAGTCATCATTGAATACTCTATGGAGGAGCTGCAGCATGGGCTTGACAACGCATGTTTACATCACCTGACAGCCGCAGGAAAACAAAGATATTAAGATGAAACGCACATTTTGCGTCCCTGCCAGAACTTTCCTTCAGTGGTGTTTACATATATTTAGTGGAGAATCCTTCCCCCCCGCCACAGCCGACATGGAGGGGGGAATTAAATGAGATCTAATGTTAATATCCGGATCATTGATTCGGCCAATGGGAGCCGATATATCATCATAAGAGTCAGTGTATTGTGTTCTGCTCGCTTTTGGTTTCCATAATAATAATACAGTTTGAAACAGAAATATTTCTGATGTATTCAGGTTTTTTCGGATATGGTTTCAGGGGAGCTCAGTGTTCCAAAATACACCTGTCAACGTTTTCTGTTGCATCTCTATCATCAGGTACTTCTCTTATCAGGCTGCCAGCTAATAATAGAAAAATAACAGAACACACACTGCGCTGTACTTTTTACAACCCATCAAGCCTTAGCAATAACCTGTAGATCAACCTAACTTATTAATGTCAGATCAATGTCTAATATTGAGCATAACAATGAGCATGTTCTTTTCTTTTTTGGTCCTATATCAAAGCAAACTGGTTGGTCAAAACAAGAAATTTGAGGATGACGTGATTTTGACCTCCAAAAATGGACTGTCACGTGCACTGTACACTGAACGAATGGTCAGTCCATTAATCACGAAAACACAATGCAGATTAATCAATAATCAGAATAGATGTTAGTGGCAGCCACAGAGGGAAGGAAGGCTCATTTCTTTTGAGGTTAGCTTCTTTCTCTATCATTACTGAAAGCCTCAGATCATCAGCCAATGTTACAACCGGTAATACCCCCATACAGAGGAAGGGAGGGGAGGAAATATTGCAGGGTAGCACAGATTAAAAACCCAAATTGCAACTTGATCAAAGATTTCACAGTCCATAATTCATCATTTAGATTTGGTCTCCAAAGGCAGGAGAGGAAAACCGCTTGGATAAGAAATGCAAATTTGACTTGTTTTGGTTTTGCAAATATTGTTAGTTGTGTAAAATTGTGTTTCTGTGCTGTTTCATCACATCTGCCTTCACATTTTAGCACAAAAATCAGTTACAATGACTCAACAATAGCAGGAAATCAGTGTCAGCCACTTGTTCCTAATTGCTCGTAAGGGCTGCCTCAGTTGAAAACACGCCTTGTATGGGACTAAAAAGGGAAGCAGTGAGCCAACACAGAAACCGTGCTGACATAGAACTACTTAAAAATAATGCTGTATAAAATAAAAACAGCCATTAAGCCACTGATGCCATTAAATATGTACTGAAAGAATGTGCTATACAGATGTGTTAACACGTTAAAAAAATGTGATATCTGTAAGCAGAAGTGTCTGCAATCTACTATTAATTCTGAAAGAAAAATGAATGACACAAAAAAAAAATCTGAATCGCAAAACAGAAAGAGGAATTCAAAATGTCAAAGACAGCAGCAACAGAGATGGTACAAGTAAAACAGGGTACACGAGGAGTTTTCAGAAGAAAGGTGAAGCCAATTTTAAGAGCAGCGAGGCTCAGTGAAAAGTTTGGGAAGTCTCAGGAAAAAAAATGTGTCTGAAAAAATAAAAACTGTAGGCGCCAAACCAGATTTTGGTATCGGAAGCGTGTTGGTTTTCATTGTAGCCTATGTAGTATCGTCAACTTCATATTAGCCATATTAGCAGGTTTTGTCTGTGACATTTAAACGTTAAATGATGTCTTTAAATATGTATCTGCATTTAAGACGCAGTTAACAATTTGCTCTCAGTCTTTCAGAGTTTCTAGTCTGAATGTAAACAAAGAAACTGCACGGGAAAATAAATCTTGGCTTAATATCCTTCATTGCCAAACACTGGCCCGAACAGTTAACCACTTTCAGAGGCTATATCATCATCAGACATTAGCTAATACGTTCTGAGAATGCTGCAATACAAGAGAATTAAAAAAAATAATAATATTTGGAACATGATGAGAAGGGTTCGTAAGAACAAAAAAAAAAATGCAGATCTGTTCTCTTTGATGACAATAGGTAAAGATTGCTTGTAGGAAGTGTCTCGTTGAGCCAGTATGCATGGTACCACCTCAGGCTCATTCTGATCCAGTACTAACCCTGCATATGGTGCCCATACGTGTCAGAAAAAAACAATCCCACTCCAGACATTTGACGTAAAAACTAGAGAAGGTACGGTTACTTTAGTCCTTTAGTCGTTGTTGACTTTTCACTACTCGGGCACCTGGATACAAGTTGTTCTAGGCTACAACTGAGTTAGCGTAACATGCACCATGTTCAATACATAAAGACGATAAGTTGTAGGGCCTGACATGTGACATTTAACTTGCGTAGAAGACAAGGAGAAACCAGTGGAGGCAGGCAACACATTATTTGCTGGCCCTGTTAGCACATGTCATGGTGCTGAAACCAGAGCAGAGAAGATTAACCTGCTATGAGATGGTGACTGGAGACCATTTTTGTGGAAGGCTTCTGCGGGATGATGGCATTTGTCGAGCTTAAGTACAAGCAACCATCATGGCAGATAACAGCTACAAGAGTGGAAAAGTTTATGAGGAAAGCGCAACAGAATTGAGAGCTGATTTACAAGATGTTGACAAAGTGGATGCTACTACCAAGAGGCAACTTCCGGTTTCTACAGACTCGTGGACGGCTCTCACCACAGTCATATGTACCATCACTTTTCATTTCTCATTTCAGAAGTGGATTTGAAGATTAAGATTACTTCATTGACGATTAAGATGACTTTATTGATCCCGCAAGGGGAAATTCTGTTTTTACACTCTGTTAATCATGCAACACAAACACAAGCTGAAAATATATACATGCAAAAACAGGATCCTATGGACACGTACTAATGGAGAGATGTCAGAGTGACGGAGCTGCCCAAAGTTGGCTATCCAGGAGATCTGTAACGTCTTTGTTTTAGTAAAAAATGTATTTTTAGTAAGTAATTGATTACTTTAATAGAGTATAATATTGAAATTATTGGTGGGAAAAGTCACCTTGTTTTTTCATCTTTGGCATGCTAAGGATGCTCTGTGGACTTTTTCAGACACAACAGCATGCTGCAGAGATGAAAGAGGAAATCAAATCCTGTGTTTTTGATTGTAAAGAAAATTTTGAATCTAGGTCAGGTCATAGTAGCACAGAAATGTGTCAGCCTCTGCAGAGGTGTATGGTTTTCCCCTGCCCACATTCAACCACAGCTCATCTCATTCCCGGATCTCACAGTTTTTCTGCGGCGGTCTTCACAGTTTGAGTGGCACAGACAGACAGACTGCTTTCAATGGATAAACTTTTTTACTGTTGTGTACTAGAACACATTGGCCAAAAGGTTTCCTGTGCAGAAATACGTTCATACATGATTCAAAATAGCTCTGCATGTTATTGGAAACGACTGACATTGCGATATCTTTTCTTTCTACGATATTGCGATACGGAAATACAGAAAATCAATTTTTATGTACATACAGTCTAATGTCTGCATGATATTAAAAAAATTTACAATGTGTGATTAGTTTGTTCGATATTTCATAATGAAGTGCTGTAATTAAACATTTAAGAGTGCACGGTAGCTACATCTCAGTTTTTAAATCTATCCCGGAAGTAGCTCAGTCCGTAGGGACTTGGGATGGGAACAAGTTCTAGTCCAGCTGTGGACCCAAGTATGGCAATTTGTAGCTGGTCAGCCACTTACTGAGCACTGCAGATGTGCCCTTGAGCACGGCACCAAACACCCCCCACCAGCACAAGAGCGCTCCCTGTGGGCAGCCGCTTCACTCTGGCATCTCTCATTAGTCCATAGAATCCTTTGTGCATGTGTGTGTTCCAGCCTATGTGTGTGTAGCATGTCTCAAAAACAGAGTGTAAAATTGAATTTCCCCTCGCGGGATAAATACAGTTTACCTTCTTCATCATCTGCTGTTTAAATGTTTACTCATCTGTTTGCAACATGTCCCTCCTGAATCCTAAAAAGCTGGGGGTTTTAAACACTACACTGGCACCAATTAATCCATCAAACAGGTGAAGTGTTCCCATACTGAGTGAGAAATCATCTCTTCTTTAAACATTGTATTTCTGCACTTTTTAACTTGCATGATACATTTTTAATAAATATCTAACTTTAAACTTGTTATAAAGTATGTTTTTATCTTTGATCTAAAGGTATTTCTTACTTCAACCACTCTACTGTTTGTTCATTTGCTGTGTTAAATTATATTACTCGAAACACTTTTAACTGACCACAGAAGCAGTTTCGATGTGAGAGGAAAACTAGGTTAAATAAACCAAACGAAGGCAACCGACTGACGTGTTTTCCAAAATGTTGGTTACTGATTGGTGACAGTTAGGCAGTAGAAATGACCGAGTGAATTTTTTCTCATTCATCTCAGTAAAAGAGAAAATAAGACTCAAAAGAATATAAAACAATCATAGGAGTAAAAAAAAAAAAAACGTACATTTTCATCGAGTTATCCAATTTAGAAGACGTAAAAAAAAACGAACTGATTTTGATGCTTGTATAAATAGAGATGCCTGTTGAGACCTTTTTCTCACAGATGACTAACATTAACAAAGCAGCAATGGGAAAGTGAGCTGCAGTTATGACACAAGGACACAATAGAGCAATGGCCCTTTGGGCGCCACACCAAAAGACCCGAACAATCATCCTCTGAATAATTCACCTGACCTCTCAGGCCACAGAGCCGCTCCTCCTCTCGTCTTACCCGATAAAATGCTGACATTTTGATTGACCTTTTTTATAGCCTAATAATGTCCTCCCTGTTTCATAAAGAATCCTGCATGGGTCTCATCAGTCCATCAAACACTCCAACTTTGATTTTTGACCCAGATTAAATACATTTTTTGCACTTCAGGGAAAGTATCGCTAACTTACATGACCTTTCAGATCTCCTGCTTGGGTTAAGTTGGGTCCTTGCCAAGAGCACGGCTCAGATGATGGCCATGTTGGTTGTTTGTTGGTCCCATTTACTGAATTAATTCAAAGGATGTAGCCACTGCAATGTCACTCTTTGGTTGTAAAACCCTCTTTTGAACACTTAACACTTTGGTACTCATCATCTCTGTTTTTTGAGGCCTAAAGGGACTATGGTTGTCAAAATGTTGCATTGATACTTTTGGATACCACAGGTTTTAAAACTATTCACTCTCCATTATTTTGATGATCAATAGTATCCAAACGTACAGAATCAGTCATATTTATAACAAAATGTGGGTGTGAGGTAAGGAGAGAGAGCACTGTCTATGTTGCACAGACATGTTGGCAACGTCTTGTAACAGAGGGCTTATGTTTGTGTTGCTGTGGAATCAAAAAACAGGTGTCGATACAGGTATCAATATAGTTTGATTTTTTTTTTTAACCAGAATTGTATATATGTCTAAAAATCTTCTATTATGGCAACCCGAGAAGTGACCATATTTGACCACCAGAACAGCTTGACAGGTTGCCTTGATAGAAAAATTGTTTAGCCACACCCCGAAGCACGTCCCGCTTCATTGTTGATTTCTAACAACACTGAACGGATATTTAAAATCTCAGAATAATAACGCTGGTTTGATGCATTGCATTAATGACTTACGCATTTAAGCGACACTGATGGTGAAAAAGGAGCTAAGAATAATAATTATAATTTCAATTATAAAGCACTTTTTCAAAAACAAGTTACAAAGTGCTTTAACAATAGATTATCTACATAATCACAACTAGGCTACTTCACATATTCCTGGATATTCTATTAAATTGCATCTAAAAAGAAGACCTAACTATTTTCAGGCGATTTTAATGTAGTCCATAGCAGGGCCTATGTTTTCAAATGTGGTGGAATAAGTCTTATAGGCCTGCTTCATTATTAGAAATGGCTAAATAAAGTAAATAACCTCAACAATACAAGATAAAAGACAATACTATCCGATTATCTCTCTTTCTCTGACTAGGAAACACTGCAGGATATGTTTGATTATGAGTCCTTCACTGTCTACCGGAAAACGAAAGTACTCATCATTCATCACTGACAAACTAACAGCCTACAGGCCTATGTACAATTATCTAGGCTACCTGTCATGAGCATCCTCCTCATCTCCTCTCTTACTATGAAGAAAGATGTCGTCATCTTTACCTTCAAGCAAACTCCAGCCAGGACTGCAACCTTCAGCTGTGAGCGAAAACATGAACTAAAATCACGCTTAAGAGAACAAAACGACCCCTGTGCCCTTCAAACATGTATAAATACAATGTAAAAACTATTGGCGGTATAATTCCAGCATCACGGGTGAAAACACGATTCGAGAGAAGTTTAGGAGAAGTTCGCGGAACTAAAAAGCCATGCTAAAACAACAGGGAACTAAAGTTAAGTCGTGGTGTTGTGAAAGCACACAATGAGTTACTAGAAATAATAAAAAAGAAAGTTTAGCAGGGGTGTTTCCTGGACTTTCCAACATTCTTCACCCCCTTTAACTCAGCCTGTCATTCTTTCCGTTACTTTTCTGGTTTTTTTAAAAAGTCCCTGGAGGGCAGCAGAGACAAGAGAGAGAGAGAGAGAGGGAGAGGAGACACCGCTTACTTCAGCTTCCTGTTCACCCGCCTGCCTCTCTCAAGACCTCTCTTCCATCTCTGCCCTTTCTTCACCAAAATCCATCCCAGCATGTAAACCAATCTTCCCCCCTTTAACCCCTTCACCTTGACCTCTAAGCAGTCCGCAAAACAGCGAGAGTAGAAGCGCGTCCTCTCACCTCACGTCCCGTCCGCACGTCCCGGGTGACTGTCCAGGGAATTCAATGCAAGGAAAATCTCAAAACTCCGAGCAGAAACGAGGGCTAATGTTTTCCTCCTGGCTCCCCACCACCCGCCTCTCCTCTTCCCCTCCCTCATGCTCTCCCCTCCTCTATTTCTCTCTACTCCTCCCTTTGTTTGAGAGCGAAGCGTCTCATCGCGCCAGTCAGATAGAAATGAGTTTTTCTTGCGTCAATAAGCGGAAACGTGGGAAAACAGCACGAGCAGTGGCGACACAACAATGACCACTTAATGTGCAACGATTAGTAAGGAGTTGTGGTCTGTATGAGCTCAAATTGATAAACTTTAAAATCAAGTGAAACGCAGTTTATGACACAATTTGTGGATCAGGAAAACATAGACGACTGCAGCCCTCTTAAAGTTAAACTGCTAAATGATTTATAGGTTCATTATTAGACTACTGATGCATAACCTATTGAGACATTTGCAAGCCCAGACTCCTACTAATGATCTTTTTGTTTTTTTGTTTTCTTCTATAGGGCCTATGTTGCTTGTTTGAAAATAATTTTCAGATGTAATGCTTCTTTTCATATAAACAAAGAAAGTATGAGCATATAATCATTACAATCTAAAATTGGTCAATTGTTGATTTGATAAACTGGACCCAAGCTTTAAAATTATTTCTTTAAAGTTATTTAAAAAACAAAGAAATTGCAAAGCCATGAATTTACATTTGGTATTAATAATTAACAATTTAACTAAACCTGCTTGTTTGTATATTTTGTTTTTAAACCCTCATGCTTCTTTGTCAATACGATGGACAGCTGTATTGGTTTTGATTAAATGGTTTCACTTCAGCCACTTTGAGAACATTTGGCTCACTTCTTACACTGCCACCAACTGGGGAGTCATAGTAACTGTATCTAAAATGTCTTCAAAAGCTAGACGACAGACGGGTCAGAAATTCCATGCGACTCAGGTATATCTTGCAAATGCTGCTATTGAAGACCCTCACATGTGATTGTTTTTTGGAACATGAAGTAAAAACTAAGGAGCAATAATACTGTTAAAATTTACATTTCAATAAGACCTGTTAGTTTTTGTATTGAAATATTTCATTTCTTTGTTTATTGCTTTACTTTTATGTCATTTGGATTTCATCAAGTCTGTTTCTTCACACCTCTGACATTACTCTCCTGGTCTTTGCTTCTGTCCTGTTGTGTGTCTTTATGAGTCTCTGCAGTGTCTCTCTTCCCCCCCCCTCCCCTTTCTAGAACGTAATTTATTTATTTTCATATTTTAAATGCTTTACCATAATGAAATCTTGCAATCGTCTTCATGATGAAACTGGATGCTCTCTGGGATGCAGGAGGAGATGTTGTAGGTGTGTGTCTGCAGCTTATGCTTTGTTGGATTCACCACTGTGGTTCAACACAACTAACAGCTCACTATGAAGGTCAGCTTGTTTTTGCTGATGAGATCAATCTTGATGGATGTGGAAACTTAAAACAATAAATTCATTTCCAAACCTTCCGAGACACTTACCACTTTTCTTCTCCCAGTTTTTTCTCCCAGAGGATTTCTAGTACGCCACAGTCAACTTGAGGACTGGGGAAGAGGAGGCAGAACTTTTTTGTAGCTGATCTCCATCCATCGGGATCCATCAACAGACATTTATCATCTACACAGACAAACCCAGGTGTATAGACCGTATTTGATAGTGTGAGCTCAAGGAGGTCACCACAATTTTTGGTGTTTGCAGGCAAACCTTTTCAGGGAAAGAACAGTTTCAGAAGAAGTTAGTTGGAGAACTACAGAGGCTTTATAGGCTGACTAACAGATATCAATAAAAACAATAAGACTGCTGCAGCTTTGGTAACAGGAGCAAAGGATGAAGAGAGAGTGGAGCACAAGAGGAGTCAAACGGTTTCAGTAAATTCAAATGGTTGGATTAACGTGCAGCTGGGCTGGATAAACAGAGGCCAGGCTTTTTTTGCGCGCTGATCTTGAAGGCCGACGACAAAAGAATGTGAACAGGTCAATGACAGGAGACAAGAAGGACTACAGCTTATGTGACAGAAAAGCTGGGCTGTTAGAGGAGTGTGAGGTCACATTAGAGTTCTAATAATGCTGAAACCAGGAGCAGATATAGTGAAGTGGAGGTGAGTGTGTTTGTTCTTAAAGGCATTGTTTTGTGTATTTAATGGCTGATTGAACACTTTCAGGCAGCAGCTTTGTGGACCAAGGGGCAGGATGATGTTGGGAGAGGAAGAGATCTTTTCAGAAAGGCAGGAGGAAGGTGGGCAGCTTCTGTTGTTTGAGCTATAACTATGTTTTTTTTGTAATGAGCACAACGAGCACCCAAACCTGTTTGAGGAGACCATCAACAGTGGATCACAGGGTTTTGTCAGGCTATTCTTAGAGGAGGAGCATGGACATTCAGGGCAGATTAATATCAGTAATGGAGGGTACTTTTTAGGCACTAACATGTGTTTTCTTCAGAGAAGGACTCTACATACAGGCAGGAAAGTGTTTGTCGCCAATTGTAAAATCTATCAACCGCACAGGTAGCCAAGCCCTAAAGCACTCCTTGCTTTTTGCTGTTTCACACCAAATGTTCATAATTTACAAAATGAAAATCCTGCTGTATTCAAGAAGACTGGAACTTGACAAGTCTGATCATTCGCTCATTTGGAAAATGTTCACTGAGGATATAAATAAACTGAGAAGTGGGGTCATTTTCCCATCTGATTTGAACTGTTTTTAAGACAGTAGTCTCCCTCTGCTGGCTATGAGACATTATGCAGGTTAAAAACGTTCACAAACCAGAAGCTTTATCCACCTCATGTTCATTTGATCTGTAATCAAAAGTGCATCAAGAAATTTTATCAAAAGTTAAAAATGAGGAAAGGGCAGGTCTCACACATGCAACAAAAAATAATTTAGATTAAAGTACATTTTTGAATAAAATTAAAACAGTCAGTTTTTAATGAAAATGTTAAACAACCAATGACTAATACATCTACAACTGCCTTAGTAAATACAAAAATAAATATTTATAAAATAATATATTATGTAAATATAACCACTTTTGGGGATAGTTATTTAAAAAAGATTACGGCATGAATCTCAGTTCTTCAATGAAATCATTGCTTTTCATAATTACTTCAAGATACAGTCACATTTTTTAGAAAAAAAATGATTATGTCATAGTGAGAAAAGTTCAGAAAAGTTAAAAAAAAAAAAAAAAAAACACACACACACACGTACGTACGCAAGCGCACACACTGACACACACACACAGATTTAATCACTTCCAGTCACAAACAAACTCTTCCTTCGTGGTTCTTTTTAAATCAAAAATCCTTCATTCATTGAGCCTTTCATTTGTAAACTTTCATTGTACATTTAACTTGATTACCTGGAATTTAGAGTCAGTTATTGTGATTAACAGTTTTGTGTTGTTTCTGTCACATTTTACAATTATTTTTTATTTTGTTTAATTTCTGGCATATGGGCATATGGGTTAATTTGAAATAAACACAAGATACTTCTGCCTTAAAGGATATTCTAAAAGGAACGTCACAGGTTTCTCAAACAATCAGTGTATCCTAATCACCACCAGGGGGCGAAAGAGGAGCATAAGTACAACAAGTGACGCTTTTTATTTAGTTTAATAACTTTATCAGAACAAAAATGAACTGTGTAAAGGATATAGCCTACTTATTTCATCATATTTCATCATAGTGTTTAAAATTGTATAAAAATATTGCTTTCTTTTTCGAGATTAAATTCAGAGACCCTTAGTAACCAAGTAGCCTTTACCTTTCTGATCTCTTTCATGTATACAAAAGTTTGTACTTATGCATTAAGAAAACATTTTGTTTACTACAAGTCAATTTGAGTTGCTTTTGAATAAAAAAAAAACATTAAATCCAAATGTTTAAGTACTTCTTCTAAATCTAAATTCTTTATCTGCAATTATGAATAAAGTATGAAACATTCAAATAACTTAATTGAATACTCTTCTATAATCGTGTTATCAAAATGGATCATCGAGACTTACAACATACTTTAACTGTGAACAAGTAATGAGCGAACTACAGCAAGAACGGACACAGTCCACCTTAAATGAAAATATACCAGTCTAGCTTAAAACTTATATTTCAGGGGGGCTCGGTCAAGCTCTTTAAGTGACGTTTCCTCTTGTGATTGGCTGCAACTTCGAGGTTTTAGCTGGTATGCAGATGAGAGGGGTGGGCGCGTGGAAACTAGTAGGTGACGTCAGTTCCCCCGTTCACAGAGAGCGAAACAAACATGGCGATAGACTCGAGTGGACGGAGGTTTACGCTTACTTTTTTCGTGTTTTCTTGTGTTTTTGCGGGCAGGGAAGCCGAGGCGGCCTTTTCGGAGACACGAACCCCCCCTCGGATACTGGGCTACCGGCTGGAGGAGAGCGACACGCCGGCAGAGACCTCCGAGAAAGGGGTTATTCAGGTGACCGAGGGGAGTAAAATCACCCTCCTCAGGTTCTATGGGCTCCACTTGTCCCCGGAATGCTCGAAGATCGTCGGCTTCACGGAACTTTACTCCAGCGATAAAGAGGATGACGATTTCGGCGCCATCAGTCTACCATTTAATAGGACTTGTCCCGAAATCACGAAGGATGTAGTGGTGAAGGGGTCCATGGATGTGCGAAACCAGAACACCTCCGGGCTGGTCAGCGTCCACATCAAGCAGCTCCGCAAGAGCGAGATGGTGAAGGTGTTCGGCTTGTGCATCCAGGACCCCCAGGACAAGGAGTGGTACCTGCTGGACGACAAAGACGGCAGACTGCGGGTGGTGGAGGAGAAAAAGTCCCTGCTCCCCGTGTGGCTACAGGTGATCCTCATCTCCTTCCTGCTCGTGCTGTCCGGTATGTTCAGCGGGCTCAACCTGGGGCTGATGGCGTTGGACCCGATGGAGCTGCGCATCGTGCAGAGCTGCGGCACCGAGAAGGAGAAGAAGTACGCGCGGAAGATCGAGCCCATCCGCAGGAAGGGGAACTATCTCCTGTGCTCGCTGCTCCTAGGCAACGTCCTGGTCAACACCACCCTCACCATCCTCCTGGACGACCTGATCGGCTCGGGGCTGGGCGCTGTGGTCGCCTCCACGGTGGGCATCGTTATTTTCGGGGAGATCGTCCCGCAGGCGCTGTGCTCCCGACACGGCCTCGCAGTTGGAGCGAACACCATCATGGTCACCAAGTTGTTCATGCTGTTGACTTTCCCGTTGTCGTGGCCCATCAGTAAGCTCCTGGACTTCGTGCTGGGTCAGGAGATCGGCACCGTGTACAACCGGGAGAAGCTGGTGGAGATGCTGAAGGTCACCGAGCCTTACAACGACCTGGTGAAGGAGGAGCTCAACATGATCCAAGGCGCGCTGGAGCTCAGGACCAAAACCGTGGAGGGTGTCATGACAGCAATCGGCGACTGCTTCATGATACACAGCGACGCTGTTCTGGACTTCAATACCATGTCCGAGATCATGGAGAGCGGGTACACCAGGATACCTGTGTACGAGACCGAGAGGTCCAACATCGTGGACATCCTTTATGTCAAGGACCTGGCCTTCGTGGACCCGGACGACTGCACCACCCTCAAGACCATAACCAAGTTCTACAACCATCCGGTCCACTTTGTGTTTCACGACACCAAGCTGGACTCCATGCTGGAGGAGTTCAAGAAAGGTTTGTGTGAAATGTGTGACACCCGAGTCCTCAAATGACCTCTGTTGTTGTCAGTGACAGGCGAGAAGGAATTTGAGAGCACTGAGAGTCGGGCTGCAACAATTTCCCAAAAGGTACAAACATCTCACCTGTAGGAAAAAGCGAAAGTTATTTTTTTTGAGACTTGAGATTGGGTTAGAGTTTGCTTCACTAAAAGTAACAATTTTAAGAAGCATTTCATGTCAAATTAGTTGTTAAATATGAATCATTTACTAATAACTGGTTGCTGTCGTGCAGGTATAATGGCCATAATGTTCTTGATTTACACAAATAACAACACAAGTGCCGGATTCTTTCCCTTCGTTATTAAAGCCAATTTTGATACGCAGAACACTTTATTATCGATGTTTATTCAGCCTGAGCGGTCAGGCTGTGTTTATAAGGTTATAGCAGAGCAAGACCTTTGAGCTCTTTGAGGTGTAGGCAAGGCACCAATGACCAGTTATGATTGAATTTATTCTGACTGTAACACAAAGCATCAAAAGCACCCCAAAGTATTAAGTGTTGTTTTGTTTCCATTGGCAAACACAGTCTGTGTATCCCATCCTTCTTTTATTAGTTCCTTTCTTTTTGCTAAAATTATTAAATAGACTTACTTTCAAAGCATATTCTTAGTGTACGGACTGTCTTCTAACAGATTATATACATTTGGCTAAGTGCAAAATACATGCTCGAAAGCTGCGTTTAAACATTATTGAACAGCATGACAATTAAATATCG
Organism: Labrus bergylta; assembly: GCF_963930695.1. Classification (NCBI taxonomy): domain Eukaryota; kingdom Metazoa; phylum Chordata; class Actinopteri; order Labriformes; family Labridae; genus Labrus; species Labrus bergylta. The sequence continues at coordinate 18,234,804 of NC_089196.1, forward strand.
TTGAGCTGCAGAGAAACCATAACAACATTCTCAACATGTTGGCCCCATAATGTGCAGACCCGCTATCTCAGAATCAGAATCGGGTTTTATTGTCGAGTACATTTACACTTACAAGGAATTTGACTTGGTGTATTGGTGCAAAACAATTAACAAGGAAATAACGCAGAACTAGCAACAACTTAAATAATACAGTGTAATAAGCTATTACAATATATAAAATAGAATTTAAAAATGTAAGATATACAATATAAAAAACACAAAATGTACAAAAAGTGCAATGTAGGAGCTGTAACGCATAAAGAACAGTCTCACAACAACACAACAATCTCACAATGAAACAGACATTACACAGCTTTGTTTGCATCATGTCTTTTATTAGGAGGCTGCGTCTGTCTGCCAGACTAATTTGTGTTTGGAGCGTTTGATATCAAAGATGTATTAGTTTTAGATTTCAAGCTGGTGTTAGGCTGGAAGCCTTTTCTCTTAGAGCAGGAGAGATACTCAATCGAGTTTCCATCCAAGAGCCTGGAGACATTTTTGGTTAAAACAAGAGATTTGTTTTATTACAGTTGGAAGTATAAACAGCACTAAACCACATTAGGGGAAAAGTGTTGTTAAAGTTGTTTTTTCTGATAACCCCAGACAGGTTTGTGATATCAAAAACCCTTCCCGCTTTCGCATCTGCTGTACACCCTGCTGCCTTTCCTCTTTCAACACACTCGCACATGCACAACAAAAACACACACACACACACATGCAAAGTCCCTTTCTCAGGAGGACGCACACACACTGACGCCATCCCCCGCAGGGATTTATTTTTCCTCTCTCAGGGATCTTGTCTCAAGGTCACAGACAGTAGAGAGACAACCCCCCCCCTCCCCCCTCCCCTCCCCTCCCCAAACACACACTCACACTTTCTGTTTATCAGAGCACAGTGAGTAAGGAGTGATCTCCTCTCTGTCTTTGTTGCAGTATCCGTATCCTACTGTAAGTTGTAGTAATGAAGGATTACTTTGACTTAACTTAGTTGGCAGCCTCTGCACCATGTTTTTGTAAGATGTTGCCTCACAGAGTATCTTGATTCCAGTCGTGTACTGTCACTCTGCACAGGTCTCAGATCAGCTTCTGTTGACTGTGTTTGGAGGTGTTGTGGTGATGGTGCTGGTGTTGGTGTGGTGTGACATTTGGCTAAGAAATGGCACTGCAGCTCATCCAAGTAGGCTTGGCTGGTGGGAGGGTTGGCAACAAGCTTCAGCACCTGGGCGCGCACACACACACACACACACACACACACACACACACACACACACACACACACACACACACACACACACACACACCATTTTTGAAGACCATAGCAATATAATAAACATTTGACGAGAATTGTTTAATTGAAGAATATGGCGTTGCTACACAGAATCATGTGGAATACTGCACTTTTTTTTAACTTTTGAAATTTGCTCAGTGAAATTTAGACTGCAGGTCCTCAGGTTTTGTTTCATTATTGGAAGGTATCACAGATTAATTATCTCCTCGATGGGAGTCGAAGTGATTTTTTTTTTTTTACATCAGAAATTAAATTGCAGTATTTATTCTGGATGCAATGTCTTGAACATATCAACAATCCCTGTCTCTACATTCACTGACTCACAGATTTTAAGGCAGGTTCTGGATTATGAGTGTGTGTGCGTGTTGATTGCTGCTCCACTGTCAGATAATGAAGTGTGAGAGGGAACTGTTGGTGACTGATGACACAGTTTTAAAGGTAACATTGTCATAACTACTGTGGTATTATTCTGGAAGGTTAAATTATTACATTATGTAAATATTCTTATGGTAAACCTCAAAGGAAATTAAGTGAGGAGAGGATAATCTTAATATTAGTTTCCACTTTGAACCCATGAAAATTCATATATCTATGTTTGGGCGGCACTTATTGTGCAAAGGAGGGCCTGAACATAAGTTCAATACAGGCTGATGATGTGGAACTGTGATTAGTAATGTAACCTTAAAGTCTAACGTAGCTGCATGTGAGTACAGATTATATCTACTTCCTGTCGTTCCTCTCCCATGTGCTCATCTACAGATCAGTTGATTTCTTCTTGAGCTCCTCTGACACACAAGGGGAGAGATTTTTATTAAGGGTCTAATTAAACTGAAAAAAAGGCCAGTGTAAACATATAAGTAAAAACAGACAATAAACAAGAGATTGATTCCTAAAGAAAAAGCAAGAGCTCACTGATGCCCACAGAAGCAAGCTTTCTTTCAGTGTTAAAACATTTTAACCACGTCAGCTTCCACGCTGTGATCGTGATGATGTGGTAACCTACAGGTTTACTTCGCCACCAACCCCCTGCCTCCTCTATGAGCCAACTTGCCACATACAGCTCAAGTTCCTTTCTTCTGCAGCTTAGCATCCGCTTCCACAGTGATGGCATCCAGCAGTGTGTGTGTGTGTGTGTGTGCGGTAACTTTAGGACATACGCAACATTATTAGATCTACTCTGTCAGCTCAAGATTGTAGCTGTTTACCCTTAAGAGTCCCACTGTATACTCTGACATTTTATCCCTCCCGCTGTGTGTTTGTGTGTGTGACCTTCAAGATGGACTAAGCTGTGACCTTATTAGACTACATGAAAATTTAATGACACACTGATTGGCAGGAAATAGTAACAGCAGACATCAAATAAAATGAGAATTCATGCAAGACGGGTAACTTTTAGTTATATAAGTATTCATTTAGGATAGATGATTAAAATTATTTGTACAACTTGTAGAACAAGGATATGAGTTAAGTATTCTGTGATAACCAGGAAGGAGGTTTGACTCATGAATCACTTGTTATATAGAAAACACGCAAACACAAGTGCAGCATGAACTGGAGGCACAAAGTGCTCTGAACATAAACGTATTGTCTTGTATTTTAGCTGGCTGAAAAAATACCATCATAAGAAAAAACACATTAAAGTGAATACGTTTCCTTTGTAATATTATTGTTTGACCATTTTACCTGTTTATTGATAGTCATAATAAAGAAGGTGCAGATTCACATTGGTGTCGTATAGACGAGAGACAAACAATTTTTCTTTAGTGTTCAATATCCAGGAAGGTCAGCATATTTTAGTCATAATGATTATTAAATATCTGAGTTCCCAAAAAAAAGCAAAAGTAACAGGTTTCAGCCTGATAAATACATTTTATATTCATGTTTTTTTTTCCTCCTTTGCTATATTTTAAACACCTTGTTGGGCAAATAAAATCATTTTTAGTACAGCTGAGCTGCTGCTCCTAAGGATTGAGCAAATCAAAATCATCAGTTTGGAAGATCCAGAGTCCTTTTTGACAGTTAATATGTCTTCACTGTTGTAGATTTTTTTTTATTTACCCATACAGAGGTTCTTACCTGGGCCAAGTTATCAACAGAGATGTCCCCCTTCTCATAAACAAAAAACATCCTGTGATCACAACTGATTAAAAAAAAATGAATTAAGCATTTCTATTTTAAAAATCAGCATATACTCTTTACTTTACGCTGCTACTAACTTTAGTTCAGAACTTTTAAAAATGTTTTTGTGATTTTAAACACCAGGTTAAAACTCTAATGGAAATTCCACCACTTTTCATATAATCATTTGTGGAATAATTTAAGGGTACAATTTGCACAAAAAAAGGGGAAAACTAATTTCTTTTATCTCTGTACTGATCAGTCAAATCTGAATTGACTGAAAAATTCAGAGTAGATTTTTCTCTCTATTTGGAGAATGATCCACAGATTTATTGACAATGAATGTTGCATGTTGTGTACCATCAGTTGAAAGCATTATACTGTATCTATTACAATATTTAAAATTACGTTGGACTAGCTGTGGGTTCGTGGGCAGGTGTGGTTCTTTCAGACTAATCACTTGTTGAACTTTGAGCCTCTCAGGAAATGAACCAGCTTGTGTTTAGTTTGTGGTTGTCTGGAGCGTCGGCATTGTCTGCAGTTAATCACTTATCTGTTCAGCCCAGCCGGCCTTCAGGACCACGTTCTGTGTGCTAGCGTTCCATGACCGTTAGGTAGCTTTATGTATACCTTTAAACTAGACTTTATCTCTATGCATTATCATACCGTAACACACTGTATGCAAGTTATCTTCATGAAATACTAGAGCTGTAGAAACATATTATTAGACGACTCTTTAAAAATCTCTCTCTTTCTCAAATTACATTGGTTTACTCTTTTTGATGTTAACATATCTATGAACTTATCTTTAAAATCATAAAAAAAACACAGAATCACAGGTTTGTTGTAAATAGTATATTTTAATAATCCACAATCATGATCTAACTAGACAGGCTAAAAATCAGCATCTTCCTGTGTAGAAAACATCCCATGGTCAGCTCTCCAACAAAGATAAGGAAGTCAATTTGGAGCAGTAGTGAACACTTTATTGTTGGTTATTACATGGTACCACCTTTTTTATATTCTTGTTAGACTGGTAGGTTCACCCAGTTACAGTTGTACAGACCCCGCCTACCAGGCAGGACCTGAAGGGAGACACAGAACACCAGCAGCAGCCTGAAGCAGGTCTCGAGCCTATTGAGGCTGAGCCTGTCACAACTCAGTCATGTGTTCTTGTGAAAGACTGACCTGAGTGACCTTTGAACTCTGCACACACACACACACACACGTGAAATGAGCACACTTCTGCTCACAGTCTTCATAACGCTTAACTTGTGACACTCTCTCCTTGAAAAGACTCAGAACTTAACCCTGAATAAAACCGGACCTTAACCTGTGGCCCAACTGGAACTGACAAGACTCTCTAAGAAGCATGTTAAGTTTTGTTTTTGTCTCTCTAAGCATGAAATAACATAGTTTTACAACTTTGAGTGGAAGATTATTCAGTCCGAGCCTGATAAGTGCTGCCAAAGGGTAGACCTGAATAACAGTATAATAATGGGTGTGTGTCCCTCTCGTGCACTCTGCCCTCTACGTCTACCTCCAGTTATCCTGTTGCTTCCTGCAGTCTGCCCTATCTTTGTTTTTGTGCTGTCTGTCTAGGTAAGAGGAGTTTCAGTCACTCTTCAGGTGGAACAATACCAGTTCTCATTATTAGTGAATTTAAAAATCTAACTTGTGTAGAAAGCTGTTATTATGTAAGAACAGAGCGTGTTCATGTTTGGGCTGGGGGTGCTCCAGTAAAGTTAAAACAAGTGAGGACTAACAAAATAAGAATCTTCCAGATGAATCAAGAATTATTAAACACAAGCCCACATGAATCATAATAATTCAATTAAATCACAGTAATTGTTTTTTGGGGGGGTTTTCTGGACTCTTATTGTAGAGTTTTCATGTGAGAAATAAGGAAAGAACAGTGGTTGGTATTGGTTTCACATTAAGGCCCTGACACACCAAGGAGATCGTCGGCCGTTGGTCCCAGTTGAACCGTTGGTCCCAGTTGAACCGTTGGTCCCAGTTGAACTGTTGGTGAGCGGTCGTCGCCTTAGTTTTTTGTACCTTCTCTGCCCCTGTCGGCCTTTTTTCAGATGATTCGACATGGGTTCCTGAAAGCCCCTTGAGCTGGTCTAAAACCAGCCTTTTCCAGTCAATGTTCTGCATCCCTGATTCAAAAGCCCTTTCACTAGTTGACTACAAAGTCGGATGATTATTTTATCTCCTGAAATGGGTTCAGTGCCAGCTGAGAAAAAAACAACTCAACAGTTGTCTGTTGCTATTTTTAGGCTGTAAAGCATGTTTCTCACAACAAGTACATTTATTTTTGGGGTTCTGCGAGAGTTTGAAATATTTGAAGACAAATCCTTGACCGAGAAAGATCGTTGGGTAATGAAAATAGTCATTGAGATTGATGGATTGTCTCCGTCTTTCCTACTAAAACAGGAAATATAAATCTAAACTCTGAAAAGACAAACTAACAATACCAAAACACATTATTTGTCATTATATGGATACAATTCATGTGTAAGGAAACATCAAGTTTGAAGTAAACATTGCTTTTATAACATTGTGCAGCAAAATGTAAGCATTTTGCAGCTATTGTAAACAGCCATCAAACTGATAGGCATATCATGTGTGAACTTGCTCCTAACATACGACATTTTAACATAGAATTGAATGCTAGATTGGCACTGCATTATCTCCTTTGTCACAGATTTATTCTCTGAGAGATCGTGTGGGACAAAATGTCATTACAGTCGGCGATATATTGTCATCCTGACTAATGTGATACCAGTATCTAATGGCAAACAAAGATATATTATATTAAAAAAAAAAGTATTCTTCCATCAATCAGATATCGTGTCACCTCTTTAGATGATTTTCTTGCAATCTATCACTTATTGCAGAATCATGGTATCATGAAATTAAAGTTAACGTGGGCCTTGTGTCACGTACAGTATCACATTGTGAGTTACCCTGCGATTCCTGCTCCCTACAATAACCATCATTTTACAGCCTTTGAGGTACTTTTGTTGTCTAGTAATCACATGACAGTCGATCCTTTTTTATGAATGACATGCCTATAAAAGACAATCATTCCTTTATTCATGTATCTGTGCTGGACTGGCTCCAAACATGCTAGCATGTCTACAAAATCACTCATGTGGCCTCATGCAATCAGCAGATGGAAATTACAAGCTTTCTTATCAGCCTCCCTCTTTACTCTCTTTTCCTGTCCCTCTGTTGCTGGTCCAAGTGCTGATGGTGCAGCTGCAGTCCTCTCAACTTCTACTAAGTGTGTATGTTTGGTCTGTTTGTCACATCAACACTTCCACACGGTGTGTCATAATGATGTCAGTCAGCAAAAGAAAGACCAGCTCAGCAAAAGAGACTTGATGTCTCAAACACGAGAACACGGCACACTGAGCTGCTTCGTCTTTTAATATGAGCTAAGATTCTTCTAAACATAATTTTAAAACAATACCTGGGCACACAGTTTAGTTGGGGGGGAAAAAGCAATTTGAGCGGGTCACTTTTGTCTCTTTACAGACCAAGACCCAAAGACAAAATATTTAAGATGTTGACACCAGCAAATTGTTAATCTAGCATCAAAAAAGTTGTCAGTATCTTGTCTTTTATTTATCTCCAGCTCTCGACACGGGTTCGGGAAAGCCCCTTGAGCCTGACGCTGTAGTTTGCTGCTCTCACCCATTAGTGCGGTTTCTCTTTATTTGTCGCATCCGCATCTACTTTTCTTTTGACACAAAAAACCAAGGGCTGACAACGCCAGTGCCATTTTACACGCAGACACAAACACTTGAAGGAATCTTGGTGTTCATGCGTTACTTTTAAAGGAAAGGGATCCTTAAATGACTTCTTTCCCTGATTTCCGACTATCCACTATCCTATCCTATGCGATATTTTTCATCCATTAGATGTCGCCCTTGAGCACCAGCATGAAACCAAAACAACTTGCGGTGCATTGTTGTGTTAGCATGCTAATGCTAGCGATCTTTATTATGCTCGTATCTTCACTGCATGTTAATTTACCCGAAATGAGCGTGATCTAGAAACACAGTTAAGCAGTGAGTACAGTATGTTATTCTTCTTTTCTCTAGTCCCTCAATTAAACGACTTTTATTCGCGAGGGGAGGAGTCAGCCGCCGTCCAGGCGATGTAAACAAAGTGAAGATAGGACTCGGAAAACTCGGAAAACATCACAGACAGTGGGACTCGTGTGTTACACACATTGTAGACAGTCATGACTCTCAGAGTTATTTTCAGAGGATAAACTTGATTTCTATTACATTTAAGTGTGAAAAATCGCATATAAAGCCTTTAAGGGGTTGACCTGTCCCACACAACATGCCTGTTTTTGTTATTACTCTGTTCAAGCAAGTGTCAGTGTGTACGAGTGCAGTGTGCATATTTGCGTCTGCGCATTGTTGTTTCCTCCCCACTCAGTGGTCATGTTTTGCAGTCAGTGGTTGTGGTCAGTGCTGCTGATATGTGTCGGTCCGACTGTGCGTGGGTGGTATGCGTGTGGCATTCCTTTCCCATACAGACACATCACGCTCCCCCTCGTCCTTTTGTCGCCGATGTTTCATGTCAACAAACAGGCCGGCTCGCACGGCTGGTGCGGGAGAGCAAAAGGGCAGGGAAACGGGGAAGGTCACCCGACTTGCTGGGAATATCTGTGTTTGTGTGCATGTGTGTTTGTGTCTGATGAAGAGCACTAACTCACCGTTTAAATTCAATTCATGATCAAACATTACTAACGAAAGAAGGAATATCTTCACATGTTTAAACTAAAAGGATCGAACACACAAACACAATCTTGTGTAATTAAACCTCCTATGAAGCTGTGAAATCTCATGGGTAGAAAAGTGTGATTCATTTGCTGGTTGAGATTGTGTATTGTTCCTTAAAAAGAGATGCCGCAGCCTGAAGCTCAACAGCGTTGAGCGTTTGTGATAAAGGTTAACGTGTTTCTCGGTTCCTGTTTTGATAAGTTGTACTTCTCTCTCAGCGCTCTGTAAGTTTGTTGGGGCTTTATGTGGAGAAGAAAAAAAATCTGCTGTTGAACCATTTGTTAAGCACAGAATGTCGGCTATGAGCATAAAGAACATAATAAACAATAATTAATCCTTCATAAGAGTTATCAGACAATTCTTTAAACAATAATCATGAGAAACATACTGTATGAGCTAATGCATTGAGGGCCTTTGTGTGTGTGTACCCATTTGTGGGTGTGTTTATGGATCTGCACACACATTTGGTGATCTATTTACGCATTAACAAGCAGTTTTGATCCAATAACATCTCAATAGGATACACTTTGAATCTGATTATATACAAGCCAAGGCAGTTAAGTCATATTCCTGTATGACAAGCACTGTGGTTGCATAGTTTGAAACAGAAATGATTGTACTTTAATATATACAGTATGCAGTAAACATTCCTCTTTATAGTTTAACTACCTATATTCAGCTTGAAATAATAGTTTGATCTCCCATTACCTACATGTTGTTTCTCCAGGAATACACCACTTCCTTTTATGTGTGTGAAAAGACACAATTAAAGGATAAATAAAAAGTGAAGTGAAAATAAAGGTATGTGTAGTTTTTAAGTTTTTCTTTTAGTATTTCTCTTTTTCTCGGGGTGGCAGTAGCTCAGTCTGTAGGGACTTGGGTTAGGAACTGTGAGGGTCGCTGGTTCAACTAAGATACTAAGGTACTAAGATCCCAATTAAAGAGTACTAAATTGCGTGTTCGTTTCAACAAACTGCACGTTTGGTTGGTGGGCATTTTGCGGGTGCTCTGCTAAGAAAATTTGCGTGAATGACACCAGGTGCAAACCTTGTGGAGGCGGTAGTACTTAAGTTAGGTTTTTGGGGGCGCTGGTGGCGCAGTGGTTAGTGCGCGCGCCCCATGTATGGAGGCTGTAGCCTCAAGCGGGCGGCCCGGGCTCACATCCCACCTGTGGCTTCCCTCCCGCATGTCATTCCCCACTCTCTCTCCCTGATTTCCGACTCTACACTGTCCTATCTCTCCATTAAAGGCATAAAAAGCCCAAAAATAAATCTTAAAAAAAAAAAGTTAAGTTTTTGCGTGTTCTACTGGTTTAAGTCATGGAGAGTTTGGACGGAAAGCAGGATGACTGCAAGTGCAAAATAGGGATCAGTGGAAGAGACATTAAACGTACAGTATTTTCGAGTCATAGCAGATAAAATTGAATATTACAAAAAGAAAATTTGGCTTATAAGAAAATCTTGACATTGAACAGGGCCTCTCTTTTCTTCCCGCCATCTTTTGAAGATGAATTGTCATACATTGCGCAGAAGGTGCGAGCTGTCTCCTCTGTGGCGCTCAGGCACGACACTCCCCCCATCCAAGTGTAGCAGCAGCGGGCTTTAGAGGGAGGAGACGCACGCATTATGGAGAGGAGCGCACCAGATCTGTATGCCTTCTTTGATCGTGCTTATGCCTCCTCCTAACTTTAATAACAGCAGCCTGTTGTGCGTAACGCTGGAATCCTGGGTTAGCACGTTCTTTTCAAAGGTGATAAATACAGACACCGTCACAATCACAGCAAATTTTGCCAGGCTTGGTAAATCGCAACGCGTGTACTAACTTTCATTCATTAAGGCAAACGTACTAAATTGACAATGCGTGTTGTTTTGCTCATATGAAAGACGCAATCCTTCCTGCGCGCCGTTAGTAGATCAGATAGCACTTTTTTTTTGCTGGTGGTATCAAGTTTGCACACGTTTTAAGACACGCAAACCTTTAGTAAATCAGGCCCAGAATGTAAACCAGAATTTCCCTCAGGGCTTAATAAAGTATTTTAAAATCAAATCAAAAATCTAAATTAAATGAAAGTTCTTGTCAAATAGAAAGCTTGAAACCACACATATATTCTAAAAAGCATAGCCAGGAGTAGTTGGTAAAATATAAGTTCTCTTAAGAGTGTTAATGTGAGACCTCTTGATGAACTTAGGAGGGAACAGTGTCAGCCTTTTTAGAGACCCATCCCTGTCACTTTAGCTTTCACTCTGGAGAGAAGGTGAGTGATGGAGGGATGGAGTTTACAAAAGGAATACTCTCGTGTCACATCAGATACTCAGATTGATGTTTGACAGCTTTTCGGATTTGTGTGTGTGTGTGTGTGTGAGCTCGAGGTGAGTGTGCTGCATCAGGACAAACAAACAAACGCATCTCGCATGGAAATCCGCAGCTGCAGATGCACAGGAGCAGGCTGACTTTGTGGGTTTTCTAATTGTAGACTCAGCTGATATAGGTCAGACACTGAATGCATGACGAGGCCTGTGCATGGCTTCCTCGTACAGTTTGTGTGTGTTTATGTGTGTTTGCCCTTGTGTGTCCAATGGAGTCAATATAGACACTCAAGTGACTCCTCAGTAACTGGGGGTAAGTATGTCCCCTGGGGTCCTACTTCCTCTGAAATATTGACTCAGCACCGCAGGGAGAGGTCACACACACACACACACACACACACACACACACACACACACACACACACACACACACACACACACACACACACAGAGTTTCTTTTCCATGACACGATGTCTCTATTTCTGTTTCTACAGAGGTCTTGTGTGGAATCAACAATGTTAAGCTAATGAGTAATGTTCTCAAAGGGTTCTAATGGTGGGACACTGTTGACTCATGCTTTTGTCTGGAGGAAATAATGAAATCATATCCTTCTTAGTTATGTGATGTCATTCCAAGGAAACCACATTTTTGGGTAGGAGATGAAACAAGTTCCCGTTGCCAAAATCTGTCAAAAAATTAAGCAGTACTTAGTTTCGGCTGGGGTTCCTGGTTGAAATGCTGTGTTCCTGTAAAAGTGTCCTTGTTCGAAGGAAAAATTCCTGCAATGTGCCAAATGTGTCTTGAAAATAAACCACTTCGTTTTGATCAAATGAAATGCACTTGCCATATTGTCAGACATTTTCTAGACTAAATGAATGGATTATCTGAAAAATGTCCCAGAAAAATAAGTTTATACAAAAAAAAACATCAAACCTCATGCAGTGATAAGAATAGTTTGGACCTTGTTTTGCTGGTCATTGTGCCAAAAATGTATATCCAGGCTTACTCAACCCTCATTTCCAGACCTAAACATCTCAAGACTAAATATACAGTCCATCACCCGCCTGCCTCTACCGAGGTATCTCAGGACATCACAGACTGTCACTGTGAAGCCAGCCTCGTTGGAAATACATTCCTCTGCTCTATATATGTAGATAAACTAGGCAAGGTCGAAACTAAGAGCGGTTGAGTGTGTTTGTGTTGTAATGGGCAGGCATCAAGGACACACGCTCGCACAAAGACAGCCACTTAAAGCCTCTGGTCTTCTTTTTAATCGTTTGTCATATGAGCTCTTTGTAAATCCCATTGATCTCTTGCTCTCATTTTGGAAACAAACAGTTGATGAATCCTCTACCATCTCTTTTTCTCTCTTGTTTTGTTCCTTATCATGATCTAGTACCTTGTGGTTGCAGGCTAGAATGACAATGAAAAGTGTACCGAATGAATGAATGAACATTTATTTATTTTCATGTCAGGTCATTTACATGACCCATCCCACATTATTATTCTAACACATTGCCCGAGAGTCAATCAAAATGTTTCAGCATGTCATTTAGCCAACATCACAACAGCACCATTAAAATGAACCATCCTCCAAATGATAACAATAATGTGATACCCTTCACAGATGCTGTTTTTTTTAACCAAAATGAAAGACAACTAAATTACATAGCCCTCAACAATCTTGCAAATTGAAACAAATCTCTTGATATTGGCATGTCTGTCAGAGAGAGAGAGTCTATTTTAGACCAGTTGTTGCATGTGAACCCTCATACAGGCTCTGAGTTGTCTGGATTGAAGAGGAGAAAATGTAATGTAACACCCTTGGCCAAAGTCCAGACCCAATCCCAACAGGAACTACCCATACACATTAACAGGCTGTATGTGGTGCAAGCACAAAGAGTGGGCTGATGGGTGAATGTTAGAAAAGACCGCTATCAGATAGATATCCATCACGATATGATTGTTTGTCATAATGAGGGACTTAGCAAAGGTTTGTGTAAGGTAGAGCATACAAAGAAAAGCTGAGGTGTGTTGACAATATGAAGTGACAACTGTGTAGTTTTATTTTGAAGGAACATGCAGAATACAGCTGCGAGTGTTTTTAGAGAACAGCTCCAAAAAGCTCCAAAAGAAATGTATTAAGTAATTTACTTTTCATTTTCAGTGTATTTGTAGTTCCGGACTGATCCTTCTGGGTGCCGTTTATAGAGAAAAATGTTTCCAATAGTTGAGATTACAATCTTTTGCTTCTCTGGATCGTCATGAAAAATCAACATGTCAGGAAATGTTGGCATAACCAGCATAAACCTTTCTCCTTCCACCCTGCTTTTGCCAGACTTGATTCAAAGGCGTTATGGAGTAGATGTATTAGGGAGCCGAACACCCCACTTATGTTCCTGATCCCTTTCCTCCACTTTAGGAAAATCTCACCTGGCCATCGTCCAGAAGGTGAACAACGAGGGGGAGGGAGATCCTTTCTACGAGGTGGTGGGGTTGGTCACCCTAGAAGACGTGATCGAGGAGATTATCAAATCAGAGATTCTGGATGAATCAGATCTTTACAGTAAGTTACCAACAAAGCTTTTTCTTTAATCAGCAGGGATGAATATTTTGATCTAATGTGTGTGTCTCTTCTCAGCTGATAACCGTAACAGGAAAAAGGTTGCACCCAATAAGAATAAGAGAGACTTCTCTGCCTTCAAACACGAGAGCGAATCAAAAGTGAAGGTCTCTCCTCAGCTGCTGCTCGCTGCTCATCGCTTCCTTGCTACAGGTAGGGAATGGACAGATGCACACAGACATGCACACAGAGTCATTCATCACAATAATACTTGATGCTGCCAGTACATTATTTATCATTTGTAAACTGACTGTGCATTTGATCATTTATCTGGGATTTGAAGACACAACAGATCCTTGTTATTATGTCAGGATGGATTCTGTCATTTTGCCATCTGACAAGCTCAGCGGGTTCAAACATGCTTGAGCCTCAAGGGAAGAAGATTGTACAGTCCTGTTTTTACCTGCTCAGCTGTATTAAAGAGTGCTGTACAAATATAAATATTATTATTATTGTTGTAGGCAGGGACCAAGTTTAAATGTGTTTCTTTACTTGGAAGGCCATATTGAAAATCAGAGAAGTACCGGTAAGCCTGCCTGTGCTTACCACCACAAGAAGACTCTGGATGCAGGCCAGCTGGATGTCATGCCTCCACACTGCTACAATTCACCTGAGAACATGTTGCACAATGTCCAGTTAGGGAGCGTTAGCTGATATGCTCTGCCAGAATTAGCTAGCCAATGCTAGCATGACGTAGCACTTTCTAGTCTCACAGACACTTAATACAGGTGGAAGTCAGACTCCAATCTGCTGCAGTATCTGCAGGTTTTCTTTTGGTTGATGATTGAAGATTGATGCTTTTATTTTTCTTTCTATTTACATTACACAGGACTTTTTTTTTTTTTCCGTTCTGTTTTCAGCCCAGGACGTTTCTGTTCCCTGCTTTTCTTCTTGCTCATATCAACGATCATCACCCAGCTCTTTTTACATTTAGTTTGATTTTGGTGTTTTTATACCTGGAGTGTCACTGATCTTTAAGAGATATGATCCAGACACAGGTCAGGGAGCTTTTTTGGAGTGGATCATGGCAGCATAGTGTAAAGCTTTATGATATAACTTAAAGGACATCAGTGTTCTGCAGCAGCAGTGATTTGTAAGTGTGATGTCTTTTCGTACTAAGAAAAAAATGAACAAACCGTGAAGATGATAAAATGTATAGGCGGTGAAAATGTTTTGCATAAGTGAGCCACAGCAGTGACTAACAGTTTTTGTCTTGATTAAATAAACCAGACGAACTTGTTCATATAATACGTTAACCAGAGTGAAAGGAGTTTGTTTGCCTTCTAGATGATGAATGTCGACATCGGTCGTGTACGCCTCACCTCTCGCTGCTTTGAGAGGGTTTTGTTTGCAGGGTGGACTGTTGTTTTGTTCTCAGCTTGGGTGGGGTTGAAGGCACTTCGGGTTGAGCCTTTATTGCAACAGCCTCCTCTACGGAGATTTGAGATTTCACCAGTTCTTTCTTCTAACAGGAAAAAAAATCAACAATTATGTTAACTTGCTTTATTAACAAGAAGGCAGATAATAACTAATTCACCAGGCTTATTTTAGGAAAATATATATTTTTTAAGCCTCCCTTAATCTACTTCCTAATTCCAAGATTTATTGAATAAGTGTCTGTGTGGTGTCAAAAATAGTTAAGAAATGCTCAACACAAGTATAGCCCTGGCTTGACATTTTCTTTTGGCATTTAGATTATTAGTGTAAAAGTGTGAAAATAGATTAACCATCTTTAAGACATCACAGGTTACAAAAAGTATTACATAAAGAAATAAATAAAAAAGGGAACCGAAACTGCAAATAAAGATTCCCTGACATAAAACAATTCAGTACACAAAATATTAAAGACCCTGTGTAATAATTTCCCACAGGCAATGGTACTTAAAAGTCCTATTTTGTCCATCAGAGAGTCGAAGTTAGAATATACATTCAGTTTACAATTTTTAATTTGTAATATATTTATGATGATTCAATAATGGCCAATAGTTGATGAACAATTCAACTATAAACTAATTGACACATTTTTGCAGCTCAGGTCTTAATTCATGTAAAATCCATTTAGGTCAATGAAAGCATTAGATTAGTTTAATGTGCTTTCTAATTCGTCTTGATCACTTCATCCTTTAATCCTTTTCTTCATTAACTTTGTCACGGTAAAGTTTATATGTTACACTCCTTTGTTCAGGGTACATTAAACTGTGTGTAGCAGATGTACTTGGCACACACCTTGTTACATAATAACATGTTGTACTACAGACAAAAGCATGAATGACTCATGTGACAAGAACCTGAATCTGATGTCAGCAGGTGAGAAAGTAGCCGCTACACAGTTGTATAGGTGCATCATATAAAGATGTGTGTATTGAACTATACTGATATCCAAAAACCTAGGGTGATATTTGTGTTGTGTGTCATTAAAAATAGACTTGTATAATATAGCGTAACATAATTTCCTCATCTCCTCCTGCAGAGGTGAGCTTGTTCAGCCAATCACAGGTGTCAGACAAAGTGCTGCTGAGAATCCTGCGCCATCCAGACGTGATCCAGGAGATCAAGTTCAACGACAGCGACAAGCGCTCGCCCCATCACTACGTCTACCAGAGGGGCAAACCCGTGGACTACTTTGTCCTCATCCTGCAGGTATGTTATCTTTACGATCAATGGGGTGAGGCATCAGTTCAACCTGTGACTGCTGGGTGCTTCAGCGTGGGTGAAATAGCAGGTCTGACCTTCGAAAAGCTGATTAAAAGGAGATCAGGCTCTTTTAAAACCTCTTCCCATAGCTCTCCTTGTTTCAGAGATCATTCTTGACTTTTGACATCGCTGTTGACAAAGCAGTCTGAACACCCTGTCCATTAAGTAGCTGATCTGGGGCCAAACTGGTCTTCACTGAAAGATCAATGGTTAGATGCACAGCAAACAGGTGCTCTTTGGGGAGCCTGGACTGTAACCATGAAAAAGTCTGAAAAAGAGTTTAGGAGGCAAACACAAAAAATATATCCAAGGCCCTCTGTTGTGTTACAAATATTCAAAAGACTTTATCAGTTCATGGCTATAGGTAGCTAACATCGTGTTTTCAGTTCATCAGAGCCTTCAACAGGGTGCAAAGATCATGGAAGTATGTCATTATATAGCGACATAAATCAACCAAAAAATTATATAAGCAATAGTGTACAACACAAGTACAGAATATTTGAAATTATCCCTTGTTAATCAGGAAAAAAAAATTATAGTAAAGAAAAAATAAGTGCCCAATAGAAGTTCATAAAATGTTGAAGAAGATGATATACAGGTAACAAGGTAGATTTCTTTGATTGCTTGCTGTCCACTGGTAAGCTAACATTTGAGACCCAAGTCAAGACAGCAAATGTGTTCCTAGGTCAAACAAACAAAACCTGATTCACATTCAGTACTCTGATTGGTGTCCACCTTGTCCTTGAAAGCTGTCCTTGGTCATCAGATTTACGAGGTGCTGTTACTAGTGCAGATAAATGTGTTCCTGACCTCTGTTCTTTAATTGCCATTTTAGCTACTGCAGCAGCAACACGCTACTGACAATAAAAGGGCTAAAATCGAAAGAACAATATTAATATTAAAGGCTTGATCCCCAAAACACAGTCACTAAAGAAACGAAACAGAAGTGTGGCATGCTCTAGTTTGGAGCAGTCTAGTCTGACTCACTGTGATGAACAAATCCCGCCCTCCAAATGTCAAATTCAAAAAGCTTCAGCCAGGACCCTGATCTCAGTCTCCATCTCGTCTTCCTCTACCCGTCCACTCATCATTTGAAACTTAGCGGCACTCAGTGCTCTGTCTTGTTGTTAAACTCGGCTCTGAGTTTTAGCTTGTGACAGATGGAGGTGGGCGTCACACTCAGCAAAAAAAAAAACCCTCAAGGGTCCAGAGACTGTTGATAAAGTGTGTCTGTGTTTGCTAAAGTTTCTGTTTGCATGTTTGTAGCTTTCAACAACAAGTTGAGTCATTACGCAAGTGAGTTCTAGTTATTTTGATGTAGAGTTAAAAAAAAAGAAATCTAAATAAACATTCACTGCTCCTCTAATCAGTGAATCAATGTTGAAGCCTCACTGGGATTTGTTCTACAAAAAAAGACCCAAGTGGCCTTAATGACAAAAAAAAAAGGAGTTGGTTTGTGTTTCATTTTGCTTTATCTCTTATCTGCACTTCCCTGCTGTACAACATTATCCGCTCTTTTCTTCCTCTTCTTTTCGTCTGCTGTCAACTTCTTCTTTGTCCAACACACGCAAGTTTACGTTACCCTCTTTCATGTTGTAAGTGCCACCATGAGGAGTCATGAAGTAGTGATGCAGAGAGTCAAATTGGCTGGGAAATCTTTTTAGAGCGCTGTTGTTCTTTTAAAAAAAAAAAAAAAAAAAAATCAATATTTGGCATTAACGATTCAATCAGAATATCAAACGAGTCAAGTCGATAATATATTGTGTTATCAATCATTTGACTTGTGCCGTATCCCTCCAATTATCCCTCAGACCCCTCTCTGTCAGAGAAGAGCAGCTTTAAAGGTAGTAACTGTATATTAAGATCATTTAGTAAATATTCAAGTCTGTATACAAGTAGAATTTAGTTGATTTATGATTGAGTCCAGACTCAAACTTTCAGCCACTTTTGTCATCAAGCTTTCAATTTAAGTAGATGTTGATTATCAATATACAGACTTCTGTTCCCACCAATCACATTAAAGAAGACGCAAAGCAATCATTTTATGAATGCAGAGCGTATTCTCCAAACTCTGAGTACTTGTGTTGTCATACCAACAGTAACCACAAATGATCCAAAGGCAGTCAACTCTACGAGGAGATTATCCGGCTTCTTAAAGATGCTTAACAGTAGGGTTTGGTGGAGTGCCAGGCTGCAGGAGGTTAAAGCCAACCTTCTGAACGTTGTAGTAGCCTTACTATGTTTGAGGTTCTGTCCTGTTGGTGAATCATGTAAAAGCAGATTTCAGTTTTATTGAGCCAGTTTTGAGTCATTGAGATTAGACATTTCTTAGCTGTAGCCAAGAGTAGCATCAACACACAGTTTCAACAGTTAACATTCTAACATGCTTATTCAACCACTGGATAGTACCCAAAGAAAACTAATGTCTCCCACTGTATGGACTTAAATATACCTCTGTTGGAGCACTAATGTTATAATCAACCATGAGCGATTTAAGTCTTCCAAAATGTCATCATTTTAACACAGAAGCAGAAAGAAATCAAATCAAAAAAAATAAAAAATCAACTTTATTTATATAGCACTTTAAACACAACATTGATTGATTGAGGCGAGTTTTAAAAACACCAATAGTGGGAGAGAGACGGATGTCTGGGGGCAAAGAGTTCCATAGTTTTGGTCCTGCAATAGAAAAGGCCTGATCCCAAAGAAAGAAAGGAGTTAGGAAAGTGGGGGTTACCAGTCCTAAAGGACATGCTCTTAATTAGAGCTCCTCATTATATAGGATGTGAGTTGAGCGAGGAGAACATCTTACTCACTGAAATGAATACACCTACTGTACCTCCCTCTGCATGCTCACACACTCTAAACACACAAACATTACCCAAACTGCATTTGATCGTCTGCTGTATCCACACACTGTGTACATGTACACGTGTGCTATTATCCCACTATGTGGGAAAATGATGCTTCATAGTCTTGAATTTGCAGTTCCCCACACATTTATTTCTCACTTGTCTGATATGCCTCTGTGCATAAACAGCAATTAGTTCAGTAAAGCAGAGATCGCTTCAACTTTCTCCCTGCTGATCTTCTCTGTGAGACCCCCCCCACACACACACACACACACACACACACACACACACACACACACACACACACACACACACACACACACACACACACACACACACACACACAGTGTGAGGCTGGATACGGAGGATGTTGTGAAGAGACCCCACATGTTGAATAGTAATCCTCTGAGACCTTTTTGGAGAGAGTGGCATTTAGTGTCAGTGTGCCAGGAAGGAGACTTTCACAAGAGGAAAGATCCTGCTGGAGCCGGTATTTGGGAAAAGTTGTGTGTGTGACTGCAGTATACCGGTAAATCCTGTGGGCTTCAGGCAGATTTCAAATGCAGCAGCTAAAGAGGTGAAGTGTCTCAACTCAAAATGCTGTTTTGCTTTGCTCGTTGTCTGACTCAGGTAATATCTAATCAAAGTAAAAAATGAGACGTTTTTTTACATAGATTAAATGTATCTATATAGTTCTCTAATCAAAGTTCTCGATCGCAGATTAAAATGTATTCCAGGAGTTACAGATTCAATGCAGACTACACCATTACATTTTAGGTTCTTGTTCCTATGAGGAGTCAGTGACTAAGCCTGTGTTTGTGTGCTGCTCATATTTGTCCTGTAAACACGTTTATGCTCTCACATTCCAGGAGTGCTTATTTGGAAACGGAGGAAGGGCAGAGAGGAGGGGTAGTGGAAATGAAAAAGAAGTGAAAGACACACAAGGATAATTTTAAATTGACACTGGTTATTTTTAGATGTATAACAATAGCATATTGGTTCCAAAAAATCAAAAAGTGATGTTATGTTGAAGCAAGTGTTGAATGTAGGAGAATGCTTGGGCATTTTTGCATGTTTGAGAACTGAAATGAAAGTCCAATGTAGGAACCTAATGAGGAACTCGATATATATCTTACATCTGATCTGGGTAATACATCTTACATCTCATGCAGAATTATGAAACAAAGTAAAGTTAAAGTTCAGCCAGAGTGATAAATAGCTTCTCCACTGTCATTTACAGTACATGGCTCTTCAGTTTTCTGATTTGAAATCCAAAAGTGCAATCCTCTTTTGTAGTGTTTTTTAAATTCTATTCCACTTTGTTTCTTTAACTCCAGCTCTCTTTGAAGAATCATCACATTAACAATGATGCAAATCTTCCATGACAGCCAGGGGTGTTTGGGAGAGCACAGCAACACTCTTTAGTCAGTGCAAACTACATTAAGCAACTTTTTGTCACACAATTTTTTGGGCAACAAGCATGCTACCTTTCACTAAAGGTCTGCCTTTTAAAAGACTCTTTGTGTGTGAGAGCCTGGACACAGTGCACCTAGTGATACCATGCAATAATGTCTATGGGCTTATTACAAACAAGCGACAAATACAGATGCCTTGTTTTTCTCCTAATTCAAAGAGTTGAATTAGTTGATCGTGAGGATTTCATTAGTCTACGCTAGCTTAAATGTAGCAAAGTTATAGTTTTTTTTCAATTATTTTATTGACTTTTGTCAGTTTGAAATTTCAAACGAAGAAAAACATTCAACCTATAACGTTTATGAAAATTAACTGACAAAGTGAAGATAAATGAAAGTAAAGAAATGATAATCTGAGGGACAGAGTTAATAAGAATACATTGAAATAAGATATTACATTTATAACAGGAACATCAATCAATCAACATAAACCAGTGATGTCACTTTCTTCAGTGTCAGAAGTTGGGGCTAAAAAGTTTGCGGTTCAAATGAAACCTGGGCCTGTGCTTGCCAGCAGTCTTTTATAGAGGCTAGCAGCTTAAAGGTGCACTATGGAGTTTTGGTAGAGGAATTTGAAAGTTGGAGAAATGTACAGATCCTGTGGTATATATTCAGAACTCTACACACAAACTGTCCTCAGAGGAAAATTTGGTCCCTGTGACACTGTTTCAAGATAAAATGCTACGCTAGAAGTTATGGTGGGAGGCCCGCAACAGCGAAACTGTTACTCTTCTCGTAGCTGTTTAACTCCAAACAGTGTTCATGGGACCCATTTCTTCCTTTGAATAAAGTTTGTGAGTTAAGAAAATATGGCATAAAATTGTTTCACTTTTCCAACCTTCACATTTCACTACCAAATCTACTTTTCAGGTTCAATGACCTGCTATTAGCAGAACACACTGGAATCCTAGAGTCCCTCTCAATGGATTAGTTACATTATGGGTAAAGTTGGTTTCAGGTTGTGTCAATGAGGAACATTATGTCATATAACTGTATATTATCTAATGCATTGATTTGGAGCTGTGTTTTTTTAACTCTTTTTTTAAGTTAAAAGAATGAAATATTTGTGGTCAAAGCTTGTGGCTCAACAGAGGTGATTAAGTTGGGAAGAATGTGGAGTGTGTGTGCGTGTGTGTGTGTGTGTGCGTGTGTGTGTGTGTGTGAACCGTATGCATATTTCTTTTTTTATCATTGATGTGTATGTCCAATGTGTGGGAGTGTGGTAGACTCATGAGAACTAAAAACCCTCAGATACTGATTACTCACTGACCTTATTCCATCTCTTTTAAAGTGTGTGTGTGTGTGTGTGTGTGTGTGTGTGTGTGTGTGTGTGTGTGTGTGTGTGTGTGTGTGTGTGTGTGTGTGTGTGTGTGTGTGTGTGTGTGTGTGTGTGTGTGTGTGTGTGTGTGTGTGTGTGTGTGTGTGTGTGTGTGTGTGTGTGTGTGTGTGTGTGTGTGTGTGTGTGTGTGTGTGTTTTCCCAGTCGTGATCTTCGCTGTCAGCAGACAGGCTGTTTGTTTATGACCAGTGTGATTCATGCAGCTATGAAGATGCTCAGTGTTTCTCATAGAACAAGGTCAGACTACACAAAGGCAAAGTTAGATCATTGGTGTGTTCTCAGGCTTTCTCCAGCGTCTGGAAAAGTGAATTATGTTCAGACCATATACTATATATCCTGTGTTTTAGTTCTTTGGTAATAAACAGGAAATATTTGGGAAAAGCAGGCTTGTTTTTTTTTTTTGTTTTTTTTTTACAAATGAGACTTACCTCTAACGAGCGTTCTCCCTTAAGTTGTGTTGTTTTAAGTTTTCTGGTTGACACTTTGCTTATCCAGTCTACATGCGTTTGGGGACTTGGAGAAGGCTTTTGACCGTGTCCCTCAGGGGATCATGTGTAGGGTACTGCAGGAATATGGCAATCCAAGACTGTTACTACGAGCCGTCTAGTCCCTCTATGGCCAAAGTGGGAGCTGTGCATTCTCTGCACAAAGTCAGACACGTTCCTGGTGCGTGTTGGCCTCTGCCAGCGTTGCCACTTGTCATCGGTTCTGTTTGTGATTTTCATGGACAGGATGTCAAGGGTTCCCAGTTTGGGGGCCTCAAAATGTAATCTCTGCTTTTTGCAGATGATGTGGTTTTGCAGATGATGTGGTTTTGCAGATGATGTGGTTTTGTTGGCTTCCTCATGCTGGGACCTTCAGCAGGCATTAGGGCTGTTTGCTGCCGAGTAAAAAGTGGCTGGATGAGTGTCAGCACCTCCAAGTCCGAGGCCATTGTTCTCTGACAAAAAACAGTGGATTTCTCTCTCTGGGTGAAGAGTGAGTACTTGCCCCATGTGAAGGAGCTTAATTATCTCGAGGTGTTGTACATGAGCTAGGGGATGAGCCGTGAGATTGAAGGACGGGTTGTCTCAGAGTCGACAGTATTGCAGGCGTTGTGCCGGACTGTCATGGTGAAGAGGGAGCTGAGCCTGAAGGCAAAGCTTTCGGTTTACCTAAAATCTTCAATATTTTCCTTATTGAGAACTTGAGAGCCACAAATTACACCGAACATGCTGTATTGACTAAGGGCGCGGTCACACTGGCCATCTGTACCGTGTCGTACTCAAGCACGATTGGACCCACGCTGCGCCAGTCCCACGCTAGCCGGCACGGCCCGCGGTCACACTGGCCAGGACTAACCGTGCCTAAAAGCACGATTACCTCTTGTACATAACATTGTCATACAATGCATGCATGCTTTATGTTATGAAGTGTGCTCAGTTGACAAACAGGAGGACCGCGTCTGCACATCGGAGAACAACACAGAGAACATGACAGCTACTTTGTGGCTTATATTGAGTCATTTTAGTCAGATACAGACATGAAACTCTGGATTTCTCCACAGTGAGGGCTGTCAGCGTTGTGTACCCGCGTGCTTGTGCTCGTGCATGAAGTGTACCGTGCCTGAGCACGGAGCGGAGCGGTCACTCTGGCCAAACGAACTGGACTTGTTAATGGCTGATGTAAGACTGAACAGTTTCCTCTATTAGCTTGTGCAAAGCCACTGAGTCATTTACAGTGACACACACACACACACACACACACACACACACACACACACACACACACACACACACACACACACAGACTGTATACTCATTTTATATTGATGTTTTCACCTTTTTGAGGTCATATGATTGCTGTTTTCATATCTTATATTTAGGCCCAGTTCCAATAATCTTTCCATCTCTCTATATCTGTATATGTATCTATAAAGCCAATTCCAACTCTTACATTGTCAATGCTTCCTTTATCTTTGAAAGGATGGCTCTCTTTCAGTACCTGTTCTTGTTCCTGTTATTGGTACCACTTTAGCCTCATATGTTGTGGGGCCCGTATTAATATCAGGCATGTTCATGGACACTAGGCACCCCCCCCCCCCCCAGTCTCATATATTGTTTTTGATATTTTATTTTATTATCTTGTTCAATCATACTGTTAGATATTCCTGTACAAAGGCACCATGATATTTTAGTTGGTACATTTGTGGGTCAAATCGAAGAAGTATCACACAGGCACTTTTGGGGCAGCTCTGGGCAGCACAGGGGTCTTTGATGCCGACCCAGTCGATCCAGATGTCCGAGAGTGTGCAGCCACGCTGAGTTGATGTGTTTGTGTCTCTGTGTTTCACACCGAAGTAAAAGAATAATCATAAAACCCATGCACACTTGGTTCTTTGTGTACAAGTGTGCAACAATGTACTGGAATCTCTAGGCTAATGTCTTGATCAAGCAGCAACCCGCATGGTTTAAAATAAAATGCAGAAGTGTTAAAAATGGCAAAAGCCAATCCTCATTAGGTTCTCATATTAAAATCTAATTTTTTTTCAGCAGAAATAAACATGTTTACAGCCTGGGCCTTCTGTGAAAACAAAATTGGTATCAATAGCTGATCTTCTTTATTGTTTAATTTAAACATTGCTATTTTCTCTTAATTTCCAAGCAAATTAGTTCCTAAGCAAAACCAACTTCACTACATGTTTATTGTTGTTACTATGACAACTAAAGTCCCATGACTTTTGTAATAATTACCAGAACAGTCACTTTATTTCATCCCTTCTCGCACATCCACGTCCAGAATTCAATGAGCTGTAGAAAAGCAAAAGAAGTAATCGTTGACTGACCTTGATGTGTCTCTACACTGAAATAGAAAAACTCTTCACAAGCACAGCTAAGTAATAAATAACCACTGAGCAGTCACAAAAATAGGTTGTTTTTAAGAAAGCTGTTGTGCATAACATACATCATGCAGAGCCTTTACTGTATGTCTCATTTGTTATAGAGAGAGACCGAAGATAGGACACAAAGTTCTCACTCCCGTTGTTTATGAGTCACACCATAGCGACTTGAACTTTGGCCAAGACCCACCTATAGCTCAGTTCCTCCTGCTCATGTCTCACCAAAAACACGTCATAAACACACATTCCTGTTTAAACTTCAAGCTGAAAGACACAGCTCTCAGTTATAAATAAGAATGGGACGTTGTTCTGCTCTTATTAGGTCAAAGTATCAAGTTTTCTAAAGTGTGTTACTATTCTTATTGTCACTTTCCATTTGACTTTTCTGGGTTTATGCATTCTGGTTCTTTTTTTTTCCCGTATTTACAGTTTTGGTCATAAACCAGTAATATATTGATAGCAAATAACGAATAAACTGTTGCTTGATAACATGGATTTTCATTCTAATGCCAAGACATAAGACTATAAATAAAGGAGTATAAGAAAAGTATCTGTGTGTAGTATCTAAATCACACTATCGCTTCCTTCTGCACTTTTGACAGTTCTTGTAACTTTTTAGCACTTTTAATCCCACAATTCCATCAAATCTTGACTCAAATATACTGACTCTTATAGGTATGTGACTTCACATTTAGCCAGCAAATCCTGATTTCCCGACTTTAAACAAGTAAGAAGGACAACAACATTAGGAACGGGAGAAATTTAAATTGAAGCAATCCAGACTGTTTTAAATGTGGTAGATCATGTTGTGTTTATGTTGGCAGTGCTTGTAATGGGATGCTCTTGTTTTCATATTGCACTGCTATATTTCTACAGAAGTGAAACATCAGGCTAACCATAAGACTGAATACTAGAGACGGCCTTTGACACAGTTTTTGTTATTTTTCTGTTGACCTCGTGTCCTCCTGCTTATTTGGAGAGAAAGGCTGAGTGGAGGAGTTTTCAGTTGGTTTGCAATCTGCAATCTCATCTGACTTAATCTTACACACTGCTGAAATTTGAACAACAGTTTGTAAAGGGCTTCACTTATCCCAAAATTGATCATATGCATCACATTTGGCACTAGTGCTTTTCACAATAGACATATAGAATAAAATCGATGTGGTTACTGTGTAACAAATGTTTCTTAATTTGCTTTCATCTGCAGCCACCTGCCAGCATGTGACTTCCACAAATGTGTTTCAAATAGACAGCGGTTCTGTCTGAACTTTGTCTTATGGAAGTGCTTCTTAGATCCATGTTCGAGCAGGTTTTTTGAGTTGGTGTCCCAGACTATCTCTGCAGAGGCTGCACAATACACAGTTGTTTGTCATACCAGACAGAAATAAGTATGATACCAGCCTTTGACAGGGGGATACTTCCGTAATAAAGTATCTGGACTGTGTTAGCCCTCTCAGAGCCCTACTTTTTAATACAAAATGTTGCTGCAGTATATTGTATAAGTGTTGGCAGGCTGTACCGTCAGTGCAGATCAGGGAAAACTGGTCTGACCAGAGCCCCATCAGGTTTTACACCTCTCACTCTTATCCTCCGCCTCCCTCTGTTTCTATTCTTTCTCTCGTCCCTCCCCCGTGCCTCCCTTTTTAAATTAAACTGCATCCATGCGGCAGCAGCTTGGATAACTGCAAATCACCTCAGAGTCTGCATGCTTGCGCTGTTTTCTTTTTGTGTGTGCATGTGTTACAGGTTAAGTATTTGACCCTAGCTCAAGCTCTCACACACGCAGAGTCAGCCATATGTTGAGGGGTGATATTTACAGTATTTACAGAGCCAGAGGAGGCTTGCAGCGAATCTCTGCTTCTATTTCAGCAGCGAGTTGTCCTTGAGCAAGGCATTTGACCTCTGCTTACTCAGTGGCCAAAGGTAGAAGTCTGTAGTTGTTTTGAGCAGGTGTGAATGTGTGAAGCTGTGAATTTGGACCTGGGGTGGCACGGAGGCATCCATCCTCTCTCAAAGAATTAACCTTTCAGAATAAAGATAGAAAATAAGTATCTCCACATGCAGAGAGCTCCACGAGCAGAGCTGACAGATGACAGATGGAAGTGTTGTCCTCATTAAGACGATATGTTTTCACTTTCTGGACGAAGACTGCCTGAGATCTATTTGTGAACATCAAAGCATGACTATGAAGCACAAAGAAAACCAGGAAGCAAAAAGCCTGAAAAAGGAAAATGAGGGTGGTGTGTTTTACAGGCTGGACTGCAGGGGATAATATATAGAAGTTATGACAACGCATATTTTACACATGGACACACTTGATTGAATGCTTCTAACGTCAATTCGCATTGAACCAAAACAAGTCTTAGTTGTGCTCTGTCGCCTTAAGGATCAATGATCATGACTTATTATTTTTCAGGACAACTTTCACTCTTTAGTTTGCGCGACTAGCCACATCAAAATTAGTTACAGTGTCAAAGAAATAGCAAGACCTGAAGGATTAGAGGATTCATTGCGTCCTTCATTTTCTATCATCTTTAATCATTTACACTTGAAAATGAATTGGCTTTGATTTGCGTCTCACAAAGATGAGTCATGAGGTGCTTTACAGGGACACAACATGTGAACTATAAAATGCTGTAAAATCCTCATGGCCATTATACTCAGGCATCCAATTTATAGGCTAAATGTACACATGCTGGGCGAGAAAGCATTGCTCGCTTTCTTTCGAAGAGTTGTTCTTATTGAATGTGAAAAGTTAAGACTTGTGCGATGTGCCTCTTGCTAAAGCTCATGCAACAGTATACATTAAAATTGTGATCAGATGTGCTGGTCTAATTTTAAAGCCATTCTACTGAGCAAACACTTAATAGATATGTTTCAAATATAATTACAGATAAACCAGAACTATATGACAAACATTAAGGTACAACCCTGAAGATAGAAAGTTCGATATCATGACAGCATGAACAATCTGTGTTTTTGCATAGACGGAAAAGTCTGCAGGGTCAGACTTCATGTACAGTTTAGATGTGATCAGTGTTGACATCCATTGAGATGTTTCCAGTTGAGTTTCAGGAAGATGCTGTGAGATAATTCAGCTCAGTGTTTGTTATTTGAGAGGTCCACTTGAACTTCAGTGACAGACACCCCAGCCCCCTACCCACCAATCACACTCTCCTGTAATTTCCAAGTCAGGTTTCTAAAATTGGCTTGCAGCCTTAAATTGCAGCAAGGGTGGCTATATCCGACTGTTTATGACTGTAAACATTCACTCTCTCTGCTGTGGTAGTCAAAGTCTGGAGATCTTGGAGAGAAACTTACATAAAAAGGTAAAAGTAAAGACAAGTAAGTCTGATAAAGTCTAATTTGATTGCCTTGTTAATGTAAATGCATTAATTTTAATTTTCTCTTTTTATTATATCACCTGGAAGATTTTACATGCAGTTGTATCTAACAGGGAAACACATTTTGAACCTTATAAACTATACATTTGTCCATGAAACTTAACTGCAAAGTCTTTGCATAACAGAAAAAACATCCCAAGTTTCTTTTTCATTATGGTTTTGACTGGTTGAGTCTTTGAAGAACATCATGACGTCTTAAGCCCAACTTTATAATCCACAAGACTGCAGAGGTCATTTAACTAGACGAATGAAGTTGCACCAAAGAAATAGTGATCTGAAAGTGACTTTAATCATTTTCAGGTACAGCTAGCTCAATGTGCTGTCTTGTTTGTCCTTTCTTTTTGTCTCCCTATTATTTTACCACCTGTTCTGCTTTCATCAGCCGTGTGTGTGTGTGTGTGTGTGTGTGTTGATGAGTGCGCGTGTGTGTGTAGGGGAGATGTGGGAGGATGGAGGGAGGACAGTGTGGATTAACTGTGCTGTGTTGTTGCTGCAGTTCACACATTCCAGTGGGCCGATTCAGGCCAACTCACTGTACCAACACAGAGGCCTGTCCTCTCACCCTCTCACCTCACCCTGACTTTAATGTCTTCTTCCCCCTGCTGAGCCACCTTGATTATTACTTTGACAGAGAATTCAATATTCCCTCTGAAGCCACTTCTCTTTTTTCAAATGATAAAGGGGTCGGATTCACAGTGTCTTTAATTAAGGCCAAAGTACCAAAGTAAACATGTGTTCTCCAACAAATGATGCTGAGCCCCTCTGGAGGAATCATTTAAATATTTACTACTATACTGTAAGTCACCCTGTTTTAGCCTTTAACTATACTGCCCTCTACAGACCAGAAATTGTAAGTTCAGAAAAACTTGATTTTTTTCAGTCTGTCTATAAAAAATAGACTTGTGTTGTCCTGCTCTGTTTAGGCCTGAGACGGTTACTGGACCTGTTTTTTTGTTTGCTTGTTTTTAGGTGGAGGGCGGGGGGCAATGTTTGAGGTATTTTTGAGCTATTATGAACCATTTCCTGGTTCCTGATTCTGAAATGTAAGGATTTGATTCATTTCTTTTCAGTTTACAACGTTAAACTGAAAAACTATCTCATGGTCTTAAAGTTAGTTCATTTACTTTAGATCCTTAAACAGCTGATAAGCTTCCAAAAAAGCTATTCACATGACCTTAAGTAGATTTTTTAGGTGCCACACCATCTATCTGCCAACTTTCATCTGTGAATGAATGCAGCTTCTTAAAAAAAACCAAAAAAAAAAAAAACATTCAAAGTAAAATAAACTTCATCCTCACTCATTTCTTTCTTGGAATAATGTCCAGTTGGTAAATAATACAAACAGTTTAATACAGGAAATAGATTAAGAAAGGGATTAAGGGACTTTCTCTTGGCCTGCATGTGAGGAAAGTCTGTGTGTGTGCTTTGTTAACATCATGTGATATTGCAGATAACTTCTTGGTCCTTTTGATAAATCACAAGTTTTTAAGTCAGAAAAATGTGCTACTCTGCACAGGTAAAGTGTCTAATCCCATTATAAACAACTTTGACTTTCTATAGACTACATATACAGTAAGTCCAACATGCATCTTTTTATGGTGTCAGGTTTTTGATACTGACACGGCTGTAAACTCATATAAAACATCTTTTTTTGTCTCATGTTTTTTCCCCTCTTTTTAATCAGGGACGTGTGGAGGTGGAGGCCGGCAACGAGAACATGAAGTTTGAGACCGGACCTTTCTCCTTCTACGGCGTCATGGCACTCAATGCTCCCACGCTGGGTTAGTGTAAAACTCCTCTCCTCTCCTCTCCTCTCCTCTCCTCTCCTCTCCTCTCCTCTCCTCTCAACTCCTCTCCTCTCAACTCCTCTCCTCTCCTCTCCTCTCCTCTCCTCTCCTCTCAACTCCTCTCAACTCCTCTCCTTTCCTCTCAACTCCTCTCCTCTCCTCTCCTCTCCTCTCCTCTCCTCTCCTCTCCTCTCCTCTCAACTCCTCTCCTCTCCTCTCCTCTCCTCTCAACTCCTCTCCTCTCCTCTCCTCTCCTCTAATGCGCTGTTAATTAATTTCTAGGGTTAAATGAGAATTTGCCTCTACCGTCACCTACTGACAAGATGAGTACAAAAGCCTCTTCAACACAAGTTTGTGAAACGTCAACAATGAACACATCAAATCAAACCCAGAAAAAACAAGAACCAAAGAGGCAAACTGTGTTCTGGTGGCATGTCTTCCAACAGCAAACACTGATATTGCTTATATGGTAGTTAATTAATACAGTACATACAATATACAACCTGAACGGTATAATCTCTCTGCAGGACATTTTATTATTATTATCATGGGTCGTATTATCAAATGGCATTTACAAAAGAAAAAAGCATTTAGAAGAAATGCCTTATGCCAGGTTTGTGTTCTGTTGGCAAATACACACAAAAAATTACACTGACAGCGAAACAACCACAAGTAAAGTCATAATAATCTGCACATACTGTATGTACTAAAATAAAAGTCTTAGCAAGTTTTCAGCTTATCTTGAAGCATGTTGTTTGGTGGCTGGAAATGACAGAAGCTGATAGATTCATGGCAACACGATGTGAAGATCTGAGTTTGGAGCAGATTGTGATGGACAAATAAACTCCATCTGGTGTTCGGTGTGAATCAGTCAGTCAATTGTCACACTGTGTCATCTTGCGTGAAATGGTGTGTGAAAATTCACCTGCTATCTGCAGACAAGTGTTGCTGGTATGTTAATGAGTTGGAATAAAATCTCCATAAAGTGTTGATATTCTCCTCTTAACATTCAGCTGATGGACTATTTGTCTGCTGTGCATTTGCGTTAATTTCATCTTTCCATTCCTGTGTTTTTCTATGTTTCAAACCCTGTTTAGGAATATAAGAGTAGGGCAGGAGGATGTAAAATATATATAGGCTATATTATTTCGGCCTATTGCTCCATTACTCTACATTATGGAGGGTGTAAGTAAGATTCATAATGTGTTAGGAGGCTATTTGTCACACTCTTGAATCTAACTGATTTTAAGGTGGAAACTCAGATGAATAATCTTAATGTTGGGTAATTTAACTTTTTCTTGACCTATAGAAAGACTTGAACTTCATTGCTCAATTCTTTAGCCGTCATTTCCTCTCACCGGTGTCATAAACATTCATCCATGTCATCAAAGTTGTGATGGATCAAATCTTCAGAAGCAGCTCAACAACAGCCGCCATGACTAAATAATCTCAACTGTAACATCTCATGTGTGATGTTCCCTGGAGGAGGATTTCACCCGTATTTTGCATGTACTCTTCCTGTTTGGACTCAGATCTGTCTATCTGCTTCCCTCTGTGTCACTCACTATACCTTACCCCCTTCAAACCCCCCCCCCCCCCCCCTTCCCTCTGTTCCATGGATCTCCTCCTCCCTTGTCTCCTCTCAGTGGCTGCTCCTCGTCCTTGCCTTCTCTCCTTTAAGAGGTTTTCTCTGTTCTCTCGGTTGCCAGGTAAACTCCGGCATGTCTGGGTCCTCTAACACCAAGGAGGGGTAGGGCTCAAGGGTGGGTGGGCGGGGCCTGGCTTTGATTCGCCAGGTATGTCTTTGAGGTTTTCTTACTTCAAAAACATCTGATCACAGAGAGCAGAAAATGTCTGATGCTCTGCTCTTTATGGGTTAAAACAATTAGTTTTGGTTTCTTAATTCTTCAATATATTGCCATACATGAAATTCTGGCCCATAGACTGCAGTGTAGCACTAGTTGTTGTCACTGTGTGATCGTAGTAAACATTTATCCCGAAGGACGGCGAACAGCTACAAGATTACGGCTTCTTTTTGGCGAATAAGCTCTTTGATCAACCAAAACAACCAAACTTGCACCTGATTTTACTGAGTCAACAATCTATTTGGCAGGATTTTGCAGAGCAGATGAGTAGGAGGTAGTGAATCCATCTCATATCAGCAAACATGTGTAGGTGTAGGTCGGTGTTTTTGTAACTGTACAGGACAAATTTAAACCTTATTTTTCACAAATACATTTTTCTGTTCAGGCTTTACTGAAGGTAGAGTGACGAGTGTCTGCTTTTTGGACTCTATTTTCCTTGATTTATGATTGATTGATTTATCCAGGTGTGTCCAGAATAGAAGGGATAATGGAATATAAAGGTCACTGCTTAATACTTAGGTAGGTGTTCTTTTTCAGGAATAAAAATGGCCACATGAAGGTCAGACAGCTCAAACGAAGGACAATGAGCAGACCACTGTACTGCATTATTATTATAGTAAGTATCAGGAATTAATGGACATCCTGCAGCCACTCAGAATCAAGTATTCAACAAGACCATGGGGTATAATTGCTAACTAACTACAACTCCCATATAGAGAAGCAATAGATATGTTGGAAGCTTTTTACAAAGAGTGTGAGTCCATTACACACTTTGTCCAACAGGGAGCGCTGTCAGGTTTGTTTATCAACTTAAAAATTTTGCACTGAGTAAAAGATACAGGAAAGGGGAAGAGTGACTGTTCATTTGAGTCACTCTTTTAAACAAGAAAATACCTAAAAAAGGAAATATTGCTTTTTTTGGTTGTCATGGTAATTAACCTTCTTATGAACTTTTATTATTAAGAAACTAAAGAAAATCAAGAAGTTCTTAAGAATCTTCTCAAGTGTAATTCCTGATAGATTTTCTTGGAAACAGTGTCATTTTTTAAGAACTTCCTTACTTTTTTAATAAGAGTCTTCCTAAGTTCTGTCTTTAGAAAATGTTTGTGAATCCGACCCCAGGTTCTTAGTACTTGTGATGAACGTTTCACTACCGTCTGACACTTCACAGACCAAACTTTTATAGAAATATAATCTGCAGAAAAAGATATTGAAATAATCATCAATTAGAGTTTGTGTAGCTGGAGTGTTTTTACATTTTATATGTTAGTGTAAAAATTGTATAGTGTATTTTTAAGGGTTTTATAAAACTCTCAACTCTCATACATTGAAAGCCAGTTTCAAAAATAGTTCTCATACATCTTCTACCCCTTTAATGTGTAAATCTTTATGCTTTAAGTGCTGGGAATTTAACTATTTGAATACCAGGGTTTGCCTCCTAAGTACAAATGTTTTGTCAAACAAGTCCCCTCCTTTATATCTTTTGGTAAGTGAACTTTCGCTGCATCATCCGCTTAGCCCAAGATGGTTCTGATTTATTTAAAGAAATACAACAAATTTAGAGTGTATTTTTTCCCCTTCAAGTTGATTTCTTATGGGCTAACCTGGACCTTACAGAAGACTTCAGTGTAAGCATAGGCATGGAACATAACAGAAGATGAAAATGGGGGACTCATTGTTTAAACGGGCATGGACGGGTCAATTTCAAAGTAAAAAAAAAACAAAAACAAAAGTTGATCAATGAGCTCATCTGCCTGAATGTGAGCACATACCTTCAACTTGCAGGGTACTTAGAAAGTGATCACATGTTGTCTCTAATGTAAAGCAAGGATAGGACAACATCATGATGCACAAGATGTGACTTAAAGCCCCTCAAGCTGTTCGATCTTTGCAGCATTTTCACTTTGGATGAGTGATAGCCTCTGATGTTTTTCTCCTTCTGTTTCTTATATAGAATTTTTAGATGAAATATCACTGTTACTATTTCATCAGTAGGACAAGTAAAGGGGATACTGCAGAGTGTTGTCCTATCCCTCACTTTAGAGTTAGGTTCAAATCATAGTTTTCTAGATAAAAGGCATTTCTTTTCACCACAAAATCACAGACGCCCAGTTCCAAATGTTCCATCTTGTTTTTAATAAATGACATTTATTTTTATGTATTTTTTATTTTTTAAGGCGTTCTTAAACTGAAGGAAGTTTGGAACTGGGTCCATCACTTCTTTTTTTTTTCTTGTTGTTCTTTTCTTAATTTTTTTTCTTACATTTCACAAACACTAACACGTGTCACAAGTTTGTTAGCATTACTGATTTATTTTCACTTGAAGATCCAGCAGGTCACTTTTATGTCAATGCAGGGCTGAACAAAATAGAAAGACATTTATTTTAATTATTATTTATTTAATTATAGTGTGACTCACAATAAGTTGGAATTATCATTTTTGGATCCCAGGTTTCATTTTCTCTTACAATATCGAATCAAAGTCTTGCTGATGTGACATTTGGGCTGTTTGCCAAACGAATGTTTTCTTTATCACTCGAACAAAGTTAGTAGCATCTCTGTAGAAGCAAGGTGCTTCATTTCAATGCTATTTCTTCAAAAATATTACCTTTTCCCAAAACTTCAACTTCTACACTTTGGACATTTGTATTTTATTCTAATTTTAATGATGTTTCAATTTATTATCAGCCCTTTTTGATGCCCAACAAGGACCTTCAAATCTTTACAATATACTGTATTTGTAAACCTAGATTTTTAGTATAGAGCTCTGTGCCATCTTAATGCAGAAATTCTTCTGTTGGGTCATAGTGACTTGTAGCCAAACATCTTCCTAGAGTTCAACTTTTGCCAGCATCGGGTTCATGTAAGGCACTATGACAGATGCTTAATAAATGTAAAATCAAGACATTGTACGGCTGGCACAAAAAAAGCCTCTGACATCTGTGCAATAAGAGTCATTTTAAGTGCAAATTACAAGATGAATGACGGCTCAGAATCTAAATATGTGAGAGCTATGGTTTTAAAAGTTGAAGATGAATTTTAGATTAACAGGATCTTGTTCAATAAAAGTGACCTGCTGGATCTTAAAAGTCAATGTTTTATTATCAAAATAATACATATTGTCTCATGACTAAGTGAAATCTAACCACTAACTAGAAAACTTAGCCGTAGATTTCCAACATTAACTAGCTAGCTTAATTCAATGAACGCTAACGCAGTTGACGTGTCCAGGTAAAACAGTTTCCTATGACTCACTGAGGCCCCCTGCAGGACGACTCGCACTTACTGGTAATAATACACAGCTGGTAATGAGCATGAGTTTTGATGTGAGTGTGTGTGTGTGTGTGTGTGTGTGTGTGTGTGTCAGAAACATTTTGAGAGTTTCGTTTTGGATGGCGTGCAACAATAAGACCTGAACAAAGCTGTCAGCTGGATGACACCCTTGAGTTGTTAGTCATTGTGGTTTAAGGAGCAGATGTGGAAAATAACCAGAGGAAGGATTGGTGTGGGCTGTAGGCCAATTATTTAGTGATACTGTTATCAAGAAACTGTCAACAACGTAAACTAAGATGACTACTGCTGAATATTTTCGACTGTACCTACAACAAATAAAGCAGCGGTTTAACTTCAGATCCATAGGGCAGTGCGCAGACAATAAACTGGCAAGAATCTAGATTTTTGACTTAACATTTGGGACACTTTTCATTCAAAGTTACAAAAACAATTACCACTCCTGGCTTCTTAAATGTGTGCTTTTTCTCCTTTTGTCCGTTTCAAATCACTGAAAATTGTATCCATTTGTAAAGTTTATTCTTTGGCCCTGCGATATTATTAATGACCGACTATAAACCAAATATTTTCAATTAGAGATAGATAATTGATAAAGACAATAAAGTCATTCTGCCCTGCCTTGTACTTGGGTATTTATTTAACAAAAACCAGGAGACAAAAACAGACGGAAGTCTTTTGGGATGAAGATATTTTATTTTCATACTTCATTAACAGTAGTAACTGTCTGGGGATTTCTACATAAAACTGCTTTGTGATACGAATGCATCTCTTATATACTTATCTGCACTTTCTATTATTAAGATGTTATGTGAAACTAGGTTCATGGAAACATTTAATTATACAATGTTGTATTTAAATTGAATTCACTTTTTAAGAGTTGTTATACAGTTTTAAATGTGTCTTCTGTTAATGACGCACATGTCTGTTTGCATCTTGCACCAGCTGACAGATGATATAATAATAATAATACTTAGTAAGGATGAGAGTTGGCTTGAGGTAATGAGCACAAATTGAGTCACTGCTTGTTACGCTGTTGGAAAATTTTGAGTTTGGGCGCAGGTGTTCCCCCACGATGCTGCTGTGATAGTGAAACAAAGATAGCGTACAGTAGACAGACACAGTCATGAGACTGTTTCAAATGACTAAGACTTAGTCTGTGTAACACAGACATGACTTTTATTTGTTTGTTTCTTTGTGCATTCATCATATCATTATTATTAACCTGCATTGGAACCTACACTGCATCTTGTCTAAGTCTATCATTGATCTGTATTTGTATTATAGAGCCACCAATGGCTTTGAATATTCACCCAAACTGCGTCTCTCTGTAGTGATAAATATTATATTCTATCACATAATTATGTCTCAAGCTGCAAACAGGTGTTGTTGTTGTTAACCTTTTCTGTATTTGTGTACATGTTTACAGAGTTTCGTTCGCCGTCCAACGTCAGCGGGTTAAACCGCACGGCCTCTCTGAGTGGAGCCGACAGGACGGAGTCGCTCTCCGTCAGTGGCAGCAGCAGCCAGCTGAATAACAGCATCCCGTCGCAGCAGTACACACCAGACTTCTACGTCCGAGCACTCACAGACCTGCAGTTTGTCAAGGTTGGTTACAATTCAAAGCATGATGGAATTAGATGACTGAAAGGTACCCGCACAATTTCCTTTTAGAAAAACACTGCAAACACACACCATATTATAGTGTTTATAAGATCATGTATGACATAGGCAGTGAAAAAAGCTTAAAAGTTAATCATCGGTTCTTTTTCAGTTCACAAAGGATCTCTAAACTAAAAGATGGGTTACATTAACTGCCTCGAAACTTATATATTATATAATATTTCAGTATTTTGCAGAGGAATACTTAAATGGATTGAAACAAAAACAATTTGGGAGTGTTTCAATGAGAGCTTTAACAACAGTTGTTGTTTTGGAACTCTTTAGTTTTTTGGTAGAATTGCATGGTGGTGGGTTGGTCAGCATGGTCACCTCACAGCAGTGAGGTTCTAGGTTTAAACCAAGAAAAACGAAAGACGCAAAATTCCCTAAATGTCAGTCTGCTCCCTTTGAGATTCCTTTGGTGGAATTAAGAACCAGGAGCAGTATTCAGATTTATTGCAAAGCTCTCCTTTATCAGAAATAGCCTAGTTGCTTTGTGTTTAAGGCACAAAAACAAACAAGCAAGAAATGCAGAAGTCAAAAACCAAAGATATACAGTAGGAAGAAATAGGAATAATAGAAATGTTGCGAAAGAAACAGTTAAGACATTACTCTTATCCAATGTCTCTCTCAGATCACACGGTCCCAGTACCAGAATGGCCTGATGGCGTCTCGTCTGGACAGCACGCCACAGTCCCCAGAGAGCGGCCACAACATTGCCCGCATGGATCAGACCACTCCCCCTGCCACCACTGTCAACATCCCCATCACGGACCTGGGAACAGACTCCACCCCCATGGAGAACGGGCCGGACGAGACGACGCTCCTCCTCCTCAATGAGCAGAACTCTCCGCACACAGCCAACCACCACAGCCAGCTGGAGAACAGCATCTGACCCCCTGTCATACGTCTTTCTGCTACGTTTGCACGCGTGCACTACTACGCCAGAATGTATGCTGAGGAAGGGAGAAGCATGCGTGCGTTTGTGTGTCAGGGCGGATGCAGATACAAGCTTTTGCACAGCTGGCAATACATACAGAGACAAGCCATGTGCGTGCATATTGTGTAAATATGCAAGGAATGAACACAACGCTAGCAGACAGACATGCCAAAGTGTATGTTTTCCATCACGAACAGACTTAAAACACAACACTCATTTATGGTAGAGAGGAGTACCTGTATGTGTGTGTCTGTATGTTTCCACATGCTCCTTATTGTATTATCAAACATCTTAAGGACCTGCTTGACTGGACCAGAAAAGCTCCTTCTCCTCTCTCTCGCCCATCAACATTTTCTGTGTGCGTGTTGCTTCCAATTTCTTGTTCCTATTCAGAGACTCAGGGAGACCCCTTACCCAACCACCCTGCGTGTCGCATGTGTAGCAGCCTGCAACCCCCTCCCCAACACCCATACAGCTAGAAGACAAAGACGACCCAAGCATGTCAGCAGAGTTCACACAAATTAATATATGTTCCTTAAAAACTTATAGTGATATATTTATTGAAAATTCTGTGAGAGATGAACACACAAGAGAATTTTAGTGACTACTTTTCAGGCGGGGATGGGAGGGAAGGGGTTTGGGGTGGATTTATATAAATATATAAATATATTTTCCTTCTTGTTTCCTGGATAGAATCAGTGATTAGCCGAGAGCCTTTATCCCAGAGCTGTTAATAAATTCATCAGCAATTGACAGCCTGTCTGTACCGTGATTAAGACAATCGATCATTATGAATGTGGTAAATTAAGTGTGTAGGGTATATTAACTGTTGCAGACCCTCTTCTCTTGGTGAAATCTTTTATATTTGACCTGTGAAAAATGTCATGATGAGCAGTTTCCGTCTCAAAAAGGTTGTAGGTGTTTACTGATAAGAGAGGGTGATTTGTATGTGCATACGTATGTGTGTTTGTTTATGACCAAAATGGCCGTCACAACACTTGGCGGCAACAGAAACCAAAAGAGGAAAGCTTGATCACATTCTGATTAGAAAATACTAGAAAATCTGAGACTTCTATTTATTGAGGTGTGTGTGCGTGCATATATCCTTTTGTTGTATGAGGGAGAAATGTGATTTTTATTTTGCCTCGTGAAATTTTACATGTTTAATGATCATTTGATTTGGTTGCGTTTGGGTTCCTTTTTTATTATCTGTTCTGTGAGGGGGTCACTCTTGTCATACTGAACAGCTGACACATATTTTTTGTTTCGTGTGTTTCTGCAGACACACCGTTCAACCCTGGCCTCAGCCAATTTCATGGGAAACAATTTTGTATATTTACTGATTTTCACAAGGTCTTTTTTCACAGAAATGCTCACACTCCAGTTTTATTTTACTGTAAGTTCTGGTGAGATTTAAAAGGAAAATCAATCCTTAAAACTCAAGTTCTGTGTCTTGACTGAATTTTCTTTGCCTGATTTTAAGCAGAGCCACAGTGCTGTTTCTTTTTTTTGTGTTTTTGAAGTACATCAAGAAAAGTGATTAATACATTGGATTCTGTTCTGAAAGCCAAAGAGAGACAGCTGGGACACACACTAACTACATGTACCAGAATGCAATGCAGCCACATGAAAAGTTGTGTTTTTAGTAAGTTTCACCCCTGGTTTTACTCAAGTCTTTTCTGCTTCGCTTTGAGTATCTCTGCAAGTACATTTTTCATGTTTTTCCACATAAATCACAGGTGAATCAAAGGAGTTGCCCTCTGCTCTTCTCTCTAAATGGTGTGCAGAAAGTGATTTGGGGAAATGATAGTACATCGGGAGAAGAAGACGACACATGAGCTGTAGGGAAGTGGCTTCACCACAAAAACCAACCATAATTTTAACACTTTTATTTATAGTTTCTGAACTTCTAAGATAAAAACCTTACTTTTGACCACACATTTTGTAATCACTGAAGTCCATCTTTGTCAACAAACAAACTGTGTGAAAGTTAAACTAACAAAGCCCTATTTTGGTTTTGGTTGACCTGGCCTACTCTTTCTACCCTGTCAGAGGAATGATAAAGCACTTTTATTTCTGTTATTACAACTAATCTGAAACTGAAGCTTAACCAAATGGTGTCATTTCTGTTTTCGTGTGAATTTGGAATTACTTCATATCTTGAGGAAGCATAAATGTCACAAGCCCTCTGAAAACAAAAGCACACAAAAAACTGAAACATTTTCAGGACTCTTTGCTGATTATGAAAATGAAAAAGCAATTTAACAAATGAAAAAGCAATATAAGCACTCACCCAGCATCCTGTCCTGCTTTTGAGTATGGGAATACGAAAAATAACTAACAAAAATTGACGACAAGTTGTTTAATGCATTTTGTCTTTCAAACAGTATGCCAGTGATTTATCTTCAGGTTGCAAATATTTGAGCTGAATTTAATGATTTGTCTTTTAAATATTTCAGTTATTTTACATCCAGTTTATGAACATCCAAGTCATTTAAATTCACCTAAAGTTTAAGAATTAATTTTGAGGTTTTTTTTACACAGTGCTGTAATGAAGTTTGACTCAATGTGCTGAAAGCAGTACAATTTGAGTCCAATTGAACTTCTCCTTGAAAATAATGCTGTTCTGACAATTGTATTTTAACTTGAAATGTTCAGTCACATAATTCATATTTCACAACAATCAAATAAAAAAGGCAGACTAGACTTTTAAGTAATATCATATCATTGAGTTAAATTTCAGTGAAGCCAAGATTGCAGACTTAAATTTCATGAAAAGTTAATAATTAAAATGTGAATAAGTAGGATGGAATACATCTGAACTCAATATTGGCTCCTCGTGATTTGGAGGATTCATGAAAGTTAAGTTTAATATTTTGTGACCAACACGGTTGTTGAATGACAAAACAACAGTAACCCAGTACTAGATACAAAATATCTAGCTATTTATTTTATCACAACCAGCTGATGACATTTTTTGTCTGTTGTAGTCACTGAAACTGGTTAGGATGCCTGTTAACATATTTGCATACGGTAAGTTTCTAAAGCTAGCTTGGATTTGCTAACATCTGCTAAACTAGCTAGCTTGAGAACACCTTAAGCAAAATTTTGTTCAGTTTATCTTGAAGGTGTTTTCTTAAATTCGGAAAAGCAGCAGCACTTTTCTGGGATTTAGTGTCCATAAAAATATGACTGAAAGATATCTGGGTTTCAGATGTAGGCTACTTGATGGTAGAGTTGAGCTCTTGCACAGTAGCTATAGTTTGATTTGTTAGCATTTGAAAACCACAACATTTAACAACAAGCGTTATGTATAAGGGTATAGGGGGAGTCAACGCCTTTTTTAATAAGTTAAATTAACTGCACAGACCAAACCAAAGTTTAAATGTTAACAAGCTAAAGGCAGCTGCTGCTAGCAGACATAGCAATCTGTGTAAATATTGGACTCAAACTGGTTTCTTCATTGAAACATTGCATTGCCTCGGTCTGACTGTTGACACCTGTGATCTTGTGAATTTACCTTTAAACATACCGCTTGCTGCTTTTTTGTTCATTGTGGGGTATTTTTGCTCTAAGAGACGTGTATGGAGTACCAATGTCACAAAAAGGGTATGGACTAAATTAATGAAATAAAAGGTTTTTTATTTTTTATTTTTACATACTGTTGATCATTTCATCCAGTTTAGTTGTGGATTGTGTTTTAAACTGTTTGAGCAATATGTCTAAACCTTTGGATAAAATCCCAGGGAGTAAAAGTTCATAATATTTGATAAAAATAGCTTTATTTCGAGAGGAACTTATGCACTACCCATAGCCTATTATAACATATCAATATCTACATTTTACTCAACTAATGTGGTTCCTTTTTTGTATAGCCATTCATCTTCTGTAAAATGTTTTATTTTATAGATATTTTAAACATGAACTTCTGCTTTTGTAAGCGAAGAAAATACAGTATATACAGTCCATTGGAAATGAAAGCACTTTAGCATAGACAGC
The DNA here is from genome assembly GCF_963930695.1 of Labrus bergylta. NCBI lineage: Eukaryota > Metazoa > Chordata > Actinopteri > Labriformes > Labridae > Labrus > Labrus bergylta. The sequence goes on from NC_089196.1 coordinate 18,276,166, forward strand.
GGTATTTTCCCCCGAAAAGCCACAAATTTGCCGAAGTTCCTGGCAAAGTCGCTCTGTGTTAATACAGTTACTGACCAGGATTTCATAATCATCTTTGTTTGCAGACATGAAACAGATTTTCATAAATAACTCTGTCATGTCTCACAAACAAGAAGCTAAAGGAACTTGCTGACTCACCGTTCTGTTGCCTTCACTGTCTTGAAACAACTGTAATGGATCATTTTTGTGCTCATTCCTGAGTTATTTTTCACAAACCCACACAAACTCTCAATCCACTTTTTGTTGCTTTTTTGATGATTTTTATGACTGACATTGTTCTTGATTTTGTGCTTACTAATGTTCATGTTGGAGCACGCCAATCCCCCCCTCCCCCTCCCTTACTCCTGGTCAATTGTTCTGGGTTTTGGGTCATTATGTGTGTGTGTGTGCGTGCGTGCGTGTGTGTGCGTGCCTGTGTGCCTGTGATTCACAGCTGTTTTCTTGTTTTTGTACCATAACACTGTCAGTAATTGTGGGAAACAAAAATCTTTTTTTTATTTGTGGAATTGGGTTTGGGGTCGAAGAGCAACCGGTGTTGTGTTAGGGGGAATAAATGAATTGTCCTTCATTCTCTCTGGCATGCTTTAACTTAAAACAACAACAAAGAAACAAGGTGTAAATACTGTTTTATAATCCCTGTCTTAATGAGCTTTGAAGATGAAGAAAGTTATTAATAAACATGAGATATATTTCTCTATGGATCGTTGTGATTGGACTTCTTTTTAGGTTTCCCTTTTTTCAAAGATTTTCTCTTTAAAAGGTAGATGCACAATGTTACACAAAGAGAACACAAAGTAAAAGGAAAATAATGAGTTACTACAAGAGCAAACAAGCATATTCAGGTACATTTTTAGCCAAATTAGCCAATATACCTTTATAATCACTATTCTTTAAAACTTTAATTTAGATTTTTTAAGAAATTGGAGGGATTGTAGCCAAGAGAAAAAGACAAAATACAAAGATTATATTTGTAAAAATCTTCATAATGTACAATAATGTTGAAGTTGGAAAATAAAAGAGTTAGTGAAAGACTCAGTCTTAGTTGAAGCTTAAAAAAACAAGGAAAAACTGGCATTTTCTCTCACTGTCCATTTTAATTTGAGGAGGTGTATTGTTTATGATGTATTCAGATACATAAGTCACTCATCCTATAACCTGTTTCTGCATTTTTTGTTGCTGTAAATCATGTGTCATTTGTAATATTAACAACACTTCATCTTAGGTTTTCTCATGTAAGCATTTTACTTTGTCTTTCCTGGTTGTGAAAATTCTTGGAAGCAGAATTGATCAACATGAGGATTATAGATAGATAGGTTGGTCCTGCTTTATGCTGTATATTCAAACATAAATGACACATGATGATGAAACATCCATTTATTGTTTTGTTGGTTGCCAGTCAGGCAGGATTATGCACACACACAAGCGGGTTGGGTGTGGAGGAGGAAGAGTGTTCGATAGTTATGGAAAGTGAGGAATATTGAGCTTGAGACATCCTGAAGCTGCTGCTCCCCTCTTCTTACATCACTGGGAATTTTTGTTGTCGATCTAGTTTTGTAAGAAGTAAACAGTGTGTAATACAATAAGGTTTCTATTACACTTGGGCAGATGAAACTTTTGTCTAAGTAGGGCGAGTACAATGTAGAAACCTGCCCTTATAGGAGACAGAAAGAACAGTGCTCTTATTACAAGGTGTAATTTTTAGGTATGTCTCATCACATTATTCTTATTGTAGGAAATTATGTCCAAAACAAACCCCCCAGAGGGCTCAGCAGAGAAATTAACCACCACCTCAAATCTGTGCTAGCTCAAACACACACTGGCAAGAGGGTTCCAAAAGTTTGATGGTTCCCTGAATCAAACATGTCCAAGTGTCAAAGCTGACAGAATAGAGGCTAGAAGAGAAATGTAAGAAATGATCAATATCTCAGTATTAAAATGATTGAGTGATTCTTGCAATGGCCACCAGAGGGTTTCGTTCAGGGGCTAAAACGTATGTGCTGAAAATATGTACGACGTGTCTCCACCTCCTCCCATTGCAAAACAGTCAATTTATCATCTTGGAGTTATAGTCTTCACTTGGTGCTAACCCTAACCCTAACCCTATCCAACTCACACATTTAACCAACAGATACAATGTCCAAGATCCCTCAGGTCAGTACAGTATAACATATTTGTATGTCTTGTGTTTGGAGCAGACACTTAAGGACACAAAATTGTGTTAGTGTTTGTTAAGTTTGCTGTTCATCCTCTACTCAGGCACAGCGCTGCAGGAGTTAAATTTGTCAACAGAGCTGCCAATCACGGTGTTGTACCCCTTTTAGAAGTATCTAATAACTCATTAAAAATAAACTTTATTAGTCAAATAAACACATTGTTAGATGATGATCAACCTGGTAAGGACTAACTATTAAGAGAGAAGCCATATTTGAGAAGGATTTATTTGAGCTATATTTCAGTTATATAGTTTGACCCATGTCCCATTCAGTAACATGGTGGACCTATCCTATCCTATGACCTATCCTGCAGACTTCAGTATCAGGGATCTCTCATGTCCTCCATATTTGAATGCTATGAGGATAACTAACTGTAATATTTATCATACTACGCTGTCAGACAAATGATCTATCGGTCATATTTTGGTGCAAGTGGTCTCACTCTGCTCTTTTATATCAATGTGCTCATGTTTTTTTAAGCTATGAATAAAAATAGAAAAACCATGATGACTTGAAGTGAAACATGTTCTTAGGCATTGGTGGAGACCAAAAATCGAGCTACAATTGTAGAAAATACTGGGCTCATGTTGTTGCCTGAACGTTTAGTCCAAATAAACGCTAGTGTTGTTCTTTGTCTTAATGACATGTTAACAGAAATAGTTAATTTATACATGTTTTTCCCATAGATTATTATTTTTATGAATGTTGGGAGGTAATCCTTAATGTAACTTATTGTTGCAATTTACCTTGAGAAGTGACCGCCGGGAATTAGGTATGAATGTAGTTCAAGTTAAGTTCCCTCTCAAAATCTGACCAAGTGAAAACATATTAACCATAGATAATTAAAATAAAATATTAAATATAATAATAATCACCTTTATTTACAGAGCACTTTTCAAAATCACGTCACAAAGGGCTTTACAAGGCAGCAGTAATGAAACAAATGTTAAAACAGGCAGGTCAAAGGCAAAGATTAATAAATAAACACTTTACGACAGAAAATGCATTTAAAATAACTGAAAAGACATAAAGACTTGAAGAGAAAGTAAAATTCACATAAAAAATAAAATTAAACTAAAATCAGGAAAGGCTTGTCGGTAAAAGTACGTCTTAAGAAGGGATTTAAAAGAGATTACTGACTCAGCTGACCTGATCTCCTTTGGGAGATCATTCCACAGTATTAGGACACTTCACAGCAAACGCTCTATATCCTTTTTTTTTTTTTTAGTTTTTAGTTAAGACCATGAAGACCTCTGTCAAAGGATCTCAATGTATGTGTCGGCCTATATGGAGCGCTAATTAAAGGTTGTATGTAGCTGGGAGAGCTTTAAAAGTAATCAGTAAAATCTTAAAATCAATTCTAAAACATGCAGTGTATGCAGTGTAAAGATGCTAAAACCGGAGTGATGTGGTCATGCTTTCTGATTCTTGTTAAAAGCCTGGCAGCTGAGTTCTGTACCATCTGGAGTCGATTTATAGATGTTTTTGCTCAGGGGGGTAAGAAGGCTGATACAATAATTGAGGTGTGATTAGATTAAAGTATGTAAAATCTTCTCTGGGTTTGAGAGTGAGAGGAACTTCCACTTACATCAGACAGCTGCAATTCAAGAGGAGTGACTCACATGAAAGCAGAGTAACAACATGTTAATTTTCAGTTTCTACACACTATGATTGTTGTATTACACACACACACACAACAGGAGCAACAGGGAAGTGAAGAAATGCCAGATTCAGCCGTGATTATGCAACTGTAAACAACATGCGCATCTGCTGCCGCTAGTGGAATTTTTTTCCACAATTAAAGAACAGACAAAACTCCCAAAAGCCCTCTCTGAAGACGTGAAAGAATTTGGAAACACATGTACAGAAAATGTATCATTACATATAATGAGCTTTAACTTACTTACAAAAGACAAGGTGTAAATGGACTTTAAGGCAGCTGATTTTTAACTAAATCTATTCAAAGGTATTTGAAGGGATGTTTTCAGCTGTTATTGTTTTGTGATTTGGCTCCTTTAAAAGTTTAAAAGGTGTTTCAATGGAAGTGTAGAAGTTGCTTACCTTATACTACATGATATCTATGGCAAGCATCTACCCTGCATTAAGATTACAGACATGTTTTCCTTTTAAACATTTTTGAATCTGATTCGGCCAGACAGCAGCTTTTGATTTATGACGATGCGTCTATATTAACTTTAGAGTGACTCCATCCTCCTAGCTTCATATATAAATAGACTTAGTCTTTAATAATTCAGCTGTTGACTCTTAATAAAATGATTGAATTCCTCACAATTTTGAACCTTTTTATTGAAATCTTTTACTGAATATCACAAGAGTTTATATTGTAAAAACATGAATATAAATTAAGTCATGATGTTATATGGTAAGTGGAAATGTATTTAACTTCCGGTGTTTACATTTGAACTGTGATGAAATGAAATTGTGCCATAATGATATCAATTAGCCTTACAGTTTTCCATCAGTAGATAGCTAGAAGATATCTGTAAAAAAGCTACAGAGAGGAAGAAAGTGTTTGGTTTGCATCTTTTTAAAGGAAGCATAACAACACTTTTTTTTTAAAAACATTTTCTCTTTTAAGCATTGTAGCTCCAAAGTGACTTTAATATTTTAGACTAGATCATTTTTCACGGAATTGATTTTTTGGGCAGGTCTCTTTTCATCTGAAGAATTGTATTTTGCTTTTTGTTTGTTTCAGTTTCCAACATTAAAATATTTCTTTAAAATGACCACATAGAAACGTGTAAAACCAATACCATATAATCCCTACTTCCTACAGTTTGCGTCATACTGCTATTTACGCCTGCATCAAGTGTGTCTACATATGTGCATGTGTCACTTAATCTCAGCAGTAGTGTGTAGTACAGTATTTCTTCATCACAGGCGTGTCACACAGTAAAAAGTCCATCCCACTTCCTGTGTGCTTGGGAAAAATTCCTGTGTCTGTGATGAGTATAAAAAGGCTGCAGGTTAGCACAGGTAGACAGAACAACACTGACAGGACAACTGCTGGGATCTTACACACAATAACACAACTTCCAACCAATCAGCTTTATCAGGTAACTGACTCTTATTTTTAACTTCATTTGACTCTGACAGTCTCTAACTCAAACAGATTTTGAGAAAAGGGATCTTTGTTTCTCTTGGTGACTTTTAATTGCTGGAATAATAAGGCTAATTGTCTGCTTTCATGTCTTCATCTTTATCTTTTTCAATATGGTTAGTTTTAAAGCCTTACTGTCAAGTATTTATATAGCAGAGTCATAACTGATTCAGCTAACAGAGATGCAATTAAGTCTTTAAAATGAAGAGTAAATTATTATATTTAATGCTAATAATGGTAAAAAGGGTAAAGATAACAAAAATAAGAAGTAAACCTAAAACCCAGCTTTATTTCCATGTATGTGTTGTGATGCAGTGTTACTAAGAATTGCTTTCTGTCTTCTTGCAGAACGTTCTTGATTCGAAAAACAAAGATGGATTCCAAGATGCAATGCAACATGAGCAAGCAGTGGACCCCCAAGATGCCCAAGGGGATCGACTTGGAGTATTCCCATCATCCTCTTACTATGAGGCGCGTTGTGAACCTCATCATTGCCATAGAGAAGCTGAAGAGCGGTGCGTCAGAGTCGCTGCTGAGCACCGAGTTTAGGGATGAAAACCTGCTGAACATGATGATGGAGAGCATTGTGGAAGGTAATCACACCCAAGACTACATTGCAACACTGCAGCATTACAAGCAAGGAGTTTTGTCCCAGTTTGCATGTGAAATTAGCTTCATCGTTTGTAAAGTCTGTGTTGAAAAATAAATATGTAAACCTCCCCCCAAAGCTAATTGAATATATACAGCTAAAATCTCCAAAATGGGTCATTTACCATTAGGATCACTGTCACGTGACTTACCAGTACCGAAAGGGAATAAAAAGTTTATATACTTTTGTTCAGTGTTCAAAACTTTTTGTAGCTGGATACCGACCCACTAACACTCGTTCACACTTTTACCGGTACTCTTATTTGGCCTTCTCAGAGTTTGATACTCTCCCCATTCTGTTCAATTTTATATCTTATTTATAATGGAGTTGGCAACTCGTTTACTGCTCCATAAACAACTAACTAATCAAGCGAACTCATGTTTCTGGCTCTCAAGCCCAATTTGATTGTGCATGTAGAAAAAAAGTCTATAACTGTTTTCTTTTTTCAATTCTTGCTATTTCCCATCTAATCAGTTGTTCTTCTTTCTGCCCCTCAGAGCAAGTCGTGTTTGAGCGTGGTTCAGCTCCACCAAATCAGTTTAGCAGGACGGGCATGCACCAATGCAGCGTGACTGACATCGAGAAAAGGAGCTTAGTTCTGGTCCAAAACAGCATGGAGCTCCATGCAGTGATGCTGCAGGGAGGTGCAGACAACCGCAAAGGTAATGCCCCTTTTATATTGGATGGTTAGATTGGATGGAAAATCATTCTGTAAATTATTGTGGATTTAACTTATATCCCCTGTTGTCTCCTCAGTTCAACTGAACATGTCGACCTATGTTAACCCTGCACCCAGCACCGAGGCCAGAACTGTAGCTCTGGGCATCAAAGACACAAATCTCTACCTGACCTGCCACAAGGACGGTGATGAGGCAACCTTGCATCTAGAGGTAAAACTCTTGCATAAGCCTCATTTTAAATTGGTTGAAGAATACGCTTATTACCATATTTCTCTTTTTTAAAGCTGGAGATGAGACAAAAAATTTGAATTATCTTTTCATCCTAGAGAGCTACTATGTTATGATTCAAGGATTAATTGAAATTTTGTTGTCATTCAAGGACATGCTTGTTTTCAAAAAACTTGGTACTTAAATCCCAATTAAAAATGCAACAATAATGAAAACTGTAGACACAGTGTAGATAAATCGTAATCTCTGCGTAAAAACAGATTATAAGCAGTACATAAAGCTAGACCTCCATAAATATGTGCAAGTACTAAGTAAGAATATGGGTGAGAGAACATTAATTCAAGGGACATCAATCGCACATCCAGATATATACAATAGCATCATTACAAAGAAATAGTAGCATAAAAACAGAGAGCATGATTAATCATTTGATTACACTCTAACATCAATTCTTCGCCCCTCAGGAGGTAGAGGACAAGGACAGTCTACTAAGCATCAGCTCCGACAGCGACATGGTTCGGTTTCTCTTCTACAAACAGGACACCGGACTGAACATCAGCACCCTGGTGTCTGTCCCTTACAGCGACTGGTACATCAGCACAGAAAAAGAAAACAATAAGCCAGTCGAAATGTGCCTGGAGAGTGCCCAACGCTACAGAACCTTCAAAATCCAGCGTCAGAGTTAAAACCTGTCAAAGATACCCAACATGATGAATGATTCTCATGTTGGTGAAGGTTGATCCTTTCACAAACTGAGCTCAGGTGTGAAAAAGGTCTTAAAATGTGCTATACCACTGCATTACAGAAATTAATAGTCTGCTTTTAAAAAGGCAAATGTCTCATGAGAATATCTTTTTACTGTTTGTACCAAGTACAGACAGTAAAATGCTTAATGTATTGACCTAGTCAAGTTCCACCACACGGTGGCATTGTTGTGCTTTCTTTTGAGCACCCTTCATATTTATTGCGCTGTATTACAATAACACAGTGTAAGTGCTGTTATCTATCAATCTATTTATGCAGCACAACCTTTAAGCATTAATATTTATTTGGATGTCTGCTTATTTTAACTATTTAAATGATGTGTAATTGATATTAAATAAACTCTTAAAATTCATTTGGATTTGTGTTTTATGTGCTTAAACAGGATCTGATATTTAACTTTATTCAAATTAGTAAATTAGTAAATTAAATTAGTAAAGTAATCAAGGATTAACCCTCCTCAAAATCTCAGTCATTTCTTCTGTACACAGAAAATCACTAATGGCAACCAAAGAGTATTCCTAAATTTGTATCATTCTATGTGGCCCCAGGTTGGTGAGGAAGGTGAACTTTGAGACATATTATCTATTTTTAATGATTAGTTTGTCTGTCTAGGCTATACTAGTTTATGTTAATATGAAGTAGCCTATCCTACTTAAACTTTCCCTGAGCATATTTCCATTCTTCACATCTTTATACTTCTTTCCACCACATGTGGAGGGAAGGAATTATTTAATTCATGACTCCACGTCATGAATTTGACGGCTAAATTTACTTGGCAGAATGAGGTTTTCTAAATACCATTTTTAATAATAGAAGCAATAATAATGGGGCAGCTGTTCAGTTGGTAGAGTCAATTGTCTCTCAACCGGAAGGTTGGAGGTTTGATCCCCAGCTCCTGCAGCCACGTCCGATGTGTCCTTGGGCAAGACACTTTACCCAGAATTGCCCCTACTGCTTCATCAGCTGCATATGCATGTGTATGAATGGGATTAAGTACTTCTGATGGTTATGTGTGACATGTGGTGTAAAAGTGCTTTGAGTAGTCAGAAGACTGGAAAAGTGCTAATCAAGCTCAGGTCCATTTGCCATTTACCATGGCTTATCATAGGTTGAAATATTCCAATCAAATTATCAGGAATAATGTTACAATCTGAGAGTAGCAATGTGTGGATATTTATCTTCAATACTCAACGATCTTAATAGTTTAAAATGAAGATAGGCTACCGAAATGTTATTGTGCCTCCATATTATCTGCTTCAATATATTACTGTAAAAACACGTTGTGGTGTTTTATTCATATAATAAATGGGCTTAATCAATCGATCGATCGATCGATCGATCAATCAATCAATCAATCAATCAATCAATCAATCAATCAATCAATCAACCAATCAATCAATCAATCAATCAATCAAACTTTGTTGTTCCTTCTTTGGTTCTTTATGTGGGGTGCTTGTTTGTTATTTTATTTTTCTCTATTACAAAAAACATTTGACAAACGACGCTATTATTATTACCATACCAATCTCTATTGTATTATATTAATTTCTTTTAAAACATGATATTTGACAAAAACAATAACAATGTAAGAAATGAATTATGTTTGGATTGCCCAATAAACACAAATAAATCAATCAAACTTTATTTAGCACCTTTCAGACAAATTGAATTGCAGTTCAAAGTGCTTTACGAGAATACAGAAAGAGTAAAAAAAAAGTAGTTTTAAAAATCATTATAATCATTATCATATAGGCAGCCTACAAGTTTTATAAAATAAACTCGAGGATTTCATTCCTGATGATTTCTCTCGATGATTTGTGTGTTTCTTTCTTACGGTCTACGATGTGTTTACATTCTCTACTCCAATCAAGGCAGGAGTTTCGCGCATGCGTGTTCTTTATCAAAATTTCAAATTGTCCAATCAGAGAGGAGGATAAGTTCTACCGGGTAATTTCAAAAACGGATGCGCGAGCTCCGTTGCCGTACAGAGCCTCAACATTTTGCAAACTGTCGTAACCCTAACAACACATTTTTATATTAAGTTTAACGAAGACTTTTATTTGTGACCGATATGGAAGAAGGAGAGACTGTAACGATACCGTCCCGAAAAGGTTAGTGATCCTTTGATTGGCTATTATAGTTAGCACTGGTTACTTTTTATTAGCATAGCTAACGCTACATAACAAAGCCAACAGAGAAGGCTTTACTCTGCTGGCTGAATAACTTAACTTTATGGTGCAATTTTAGTTTCGTTAATTTGTGCCAGGCAGTCAGAAAGGATTAGGAATTATATATAATTATAAAATAGAATTCCCGTTCAGTTCATACTAAATTTAAGTTCGAGTTAGCAGTATGGGCTCGTTTACAGGTTTTACTATAACAATACAGCTATAACAATATAACAATACAACTATAACAATATAACAATAAAGCTATAACAATACAGCTATAACAACATAACAATACAACTATAACAATATAACAATACAGCTATAACAACTTAACAATACAGCTATAACAACATAACAATACAACTATAACAATATAACAATACAGCTATAACAACATAACAATACAGCTATAACAATAAAGCTATAACAACATAACAATACAGCTATAACAACATAACAATACAACTATAACAACATAACAATACAGCTATAACAATATAACAATACAGCTATAACAACATAACAATACAGCTATAACAATATAACAGTACAGCTATAACAACATAACAATACAGCTATAACAATACAACTATAACAACATAACAATACAGCTATAACAATATAACAATACAGCTATAACAACATAACAATACAGCTATAACAATATAACAGTACAGCTATAACAACATAACAATACAACTATAACAATACAACTATAACAACATAACAATACAGCTATAACAACATAACAATACAACTATAACAATATAACAATACAGCTATAACAATATAACAATACAACTATAACAATATAACAGTACAGCTATAACAACATAACAATACAACTATAACAATATAACAATACAGCTATAACAACATAACAATACAACTATAACAATACAGCTATAACAATATAACAATACAACTATAACAATATAACAATACAGCTATAACAACATAACAATACAGCTATAACAATATAACAATACAGCTATAACAACATAACAATACAGCTATAACAATAAAGCTATAACAACATAACAATACAGCTATAACAACATAACAATACAGCTATAACAATAAAGCTATAACAACATAACAATACAGCTATAACAATACAGCTATAACAACATAACAATACAGCTATAACAATACAGCTATAACAACATAACAATACAGCTATAACAACATAACAATACAGCTATAACAATATAACAATAAAGCTATAACAACATAACAATACAGCTATAACAATATAACAATACAGCTATAACAATAAAGCTATAACAACATAACAATACAGCTATAACAATACAGCTATAACAACATAACAATACAGTTATAACAATACAGCTATAACAACATAACAATACAGTTATAACAATACAGCTATAACAACATAACAATACAGTTATAACAATAAAGCTATAACAATATAACAATACAGCTATAACAACATAACAATACAGTTATACCAATAAAGCTATAACAATATAACAATACAGCTATAACAATAAAGCTATAACAACATAACAATACAGTTATACCAATAAAGCTATAACAATATAACAATACAGCTATAACAATAAAGCTATAACAATATAACAATACAGTTATAACAATAAAGCTATAACAATATAACAATACAGTTATAACAATAAAGCTATAACAACATAACAATACAGCTATAACAATAAAGCTATAACAATACAGCTATAACACTATAACAATACAGCTATAACAATTCAGCTATAACACTATAACAATACAGCTATAACAATACAGCTATATCAATATATCAATACAGCTATAACAATATAACAATACAGCTATAACAATATAACAATACAGCTATAACAATACAGCTATATCAATATATCAATACAGCTATAACAATACAGCTATAACAATATAACAATACAGCTATAACAATACAGCTATAACAATACAGCTATATCAATATATCAATACAGCTATAACAATATAACAATACAGCTATAACAATACTATTCATGTTACTTGTAGTGCAAACGAAAATGATTCCCACAACCTCCTTGTCCCGTTCAGTGACTTATCTCTGATATTTTTACAAGGTGTAAGTACAAGTTTATTGTTGGAAATGGGGCTCAGTTATGCCTAAAAGTTATTTTGGACAAAGTTAAAAGAAAGTTCTGTATTGCACCCAATCTATTTTAGCTGAGTTTTAAAGAGGTACATAAAATGACTGACAAATAAAGCTCTAAAACCTGATTTAATTCAGGACAGATACAAATTTTGAGTCTGTGATATCAGTTTACAGTTTTGTGTATCAGAAAGTCACTCATGGGACTGTGTTGAACTCTTGTGTTATTTTCCACTACAGAGCTGCGTAAGCAGAAGTTGATGGAATTCTTGGAAGCAAAGGGAAAGCTGAAACAGCCCAACCCTAAGTATGAACATAAATCATTGCAAATTGATGTGCAATGGGGTTTTTAATTATTGGTTTGGTAAACAAATTCCATTATCATCTCTCATCTCAACTTCTCAGGCCATACCTCCGGGATGTCTATCAAGACAAGACATTTGCAACTCAGGTAGGTGTGGACTGTTTTTTACACATGAAATAGAGCGTGTAAAAAATGACAGCAATATTTATAACAATAAGATCAGTGTTTCTGGGTATGTAACTGAAACTCAAATTCTAATAATCAGACGCAGTGTCATTAGGGTTGGGCATATTGAGGATTTATTCGCAGCTGTTTTTTCTAGTCATTTGTTTTTCTTATTCCATTATAAAATGTCACTGTTGCCATCGTCTCAGACAGGAGCACAGCAGTTTGTTACCACCACCCTCTTCCAAAGTGGTTTAACCTACCTCACTGACTCATTACTAGAGCACAGAACATCAGAGCAGCCAGCAGATTGGAATCAAGCTACCATGCATCTCTCCGTCTTTAGCAACACTGCCCCCCATTTCTATTACCTTCTTTACCCATTTCCATCACATTTAGTGGATTGTGGTTATTTCAGGACTCAGTTTTTCAACTTTATGTCACAAAACATATTAGATGACAACAGACCCTAGCTAACTTTGAATATGATTTAGAAGTGTGGAACCTGGGCAGTGCAAGGTTACTGTCTTAACATATTGTGTATTTGTTTTCACAGATGGTTAAGGAGAAAGAGAACACGGCTCCAGCTGTCAAATTAATAAATGAACACACAAAAATCCAAACTATGACTGTGCAAGCCACAAAAAGACCCACCAGAAGAACATTTGGTGTTACAAACAAAGTGAATGTAAAAGGAAGTATGCTGACAGGACAGGGAAATGCCTGTCGTTCATCTGCAACAAGTGTCCCAGTACAGCCCAGAAAACCTACACAAAACTCTTTACTCAAAGGAACATACACTGTTTTGTCCTCCGAATCCAACACAAATTCAGCCAGCCATTTCAAAAAGAAGCCTAACAAAGAAATACAATCTTCAGATAAAACCTCTTCTAATATAGCTCGCACATCTGCAAAAAATAAGAACAGCAAATTCAACAGTGAGTTGAATGCTGCTTTTTTACGTCCAGTGAAGACAGCCAGTGTCAGGATGAGTCTTGGCCCAATTGTCAAAACTAAAACAGGACTCCTCCCTGCAGTGACCCAGCCAAGGAACAGTCAAAGTTTGAGACATCCCACTGCCTCAATATCTGCTGCCAGAACTACTTCTGTTGCCAACATGGTGCAATCAAGCACATTGTCGTCCAAGTTCATTTTCCAGAAAAAAACATTGCCTAACAAATCTCTAAGCAATCCTGTGAAAGAGAGAAGTCTTTCTACAACTGCAAGTTCCAGTACTGGAATAAAACTTCAAGAACAGAATAGGGCTAACTCTAAGTCCCTTTTTGGTAAACATTGTAATCCAAGTGGACTGAAAACAAAGTCCATCTGCTCCAATTGCACAGCAGGCCCAAATAAGCCAGACGGGAGAGTAGGGATGCTAAAACCTAATAAATTAACCAGTCAGCCTACGGACACGTCTTCAAAGCAGAAATCTGATGGAGAGCGTAAGAAGAATGAACAACCATGCAAAGTTGTCTCAAGAACATCATCTGGGCCAGCAAGCAGATGCAGCTCCAGACCTGTGAGTGGGGATATGCGAGCTGTTCTGACTGAGGTGGAAAAGAGAAGCAAGACATGTGCAGAGACAGGTGGCAAGAAGGGACACAGTTCAGATAATGCCCCTAAAATGCAAACGGGTATCAAAGGAACTGGCCCTCGAGTTATATCTCAGACAGCGCCACAGCCTGTCAGGACCGTCAGCCTCACAGGCCAGGCCAGGAAGTCATCAAAGTTTCCAGTGATCGATATTCCACAGACGGAGAGAAAGAAACTGACTGCTGTCCAGGAGGAAAGAATGTAAGTGGAAAAGTACAAGTCCTTACAAATGTATTAGTAGAAAAGTATGATATGACACCATTGAACCATTAAACTAAGCAACTAAACTTAGTAGCTACTGCAACTGACTGAAGGTTATGTTGGCTTGTGTTCTTGGCACCTGCTTGCTGCAGACGTGCAGTACCTCGTCTTTCTGTATGTGACCAACATAAGCCCTTTTTACAGTGCAATTTTGCATCAGCACTGTTATTACTCCTTAAAGCATTCATATTGATTCTGCAACGGTGTAATATTGGTGTCCTATTCAGTCGGTGGATTCACAATATGTTATAGAATTTTGGAAGCGTGAGAGGGTATAGCACAGTGTTCAGTCTTGAATTTAAAATGCTATAGTCAATGCAATTAAAAAAATATTCTTGACAACATAATTGTAGGGTGTGTGTACAGTTAGCTGTTTTTGCATTATTCTAGTTAACAGTGATATGAATCTGTGTAGGTGTACTGAGACTAGTTTCACCCACACCCATTTATGTTTCAACTGATGGCCTCATCATTCAACAAGAATGTCAAGCAGTCTAGTCCTTAATGAGTTGAGGAGGAGATTCACTTTGGCTAGATCAGTCACTCCTTGCTAAGAATCGAATCGTGAGACACACAAAGATTCCCAGCCCTAAAAGAGACTCTTCCGGTGCAATAAAAAAGGGGAAAAATAGTGGATATACTGATTGCTTGCATTTCACTTTCAGCTAACATTATGCCAGTTGATTATTATTTTTTTCCCTGCAGCTAATATATCGCCGTATCAGTCTATTGCATTGACTGGCATACTTGCCGATGCTGAATTATGAGTTTCAGGGAAAAAACACCAACACTAAATTCCATTCATTTAAATGTTGACCTTAACTTGCTCCCTCTTCTCTGTTATTTGATCTCAAGGAAAAAACTACAAGAATGGAGAGAATCCAGGGGCATTTCCTATAAGCGTCCTCCAATGCCAGTGAGAATTCAGGTCAGGCGCACTATGGCTGTGCCACAACCTTTCTGGGCCACCATGAAAGAGGAAGACGATGCCCACTCCCTCATCTCAGCTGTGGACAGATCCCTAGCTGATTGCATCATATTACTGGGCGAGGTATTCGGAAGGGGAAGGGCAATGAGAATTATTTTTTTTTTTTTTTGGACATTTTGTTTTGCTAGAGATGGGATGAATTGTAGGAGGGGTGGAGGTAATAGTTCATCAGACAAGATTGAGAGAGAAAAGTCTGTTTTCCAAATGGCCAGACTTGAAATCATGCACAAGGCTTGTTGATTTGCAGTTTTTATAGACATGAAAGCGCAAATTCACATTCCGTCCTGATAGGTATTCATCTATTTGTTCACATGAAAAGGGACAGAAATACCTGCTGCTTTGTTTTTCCAGCACACAGTGCCAATCATTGTGGGAGATGGTTTGAATTTTAGGATAGTTAATTTTTACGAATATATGATACGATTACTGGACAATTGTCAGGTGGATGTGGCAGGAGGGCTTTTAAGATGCACTTTTATTTTACCAAAAGCATTTTTGTTGAAGTAGATCGATGCTTTCCTTTCAACTTTCAACAAAGTAGACTATATTTTTCGCCTTCTTTGCACCAACAGGGTTGCCCTTCAGTCCAGGTGAAGGAGGTTCTCTCGAGGCTGCCGGTGGTGTCCCACAAGTTCGCCAAATACTGGATCTGTCAGGCCCGTCTGATGGAGCAGGAGGGCAACCTTGATGTCCTGCCAATATTTGAAGAAGCTGTGCGTGTTGTGCTAGAGGTAAGAAATCGAAAGATGTATTTTGCATAACTGTCAGTAGTTTTGCGTACTTCCAATAATAGCGGAGTATTATTATTCCGTATTCTTATCCTATGTGTATCTTTAAGGACTACAAAGTCCAGACCCCATTTCAGTCACATATGCATTTAAATTTCCCAACAGTGCAATGAAACACTTTCGTTCATTGCCTGTCTAATTCACTTTGAGTCTCCAAGAATAAACATGAGATGGGTTATTTCATTACGATTTTCATTTGCTCTTCACGGAAAATGGAATGTATTCTGTAGGATTAGACATTAAGGATATTTCTCTACTAATAATCTGAGCTGATATATCAGCCAATTCATCTTAAATGTTTAGTGAGTCACAGGCAGCTCAAGGCAGTGAGTTTTTTTGTTTAATTGGATGTATGTAACCTAAACATAACTTTGAATATTGTTAAAAATGGTTGATGACTTTGGTGTACCACAATTGCAGGCCACAAGTTTATTTTATTTTTAAAGTTTAGGAGGAAACGTCACCCCACTGGTGCTCTTTCTCCCTGTGTGTTAGTCTCTGTCAGAGTGCTGGACCCTCAAACAATATGGCAATGACAGCTTTTTCCAATATCATTCAGCCCTTGTAAATATTTTGATAAGACATCACACAATTAATGTAAAAGGTTGGATCAATCCAGTGCCAATCTCAAGTGACTGAAGGAAATTGTTACATCATTTAAAGAGATTGTTTTGGTTGTTTCTATCGGCTACATTTAAAAGTTTCTTATGATCATTTTCTGAATCAGCTGGTCATAGACTCATGTAGACTTTTGATATAGACATGTTTGGTTTTTAACAAAAAAAAACAACAACAATGAAATTAACCCCTCTGTAGTTAATGAGCAGGTTGAGAAGAGAAAACCTTTTGCTATTCATTGATCAAAGACCCAGCTCACAGGTAAACAAGGCACTTACACCTGGAAACATTAGTAGAGAATCATACATTAGATATTTGTGAAAGTTGATTATGTGTCAGCTCAGATAACAAGCTCATCTGAGATTCTTAGCATGGTGTATGTCATTTTGGAGATGGGGAGTTCTTAACTAATCTCAAGTGACATTGTTCTAGCATGTTATCAGAATAAGTGTTGTACCGTGAATGAAATTCCCCTCAAAAATCACAGTATATTCTTATGTTTCTGCCCTTCTTTTCTTTTTAGCCAGTTGACGAACTTCGAACTGTGGTGTTTGAGATTCTGAAGAAAAAGGAGGAGACCAAAGGTAGTTGGCCTGCATTTCCCTTTTTTGTAGAATCATTAACGAATCATTAACATTTCTCAGCAGTGACTAACTGTGTTGCGTTGCTAACATTGCAGAGATTACAATCTATATTTAACATTCACGTATTATGGTATATAACTTGCAGTTATTCCTTTTGTTATACTGATTATCAAGAACCTGCACCGGCCACAAATTGCGCTACATTTATATATCAGTTAATTCTAGTTAAAGTAATCAGCTAGATATGTAAATAAGCCACTGTTTCCTATTTGATATACTCAAACCACTAAAAGAGATGATAATACGCTGGCTGCAAAGCAACAGCTCCCTTAAACGAGTGCATGAATCCAACAATGAAATGATTTTTTTATCCATGGAATTGAAATAACGTTAACTCTGATTTTCATGTTTTCGTTAGCATCTGAAGAAGATGAGAAAGAGGTACAGGTTTCTTCGGTTGAAAGCTCTCCTGAGAGGGACAACAACCCAATGATGACTCCTAAACCTGTCAGAGCCCTCATCTGTGGGGAGAAAGGAGACTCATCTGTCGTCAAGTACAAGATCACAGCGACTCCTGGGTATGTTTGAGTCATTATGACAACTGTTTGTTATGCTAGCTAAAAGCTGCTAAAATGGTCTGGAGATAAAAAATAATCTGAGTGATTCTGAAGTCAATACTGTAGCAGATTGTTATAGTTACACACCAGCTATATTTATGGCCGCCCAAGAATATTTCCCAACCTTTTTTCATTTAATATTGAAATCACTGCACAAACGTGATAGAGAAAGACACATGCCAGAGAGAGAAAATATGTCAGCTGACATAAGCCCCTCCTTTACGTCTTCTTTGAAAACTTTAGCTTCTTTTGCCAATGTTTTAATATTTTGCTGCAGTGGTCGCTATGATGTGCGGCATACGTGCGGATCCCCTGATGTGATAACAGAGTATCGAGAGAAAGATTTAAAAAAACATGTGTGTAATGTACTTGAGCGTCTGTAACATACTGTTAGGGAATATTGTCAAAATCACACAACTAACAAAGCTAAAGAATAAGTCAAGTAGAAACGGGCAGCTGTGTGTAGGGGGGGGAGAGGAGAGGAGCAGCTATGTTTTGTGTGGATAAGAGAATAGAAAGGGAACGGATTTTAAATGAGCAAATTAAGTTCTTTGTAAACTAAAACATGTTAGATGATAACACACAATCACTATAAATACAAACCTAATATTAAAACTTCCCCAGGTCTGTCTCTTATAATGTGATTAAAAAACCCTCATAAATATCGAATGATGTCAGCTTTATAATCCCCCCGTATGTCGAAGGGAAAATATTTGCACTGTTGAGTACAGGACAGACTGAATGGATTGGGCGACTATGTCTGGATTACCTGCGCTCCAGCTCGCTGTCTCTCTCTCTCCTGTCCAAGACCCCCGAGGGATGCTGACACCCCCTGGGTCGGTTATCACATATGCACTCCTGAAAATGTCTAGATCATTTCAGAGGGACTGGGCTGCAGTCACCTCACAGCAAAATGGTTCCTGGTTTTGAAACCTTTCTGTGTTGAGTTTGCATGTACTCCCCGTGGGTTCTCTCCGGGTACTCCGGCTTCATCCCACAGTCCAAAGTATATGTCAGCCCTGTGATTGACAGTTTTGTCCAAACCACATCCATCTTAAAGCTGCTCAACTTCCAACTCTATATTTAAGACAATCAGTCCGCCCTGTTTCATTACAGTTGATGAAGTAAATATTGTGTTTTCACACTTGTAGAAAACTCCTGATATTTGCAGGAGGAGCTGTATGTGTGGAGGCAAACGGCCAAATTCGGCTTTTCAATCGGCTTCACCCAGAGCTTCTCCTGCCAGCCCCCTAGAATTTTTACCGCATTAACTCTGAGTGAGTTTCTTCTCCGCTCTTTTGTTGATATTGTGATTCCGTCAAACTAATCGTAGCATTGATGGAAAGGAAAATATTTTCATTATAACGTCGCATTGCAGACTCTGTTGCTTCGTCCACTGCTTCCCTGCCGTTCTTCTTTTTTTTTTAAGTCATGCCCTGCCCGACGGTAGACGCAGAAAATTCAACTACTTTTTTGAAATGGATGTTTTGCCTATGCAGAAGTGAATCCTCTGTGCACTCAGTTCAGAAATAATCTTTGAAAGTTGTTTCATTTTTGCCGTCACAATCACTCTTTTCATTTCTTTACTTTTGATGTCTATTACATAAGTCCTAAACAGCTGGTTTATTATTTTTACAGTCTATGGTTTGAATAGTTTCCTGCATGTATGCTATAATAAGTAAATACATATAATAAAAAATGAAATGAATAATTAATACATTTATATAAAAAAAATAAAAATCACAGGGAAAGGGTTGTCTGACTGCACACATTAAATTATTCAGAATACCTGGACTGACTATGTAATGTCAGGTTGGTCCTTTTTTAAGTGGACCTTTTTTTGTTTTTCCCTGATCGAGGTGTTGTTAAGAATGAAAAATGTTTAAAACTGAGTTTTGTTTTGTATTCTCTTCATTTTCCCTCAGCGGCCCTCCAAGCCAAAAGAGAGAACCGACACGAGTCAATGGCCAGGAGGTTCGCTTCTTTACCCCTGTTAGACGCTCTGTGCGAATTGAGAGAGCCTCTCTTCATTACCCCGCGTCCCTCCAAGACCATGATCTATGTGTTGCCTCCTACAACGACCTGATCTACGAGGAGGATAATGAGAGAAGTGTAGAGCAGAAGAGTGGGGAAACCAGCCCGTCTCCCATGTATGTCTACAGGCAGAACGAAGCGCTCAAAGACAAGGTGGTCGTCCAACTAGTCTGCGATGAAGGTGTTTAGCTTCAGGAGCTTAATTTATCTCCAGTTAGCAGTTGAGGCTTCTTTCAGATTCATCATATGTCTCTGGTCAGATGCTAATATTATGTTTCTATAAACAATGTGTTGTATATACTAATGTAAAATAAATGTCTTTGTTTTTACATCTAGTAATACATCTTACATCTTACTTTTTTGGTCCTTATACCTACTCCAAAATGTTGCTCTTTTTTTAAAAAGAATTGTTAAATTCATATACAAATATGAATAAAAAATCAGAAGTCCGTGGCACACTGAAAATAACTTCACTATATCTTTATCGTGCGCGAACAATGCGTTTCACCTGTAGCTTTCTCAGGTATGCCCAGCACAATAATAATAATAATAATAATAATAACTTTATTTATATAGCACCTTTAAAAACACAGGTTTACAAAGTGCTTCGACAAACAGCAAAGGCAAAAACAAGAACAAAGCAAACTAAACCAAACACAGAAGAACATAAACAGCAAGAACATAACAAATGCAAAATACTAAAAATAATTAAATACAATTCAACAGAAAAGAACCCATATTGCAAGATACCCAACAGACATATATATAACTCGACCATCACAAGAACCATCATAAGAACCCAGGAAAAACAAGAACCCAACAACACGAGCTGAGACCAAGAGGACCAAAGATTTAAAAATATGTATGAAACTAAAAGCAATAAGAAGGTTAGAGCAGTAAAAGAAATAGAAACAAGTGAAGAAATTATCAAAAAACAATAATAATAATAATAAAAAGAATATATACATATAAAACATAAATAGACAAAGTAAATAAAAGGACAGTAAGAAGTAAAAGAAGATAAAAATAGTAAAACCAGTAAGAAAGACATTAAGAAGACGACATCACATAAAAGCAAGTCTGGAAAAGTACATTTTAAGAAGGGATTTAAAAGAATTGAGGGAATCTGCAAGTCTTATCTCCTCAGGGAGGTTGTTCCGAAGTTGAGGGGCCCTGACGGAAAAGGTCACCTTTAGTTTTAAGTCTCGACTTTGGAACGACCAGGAGGCCCCCACCTGAGGATTTAAGACTGCGGGCTGGCTCATTTGGTGTCAGTAGCTCTGTTATATAGCTTGGAGCCAGCCCCTTCCGTGCTTTAAAAGTAATGAGTAAAAGCTTAAAATCAATTCTAAAACTTACAGGAAGCCAATGTAATGAAGCTAAAATTGGAGTGATGTGATGTTGTCTGTTACAACCAGTAAGAAGCCTAGCTGCTGCATTTTGGACTAGCTTGAGGCGAGACAGTGACAGCTAAGATCTAAAGGAATTCAAATTGGGCCCTCCCCTCTATCTGCTGCTAAAAGAAGGTCATTGGTTACCTTGAGGAGGGTGCTGTGCTGTGCTGTGACAAGCTCTAAAACCGGATTAGAATTTCTCAAAGAAGTTATTTTCAGTCATAAAAGATAAAAGTTGTGTGGTAGAACTGGGCCTGCAGAAAATCAGCAGAAAGAGAAAACCCTCCGAACCTTGGGACGAGAGTAAATAAAAGAGACTTTCAGAAACTGTTGAGTTGCTAAGTCACCCAGTTTATTACATGCAGCATGGAGAGAAGTTCAGCTATGCGTACAGGATACACAAAGTAAGTTCTCTGCCCGCTCTTGGGGCATACAATCTTTATATACTTGAGCATATAGTGTGATCGAAACTTACAGAGGAGGATCAAAGAAACAGGTGCAGCTTTATCTGTGTCAGCACCTTGTGGTCAGTGTATAAATATGTGAATGTAGCAGTAACTTGTCCTTGAGAGTTTAAAAAATAGTCCTTATAAGGAGCTGTTGTTGAGTCTGTGTACGTGAAATAAAACACCTGTGGTGAGGTGAGTATCGTGCAAGGTTTGTGTGTTGCAGTGGTCATATAAGGACACGGTGCATGTATACGTGATATGTGTAATGCTATGTGTAATGCATTGGATCAGTTAATGAGCAAACATAAAAGTATAAAGAATATAAGATTCCACAGTTGTGTTGAAACCACCTTTTCTAAAACTTTTGATAAAAATTGAAATTTTGAGATTGGTCTAAAATTGTTAAAATCAGTGGGATAAAGGTTGGGTTTCTTTAAAAGTGGTTGGACCACAGCATGTTTAAAAGCAGAGGGGACTACACCTTCCGCAAAGAACTATTAGTAATGAACTGAACCAATTAGACCTAATTTGAAAGGTCCTTCAAAATCAACATTGATTGATCTAATTTTTACCAATAGAAGGGACAAAATTACAGCCTCGGGCTCTTCTCCCTAGACATCAGTGACCATTGTCCTCTGGCATGTATAAGGAGTACTAGACTAGCAAAATCTAAGCCCAGGATTGTACTCAAGAGAAATTTCAGAAATCTTAATGAACAAGTGTTTTTTAATGACATTGTGAACAGTAATATATGTCAAACATCTGAAATACCTGATGTGGATCATGCACTTGAATATTTTACAAATACATTTCTTAAAATTATTGACAAGCATGCACCTTTTAAAAAGTTAAGGGTTAAAGATAGATCAAGCCCATGGTTCTCCACTGAATTATCATTACTCTTAAAGGAAAGGGACAAAGCCTGGGCATTAGCAAGAAAGACAGGCACAGCAGCCCATTGGCTTTTATTCAGACAACTCAGAAATAAATGCACATAATCACTGAGAAAAGCTAAAACCTCTTATCACCAGGAGTTGATTTCTAGTTGCTCTTCAAACCCATCAAAATTTTGGCAGGGAATATAAACAAAAATAAATCCTCCCCATCTCTCCCTTCTTATGTTATTTTAAATGAAGGCCAAACAAATAAAACTTCAGATATTTGCCGTGCTTTTAACCTCCATTTTGCTGCTTCTGAGAGTCAGTTTGAAACATTGTACTCTGGAAACACTTTTAATATCCAGCCGCTGGCTCATATTCCTACTTCCCACAACCATTCCCCTAAATTTACTATACAGGCCTTCACTTCATCTGCTGTAATGGAGGCTCTGCACTCTATAGATATTAGGAAAGCAAGGGGAGAAGATAATCTAGAGCCGTACCTTTTAAAACTCTGTGCCCTTCTAATCAAGGAACAAATTTCCTATATTTTTAATCTTTCAATCACCACTGGAGTTGTCCCTCAGGTTTGGAAGTCAGCACACGTCATCCCTCTGCATAAGGGCGGCGACAAAAACAAACTCAACAACTACTGGCCGATCTCCAAACTGTCCAGCCTCTCTAAAATCCTGGAGACATTAGTCAACAATCAGCTAAAATCATATTCTGTATTAAGTCCTCACCAGTCTGGTTTCAGAAAAAAACACAGCACCACATCAGCAATTACCTTTGTCATAAATAATATTGTATCTGCTGTCGATCAAGGGAAATACTGTGCTGCCCTCTTTGTTGATTTAACTAAAGCGTTTGACACTGTTGATCACACCATACTCCTGCAGAGGCTACATGATGTTGGTTTTGACAACTCCTCATTTAAATGGTTCCAGAATTATCTGTCTAATAGATTGCAATGTGTGACTGTACAATCTGATCGCTCTGAATACTTACCACTATCAAAAGGGGTTCCACAAGGTTCTGTATTGGGTCCTGTGCTGTTCACGACCTATATTAATAATATTGCTTCTGTATTTACAAATTCTAAGGCCCATCTCTACGCTGACGACACAGTTTTGTATTGTTTTGCTGAGACTGCACATTTAGCAATGGAAACTTTACAAGAAGCACTTCACAAATTACAAAATGCACTCCTTGATTTAAAATGATTACTGAATGCAGACAAAACTAAATACATGCTCTTTACACGAGCCAGAAATACCACAGACAATGACTTGCATATAACAACTCTGGAAGGTCACAATATTGAAAGAGTAGCCCATTATAAATATCTTGGCATCTGGTTGGATCAATCCCTTTCATTTAAATTTCACATTGATACATTATCCACTAAACTACGACAGAAAATTGGATACTTGTACAGAAACAAAGTGAACTTCCCCTTAGTGAGTAGAAAGCGAATAATTGAAGCCATCTTCCCATATTTTCTGGACTACGGGGATGTCATTTATAGACATGCTTCTGCCTCCACCCTAAAATCATTAGACACAGTTTATCACTCCGCCCTCAGATTTATCACTGGTGACAAATATTCCACTCATCATTAAAGTTGGTTGGCCTTCACTAACAGTTAGATGTGAATGGCATTGGCTGCTATTTATTTATAAATCACTTGCGGGTAATCTACCAGCATACATCACTTCTTTATTAATCTGGGTTGATAATCAGTATCAGACTCGATCAAGTGACTGGCTAATGTTAACGGTTCCACATGTAAAAACGAACTTTGGGAAAACATCCTTCACCTCTTGTGCTGCACACACCTGGAACACAATACAAAACACATTAAAACTCAATACAATGGTTACCATGGGTCAATTTAAAAACTTGATCACAGCTCACTGTACTCATGAGTGTAAATTTTATTAACTGTAGTTACCTGCTTACTGCTTATTCTTCTGGTCTTATAATCTATGTATTCTGTCTTCGTTGTTTTTTGTCTTTTTTGTCTTTTTTGTCTCTTATTCGTTTTAATTGTACTCTTGACGTCATTGTAAATGAGGGCTTGCCCTCAATGATTTCTTGAGAATAAATAAAGGTAAAATGAAAAAATGAAATGAATAATGGATAAAATACTGGGTCCAACTGTGTTAAAAACCTCTTTGAGAAACGTTGTGGGAATAAAATCAATGCTGCACGTAGCTGATTTCATGTGGGTTAAAATTTCAGATAAAAAGGTCAAGGACACCGGCTCAAAATTGCTAAAATAACTGTGAAGTGCCCTGCTGGTGTCTAAAATACGGTCTGGGGGGATGATTTGTTGCTAATTTGTTCCTAATGTCCTTGACTTTATTAGTAGTCAATAAAGTCTTCCTTCTTTTATTCATGGTTTGATCCTGCAACCTTGAGCACCTGGGAGCGTGTTTAGGCTGTGCACGGGGTACCCTGTTGATCATATACAAATATCATAACCAATAATTTGTATAAACTTTAACTGGACCAAATGCTAACATAAAAAAATAATGTCTGCCTTGAGTCTTTCGATTGAGGAGGAGGATGCATTGGCTACAGTACACGGGATATCTGCTGGTTACTACAGAAATATTGACTGCTGCCCAAAGATTAAAAATGATGTTGTATGCTTTCCATTAGGTACATGAGATTGACCAAGCAATGATTTTTCTGTACTAAATTACAAAATAAGTTGTCTTGAAAAGATGCAGCTTCATTAGGAGATCGAAATTAAACTGTTCATTATTAATGAAAAAAAACAATATACATATTACTTATTTCTATCTCTAGATGTTTCTGTTAAGAGCCATCAGACTTTAAATATGAGTGTACCTGACTATCCACTCCATTGTATTTGATACAGAAAGAGTCTATGGTCACAAGGCACTTAATTTCTTTGTTTTTCTTTTAACTGTGTTTCTCTTTTTCACATGACATTGACTAAATCCAGCAACAACTCTACAATTTTATTTTATTTTTACTACACATCTCAACCTAACTTAATGTAGAATTTAAATGCCATGTGCTGTTCAATAAAGTCCACCCAGAAATTTAGGTTTTGTTAGAAGCTTCAGCAAATTCAGTTATTTTCCCTCATGTATCATTATGGAAATTTTTGTCAGTTGGGGCAAATGTTTCCTCTTTATCTGGTCATCATTTTGGCTGTGTTAGTGCATATGGCACACCTTTTTTTAAGAAAGTCTCTCTCTTGACACATTTTGGAATTCAATTCAATTCAATTTATTTTGTATAGCGTCAACTCATAACAAGTGTTATCTCAAGACACTTTACAAAAAGCAGGTAAAATACCTTACTCTTTGTCTGTTAACATTACAAAAAGCAGGTAAAAAGACCTTACTCATTGTTATGTTACAAAAAGCAGGTAAAAGACCTTACTTATTGCTATATTACAAACATAGGCATGCCTGCCTATGTTCTGGCAGGCCGTCAACCAACGATCTTGAGGAGCCTAAGAGAGCTCAAGAGCTCCCAGGAAAGTAGGTGGTTAGTGACTGAGATTTACAGGTAGATACATGCAGTAATATGATGTACTGTATATACACACAGAGAGAGAGAGAGAGAGAGAGAGAGAGAGAGAGAGAGAGAGAGAGAGAGGAGCTCAAGGTGCCAGTTTCCCCGGTAGTCTAAGCCTATAGCAGCATAACTAAGAGCTGGTCTACACCAGCACTAACTATAAGATTTATCAAAAAGGAAAGTTTTAAGTCTATTCTTAAAAATACAGACTGTGTCTGCCTCCCGGACCCCGGCTGGAAGATGATTCCAGAGGAGAGGAGCCCGATAACTGAAGGCTTTACCTCCCATAGTACACTTAGAGACTGTAGGTACCACTAGCAGGCCTGCACTCCGGGACCGCAACGCTCTCGAGGGACAGTACGGCACTAGTAGCTCCTTAAGATAAGATGGTGCCTGGCCATTTAGAGCTTTGTAGGTGAGAAGAAGGATCTTGAATTCTATTCTCGACTGTATAGGGAGCCAGTGCAGAGAAGCCAGGACAGGAGTGATGTGGTCCCATTTCCTGGTTCTGCAGCGTTCTGGACCAGTTGAAGAGTCTTTAGAGATTTGCCAGCGCACCCTGACAAAAGAGAGGAATGCATATATTTTTTTTTTAATAGATCAATAGAACACTGTGAAACATTTTTACTACCCTCTTAAGTCACTAAGGACAAAAAGGTCCACTTCCAAAAAACTGCTTTAAAAATAGAACAGATTGATATTTTTTCTACTTTTTTCTGTGTTTAGGAATTTAAATTTAAACCTTTAAATGCCAGAATCATGTAATCAAACTGGCATTTAAAGGGTTAAATTCCCCAAAATGATTGAATGTTTTGTAGTTTTGAGCAGGGCTTAAGTGATGTATGCAAAAAAAAAGGAAGTGGACATTTTTGTGAAGAGGTAAGTAAATTAAACTGATGGCTGAGGGTTTTAAGAAAATGTTTCACTTATTTGTTGTGCTGTGTGCGTGCTGTTACCATGTGTGACACATGCAGCTGTGAGTTGCTCATCATAGAGGCACAACCCTGAAAAACTGTCAAAAACAGTCTTATTTTGGACTTCAGAAGGGCTGAAGTCCTTTCCTACCTTTCAAAAGAGCTGAGATGGTTTGCATTCCTTTGTGATTTGCTTTCTGTGAAGAAAAAAAATCCTCTATCACACTTCCTGTCCCTAATGACTGCTGTATGCATGAAAAAAACTCACATGCTCACTTATTCACAAAAACATAGCTGGTTTGACAGAGAAAACTTAACATTAGCTTTTCAATCAAAATGTACCTTACTGAACAACCAGATAAGTAGTCTGTAGTTACCACAATTTCCAGAAGAAATAGTCAGGGTTTTAGCAATTCATTATATTTTTTTCCTCATAGTCCACTACACAGCTCCTACATTGCACATTTTGTACACTTTGTGTTTTTTAATTTTAATTTTTCTATATCTTACATTTTATATATTTTAATTGCTTCTTATACTATATTATTTAAGTTGTTGCTAGTTCTGTTTTATTTCCTTGCTAATTGTTTAGCACCAATACACCAAGTCAAATTCCTTGTTATGTTGTACTTGGCAATAAAACCCGATTCTGATTCTGATGCTATTGTTAGAGGGAGGGGGCGAGAGGTGGGGATTAATTGGGGTCCAGTTCATTTCTTTGCTCCAACACATAGACTGAAAATATTACCCCCTTGTGTGTTTGTCCAGCAAAGTCCAGTATAACCAGATTCAGCTGCTTGAATTTTTTTTACTAGATTTCATCTTTGCCTTGGCCAGCATTGGTTGCATTCCTAGACGCCTACGTCAAACCTGCTGGTCCGTATTTAAATAGTTTCCCGTCACTGAGGCTGAGAAACAACACTGCTTTTCGCCAGGACTCGTCACACAGACAGAACCTCACAGCCTCGCGGTAGGCAACTTCAGTCCTGTAAGTGAGTTGTGCATTATTTCAAACATGTACATGAAAGCTCTGGTTTCCTCTTTTTTTCCTGTCAAATCTAAGCTTTAGCATTGTGTAGAACCTGCATCTTTTTCACACTTTTCGCCTGCAAGTGTGTGATCATTTTAGTCTGCAGGAGTAGCTGGGATCCTGAATTCTGGCGGGTCAGTTGTTAAAGGAACCGTAGAGCTTTGAGCGAATGTGCGGCTTCGTGTTTTCTTTTTTCTAATCTGTCTACGTTGGTAGTCTATTTAAAAGCATGTTAACATGTGCACCAGTATCTAATGTGTAATAACATTTAATGTGCAGCAGTATCTCAATGAGGAAACTGTTAAACACTATAATTTGTATCGATGTCATTAGGCTACTTTTTTATCTTTTTTATGTATCTCATCTGCACAGGCCTTTACATGCATTTTGCGCGCGAGAGAGTGCAGGCTCCGCTCAAGCAGCGCCGCTTTATTGTAAGGCGCAGAGCCTTACAATAAAGCGGCATAAAACATAGCAGCTTCAGAGCAAGAGAGAGAGAGAGAAGGTGAGCGACTGTCCGTACACGCATCAACAAATGAAGCTTCTCCTGGCTCCGTTATGTACAGCTGCTTGCTGCCGATTGTGCTGAACTCCAATAAATAACAGAATATCTGTTAATATAGACCTACAGCTGCTTTCTTGCAACAGCTGCAGTTGTTTCAGGACTGAACTATAACAGAATATCGAGTGGAACTTTTCAAAACGCGAGGTGTACTCCTGGTGTTGTTTATGTCTGTGCGCGCGCGAGCAAATTGAGCAGAATAAAGTTGTTTGTTGCAAAAACTAGATTAATTTAGAGTTGAAAACACATTTGATATAAATACAGCCCAATAGATAACCTACAAGACACATAAGATAAGAGTACGACAAAAAATAAAAAATGTCGTTTTATGCTGAACAGGTTTTTTTTTTTATATTGTGGAGATTTCTTTGCGTACCACCACAGGGAGCCCATACCATAGTTTGAGAACCACTGATCTAGACTTTAAGTAGTACAAATGGCAGTAGTAAAAGTGTATTAAATAAACCTAAGAGTATACAAATAGACTTTACTAAATGTCAGCACCGACATAGGCATTGAGCCCAACACAGATGATAGAAGTCTGTGGGAAGAAGCTGTTGGTCTCTCTGGAGCTCATCTTTTCGAGATGGCAGGGGGACAAACAGACAGTATATCCTGGCTGTGTTGTGTCCTTGCTGGTGTCAGAGGCACTCTTGGCATGCAGGCCTGGCAGCACAACTACAATAATCCTTTGTGCACTTTTTATGACAGCAGAAAGTCCTTTCTGTTCTATGCTGTGCAGCTATAGCATTTCCTGAACATCACTCAATAACTAACTGCCTTATCAAGTATAATAGCATTCTGGTGTTTACAGGAGATTTATTTTCATGATATGGAATAATAGGATGTTTTTTTTGCAGCTTTACTGAACACTGCACAATGTTATTATTTGATTGATTGGCAAAATTATTGTTATCATTTTAAGTCACATGAAAGCTCAATCTGATTGACGTTTTTCATGACTTAAAAGTTGCACAATTCTGAGGGAGTTGATATCCCTTTCAAGACACAAGAAGAGGTTTATTACTATCTCTGATTTCATCTTAAGGCAGATCTACACTTAAAAATAGATTTTTTAAATTACTTTACAAGCCAAGTGTGATGAAATACAGATTGCTGTGTATGAGTAATACATTCAGTCGGTCTTAACTAATTTCAGATGTAAGACTTGGATTCTCTCCATATTTTCTCTTTGATTTTCTGAAGTTTCTAATTAACCATTTTTTGTGTTACTTTTTTAAAAATTTTCCCTCAGGACAGAACATTACTGAGGAGACAGCATCATCATCACATAATGAATCTGGACGGGAAAATTGTGACAGTCCGTAAATTCTCAGATGGAGTGAAGATATGTGCCATTGACCAACCGAATTCAATAACTGCTGGTACAACTTTTTTCGGAATGAGGCAAAAAATATTCACAAATCTGGTTATGCAAAGGAGCTGGTTTGGTACTCCGTTGATATATAGCTGTTTTCACATTTGCACGTCTGAAAAATTCTGGAGAACTTCAGCAGGAAACAAGTCTGATCTGGTAGTTCACACAAACACTTCCCAGCAGGAGACTATCCACGTCAGATAGGAGGTGGAGTCCTGAGACTAGACATGACGTAAAAGAACGGACTAAGCAACAGAGTCCACTTTGCAACTCTATAATGAGAATATTTTACTTTCTATCAATGCAATGTGCAGTTTGACAGAATCAGTATCAACAAAAGAGCGGAGAAGAACATTCTGGCAAAGAGAAAACGTAATACAGCAGGTTAATTATGTGCACGGAGGTCACAACGGTCGAGTGAATACAGCCTATGATCGTGCACCAATCGCAGAGAATTAACGTCACCAGCTCAAGGTGATTTCACATCTTCCTGCAGAAAAATACTAGGGGATTGGCAGGAGAAATTCAGAATAAAATCTGAGTGACAAATTTGGCAGTTTGCATTGACACATTCAGCTCGCCCAAATTTGTTAATTTTTTGTGCAAGTGTGAAAGCACTATATGTGCTACCCTCTATATAAGGTTACAAAAAGTCTATACATAGGGCTTTGTTTAACCCACCTTTGATTGGCTACCGTTTGATTTTTATTAAAAAGTACATTTTAAGAATGAATTTCAAGTATTATGGCAAATGAATTGACGTATAAGCAAGTAAAAGAAGACATGCCAGTGCACTTGCTAATGACACACAACTTTATGGAATCACAATGTTTCAGAGTTCTTCTTCAGGTGTTCATTTATTAACAAAATTATCAACTGAAGAAGAATTCTGGTGATTTAATAAAGATTTTTTGTGAAATTGAGCAAGCGTGCGGGCGTATCTTGTTGCTGTTTTTTAATTGCTCAGCACCTATTACTATCCTTTTTCAAAATATATCAACCCATTCACAAAGTAAATATGTTTCTTTGCTTCCTTCCTTAGAACATGAGGTGAAAATAATAACAAGTGTGAGAGAAGAGAAAATACTGCTGGCTTTCCATTTCCGCCGTAAAGAGAAAACTTATTGTACAAAGGTGGTGGAAGAATGCCTCAAGGTAAATAAAAACCTATTTATACATATAGACATAAAAGGTTATTGGTATACACAGGTACAGAGCAGTAGAAAGCTTAAAGGAAAATAAAAAAAGGGGAAAATGTAGTATAATTCAGGTGTTGAAATGCATTAGAAGGGCTCATCATTGGTGTGAAACTAAAGAAAAAGTTACTGAAATACATTATTTATTTTATTTTGATACTTATTTTTATAATTATTGAATGTATATAGTCATTGTTTCTTTCTAATTCTTGCCTTGTGTGGAACCCAACAGGGATAAACAGTCTATTTTGTGTGTTCACAGGTAGAGGAAACTGATTGCTGTGATGGAAACCCAAAAAATATATCTGATAACCACTGGTTTGTGATGGAGAAAAATGGGAATGGTAAAAACTACAACCTGCACACTTTGTGTGCCCCCAAGCTTTACCTTTCATTGCTATTTGAGAAGCCCTACACTTTTACCCTAACTGACTTCCCCCAGAAGTTTGCTGAGTTCTTGCCGTAAAAAATTTGAGGTATGGTTTCATTCAACCTAACATTTTTTAATGTTCTATATTGCACTGCTACTCTACTTTTACCTGTTGTGAAAAGTTGATGTAACTGCTGAGAAGTGACAACGTGCTGCAACAGGCCAAGTAATTTCCAGCAGGAGAAACATACTGCAAATTAAATTACTCATGCAAAGTACAAAGAAAATGTAAAAAAGGAAAGACTGCAAATGGAAATACAAGCTGTAAAAAGATGAATGCATTAACAACAAATGTGCTCCAAATACATACATCAACAAAGGTTAAACACACAAACCAAAAAAAGAAAAGCTACAGATAAAAGCTGAATATCCATTCACCACAACAAAGGGCATCAGGTGTACAGAGGAACAGTGGAACAGTTTGTAATTGACTAGAAAGAGTGAGGGACACTAACACTGAATGTATTGTATTGATATATTTATTGAAAAATAAATAAATGGATTATCAGACCACATAATGACAGACGTTGCTGGAGCAGTGTGTCTCTGAAGTAGGGGTGGGAATCCACAGATATTATTCCGATACTCGAGTCACAATACGATATCATTGCGATTTTAAACATTTTGTGATATGCTGAGAATTGCAATACATTATATTGCGATTGAACTTTTTTTAACTGCATATTAAGTCCACAAAATTAAACTAAATCAGCAACTGTTTTGTCATATAAGAAAAAAATCTCAGTCTATTTAGTCTCAGTCTTTTTATTTCTACACAATGGTAGTCAAGCCCACAGCCTGACCAACACTGTGATTAAAGTAAAAACCCTGTTAAAGGCTGCGTGCACCTCACAATCTGAACTGTTAGTATTTCAGTCTAATTGAACTGAACTGAACACAAACATGTACGGACGACTGTACAATAGAAGTCGTTTTTAACAATACAATTTATGAAATTTAATTGTGCAGCCCCCTCAGCAACTACCAATTTAAAAAAGCATATTTGCTATTATCATAATAATAAAAAAACATACTTGCTGGCCATACAGCCATGAGCTGTATCAATTTTTCCCCCCATTTCTACTCTGAAGGCAATGCACCACTGACCTGTGGGTAAGATATGTTTGTTAATGATGGAAAAATACTGAGTGTGTAACTGAGTGCTGTACTCATACAATGTTTAAATGTCTTGTTCTTTAAGAAGTCTTAAAGAATCAGTGTGAGTAAGCAGGTGTCCTTGGGGATAGTAGAAAGATGGTACAACTGGGCCTCTCACATACCAGAAAAGAGATAACTTCTTTGTTGCTAAGCATGATGCATGTTAAGTGTTATCTGTTTTGTGCTTAAATACTGAGACTCCTCTCTGTTCGGGGAGCGCCTCTCCCACAACTTTGTGTTGTGTGAGATCCTGTGCACTGCTTGAATAAAGAGACGCTGACTTCAAAATCCTCATTGTGAGCATGATGTTACTTTTTATCAGGCTCTTAGCACAGGAGTGTGTTGGTGTTCACGCCTCAAGTTGTTGTCAATAAATGTGCCAGCGGATTTTTGTATTTCTAAAGATACACTAGCCTTTGAAACATAACAATCCACTACTTCTTCCCTCTTTAGCGTCAATCTCTATTATCATCCCACCATTGTCTTAGTTTATATTTCACTATCTCTGTTTACTCTTCTGTCTCTCTGTTTGTTTGCAGGCATCCAACTCCAACCCAACTTCCCCTTCTACAGCATATTATCACCATGCTTCCTTTGTACCCCATGCTACCGGATATGCTCCATCTCTGGACCAAGATAGCATTGGAGTTATTCTGAAGATGTTTTCAATTCACTGGTGGGGCTTGGTGTCAACTTGTACTTTATTCTAGGGGTATTCTTGCTTTTAAAGTAGAGTTTCCTAATATATAGATTTTGAGTCTACTCCAAAAACACCGGACACTTAATTTCCAATTCTGATAATGTCAGATGAATGAAAAGAAACTGAAAATACTTGATCTTAGACTTACAAGACATTAAACAAC
Organism: Labrus bergylta; assembly: GCF_963930695.1. NCBI lineage: Eukaryota > Metazoa > Chordata > Actinopteri > Labriformes > Labridae > Labrus > Labrus bergylta. The sequence goes on from NC_089196.1 coordinate 18,309,922, forward strand.
TGTTTTCAGAAGTTGTGTGATTTTGACTATGTAGATAACACCGAGACCACTCGAGCCATCGACATCCAAGATTATATATTTTTTTCATAAAACTTTATCTTTGCGGTTTGTTGTACTTCAATGATTGCTGAATGACTATTTCTGACTTGTGTTGCTGGTGTTGGAAAAGAAGAGTTGCAATGTTGCCTGTCTATGTTCTTTGTCACTTTTTTACTTATTCTGTAGCCAAGCATGAGCACTTTATTAATAAACAGATACATTACATGATGTTGTTTTGCTTCTTTGAAAAGAGGGGTTATGTACCCAAGCAAGGTTGGATTATTATTTAATTCACCATGATCAAGTTTTCTGCCAATTTAGTGAGATCTTTAACAACAATTGTGTGTGGGAAACTTCAGTGTGTGAAATGTATAATCATGAAGTGCATGAGAAGCACTTCAAATCTGTTTCAACATGATTGAAAAGACAAGCATGATGACAAAAACAACACATACCTTTCCCACCAGATAAACACACCCCATTAATTCCTGTAACATGTCAACAACACTTTCTCTCTGGTCTATACCTGTCAGGCAAGTTTATCGGAAATCATTTTTTGTGCACTTTCAGCACATTCACAACAGACCAGTACAGACTAATTCATCTGGTACAAACTATCAAAGACATCAATTAAATGCTGAAATACGATGAAAATGAATGTTTTTAAAGATCTAGACACTGAGTTTGGATCTCTTTACTTTGGTCAGTATTAAATAACGATGAAAATGTACGGTTTATTTTTCTCATTGCATTATCTTTTTCTTCCTTTGGTTTAATGACTAGCCCTATCCAGAGATACACATTTGATATTCATTTGGAAACTAAGCAAAGAGTGTTTGATAAAGGTAATGAGAGCAGAAAAAAATAAAAATTGACTGTAGGTTTGATATTTTTTTTCTGTTGCCTCTGATGTCTTGCAATTAAAAGTGGACTAAATATGAATTTATTCGGAGATGCAAGACAATCACAAAAAATGATCCACAGTAAAGGTATGTAACAGTTTAACAGGCAGGAGATTAGTAACCAAAACAACAGAACACAAGTAACTTCTACAAAAACAGCAAAATGTTAAGGAAAAGCAACGCATTACAGAAAGTTTGATATAAAAAATGTTGAATCAAATGATGAAAGGAGTATCAAAAGTGATGACAGACCATGTAATCCTAGTTGTCATGATTTGATCTGGTTTAATTTAGTTTTTCAGAGTTTTCCTGTTCATGACAGAATGAACTGACCAAACAAAGGACCCAGTAGAGACTTTTTTTAGAGATTTTTTTTATTCAAAAATAAATTATATTCAGAACAAGTTCAATAAAGTGCAAAGTGCTAATTTCAGTATCGAGCTTGTCAAGCGGCTAAATGCTGCGTGGCTTTTAACCAGAATGCACCATGTATACATCTGAACTCCACCTTTATTGCTTAGTATGATTTTATTTGATATCTATCCATAGTGTATTCCAGTATACTTTCTTAAATTAAATATAATCAAATAAATTGTTTCAATACTAATCTTGTTATACTTTAAGAACATGCTTGTTTTTTCTTATCTTAACTTGTCTTTTATAAATTAAGTGCAAGAGATAAGTCTCACACATTTTTTTTTAAATATCCTCTCTTAAGCATTTTTTTCATTATTTTACTGTCATCACATCAAAGATTTCTTGCTGGAATACAAATGCGGCTTAAACAACTTCACAAAATGTTCACTCCTGAAATAAAGCACAATATAAAAGTTTCCCCATCAACACCTGCCTCCCATTATAAGCTAATGTATAGCACTGGTGGCTGTCTTCCTGCCCTCTTCTTTTTTTTTCTGATCCTTGGACATTTCCCAGCCTGATTTTGTTTCACTTGGCAGCTGAGAGAACTTTAGTGCAGTTTGCGTCACATAATCTTTGAACGATAGCCAGAAAAACATGAAATCTTTGGGTAGACTCCAAAAATCTGATTGCATAACATGAGCTACTTTAACTTCCTGCAGCTAGAACGTTCCCAAACTAAATATTAACTTACATGAGGCAACATATTCTAGTTCAGTTGAGGATCATGGAAATGTCTTGCAGGGCTTAAAGCAAGGAATTGAACCATTGCAATATTGCTAGCAGAAAGGTCAGATAAACACACAATTTTAGATAATTTGTCCTCTTGGGATTATGAATGTGTGTATAAAATTGCATGACAATTTAATATTCAAAATTGAGGTTTATATCACTCTAATCACTCAACAAAACAGCTACATGCTTTTTGAAAGAAAAAAGTTAAGGCATCAATGGATGACAGTGGGGTTGCGGTGGCTGCGTTCCTTCACTTGTGCAAAGCATTTGACACTGTTAATCATAGCAATCTACTACATTAACTACTCAACTTCAGCTTTTCCATAGAGTCTATCTTAGTCTTATCAAATCGTACTTCTCATCCCACTCACAGCTTGTAAAAATTATAAATATAAATCGTACGCCCTATACCTATCAACTGGGTGTCCTGAAGGGCTCTGGTTTGGGCCCTACCCTGTTCTGCATGTACATCACTGATCTGCCATCTGTTTGTGGCCAGTGTGATATTTTAATATATGCTAAAAATACAGTTATTTTGTACGCATGGTAGAACTGCAGAAGAAGTTGCACTCAAACTAACCAAGGAAATGTTAAAGGTTGCATCCTGACTTAACCAAAACTGCTCGATAGATAGATAGATAGATAAATAGATAGATAGATACTTTATTCCTAATATCAGAAAATATGTAGGGCTTTAATGTAGGAACCCATCACTTAAAACATTATAGAATGATAAAGGCAAGCAAAATCTGTTTTGACAAAAATGTAAGGATTTATAAAAGGTAGTTCAGAAGCGGACATGCATTAAAGTTGGACCGACTACAAAGTAACAATCCACAAAAATTCAGCAAGGAGATAAATAAATTGGGCCCAAAGAAAATAAAGAAAATTCCAGTGGAAACTATATTAGATAATGGTGAGATTGAGAGCTAGTGCTGAGAAAATGGGAAAAAGATTTTGCCGGTATATTATCAGGTAACCATATTCCACTTGGGTTCAATGATGTGTTCTTAAATGACATTTGTGTTACAAAATGTGAGTTGGAGAATCATATGAACATGGCAGGAAGGAACCAAAATATGATTTTGAACCATGATATTACTGTAGAAGAAGTCCAAAGGGAACAGAGGTTCTGTTCTAACTTTAAAAACATGTTTTAAACATGGTATAATCCCATCTGAATGGTACAAATTCATTATTAAGCCTGTACCAAAATCATCAAAGAACGATCCCAGAATACCCTCGAATTGTAGATGATTCAGTCTCCTTAGTACGGCCTATAAATTGTATTCTTACATACTAAATTGTCATGTCCAGCTCAGTGTCTTAGGTTGTTTTTATTTCTATCTTGTATTATTTCCAGTTTTGGATCACTAACTTCTCCTCTCGTTTCAGATCCTTCACTTCCTGCTGTCATGTGTTTCCCATCTGTGTGATTGTCTGCCCTGCCCTGATTGTTCCCAGCTGCATCTCGTTGTCTTCCCCCTCACCCTAGTATTTAGTCTGTAGCTTCCCTTCCTTCTGTGACAGTTCATCTTTGACCCCTGTGAGAAGCGTTCAAGCCTTTTCTTTCCTCTTTGATCACTTTTTTGGACTGTGTCTGCTAAAAGAGTAAAGACTGTTTTTTTTCCCCCCAATCAAAGACTGCGTTTTGAATCGTGCTTTTGGGTTCAGTTACCTGTGGTGTTGTTACACTAAATAATAGGCTCACGCAGTACTTAGAACTGGGACCCTATCTTGTTGATGAGCAAAATGGATTTCGAAAACAGCGAGCCTGTATTGATCATATACACTCAGTAACATCTATAATTAGAACTAGAATGGCTAAAGGTTAACCCACTTTTGCATTGAATTTCAAAAAGCATTTGATTGGATTAGTAGAGATTTGCTTTCATTCAAACTTCTAGAAGCTGGTGTGGATGGTAGATTCTATATTCTATTCTATTGGAATAGGATGTCTTGTTGATTCTGCTTGAAGAGCCTTGGGATCTGTCTGTAATAAACTGAAAGTATGTAAGGACCTTGGATATGTTACCTATCCAGCTCTACGATGCATGTGTATCTCCCATTTTGAACTATGCTGCAGGGGTTTAAAAAATTACAAAAACATAGATACTGTACAGAATAGAGCTATACGATGCTTTCTGGGTGTTCATAGATTTGCAATTCCAGCAATTCAGGGGGACATGGGCTGGGTGCCAGGGGTGGTACTTCGAAAATGTGAAATGATCCGATTGTGGAATCGACTAACCAAAATGGCAGAGGACCGAATAAACAAGAAAGTGTTTATGTGGAACAAAAAACATAACTCTCCATTGGCAAACGAGCTTTACTCAATCTTCGAGGAGGTGGATATGACGTATGTTTACATGAATAATCTGTGCTGTAACATTAACTCCATGAAAGATAAGGTCTTGATGAAGAAAAATGGTTTGAAAACGCTCTGTCCAAGCCAAAACTAAGGACATATGTGCAGATCAAAAATAATGTTATGACCGAGTTATATGTAAAGTGTCACTTATCAAGAAGCCAAAGATCCTTGGTCGCACAGTTAAGATCTGGTATTCTCCCTCTGGCCATTGAAGTTGGTCGATTCAAAAATATTCCAGTAGAAAACAGACTTTGTGAGATGTGTGAGTTGGGCGAAGTTGAAACCAATTATCTTTTGCATTGTACAAAATATGATGATTTAAGAGAATTATTGTTTCGTGAAGTAAAATCTAAAATATTGGGGCGGACAGATGTGCAGAAACTGGAATGGCTGTTTAAGTTGCATGTGTTTAAACTTGCTAGTTTTGTTTCAAAAGCTTGGAAAAGAAGACAGGATATTCTGTTTAATTAGTTTGACTTCTTGCTTTCTCTTTTTGTTTCTTGACAATGAATATAGCTTACCTAGTGCACTCTGAACCGGGAACGTTTTTAATTTATAGTGTCATGTAAGCCCAATTTATAGTGTCATGTAAGCCTATGCTGGGCATATGGATGTATGTATGACACAATAATAAAATAAAAAACTAAACTAAAACTACAACTTTTAACAGATGATTAAACTACTAAAAGTCGTTGTAGTCCTAAATACTTCTTGTAATGACACGAATCCCCAGGGTGTTAGGGAGAGAAACAAGTAGGTAGTGACGTTCCATCCACAGATCCAGTCATGAGCTGCTACCATTGGCTGTGTATTAAAAAGCCTAATGGCTGTGGGGACAAAGGATCTCCTGAACATGGATATACGTGTATAAACAAAGATAAAAGGGAATCAGCCAACATTTCAAATGATATCGGAGCAGATTAGTGCAGGAAGACATTCTGCATCCAACTGATTTGCACATAAGTTACAAGTTAATGCTCAGAATATAACGTTTTTTTCATGATGTTTTTTGCAGCTCAAACGTTTTCAAGATGAGGACTGCAGCCTGATACACTCATTTACCTGTTACATCGGCTTTGAATAGCTCCCATCTTGATGTCTTAACTCCATGCAGAGGAGGGAGAGTGACTTCCCTGCTAAAGTATTTTACTATGGAGGAGGTTTCAAAAAGATTAGAACCACAAACTAAGCATTCATCCGAAGTTAATGTACCACCTGCAAAGTGGAAAAATAACATCACATTGAGACTGAACGTCTTTACTTGATTTGATTATGAAAATATTCAGGTGTCAACTTGATACCATAATGTCAAATTCTGCATTTAGTTGTCAGTCTATTTGGTCCGCAAAGATTAATGCAGTCCCATATAAAGGTCCTTTAAGGCAATACATCTGGCACCAAGGTCCAGTTTTGACTTTTGAATCTCACCATCACTTGGACTTTGCCACAAACTGAAAGGAGAGTGAAAAATAGGCCTACTTTGTTCATGTTTATTTTAATTTCACATAAATGCCAACAGCTAATTTATGTAAAATACAGTTTGAACAGTCTCACCATCCTGCAGTCACTGCGAACAGTCTCACCAAACAACAACTTCATTACACACCAATGTTGTATAAACAGCTTGTACAGCTTTGCACAAGTGTTCACAGTGCATCCTGAGAGATGGCACCCTGTAGCCTTAGATCTAACAAAAAGAAACTTAACTTTTTCCAACTCAAATCATTAGGGTTGCTAAAACTGACCTGCTAATGTAAATCATGCAGGCCATTCCAAGGTCATTGTGTTAAGGTTTTTACTATGCAAATGCAAACGTTTTACATTATAAATATCTGTGGATAATCAGTTTATAGGGTGGCAAATAGGAGATTTGTTGGTAACACTTTTATACTGTCCTTGCAATGAGTTGCATACGTAATATTTACAGTCTATGGTTGCATATCGTCAGAGCTAGACAGTTAGCTAACAAGTGTAAGTCCTCCAAAAAATTACAAGGCGTAACTTTTCTCGTTATTTATTGGAGAATTCTTTCTTTCTTGTAAAACTGTAATAAAACACAAATTGTAAAGTACATTAGAGACTAACAAACATAAAATAGGGCACAAGAAACAATTAGCTAACCTAACATGCTTAGTCATGCTGCTAGCTTACTGCTCTGCTATCTATCAATTTATTAAAATCTAATCGTCCAAAGAAACAACTTAAAAACTTACATTCTGCCTCTGTACACCAAAGAACACAAATAACAAATACTCACAGACAATTAGTGTCCAAGGCAACAATGTTGAAGACAATTTTGCAAGTGGTGAAGAAACTGCTGTCTGCACTCTCCACAGCACTTAAAAGTCTGGAGGTAATTAACACCTCACATGGTCATACTACTCAGTTAACTTAAACAACCAGGAGGGGGCAGTGTGAAAACAAAACTTAACTCAAACAATATTAAATGTCCTTCACAAAGGGCACAACAACTTTATAATAACCATCATCTATAAAGGGTAAATAAGGGTAAATATTTAGTTATTTAACCATTACTTAATAGTTATTTACTGTTCACAAACAATGAAATTATAGTTAATAATGTTTGCTAATGATTTGTAATGCTGCAGACTCACTTCTATGAGCAATGTTTTGTGTGGCAGTAAGTAGTAGCACTTCCCCTATGGTTTTTATGTATTCCTGATTTTCTGTAACCAGTCTGTTATGTTCCTTGTTTAGGATATTTGGCAGTGTTTAATTATTTGCTACAGATCTCGGATAGTCTCTCCATGTAATCATTAAATGTTTATGCCTCTCAGACTTGGCATGGATTGCAAGTCCCCCCTCTCTGTAGGTTGCTTTCTTCCAGTTTTTGAATCCGGATGGTGAGTCAAAAACTGAGTCTGCGCTATTAGGGGGGCTAAAAAGTCTACAGGCGTAACAATATGCCGAGTTTGATTGTTTGAGTACTCAAGCCAGGGGTGTATGCTGTACCAGGTGGCCTTGATGCTCCTTCTCCTGTCCCCCATCAAGGTCCGTAGAAACAAGGTCATGTTGGGCTGCATCGGTGGCTCTCCTTTACCCCTGCTGATATCTGTGGAGAAAGTCAAACGAAATCATATGGCACATAATTCACTAGCAATCAAGAAACACCAATTATATCTATAATTATAAATCAATGACATGAAGGAGAATTTGATTTGATTTCTTCTCAATCATAAAACAACACACTTCTACATGGACACATATTCCAAACTTCAATTCAACATCACACACCCGATAGTCCAGTGCTTGTGGATGCACCTGTATCCTCTTGTGTCTCACACTCTCGTTGAATTTTCAACCAAAGCCTCACTCTCTGGACCTTCATCTGCGTCATCTTCCTTCTCTGTGTCCTCACTGTCATCTATCAAGTCCACTGGCTTTCCCTCTTTGACTCTCTCCACTCCCTGTGCTCCCTCAACACCTGGATCGTCTGTGTCTGTTTCTATGTCTGCCTCATCATTGTCTCTACTTTTGGTGGCGAACTAGGACATAATGTCCTGGTTTCTCTTCATCTTGATAACCTCTAAAGACAAAAACAACGGGGAGGAATGCACAGCACTTAAGTAACCCAGAATATTGAACTAACGTTACTGTTACAGACTTGGATGTACGTTGTGGTAACGTTAGCCTTTGCACTAGTAATTATGTACTTTATAGCATGCCACCAGGCTAACCATTTCTGAAGACAGCCCATTTCTTTCAAACATTAGCTATCGCAAAACTTAACGTTACGTTACTTGAAAGAAGTATATTAAAGAGGTCATATTATGCCCTTTTTGGGGTTTGTATATTTAATCTATGTACCTACTAAAGTATGTTCACAATAGCTAAAGTTAGAAAAAAAAGTGTCTGTTTTCATGTACTGCCGCTCCATGGCTCCACCGGCTCGCTTCTGACTCTCTCTCTAAGGCTCTGAAGTGCCCACGTTCAGAGTCCCCACGTGTGCCAAGTCTGATCTGATTGGTCGGCCTGTCGGCTCTGCCGTAATTGGTCAGTCGCTCAGCACGGTTCTTGGAAATGTCACACTCCTTTTACCATATTGGGAATGTAGCCACTAGGGAAGCAAAAACATTAGCACTTTAGCACTACTGTGCTACCGCAGGCTACGGCATATTGTGGGCGTGTTACAGAAGTTAATGAGCGTGCAACATGAGCTGCTGGGCTTGCCACAACGAGCCAATGGGCTTAGATCAGTGATATCACACTGACAAGACGTCACACTGGCAATTTTTTTTCGAGGGGGGCTAGAACTGAGTGTTACATGCAGCTAATGCTACAGCTAACAGGAGGACGTGTGAGAAGCTGCGTTTCCGCGGACTTTGAATTTTTGCACATAGATGTGCCTAAACATGCAAGAAGAAATTGCCACTACATAAAATCAAAAAACAGCGTGAGCAGTTCAGCTGTTTGTCCTGGAATCCTGCCACATGAATGACAGCCTGTGATTGCAGCTTCCGCAACAGCTGATTGTATTACAATGAATGAATGAATGACTCGGGTACGATTTACAAAGTTGAAAAAGGAACATGTTTCATGCCTGGTCAACGAGAGCACATTGTGATTCTTTTCTATGAATCCGCGGATTCAATGTCCGACTCTCTGAAGCGTATCCAAGCATGACTGAGGATAGTGCTGGCTATGTTGCGCCCGTGGACAAAAGCGAAGAGGAAAAGCTGCAGCGCGATGTCAGCGCAAGGAGAGTGAAACTAAGGCAGCTCACATTGAAATCAAATCAAATTGAGGATCTGCTGGGAAAGCATTCAAGCCACCAGGAGGTCAAATTAAAATTAAAGGACTTCAATGCAGTTTTGGAGACGTTCAAGGAGATAAACAATTCTGTTCAACAGCATTTGAATAAGGAGGAGCAAAGTGCCGATCAGAAGGACTGGTTTGAACCAAGGTTGAAGAAGTTTGAAGAATTCATCCAAAGGGTTCAAAATCAAGTGTATCAACTTCTTACAGTGTGCGTGTCACGTGTCATCGGCCTCGTCCGCTCGCCTTAAAGAGGAAACAAGGAGAGCAGCCTTGGAAGCAAAAGCAGCTGCCTTGAAACAAAAACAGGCTTTGGCATTAAAGGAGGCACATCTCGTGGCTGAGAAGGAGGAGCTAGAAATTCAAACAGCATTAGCAGTGTCAAATGCAAAAATTAAAGTATATGAAGGACATGACATTCCCGAAATTGGTGATGGAATGAATGAATATTATGCTGCAGAAGCCATGACACACAATCAAGGGGGTGCTAATGAGCAGAAAATGTCAATTCCTGTTAATATGGACCACAGTCAGCGCTCAGTCCCATCATTAGGAGCGAGACAAAAGTCACAAAGGCCACATGAGTCCATCACAACGCATAATACTGTTCCCAAACAACCTACAGATCATAATTATGAACTCTATGATGTCATGAAACGACAAACACACATCACAGAAACGCTTGTCAATCATCAACGATCAGCTCGCTTGCCACAACGTGATATTCCTGTGTTTTGTGGTGACTCACTTGATTTTAGATCCTTTATGAAGGCCTTTGAACATGTTGTGGACTCGAAAACTGACAACAATGTAGACAAACTGTTCTTTTTGGAGCAATTCACAAGAGGTGAGCCTCATGATGTGGTAAAAGGTTGCCAACATATGCCTGCTGGCCGTGGCTATAGAGAAGTAGTGCGCCTGTTGGAAGACCACTATGGAAACCCTCTTAAAATTGCGACAGCTTTAATGGATAAGCTATTTAGATGACCACAAATAAAATCAGAGGATGCTAAAACCCTTCATGGGTTTTCACTTTTTCTTTTAAACTGTCGCAATGCTTTGGAGGATGTGGATTATATGGATGAGTTGGACAATCCAGCCAACATGAGGGTTGTGATCTCAAAACTGCCATATAAAATGAGAGAAAAATGGCGAGCTTTGGCCTTTGACATCAAAGAAGGAAAACAAACTCGAATAAGATTTGTGGATCTTGTAAACTTTGTGGAGAAAGAGGCAAAAATGGTGAATGACCCCCTCTTTGGAGACCTGCAGGGAGTTGCAGGTGAATGGAAAGACAGAAAAATGCCTGTTACGGTAAAAATTACAAAGAAAGATAAACCAAGAGGAAGTAGCTTTGCTACTAATGTATCTTTAAGTGAAGAAATTGAAAATGTTAAAGGTAAAGCCCCCAACTTGTGTAGCAACAGTGCCCTCACCAGGCCATGTCTGTTTTGCAGAAAGAACCACACTATGGCCGAGTGTTACCAAATCACAGAGAGACCACACAAAGAAAAATTGGACATTTTGCGGAAGAACGGCATATGTTTTGCTTGTTTATTAAACAAGACACCTCAGCAAAGACTGTAAAAAGAGATTAACATGTCAAGTGTGCTCGCTGAAACACCCAAGCTTGTTGCACATTTATAAAAATGAAAATGTTTCAAAGCAAACAAACACAAGTTGTCAAACAGAAAACACTGGATGTGACTGGATTTCAAGTGCACTTGTGAGTCTAAATCATGTAGCAACTCCGTCTACTGGGGCCGGAGACAGCTGCATTCTGTCTATTCTGCCGGTGTATGTCAAGTCAAAAGAAGGGACAAAAATTGTGAAAACGTATGCGTTTATGGATCCTGGGAGCTCAGGAACATTTTGTACTGATGCATTGGCAAAGCAACTTAACCTAAATGGTAAAGGAACACAGATTGTCTTAAGCACTATGAACTTAACCAAACAAGTAAAGGGCCGTCTTGTAAGAAACTTGGAAATCAGTGGAATCATTGAGAATAAATTTGTCACCCTTTCAAAGGTTTTTACTCAAAACAACATTCCAGTTGGAAAGAAAAATATCCCCCTCCAGAAGGATATTGATAAATGGACATATCTTAAAGAAGTTAAGCTGCCACACATTGATGCTGATGTTGGGCTGGTAATTGGTAATGATGTTCCTGAAGTTTTTGAGCCATGGAGAGTGATTAACAGTAAAAACAATGGCCCATATGCTGTCAAAACAATTCTTGGATGGACTGTCAATGGACCAATCAGAGGACAAGAGGATGGAGAGCATCAAGCTATTAGTGTGAATCGGATATCAGTCGATACTATAGAAAGGATGCTCATGCAGCAGTACAATGTGGATTTTCCAGAACGTGTCTGTGATGAAAAAGTGGAAATGTCAATTGAGGACAAAAGGTTCACGTATGCTGTGTCAAATTCTGTGGAACATAAGGAAGGACACTACTATATTAAGTTGCCAACAAAGGAGTCGGAGATCAGGATGCCAAACAATCAAGTTGCAGCAGTGCAGCGTGCACTCACACTGAAGAAAAGACTCAACAGGAATCCTGATTTTCATAAGGAATATTCTGACTGTATCACAGACATGTTAAAAAATGGATATGCTGTCAAAGTTCCAGAAACACAACTGAGTCGGCAGGATGGCAAAGTGTGGTATATTCCACATCATGGAGTTTACCATCCGCAAAAGAAAAAACTGCGGGTGGTATTTGACTGTGCCGCCAGTTATCAGGGAGTGTCTCTCAACCAAAAGCTGCTTCAGGGCCCAGATCTAACTAACACACTTATAGGAGTGCTGACTCGCTTCAGGCAGGAAAAAATAGCAATGATGGCTGACATTGAAGCCATGTACCATCAAGTGAGAGTTCCAGAAGAGGACACAGACCTTCTACGTTTTCTTTGGTGGCCAGAAGGGGATCTCACTCAAGAAATGGCTGAATATAAAATGGTTGTCCATCTGTTTGGGGCAACCTCATCCGCCAGCTGTGCAAATTATGCTTTGCGCAAAACCGCAGAAGATAATAAAGCTAAGGCATTGCCTGATGTTGTTGAAACAGTGTTGAAAAACTTTTATGTGGATGATTGCTTAAAGGCGGTCAGCAATGAGGAGGACGCTATAGCTCTAAGGAAAAACCTCACAACTTTGTGTGCTGCAGGCGGTTTCAAACTCTCAAAGTGGACTAGCAACAGCCGCACACTCTTGCAGTCGGTGCCTGAGAATGAAAGGGCTAAAGAAGTGAAAGGTCTGGATCTTTCAAAAGATGCTCTTCCTATAGAAAGAGCACTAGGTGTGCTGTGATGTGAAAACTCTGACTCATTCAAGTTCAAAGTTGCCATGAAGGAAAAACCAATGACAAGAAGAGGAGTTCTTTCTATTGTGAGTTCAATATATGACCCGCTTGGTTTTATTGCTCCAGTGGTACTCCCTGCAAAAATGATCCTCCAAAGACTGTGCAAGGAAAAGATTTCCTGGGATGAGGAAATTCCTCAACATCTTTTGCATGAATGGTCGGTCTGGGTGACCCAACTGCCTCAAGTAGCCAGCTTCCAGATAACTAGGTGCATCAAACCAAATGAGTTCGGTCCGATTGTTGCAGCCCAGCTCAATCACTTCTCAGATGCCAGCGAAACCGGTTACGGAACAGTATCATATCTTAAGTTGACAAATGATAAAGGTCATGTTCACTGTGCCTTTATGATGGGAAAAGCAAGAGTAGCCCCACTGAAACAAACAACCATTCCTCGAATGGAGCTTAGTGCAGCAGTAATGGCTGTAAACATTGACAAGGTGATAAAAAGAGAGCTACAGATTGATCTTCAGGCCTCAGCTTTTTGGACGGATAGCACAGCTGTGCTAAAATACATTGCAAATGAAGCACTGCGGTTGAAGACTTTTGTTGCTAACAGAATTGCAGTGATCAAGGAGGCTACAAGTGTGGAACAGTGGAGTCACGTGGAAACTTCTAAAAATCCAGCGGATCATGCCTCACGTGGACTGACAGTGGAACAGTTTTTGACCAATCAGATCTGGACAAAGGGGCCATCCTTCTTAAAGGATGCAAGCAAAACGGAAACTGACAAACATGAAAGCCTGAGGCTCTCTGAAGATGACGAAGAGGTGAGAAAAGCAATAGTGGTGCTTTCAACAATCACAGAGAGCTCGTGTGCAGTTGGAAAATTAATAAATCACTATTCAAGCTGGTGGCGTCTAAAACGAGCCATAGCCTGGATACTCAGAGCGAAAGACCATTTGATTTCGAAAAAACAAGAAAATAAGAGAAACAGCTGTTGGCACTAAAGCTTCACCAAACCAAAGGCATCTTACTGTGGAAGAGTTGAACAGAGCAGAAATGCAGATTGTTAAGTATTGTCAGCGTTGCAGCTTCCAAGAAGAGATTTCAGCTTTGGAAAGAGGAAAACAGGTGCTGAAAAGAAAAGGTCCTATCTACAGACTGGATCCACACCTTAAAGATGGCATGCTCAGAGTTGGAGGACGATTGAATAGATCTGCAATGCCAGAAAGTTCAAAACACCCTATAATAATGCCAAAGGATCTTCATGCCACAAACTTGTTGCTGCAGGACATACATGAGAAAACTGGACACTCTGGCAGAAACTTCATGCTCTCTCGTCTGCGCCAGCGGTATTGGATACCCTCAGCTAATGCTGCAGTGAGAAAGCTTTTGTTCCGTTGTGTCATTTGCAGAAAAAATAATGCTAAAGCTCAAGAACAGAAAATGGCAGACTTGCCAGTGGATCGGCTGCTACCTGACAAACCCCCTTTTACAAATGTAGGGATAGACTATTTTGGTCCCATAGAGGTCAAGAAAGGTCGCAGCATCATCAAAAGATATGGAGTGTTGTTTACATGTTTAACAACACGTGCTCTGCACATTGAAGTCTCCCACACGCTGGACACAGATTCATGCATAAATGCAATTCGACGCTTCATGTGTAGAAGAGGACAGGTAGCTCTCATCAGATCAGATAATGGTACCAACTTAGTAGGAGCTGATAGAGAGCTAAGAGCTTCTTTACAAGAAATGAATCAAACCAAGATACAAAATACTCTTACAGAAAGAGGGATACAATGGATTTTTAATCCACCCGCTGGCCCGCACTTTGGTGGTATATGGGAGAGACAAGTAAAGTTGGTGAAGAGGATCTTAAAGTCAGTGCTTCGTGAACAAACAATAGATGATGAGTGCCTACAAACTCTTCTCTGTGAAGTGGAAGCTATAATCAATGACCGACCAATAACTGCATCATCCGATGACCCAAACGACCTCGAAGCTCTAACACCAAATCATTTATTGTTGCTCAAAAAGAAACCATTGCTGCCACCTGGTCTTTTCAGTAAGGATGATTGCTACTCACGTCGAAGGTGGAAGCAAACTCAATATCTGGCAGATTTATTTTGGAAAAGGTGGGTGAAGGAGTATCTACCAAACCTTCAGGAGCGCCAGAAGTGGAACAAAATTAAACAAAATCTTCAGCTAGGAGACATCGTCATGATCTTGGATGAAAATGCACCAAGAAATTCTTGGCTGCTCGGGAGAGTAGTGCAGACAAAAATGGATTCAAAAGGTCTTGTTCGGCGTGTGCTGGCACTTTGGAACGACCTGTTGCCAAACTTTGTCTCATCTGTGAGACTGATGACTAATGACATAACAACTAATGACTGACACTGACTAAGGGGTGTAGGCGGATCGCTGCCCCGCAAATGACTATCAGTAACTCTCTTTCCAGGAAGAATTGAAAAAAATCAAAAATCAAAAAAAAAAATCTGTTGTGTATGAAATGTAATGTGTATGAAATTGATTAAATAGTAGGATCGTTATAGTTTTGGAGAATTCCTTTGTTAATGTAAGCAGTGTGATGTACACTATTGAAGAAAGGTAATTATAATTCCTCCTGCCTTATAATTAGGGGCCGGATTTGTGGAGGCCATTTTAATCATGATAACTTTAGTTTCAGAAGTATGGTTTAAGTTTGTGTTAATAGAGTATATTTTTTGTGTTGTAAGAAATAAGTATTAATTTATGAGAAGTACTTGATTTGACATGGAAACTTTTATGGTGAATAATGGATTTATTTGGGCATATTTTGGCAGGTTTTTTGTGTTATGGGTGGAGCCGAGTTAAGGTGGAGCGAGTTAATTAATTTGGCTGCGATGCACAGGTGGAGAGAAAAAAGGTAGATCGTTTTGTTTGTGGATGGTGGTGGAGGTTTAGGAGCCAAGCAGCAAATGTTTTTTGATCGTGACCTTTTGTTTTGAGTTTTGATATATTCATTTTGGATCTGTTCTGGATACAAGTGGAATTACGAATAAAATAAGAAATCAAGTGAAACAGCGGATCTGTGAGTATATTAAAGTGGACACGCATCAGGAACAAACAGGTTGGCTCCTATGACACAAGTGACAATTTTTATATGACACACAAGAAGAAATTGCCACTACAGCTAGTATTTACATTAATTTCTTTGTGTAATTTACCAAAACAAATCTTAATAATCTGCTTGTATGATGGATTTCTTGTCATAACAGGGTCAATGCGGAAGTTTGTTACTAAGGGTGACAAGGGCCATGAAGCACCATGTCAACTGAAGCAGCCTCACCCAGCACGTCACCAAGGACCATCAAGCAACATCTCTTCAGCTACAGATGCTACTATCACTACTCCAAGTGCACAGCCAGTTGATCCTGCTCTGTGCCCAGCACACCTATCAGACGTCGATCGGTTTCAATTTGTGTGCCGAGGGCCTTTTAAGGCACAGCACCTGTCATATGATGACCTCATTGATTACTTTGCATCCAGAAAATGCAGACGTGTGCATCTGTAAAAGGCTTGTTCCATTGTTGATAGAGGCTGTTCATTTGATTTGTTCCTACTAATAAAGGTTGTAAACCTAAATGGCATCAAAATAAAATTCTGCTTAGGGCCCCAATTTGGCCAGGGGCGGCCCTGCTGTAGACCATAACTAAACTGTAAGAAGGTGACGATGGCGCCGGGTGTCATCCCTGTCCCTGCATCTCTCTTGACTCAGTTGTTCATTGTGTTTATAGTGGCGTCTTTGCTTGTTGTAAATACACAATCGCTGTTGGTGTACGAGCGCCGCTGCGCCAGGCACTCTATAACATCGGTAACTTTTTTGGGAAGTTTACTCATGATGAGTATGGACAACAACAGACCTCGAGCCTCCCTCCTTTCCTGGCTTCAATGCCGGAGGAATTGATTCGCCGTGAGACAGTTCTCCTGCCCCGAAAGAGGACCCGCAGGAGGACCCGCAGGAGACGCGGACGTGCTCGCGGTACACGCTCAGGCATGCGTGTGAGGATAAAAACTGAAGCGAGGATGAGAAACAGGGATCATGCTGCTGGTGTCCGTCATAATCAACGGGATTTTTGTGCGCCGACAGCGATGGATTCTTCCTGTTTACCCGGCGTCTCCGGAGCTCGATCAGCTGTTACAGCCCTGCTGGACAAAAAGGATGCGCGGCAGTCGAGGTGGTGTATGTTTGGATTACATTGAGTCATCGTTACCGGATGTTGTGGTGGGGAAAGTCCAACAAAACGTTTATCCTCCGTGACTTTTATGACTCTCATGAGCTGGATGTAATGTTTTTAACAGAGGGATGGTTGCATGGCGGTGAATTAGCACCCCTGGTGGAACTCTGCCCTCCTGATGCCAGTTTCTTCAGCTCTCCTAGACTGACAGGCAGAGGAGGGGGGATGGCCTCACTTTTTAAGGATAATTTTAAGTGCAAACATTTTCTTATTTTCCTGTCTTCACTAGTTTTGAACTGCAGCTTTTCACTTTAAATAACCCCTCTGTTGTTTTAGTTGCTGTTATCTACCTTCCACCCAAATACAATGACAAGTTTATCTCTGAATTTGCAGACCTTTTATCCAGCTTCTTTCTGCAATATGAGAGGATTTTAATTGTTGGTGATTTTAATATTCAAATTTGTTGTGAGGACAAGCCTCTGGTTAAAGACTTTTTAAATATTATTGAGTCTTTTAATCTCACACAATTTGTGTCTGGTCCAACACATCAGCGTGGACATACACTTGATCTAGTGTTGGGCTATGGGTTGTCGGTCTTGGTAAATTAAATCTGCGTGTTACCTGTTTTAGATCACTCACTAATTTTATTTGAAATTTTAATTCCAAATTCACTTACCCGTGGGGAAGAAACAAGGATCACAAGATCTTCTCATTATATCAGCCCGATCGCTTTACATGATCTTACTATGGGGTTGCCGGATGTGGTCGATCCATTATTTAATCAAGTTTTTTCAGTTGACCACCTTACTGTTAACTTTAACAGTGCTCTTCGGGGCCTCCTTGACTCTGTGGCCCCAGTTAAAACTCGGAGGTGTCTTATAAAGAACCATACCCCTTGGTTAAACGAGGACTTACAAATCCTTAAAAAGAGCTGCAGAAAAATTTAACGTTAGTGGCGTCACTCAAGGCTTGAAGTGTTTTACCACGCATGGAAAGACAGCCTGACCACCTACCAATCTAGGATGTCAGTCGCAAAAGCAGCCTACTATTCAAATTTGATTTCAAATAATAGGCATAATTCCAGACTATTATTTGATACTGTTTCTAGCCTCTCACAGTGTGATCAGGCAGTCGGTGGCACTGACCTATCTGCACATGATTTTTTATTGTTTTTTAATGACAGGGTTGATAACATCAGAGTCAGAATACCCCAGCCCTACAATGACAAAGCAGAGTGTGTTGCTGCTATGTCCATCTGTTCAGGACAAGGCTTTTCTGATTTTAAACCAATTTCTTTGGCTTCTTTGACTAAGGTTGTAATGGTGGCATGATGTACAACCTGCTCACTTGATCCTCTGCCGTCTTGGGTTGTCAAAGAGCTTTGGACTACACTAGGACCTTGTGTTTTATCTATCTTAAACTCATCCCTCCTCACAGGAGTTTTTCCAGCTTACTTCAAAACTGCTGTGATAAAACCCTTACTAAAGAAGCCTAGCTTGGATGCAGACTCCCTGACCAATTATAGACCTGTTTCAAACCTTGCTTTCTTGTCAAAAGGTTTTGAGAAAGTGGTCTCAAATCAGATTCTAAATTATTTATCACTAAATAAGCTATTTGAGCCATTTCAGTCTGCTTTTCGGGTAAATCCTTCAACAGAAACAGCACAAAAGTGGTGAATGATTTGCTACTATCTTTAGATTCAGACTCAACCAGTGTTTTATTGTTATTGGATCTTAGTGCTGCTTTCGAAACGGTGGACCACTGTGTTCTACTGGATAGGCTTGAGAACTATTTTGGCATCTCAGGACAAGTGTAGCGCAATTAAATTATTAAGATGTTATATCTTTATTTAACCTCGGATTTAAGAAGGGGTACCACTTCCTGTTAAAGGAAGAAAATAACTTTAATGTTATAAGTTAATTAATTAATCAGTCAGTTTCATATCTTGAAAGAAGTAAGTTCTGGAAATGTTAAACAAGAAAACACACAGACAAAGTCCTGAATTCTATGTGTAAAATTTTACATAAAAAGGGGTAAACAATAATGTATTGATGAAACAGATAGAGAATATGATTATTATGATCAGGATAATGCAATTATAATGTATGGTGACATTATATATTTAGTAATGAGATAAGACGCGATATTGTTTGAATGACTTAATCAGAAAATGGTCAAAAAGGAATTTTGGGATTCTATTTGGATTTAAAGGAGGGCTCTGAATAGACACGACTCAAGACTCAATCTTCCAACACCCCTTGCCACCAGCAGTCTTACTGTGAGATGTGTTCAATTGAACTCCGCCGGCTGGTCCCGCGCTTCAGTCTCTGGCAAGCGGTTCTTTCCAGGCCCAGAGAGGTCCACGGGCCAGATTAGATGCCTTGACAACTTGGTCGGAGTGTGCAGCTGGGGTGGAGATTGTACGTCGGTTCAGCTGTCGTCTCAGAAGCTCCAGGAGGATCCAACAGGAAAAATATTAAAGAGTCTTTTGATACATCGATTTCCAATTCAGACTAACCGGATGACCATCTTGATGAATCCAAATTAAGGAATTGGCGTTCAAAATTGAAGAGCAAAGACTTTGGAGAAGAAAGTTCAAAAACCTTGCTTGAGCCAGAAAGAATTGATGTTTCCAAAAATTGTGCGTGAAAAAGAAAGTTCGGCAGAGAATCGTCTCTACGGCACAAACTTAAAAGAAGTGATTCGGACCGAAGTCTGAAGAGAGGAGAGCAAGAGCTGAAGCTCTAAACTTCAAGAAACCAAAACTAAGAAGAACCCAAGATCTGAGCTGAGTGTGAACTCTTATCACCTGGATGGGAGGAGGGGGGTCTGCAGGTAAAGAGTGGTGCCGCCCACGGGTGACTCCCATTCTGACCGGAGGACAATTGTTTAAACTAAACCGAGTTTACTCAATAAGATTAAGAATAAGAATCTAAACATATATACGTCACCATACATTCATTTCGATATTATTTCTATCAGATCCACGTTGATGTAGGTTCACGTCATATATTTAGACAAACATTTCTATCAGATTCATGAAAATCACACCATCTGGGAACATCCTCAGTCAATCCCAGCCTGTAGGTGAACAAAAACATGTTCTACAGTCAGCATTCTTAATAAGACATATTAATAAAGTAGGAAAATAAATTGGTGTCTTTAAATAACACCTTCTATAGCTAATATCAAAAAGTATGCTTTATAACACGTCTAAATGTATAATTATGAAGGTTACGTATTCATGGATATCCTAACACTAGATGGCAATAGCGCTCCACGTCAAATTCCTATTAAACATAATATAACTCTTATTGCTGTTCTGAAGATCAGATTTTGAGTTTAAAAAGATGATTATAATACATTCAATATGACAATTACAAATATCTAGATGAAGAAAGACATAAATGTTCATTTGATGCAGAATTGAACGCTGTGGTTTAATTCAGCTCTTCAGCAGTCCTTCAACAGATGGTCAATTTTATGACTTTGCAGAGACTGGTTTCGGTCACAGTTCATGTTTTTAGGGTCAATTCGTAGATAGCAGAGTGTTCTGTTTCCGCTCGGTTGTTTATTCCAGGTGTTGTAAAAGTTCAAAACATCCTGTCTGAGAGGGAGACTTAAATCATTGATCAGTTCCTTTGTTCCTTGGTAAAAGTAATCAACATGTTAATCCACAGTCCTGAGTCCTGCAGGAAGAGAGTTGTAAACGTGGCTGCTGATAACGACTACAACAAGTTCTGGAGTGGTTAAGATCCTACCTGTCAGAAAGATCTCTATGTGTTTTATACAACAACATACTCTCTGAGCCCTGTGCTGTTAGGGACAGGGTTCCACAGGGGTCTGTACTGGGTCCATTGCTGTTCACTTTACCTATCCCCACTGGGTAAGATATTGCATTCTTTTGGGATTGCTTTTCATTGTTATGCTGACGATTTGCAGCTGTACATGCCATTAGGTGTAGGAAGTAAGTACGATACAGCTAAACTTGAGGCCTCTCTTGCAGCTGTTAAGAGCTGGTTATCAAAACATTTCTTGTTGCTTACTTCTGCTAAGACAGAAATGATGTTTATCGGACCAGCGAAACTGGGTCATCTTTTTGATCCTATTACTTTGTCTCTCGATGATTGTGTAATCAATCGCAGAGACCAAGTTAAGAATCTTGGTGTGCTTTTCGATCAGACACTATCGTTTGAATTACACATAAAGGAGGTGACCAGAGTTGCTTTTTTCCACCTGAGAAACATCTCCAAGATCAGATCAATCTTGTCGTTTAAGGATGTTGAGGTCCTCATTCATGCCTTTGTGTCATCTAGGCTAGATTATTGTAATGTCCTTCTGTCAGGTCTGCCAAAGAAAAGTCTGCAAAGTCTGCAGATGGTTCAGAATGCTGCAGCTCGTGTTCTGACCGGAGCCTGCAGATATGAACACATTACCCCGGCGTTGGCCTCTCTTCATTGGCTCCCTATTCATGCCAGAGCAGACTTTAAGGTGCTGCTGCTAACTTTTTAATTTTTAAATGGTAGCGCACCATTGTATCTTACCGACCTGGTGAACCCCTATGTGCCTGCCCGAGCCCTGCGTTCTCAGGGGACGGGTCTTATGAGTGTCCCAAAGGTCAGAAAGAAGACAGTTGGTGAGCGGGCTTTTTCTTTCTGTGCACCGACACTTTGGATAAGTTTACCTCTGGACATTAGGCAGGCTTATTCTGTTGAGGTTTTTAAAGCAAAGTTAAAGACCCATCTGTTTACTGTTGAGTATGAGTCATGATTTCTCTGTATGTTTTTTCCTGTATTTTAACTGTATTGCTTTGTACAGCACTTTGATTTAAAGCGCTCTATAAATAAATGTATTATTATTATTATTATTATTAAGAAGGGCTACAGAAGCAATACAAATAGATACAAATCAAATATAGCTGCAAGCGATAATTGTAGGGGTCGAAGCATTGAAACATTGAAGTAGCAGCAGCAACCATGTAACTGACTTTGCCAATTTATTGATTGTTTGTGTCTCTCTGGCCTCATATGCTGTTTGTTAACTTTGCTGTTGCAAAAATTGGGGGGAAACGGTTGCATTAAAATAAAGTTGTCCCATGACTTTCTGTTTATAAATGTGTGTTACTTGATGTTTTATAAACCACTTAATATTTTATTTCAATTATAAATATTACAAGCATTAGTTGCAACTTTATAATAGTCATTCACATTTTGTTTATGAATTGTTTATAAACCATGTATAAATAAAATATTTTAGCTTAGCTTTATAAAATATTTACAAACCATGAACAAATTTCTGGTCCATGTATCTCTGTCATGTTTATAGATGTTTTATAATCCATCTCTTTAAGGTTTATAAATCATTTGGTCATCATTAACAAACACTTTCTAGTGTATGAAATGTTATAATTTGTGCATCAATAAACTGTTAACATAAAATAAATTATAGCATTACAAATCATTAGCAAACATCAACTATAATTTCATTGTTTGTTAACAGTAAATAACTATTAACTAATGGTTAATTAACTATCTATTTACCCTTATTTACCCTTTATAGATGATGGTTATTATAAAGTGTTACCAATTTGTTTGCATGAAAAACTTTCAAATAGACACCCTTGGTGCTTCTCAGAATCTGTGATGTTACTTGCAGTTAACATTAACTTAGGACCCAACCCTTCAGGAAACCTGCCAAATACTTTCATGTGAACAATGTCACTGACTCAGTTCTACATTCTTACACAGCAGAAAGGCAAGCCGCTCTTGTTCTTGAGCTGTTCGACACGTTTTACACTACTGTGACAAAAAGTGACACTGATAATTGTCAAAGTCTAGGAGAAGGAAGTACAAACCCTTGTTTTGAAGCATGCTAAGGATAAGGGGGAATAAGGAATGAAAGGAGGAGGAATTTTCAAGATATGGATAAGGCATTTTTTTTTTTACATTAAAATGCATAGGCTATATAATTAGCTAAATTATTTGGCTAACCTGTTTATTTTATGTGGAGCAGTTTCTTTAGATGTATTGTATCTGAAAGCTAAATTATTATTAACACATTTAAGTTACCATATCAAATACTCTTAACATTTGCAATTGAAAAACGTTTTTTCTTAAGCAGAACTAGGGTTTTTTCCAAAATACAATCAAAATTCATTGGAAAAGAAAGCAGAAACCAAACTGGAGTAGAAAACTACTGGAAAAGATTTTCCACTTAAAATGCTCCAAAACAGCCTTGTGACACTGTAAAAACCATCAGCTGATCCATTTCAGGATCTAGCTGTTGATCTTTATCCAGCTGTTTAGGGAGTATCAGGTTGATTGCAATTCTTCCGAAAAAAAAATATGAAAGAAGAAAGAGAAGAATAAAGGAGATGACCCTGGTTTAGAAAATACATTTTAATCAGTTTCCTCCTTTCTAGATCCTTGCTTGTGTTGTTCTTACTCTCTGATGTACTTCGCTTTGGACAGAGCCACCACACCCCGCCTCAGGTGTGTCATCAGTACTGACCCTGCTTCTCCTCCTACCAACCACGCCTACCGCTAAAGACACTGAAGTGAATCCTCCTAATGCATTATCATAACAATACCTTACACACTTCTCTCAGTCATACTCTGTGACTTTTGAACTATTTTTTCCCTCCCTATTACTGATATAATTTTCCTGCTTCCCTTTTGGAATTTTGCAACCAGCTGTTGATAAATTTCATCACAGACTAAACCGCAAACCCAGAAGGATAGAAAACTCAAGTGTCACATGAACATGAAGTTTCTCAGCTTATTGAATCACTGTCAAGGTTGAATAGTTGTGTTTGTGTTGTTTTTTCTCAAATTTTGAAATCATTCGTCTTTCTGCTGAAGTTTGTTTTTCATGCAAACGTCACCCCTGCATGTCATCAATTTGTGCTGTATCATCCAAAATCTGGTTTAAAGACACCCAATTCTATATTGTGTTTATGCTGATTATTCCAGGGTCAGAATACAAATTCATGCTCATCATTCATTCGATGGATGAGACAGTTAAGATTCCCAATTTTAGGACTTATGGGGGTTTACATTTCTTGACAATAAAAGACTTTTACTAAGTCAGTGAAGTGAGTTAAAAAAAACTTGGTTTGAAAGCATTGACTAAAGAGCATTGTGTTCATTGTATTGGGGATAAAATGGCTCAAACATCAGTGTTTTAAAGACTTATGATCAACTCAACTGCTGCTGAAAGAACAAAAAAGAGGTTGGTAATTACCTATTAAATGCGATTGGTAGAAGAGTTGGCGGCTCACATCTCCTGTATGATATTGTATGAGTGGGATACGAGAGAGTTAAAAGCGCTTTGTACAAACAATATGACAGTGTGTCCCATGATCTCTTTGGCTGATGTCAGGCATCAATATTCCTTTTTCAGGTTGGCTTCTGCTTCTGCTTGGTCTTTGACAGCTGCTTACAGATCCAGAGAGGAAGAGGCGTTTCTCATTGTATGTGACTGATATCCTCTGTGCATGCATTTTTAGATGAGAGTTGTTCATAGGAGTGAATCATGAGGCTACGTGTGGGAAGTAGAGTAAAGGAGTGTAGAGGACTCACCATATGTAGTGCTGATACAGCAGTGAAACATAAAACCATCAGGTAGCCTTTTGTAATCAGAAACATTTTATTACAGAAAGTGTCTGACCCAGCCTCATTTCCTTGGGCCACATGGGGTGGAGCACATGATTGTGAAACTATAAATAATTTTCTGAGCATGCAGTTCAGAGACAACCCCTTGTTATTGCCTTCCCCTTCACAAGGTTCAAGACAAATACAGATGTTTTGAAACAAGACACATTACTTATTTATCTTCTGCTTGGAACTTTATTGTGAAACATTATGACTGTACAGACTTCCTGCATGTTATTAGTTGTTTTTCTGATTAGCCAGCATGCTCAAATCAAAAGTAAGTTGATTGCCAATGATTCCCAAACTGATTGTGATGACCTTTTGGAGAAAACCAAACACAAGCTTATAGAACTCATGTTTTGCCGATCAATCCATGCGACCCCATGCGTTAAGTAACATAAAGCACAGAACTGCAACGATATAAGAGCATTTTAGCCTCCCATCCTGAGCTCAGAGAGTCACAGATGAGTCTTTGAAGTTCTTTTCTCTTTACCTTTCTAAGCTTCATCTGCTGAAGTCACTGACCAAGTCTTTTACCATCAGTGTCTTTACTCTTCTGGGGAAATGTATTCTTCTGCTGCTCAGGGTATAAAGCACTGAAGACTTTCTGGCATGACGTTATTACCAAATCATCTATTAAATGAAATGTGTTTGCTTTATTTTCCCTCCTGGTGTAGCTGAAGAAGATGCTTGGAACTTCAGGGGAGAGGTCAGAGTTCTTATTCTGTTAAACAACCTGAATTCAAGTTTATGAACTGTACCCAAAATCTTAAGATAAGATAAGAAATTCCTTTATTCATTCCACAACGGGGAAATTTACATTGTTACAGCCGCAAAGATTGCAAACAAAAGAAACACACAGTACACAATGCAGTGAAAAATTAAGTAGAATAAGAAATATAAAAAAAGAAAATTATTAAAAATATAGATCAAAAATATAGATCAAATGTAATCAGAATATTCAGTAGTAAGAACACTATCATGCACACAGTGCACATAAAGTTATTGCACCAGGTAGTTTGACAAACTTAATATAATATTTATTGCAAAAGGTAGGAGAATTGTCTGGTTTGTGTGCGGGTTACCTTGTCTTACCTGTTATACAGTTGCAATGCAAAAGTTCTGTAAAAACGTTTTAAAATGTGAACTCCTCTGTAAATCAGTGCAGAATGTGAAAATATTTCCCTTATCAGATGTAAAAATGAAAAGCACATTTTTGATTTTGAAATTGGATCTGTCAAATGGCCTGAAACAATAACATGACTCCAGTGAGACACAAGTTTCAGAAACTTTATTAACATGTTAGAAAAATGAAATCTAAAACTTAAACTTAAACTACAGTTGCAGTGATTGGAAAAATAATAAGAAAACAAAAACAAAGAAGAAAACATAATAATGATTAAGGTAAAATAGAAAAGCTGTGAATGTATATGGTAAGATAATAATACTCATGGTTTTCCTTTCCTTTACTTGTTTGCTTCAACATGTCAAAGAAAAACAAACTTTCAATTATTCCACTGAAGTCATTGCCAGTTGTGCAACTCCACAAAGTGTCACCTGATGGCATCATAAGACCAGTATAACCCTCATGTTGACTTTTTGAAAACAGAGAAACCAAACCACTGTAGACTGAAATGTGGATCACTCTTTCAAATCTTTGACACAGCATGCATTCATTGACCACCACACGTTTGTAAATTAATCTGCTTTATGCTTGTCATAATTATCCAATAACAGCCTTTCAACTTTTTCTTCTCAAATAAGAAAGCACACACTGACAATTAATAAACCTTTAAATACATCATTTGAAAAGAGAGTTCATTCGAAGTTTTCTGAATGAATTAAACCTCAATATATTGACCTTTATGTCCAAAATATTTCTAAACAGAGTAAACCCTGTTTCCACATTAATATCACTTTAAAAAGCAACTTAACACATTAAGCACATTCACTTTGAATTCACAATGAAATCACTTTCAGTAATTTTAAATTGAAACCACACACTAGATTCTGCTGGCATCAGGTTTTTGACATGCTGTCCTATTAACCTTAAACGTGTTGGCCTGTTTACTGTGGAAGAGTTTTACGTTTTCTTGTCGGATATGTTTCCTGTTTGTGTGGTTTACTGTAATGTAACTGTAAAGCATACAGTCGGTAATCCAATGGCAGACCCTTCTGTTCAATTTAGGACCGGGCTGTTCGACTGTAGTGTTATGTAACCCTGTAGGCCTTCATTTATACCTGATTAGAGGCTCTTTTCAGAACAAATCCTCATTTCAGTAATCAGCTGCTGTAGAGCACCAATCACATTTTTCATTAAATCATGCTGATAATGCTATAGAATATTATTAGATGAGAAAAAATTTACGTGTGTGAATCAGCTGTGTTGATTATTTGTGAAGTAATTGTAACAGCTCTATACCCTACTGGTTTTAGGATCGTACTGTGCTTCAGTACAGTTTAAATGTACTTTTTTATTCTATCAAACTACTTTGGCTATATTGACTTTCCAGTCGTAAAAAGTAACTACACACAGTAGGGGTAGGTGTACTGTACTTCTTAAAATAATGGAATGGAATGTGATGCATAATTACATTAAAGCTTATATTTACTAGTTAAAGTCTCATGACTTAAAGTGCTTTATGTTTAAGTAATGTAGAATAGGCCATTGGTTGTAATATAATGAGCTTCCTCACTTTGGATATGTTGGTACTTTTATCTCTTCCCCCCCCCCCCCCCATCTTCATCTTTCTATTCAAGACCTTGTTCTAGTTATAAATTACAAAAAATAATAATTTTCAAATGATAAGCTAAAATAAATTTAATTGGCATTATACCACACTTAACTCTTGATATTTTACTCCTCCATTCTCACATCATAAAAATACAAGAAACCAGACCAAGTGGCCTTGCTGAAACGTAACTCAGGTAAAACTTTGAGGTACTTCCTGTAGTTTTTCCATTTTCCACTACTTCACACTTCTTCTTTACTACTCAAGAAGGAGATTTTTATCCCTGTTTACTCCACTGCAAAACATATGAGAGCTGATAGATTAATCTATTTTGTAATTGATACACAGCCTTACCGGGGCAACTATTTATGCTGGAGCACCCCTTCTTCTGAGCCCATCAGTATCTTTGCAACCACAAAAATCTTAGTAAATGATTTTACTGACACACCTTCATCAGAGAGGAGAATCAGATAATTTACTTACCTGTCATTTTAATGATAGGAGGGTTAGGTTCACATGCTGGCTTATGTAAACCTCTTTGCTCTCACTGTTATTGTTTAACTCTGAAAACAAAGTTCTTGGGTTTTTTGCAACAACAAAAAATTCCAAGTTAAAAATTGACAAGAAACAATGTTGTTAAAACTTAACTCCTGATGTTAGAAACTAGACTATATTTAACTACATATGCATTTAGAGTTATTTGATGTTTGTCAAATAAACCAATTTAAAGACATGCCCTTAACATTTAGAATAATGCCATGAACATGAATGATTTGACATCTTAAACAAAATGATGCATCGACAAATCAACCTTCTGGTAAAAAAATGATCAGAATGAAAAATATGTAAACAACACTTGCTTGCACTGGTTCTGTAGAGACAAAGTGATACCCTGAAGTGTGAGATAAAAAGACCAACACCTCTCCTGAGCAAAAACCTTTTATTTCTCGTTGAAAGGAACTCGATAGAATATTACAGCAGAACACACGACTGAAACAGCTGCCATTTCACGTAACACAGTACAGGAAGAAGGATGTAGTTCAATCTCATGTGTAATATTATATATAGTATATTTATAATCAATAGAAAATAAAAAGAAATATTGCTCCCATGTTTTTTTTTTCTTATGGCATCTCTGCGTTTGATGTGTTGAAGTGAATGAAGTAAAAGTAAAATTCAACAAGAGGTTAACACACCAAATGAAGTAGGACAATAAAAAGTGTCATTCCGCAAAGCACAGGAACTTTGTGGATTTTTTTATTCGGCTGAGAAGTAAACTTTTTTTTTCATTGCAAGAAAGAAAACTTGAAACCGCTCTCAAATATGGATAAATACCATTATACAGCAATCAGAGTATGCAAATAAAAGAACACAAGGCAGCTCTGCGTTAGAGCAGGCATGCAAAAATTATCATATTTGAAAAGGAGCACTCAAGACAAAATGTTGATGATTGCAGATTGTGTACGTTTGTGTCTTATGACAACTGATGGGAGAGCCAAATTGTGACATAACATGGTTAAAAGGGTGGACTGAAACGAGGGGACAACTGGATGCTATGTAAAGTGAACTGGAGTGCTGAGTGTTTGCTGACAAACTACTTTAATGTAGTTGTTGCTAGAAATTGCTATAACATACTGTGTTATCAATTTGCTGACCTCTTCTTAATTTCCTCTAAGCAATAAAAGAAATGTTAGGAAAAAAACAGTTATGAAATATCACCCTGGACAGTTGCATCCAAAGTGTTAGTGTTTTAAATAAGCCACTTTAGGCATTGTTATCTAATAAATGTCTCATATTTCTATGACATATTTTCATAAATCTCTTTTGAAAAATAATTGTATCTATAGTTGAATTTTTTTTTATTAAGTAAATCTATTTTCCAGTATATCATTTTTCTTTTCCTCTCACCCTTAAGGTACAGCACCCCCCTGTGGGTTTTGTTTTCCAAAAGCACCTAATTTTTCTTACAATCAGACTGAATATTGCTTCAGTCATTAATGGTCTGTGTTCAAGATTTAAGGATCCAAATGGCGCACCCTAAATAAGTCCACAAGGTCAATTCCCTTGAGACCATAGCTCAAGTCTGGCAATATTAAGCTTTAACTCAGAAAATCGTGACCAGTGCTAGAAGCCCGTGCTCACCGTGTCCCCTTTTGACATAAAAAGGTCACAGGGTTCAGAAGTGGGCCTGCATAATATCAGACATCATCAGTAGCCACAGGTGTCCCAGCTGCAGCACCTGGCTGATGGTGTCTGCACTCAGAACCTCTTGATGATGCGCAGGCACAGGTTATGCTGATATTTCCTTAAAATATAGATTGGACTCACTGGACCTGAGACAAAAGAAGCCACGTGTGAGCAGTCTTCACCACCATATCAGCTATCGGAGCAGGAGGTTAGCACCTGAGGGACCCACAAGAGCAAGGGAGGGGAAAAGTGAGAAGAAAGGAGGGGGTCATTTGGACTCATTTGGATTGTCCAGAGAGTCCAAATGAGTCGTGTGCTTGTAACAGATCACCTTACGGGACCCTTGCTGGGATGAGTGAATGTCCTGCGATGCCAAGGATGCCCCCCTAGAGATGAGGCTGTGGCCCTGGGTGTTGTCGTTCTGTCCAGTCAAGTTGTCCCTTTCCTTTCAGACAAAAACACACACACACACACACACACACACCGTAATTGAGATGCAGGCGCTCTGTCTCACTCCAAAATACGCACCACTTCCTTTCATAATTTCACAGAAAACAGGTCAGAGCCAGGTGAGCTGTTACCACTGGATATCAACCAGGAAGGGTTGCTTGGGAACTGCTGCATCAAACTTAAGTTGCTGGACTACATGTGTGAGGTTATCAAATAGACAATCAATATATCTATATATAGATATTTATATATATAGATATACCTATACATATATTTTATCAATGGGGAATCTTATACAGGAGCTGACTAATGCAGTCCGCACTCATTCATCTATAACATCCACCTAAACTTTAGAACATGATTTTCTTATATAGACATTATTTTCTCAGTCAAATATACTATTTATTTTCCACTCCGTTGTTTTAGCATTTTAAAGTTCGATTCGTCATGCACACAATAGTCGTTCCTTTATGTCAGATTCTCCATCTATCTCCGGGCTTGTCGTCATGTTGTCAAGCTTCATCACGAGCAGGCCAAGCTCTACCATCCATCCCATCCATCCATCAATCGTCGTCCACGTCTTCGCCCTCGGACTCCTCTCCGGCTCTCCTCTCGTACATCTTATCCCGGTGCCGCTCCTGGATCTCTTTCATCTCCTCGGCGTAGCGGCTGAACGCTCCGCCGAACTTGCTCCACGCCTTGAACGGGATTGTTATGGAGTTTCTATAACTGGGCTTCACTTCGCTCACCCTCAAGAAAACTCCGTACTTGTTGGATCCCACGTCAAAGAAGAACCGCTTGGAGTCCACCATGATCGAGGTGCCCTCGGGGAGCTCGCTGTAGCCCCCTGCCCCTCCGCCGCCGGCCAAATCCTCCTCATCTCCCCCGTAGTCGTCTATCAACTTGGCCAAGGCGTCGCGGAACTCTATTAAGCCCTGGGCAGGGAGAGCGATGGTTTGTCCGGCCTGCATGCCAGCCCCCGGGATGCCACCCACTCCGACTCCGAAGCCGGGGCCTCGGTTGACGGTCTGCCGGATCCGGAGAAACCGACCCCGCTGGTTCTCCTTTAGGTCGAGGTAGTATTTGCGGTTTTCGCGCACCAGGAACTCGCTCTTCAAGGCCCGCCTAGGCCCGGTGTCGTCCCCACCGGAAGACTGTGCGATCTGCTCCGGGGTGCTAGGCCCAAGCTGGGCGTAGTGCTCTATGAAATCCCCCAGGTAGTCGCGGAACTCTGCCGCGACTGACATGGAGAGGGTCAGTCGACTTTTTGAGCCCCCGGCGCCCACCTCGGCGATTTTGATGAACCGGCCTTTGGCGTTCTGCTTCACATCAAGGTAGAAGCGTTTGTTCTGGATGTCCAGCCGCTTCGATGCGAGCTCCTGGGTCTCCGGTTCCCGCTGGTAATGCTGAAACCCGCTGCCTCCGCCTCCGCCTCCGCCACCGCCGCTGCTGCCGCCGCCGCCGCCGCCACCGCCGCTACTGCCACCGCGCTCACTGCCACTGTCCCCATCCGCCATCTTCACCACCAGCAGCCCGTTTCTCTGCGTATCTTTGACCCCCCACACACACACCCCCCCTCCTCCTCTCCCTTGCTTGCCAAGCTAGCAGAGGAAATCGGGACGCAGGGGTTCTGGGTTCTGATTTGTCGAAGCAACTGTCAATCAAAAAAGGCCGTCTTGATTTCCTGCGTTTTAATTGGCTAGTAACGCTGCCTGTCATTATCAGGGGAAAACCGCCTACTGGATGACATTAAAGAGGGAATTATTCGGTACATCCACAGCAGCGCTCAATTTACGTCTTACTACACGGTACTTTCTGCTGAAAAAAACATATTTCTGTGAACTTAGTAACTGTTGCAATAACCAATTTATAATGCAGTGATCATACACATATCAGACGATTAAAATACGTTCTGTATGCACTTGTAGGTAAAAAATATAAACCCATTTTTGGCTTTCAATGCATGTATTAATTTGTACGTTCAAACACGCAGTCCCGCCTACTTGTTGGTGTCGTGCGCAAAAAGCCAGGCACGACGATCTGCTGATGGGGGGATGGGTGACTGTTCTGCAATCTGCTCAGCGATTGGACGGGCGTGAGATTCAAAGTAACAACGCGCGCTCCGATTGGCCGATCGGACTCCCACGAGGGGTCTCATGCAAAAAAAAGAAAAAAAAAAAAAAGATTTCCGAAGGGCTTTATTGTTTCTTTGCTTTTCGGCAGCCGAAATTGTTTGCCATCTTTTACTCACTTCCACATTCAAATAAAAACTGGTCGGATAATATAAAAAAAATGGTAAGTTCGGCTCGACTGACGCTGAATGCACTTGCGGAAAAAAATAATAATCTTTGCACAGTAATACTTTCACGTTATTGTCCAAGCTGTGAGGATTTTAAAATGTTTATATAATTGGAGCGAACAGAGGGTGTGTGGTTAAAAGCTTGCTAACTGTCAGCTATCACGTTAGCATTAAGAAGTCTGTATTTGATTCTTAATAACACCCCAAGTGTAATGGACCGCTATCTGAAAAAAGCTATCCAGTTTGGATACGTGGAGTGATTTACGAGGAGGATTAGGTTTGACGCAGAGAAGCGTTTTGTTTCATTCGGTGTAGCGTCTTTCTTTGGTGTGTTAGCAACCTTTAGCAAGCTAAGTGTGGCTAATTCGTGAGCTACACGGTGAGGTGTCTGTTACTAGTTACCCCTCAGTGTCTTATTATAGGACTCTAGTCTAGTGAGTGTGTGTTGACTGTGTCGATTATGTACTTTCTAGTGATCTTAAATGATAGGATAACATATTTTTCGTGTGTAACTCGTCAAATGGAAACTGTACCCCCCCCTCCTCCTCCTCCTCCTCCTCCTCTTCCTCTCTTAAAGCGGCGGGTCTGTTGTTTGTTTGTCGCGGGATGTCAGGACTCAGGAGCCCGCTGACAGCTCCCCGTGTTTCTCTTTTAAACACTCTGTCGCTTTTATCTTACTTTTATTACCTAAGAGTCATCTCTGGGGTGGAAAAAAAACAAACAAATATTAGCAGCATGTTTTTTATTTATTGTAAACGCTATCATCTTAGTTGTAGTTTTATTCGCTTTTATTCTAGGTTGGCGGGAAAGCTACAACAGATCTGAAACGTGATTAATTAAACTACAAACAAAGCATTTACACCTACACTTTGGTTTTCTGCAATATGTGCTAAGTGAGAGTGCTGTTTCGTGTGTTTAGTTTGTGTAATGCAGACATTTAAAACACGTAAGCCCTTAACATCCACATCCAACTTGCCTGAGTTCAAGATGTTTTTGTTTCCTGTTAAAAAAAAAATAAAAAATGTCCTTACAATTACCTCATGCAGGCTGGTGGCAAGGCAGGAAAAGACAGTGGCAAAGCCAAGGCAAAGGCAGTGTCGCGCTCCCAGAGGGCTGGGTTGCAGGTAAATACTCTGAAGCTTCATATCAATGTTTTTGGCTTTACTGTTTGTGTCATGTGCTGCCATCCTCTTGCAGAGATTGCCCCTGTTATTTTTTAACTAACTACTTTGTCCTGTCTCTTTCCTGGTAGTTCCCAGTGGGTCGTATCCACAGGCACTTGAAGACCCGTACAACCAGCCATGGCCGTGTAGGAGCCACAGCAGCTGTGTACAGTGCTGCTATCCTTGAGTACCTCACTGCTGAAGTAAACCTTCCCTCTTTTTGTGCATGTTTATGTTTAACAGTGAGATAGGTATTCAACGTTTCTGAGTTGTGTGATGCTGCTAACTTTAATCTGTTTGTTTTCTTGCTCTCAGGTACTAGAATTGGCAGGAAATGCCTCCAAAGACTTGAAGGTGAAGCGTATCACTCCCCGTCACTTGCAGCTTGCCATCCGTGGTGATGAGGAGTTGGACTCTCTTATCAAGGCAACAATTGCTGGTGGAGGTAAGCTGACTCTTCATGTGTCATTGGTTGTTTGTAGATCTACCTGCTTGTTTGTTGGTATCAGTTAGCTCTGCTACATCTATACGACATGTCATGAAGTATTTCCCTGGAGATCACTGTTTAAAACAATTAAACCAATGAATGCTTTTTCTGTATTTGTTTGTTTTCAGGTGTCATTCCCCACATCCACAAATCCCTCATTGGGAAGAAGGGCCAGCAGAAAACTGCATAGATGCCATGTTGACCAGAAGTTTTGGGGCTTGGGCTTTGATTGGACCAGGAGTTGACATTTGTTTTTTTTTATCATTAATATTATAGCAAACAAAGAGTGATTGTTAGTTTTTGTGTTGTAATATTTTCCCATAACTAGAAAAAAAAAGTACAGAAAACCCCTTAACAAAAGAAAAACCCTTTGTATGTTATTGTAGAACGTTTGCCTGGGGAATATATGATTATTTCAAATGGTGACAGTGAATTTGTTTGATTGGCCTGGGTCTCTGTAATGTTTTATACTGAAAAAAGACGTTGTTAAACCTTTTTTATATAAAAAGTTGTTTTGTGGTTATTTTCTTGAAGTTACAATATTTGCTATCATACAACTTTTTAAGGAGATTTTGTTTCTTTCAATGACAAATGCTAAATGTGATGTGGTGCTTTCCCCCCCTGTTGACTTACTGTTATATTTTCAACTGCACAAGGATAGTGTTGTATTAAAAGTTGACTTTTTACATCAAGATGACATTTTTTTACAATGCAGTTTATTGCAACCTTTGTCAAAAGATTGATGTTAGTTTTAGCAAGTTAAGAAAAGTGTTAGACCATAATTTAAATATGTAATCAGGGAACAGTGAAATTTCAGTTTTTGTCTCACTGTGGAAACATCTGCTAATA
Organism: Labrus bergylta; assembly: GCF_963930695.1. Lineage (NCBI taxonomy): Eukaryota > Metazoa > Chordata > Actinopteri > Labriformes > Labridae > Labrus > Labrus bergylta. Next base: position 18,344,506 of record NC_089196.1, read on the forward strand.
ACATAAAAGTAATCAATAGGTGCCCCGTGATTGAAGACTATTGAATGCAGATTGAAAAGCACATCAATATATCAGTCTGTAAGTCTGCCTTTTTTAAAGTATGTATTCAGGGAAATTACTGCATATTTTATCTTTTAATAAATACCAAATGCATGTTACTCTTTGCTCCATTTGAAGCCCTTAAATTGAATATTTTTTTCCAGTTAAGAATTGTATAATTCTAAAACGGACATGTTATGCGCTTCAGTTTTTAAATTAATGGTATTTTAGATATTTTTTTCAAGGGTGCTTTGTATGAAACAGGTGCATTCTATAGGATTGTTTAAAAACTATTCAATCAAGCGACTTTAAAACTTTGGAGGGATTTAAGGGGGAAAAAAGGCCTATCCATCAGTTTGAACAGAATTTCATCTTTGTGGTATCACCACTTGCCAACAGGGGGAGCCACTGACATTAAAATAATCTCAAACCCTTGCTGATCAACACTTCTTGGCAAGTTAAATAAATGGAATGACAAGAAAAAATAAATGTACAATAACATTGATCTCTATATAAATGCATGCCTGCCAAACAAACAAAAGGGCAAATGCTGATAGTAAAGCAAAACACACTTTATTTTCTATTGTAGAAAATGTCCTGTTTACTCCCTAGAGATGGTTAAAAAATGAAATAAAACTACTGTTTGCAGGCCCAATAGGCTTTGACACTCAGGAGGTGCTTTATCTGAACAACTTAAACATTGGGCTCACTAACATGAGCAAGGATCAATCAGACACAGTCAGTTTAGTGAGAATCAAGTTCTTTAAATAGCCTTGCTTATTCAAGGATGAAATATGTCAAGTGTGCTTTCTCCAATTTTCCTTTTTAATACCTTTGCTACATTTTTGTGATAGGAATTAGGGTTTTTTACCAAAAGCCAATTGTGCTGTTAATCTTTTTTAGTGTTCCTGGAAACCTTTAAAGACTCCTCTTAAAATGGAATTTCTAAATGGCAGCGTCAAAACAAGGCCTTCATACTTTAAACAGTAGTTGAGGGCAAATAGGTTGGAATTTTTAAAATGATTTTTAACTTGTCAATGGAAAATTATTTAATTTCAAGTACAAGTTCAGTGAGATTTAAACACCATCTTTAAAATCCTGAACTGAAACTAGAAAAATATGTTAGACTTAAAAAATACATGCAAATTAATATAAAAGGGATGTCAAGTTTAAACTGCAACCATAATAAGGGCAAATTTCAAAGTTTTTCATCATCTGTTGTGTATTTTCCTGATTTCTGTTTGATTCAGGACTTATTTACTATTTATTTATTTATTTATATTACTTATTTACCACTAGATAACGTCTTTAAAACTGCATGGACAGGCTGCTTGTTTACACCTGTTACAAACTCAAGTCAACGCTGAGTTCGCCTTTCAAGTCATAGCATTCTTGAAAAAGAGCACTCTCTCATCAATCTGCCCATTATTCTTGTTGCTAAGTAAACATTTAAAGACTTTCATATCTTTAAAAATTATTGTGGACGTGGTAATTGTTTTTTTCCATGTAGATTAACAATGTCCATGTCGTACTCTAATCTCCTGATGGTTTATTCTGAAGGCTCCTGTTGCACGTCCGTCAGGATAGCCTCCTCTTTTGCCACTCCTAAATGTTTTTCAGGTTTTTCTCCATTAAAAGGGCTTTGGGAATTTTTTTTCTAATCCAAATCAAAGGTCAAAGGATAGAGGGTGTTGTATTCTGTACTTGTTCTAAGTATTGTAGAAATCCAAGAGTATTTGTTAATATAGATATTAAGTTATAAATTACTTTGACTTAACTCATGAGAACCGCTTCACCTCCCTAGTTCCGTGACGGAGACGGAAATGTCTAACCATGACTTTCTATTTTGTAATTTCACTTACATCTCAGTTCCATGCTCTTCTCATTATTTCCTTTGCTTTTTCCAAACAGCAAAGTGTCTCTGTATAATATAAGCTACAAATGATTTCAGAGAGATGAGTGATAAGACTGCAAAAGAACAAGCAGCACACTGAGGATGACAGGAACAGAAAACTGTTGTTTAGTTAAAAAAAAAAACAACTTCACAACCATTTCTGAAGCTTTTTTCTGACTCAGATTAATGACTGAGAATATAATTTGCTATGCAGGTTGTGAGGTGACTAAAAGCCAAGAAACTCACTTAGATGATCTTGTAATGACTTAGTACAGAACTAAGTTTTTAATGACTCCAGAATCAGGCCCACAACTGGACTGAGTCACACTGATTTGATATATACGTTTTTTCTAAAAATAATCCACAAATTCAGGTATTTTTAAATTCTAAATCAAGTCAAATCTAGTCAACTTTATATTCATACACATCAATAACAAAAGGGCATTAAGTTGTGAAAGGTAAAACTTGAATCAAGCATACATCATACATTATAAAACAATATTTAAAGTAATAGTAAAATCTATTGGGATAAAACCATTGTATATTCATAATCTGTTGGGATAAAACGTTCTCATCTCCAAACAGAAGAAATGGGTCTTTATCCATAATTGAAAACATTTGATGATGGGGACAGATCTTATTTGGGAGGGACAGCAACACAGGGGTATTGTGGCCCCTGTTATTTTTTCCTGTGTAGAGGTAAGCAGCGCATTTTGAACCAGCTGTAGGCATTGGATGGACCCCTGGTCCAAACCCACATACAAATAATAACAATAGTCTAGTCCAGATATTATGAATGCGTGTCACTCTCTCTAAATCACTGGGAGGGACATAGGCGTTCACTTTGGCTTTTAGTCTCAGCTGATAGGAGTTCAGCTTATCAACAAAATAAATCTGCCAGTCAAATTTAAAAACATTGTCAATATAAAAACCAAGATTCTTTTAACGTAGCCTTAGAGGCAAGAGGGCCAAGAGTGCCTGCTTCCAGCAGCAGCTCAAGGTGTCCAAACACAATGATCTCTGTCTTGTTTCCATTTAGATAAGGGAAGTTAAACTCACCCTGACGTGCTCCATCAAGGTACTTATGTCACATTTTAGTTTCAGTTAATTTATTTCAGTATTATTGTCATTTCCTGTTTTAAAATACTCACTATTTGGTACTTCGTACTTATTTTGTACATGTGTCCGTCTTCCAGATCCTGCTCCTAGTGACTTCCCGCCTTGTGCGTCCCGGTCCTGATTGTACTCACCTGCGTCTCGTTACCCCCTGATTGTCTGTGTATTTAAACACTGTTTGTCTTCCTTCAGGTTGCCGTTTGTTGTGTCTTCCCTGGTGTCGCCTTTTTTTTTTTTTAGCATTTCTTTGGCGAACATTTCTAGCATTTCATCTTTGCCTGACTTTTTTTTTGAGTATTTCCTTTTTTCCTGCTTCCTTTTTTTAAATTTGTTTTCCTCTCTGAAAGAACCTGTGTACTGACCTGGACTGTGAAATAAACTCTCTCTTTTATCAAACTGCCCTTGTGGGAGTCTGTACTTTTGGAGCCATCATTCTATATCTGGTTCTTTTACATCCATGTTTTAATGTCTCTCAGACAATCAAGTAAGGGCTGCAGTGAACCCTTACTTTATCATTTCAAAGGCATGTAGATTTGTACATCATCTGAAATCAAATGGAATGAGACATTGCATTTCTCAAAAATAGACGGCAGGGGCAGCATAAAGAAAATAGTATGGGATCCAAAATTGAACCTTCTGGGACACCACACGTAAGTGCAGCTATCTCTGAGGAATAGTCCCCCAGGTGTACAAGGAAGCTCCTACAAGTAGGCCTAAAACTGCTTGAGTGCAGCATCTTTGATCCCCACACGATTTTCTAGACACCACAAGGGCATCATATAATCGAAAGTATTGAAGGCAGCTGTTAAAATCTAAAACCACCAGAATAGCAGTCTCACAAATCAAGAGTGAAATTCAAATCAGTTATATTATTAAAAGAACAGTTTCCATGCTATGATGAGTTTTAAAACCATGTACATCGTGTTAAAAATGTGTGCAGTGGTTCAGAACTACTTTCTCCAGGACTTATGACAAGAAAGGCAGTTCTGTTGTGTGTGTTGTTGTGTGCATTGAACAGATTTAATTGACAACAACACACACCATAAGACAGCATGAGGTCTAATGGGGTCCTCTTTGGGACCAGACACTGACTGGGCGAGGTTATTTTGGGTAAGTCAATTCAAGAAATATTTAACCATAGGATGGTCTCAAAGCTTACACGTATGTTAAAATCAACACAAATTGAGGTGTATCCTTTGCTCAAGGGGATACGGGGACAAACACAATATTTGCTATACTGGTATCTGACTACTGCTGCTTTACTGTGCTTTTGGGTCTGCATTTGCCATAAATAATGAGTTGTATGTTTGCTGTTTGTTGTAGAAACAAGACTTTACAGCCAAGCTAGGCGCTTTTTGAAGCTTGATGTAGGAATGGAGGAGAAAAATGCTAGCTTTACACTTAACACTGGATTTTTCTGCGTTAGTTAAAAAAACATGCAACACAAACAACCTGAAGTCTCAGTTAAATGAAAAGACAGGAGCTCTCTAATATTTCGCCAAATCACTCTGACTGTAAAGTCTGTGCTGTACCAAATGTTCTGATAATCCATCCAAAAGTCATTGTTACATTACCCTTAAAACTACCAATGTTAGTCTTATGTTGGCACTAAAGTAAAAGTCAGAGACTGACCGAAGTTATTATTTGATAATAACGTTTTTGATAACAATTATCAGCTGCAAAGGGATATTTAAAAAAAAGTATCAGATACAAAACTTGTTTTAAAAATAAATTAGTCAAGGCTTTTGTTGATTTTACATTTGTGCATCAGCGTTTATTTTACACATTTTGATTAATTGTTGCTGTTTGCTGCAGACACAATGCTAAATTAGCTAAATGCTAATATCAGCATGCAAAAGGTCTACCCTCTTAGTTAAATGTTTCAACATGCAACAATACTGAAGCATTCCCTATGAGCACTTAATGAAAAGAGAAGCTGAGGCTGCTATTAGTTTTGCAGGTATGCTTTTGATAAACCAAAGCTGGACATTGTTATTCCTAAAAGTTTGAGCGCGAAATTCCTAAAAAAAGAAGACAAACTTTTACTGTCACCATGAGCAGTGATAGCCATCTTGAAATATCAAAAATCCGAGTAAAACTATGTCCTGCACACACTTTTTGAATGACAGGTAGTCTCAGAACGATGCTTGATTCGCAAAAAAATATGTCACCTATCAAACAGAACATTTAATCCTGCGGATTACTCCTATACCAGACTGTCACATCTGAAATATAGCTGGGGCTTTGAGGTGGTTATGAAACTGCTACAAACTCAGGGACCCAAACACATGCAGTCAAGGTTTCTCTATCAAACGTGACAGCGGATGTGTTGTCCACATGAGTACGAGCCTCTGCGGGAACACATGAAAGACACAACTGCCTCACATCTTCAAAGAGGGGGAATCATTAGTTTATTCTTACATCTCTATCTGTCTAACAATTGTCTCTGGAGGTTGACAGCCAAAGGTCATTTACCATAAGGTAAATGGTAAATGGAGATGTTAGAATCAGAGCTGAATCTTTAATCCCATGTTTTAAACTTTGATGTTGAGACATTTTAGTCTGAAAAAGTCCTTCCAGATAAACTCAATAAAGGTTAAAAAAAATCAAATCAAATCCATTCTTGCACTGAATAAAGTCTTCAAAGATATGCAGCCCCTCAGGTGTGATCAGTTACAGTTGGGTGGTGAAACTGAAGGTAAGTCCTCAACAGGAGTAACGTCATGATGAAAGGAAACACAGGCCTCCTTTGATCGTGAAAGAATATGTTGGATAGACAGTGACAGAGAACATCTTCATTTACTCTGAAGAAGAAGAGCTTTCACAGAGACCTGTCAGTGGCAACTAATGTCTGTACATTTTACGTTTTTGAACTCTCAAAACCTCTAATGCAGTCTGGATTGGAACCACACAGGAAGCATAAGGACTGAAGACATTTATTAGAAGAATGTATTAAAACACAAACTACAACTAGCATTACATTGTCCTTTGAAGTTAAAAGAAACAAAGGCAAGTTTTCAGTGTGTCTACTTATAAAAGAGCTTAAAAATTATGTTTTCTAGATCAGCCAAAAAAATGAACAAAGAACAAATGCCTAAACTAAAGTATTTGTTGCTAACACAAAAACTGTTGAGAGTAATCATCCCAAGAAGTCAGATTCTGTTTGAAATTGTTGATTGACTTTGTTTGTAGTTAGAGTTCATAGTGCAACAATGAAAGAATTCAACCATTTTTTTCGCCATTTCGTTCATGTCTGCGCCACCTCAAAGTCGGCACATCTTGAAACTACCCAAAATCAGCATTAAATGGCAGTTAGTTGTGTTTTCATCTTAAAAGTTGTGTATGGCACAGGTGTCAAAGCTTTGTCAAGAGAGTCTATCCAAGGAGGCATCATGGTAAAAGTTTGTGTCAGCCACATGATCAACACAAGCAGTCTGAGTTCTCCACACATCTTCACAAACACATGTGCTGCTTTCATTGGCCACATTTAACCTGAGTAGGTATCAACAACAACAACAACAACAACAACAGATGTTTATAACTTTAACTGAACTGAGATCTTTCCACTCATCTATCTACAAAAAACACTTAAAACTGCTCGTCTTTCTCTTTTTGTTCCTGAATGTGTCAGCACTTTTCAGGAGGTGTTTTAACTCCAGTGTCACTATTTTATCAGCACCAGGAAAACGACCTGCCCACCATATCAAAGAACAACTGGTTGGGCTTCCTGAAGTAGTGACAGAGTTTCTTAAATGCCTGGAGGCTGAGCGGGGCATGCGGCCTGCCTTTGGACTCATCCAGGCACTTGTCGTGTCCAGATGAAAGGAGGCAGTAGAAGCCCTTGGTGGTGTTATAGTAGAAGTTGTCGGGACTTATCCTGGGCGGCAGGTCCAAAAACCTCTCGGCCTTCCTTAGCTCGGGAAAGGGATCCCGTATGAGGGCATCACCGTCTACAACATGTATCTGCTCCCTGGGGAAGACCTCAAGCCAGCGGGCCAGGTGCTGGTGGTACAGGCTCCTCTGCAGCGCCTTGTAGCTGGGGTCAATGTGGCCCTTGAGGAGCAGGAGCTCTTCTAGCGGTTGATAGGGTTTGTGGCGGGTCAGGCGGTTATGGAGGACTTGGGTGTAGTCGGACACCAGCCTCTCTGCAGGGTCACGGACGATGAGCAACAAGCGGACAGCAGGGTTCATGTTCCAGACCCGCGCAGGAGCCTGAGGGGTCGCAAAATAGCCTGGGGTCTTCTCCACTGTCAGCTGACCAGGGAGTGTGAAGGGCATCTGTGCACGGTACCATGTCAGACCCCGGCTGTAGTGCTCCTCCACGTTGAAGTAGTGAACCTGATGGAGGAACAGAGAGTGGCGTTTGTTAAGATAAGGAGAGCAGAAGTGATAAAAGAAGTGATAGAAACCTTTCTTTAATGCATCTGCAAATATGGCTTGAAATATTGAAAAGGCAAATATAAAATACAGTTTCAAGACTCAATAAGCATCCACACAGATCTAAGTTTAAAAAAAATCTCAATGACTGCTTTAAATCCTAGGTCAAAATAGTTTATTTCAACTGGTGAAAGATTAGTAAGTCTTGAAACGCTTGGCTATCTATACCACCGTTTGCAGTTTTTTTTGTAATTGTTCTCCAAGACTGCAACACTAAAAGAAGCAGAAGTATGTTGTGACCTCAGATGGAGATACATCCTTGAAACTTTAGTTAAGTACAGCACAAATGTAAATCTCAGTTTTCAACATACTGTGTTACAGTACAATATATAAGTAACGTTTTCATTTATTTTTTATTCATTTGTTACCTCAGCTTTTGCCACCTCCACATCTGGGTGCAGGTTGAGCATCTCCAGCAAGGCCCTGGTTCCTCCTTTCCTAACGCCGATGATTATGGCTCCGGGGAGTCGCTGCTGGGTGGCATTGTGAGAGGGGGAGGAAGAGGAGGGTGAAGAGGAGGATGAAGAGGAGTGGGCAGGCAGGATGGAACCCCTGCTGCGTAATTCCCTCAAGCACACAGACAACTGAGTCTGAAGCAACAGAAGCACCAGCAGCGCTAGTAGCACTGTCCACAGCATGGTACACACACATACACACCCACACACACACACACACACACACACACACACACACACACACACACACACACACACACACACACACACAGACACACCGAGGTGGAGTGGGGGTTATGTGCACACACTCATGAAGCTCCTGGTAGTATACAGAGTTGTGCTTGTTTCAGTCAGCAGGCAGCCTCTGGAGGGAGCTCTTCAGACAACCTGTGAGCCAAGGCAAAAAATAATGGTTAGTGTCCACTGTCCTTTTCAACATTGTTCGACAAACAAGCAAGAAAATTGAACAATACGGAATAGCTGTTAGCCTATTAGCAAGTAAAATGAGCTCCAGCTTTTTGTAAATCTTATAATTCAAAATCCAAAGATAAACAGTTTGTCAAGTTTAATGCAAACACATTTTAAGTAATAAGCAATCCTGAAACTAACTTAGTTAGTTCTTTATTTTCTTCTGTCACAGCAGTAACTCATTTTCCCAGGGTGCACACTTTATAAAGGTCTCATTTGAAAAATAAAACAAAAACAGATTAACATCAACATCAGTGTTTTAAAGTGAAAGACCTTTTTGTCTAACTTTTTTTTCACATTTGTTCCATTCTATAGAAACCCCTGACACACTGTACATGTAGCCTAATCAAATGTTATAAGACCACAGCCTGTGCTCTGTTGGAGTTTTGTTTTATCCTTTAACCACATACTTGGTGCAATATCAAGATGTTTTTTTCCATAGAGCCAAAACTAAAACTCAGCAAAACCAAAAAATATAGCCTCCTTTATGCACCAGAGTGGAATGTAATCAGGCCACAAGGAGTGGTCTGTTATTCATGTTGTTTATACTAGAATCATAGATCCAATGAGTAATACTAATTCATTATGGCTTAAGTGTAACTGTATACATACTGCAACCTTATCTGACAGAGTGAGAAAGTAAGGCCAAACAGTATTATATATGCATTACAGTTATATCACCAAATGTGCATATGCACCATTCTTGAAAAATGAGATCTAATCCCAATCAAAACCCCAAACCTTCTGCTCAGAAAGAATAAATGAATGTGAAGTGTTTCCTTTGAGCAGGGGAGGATGCCGCGTTGGCATCAGCCAGATTATAAGAGTGTAGTCACTGAGTGTCTCATTTCATCTCGTAGAAACAGCAGTGTGTGCATGCTTGCTCAACTGTTTTATGAGCCCATATGTCTGAGAAGGATCTGCACTCTAATGTGCCATTTGACTAAGTCCCTGTCCATGCAGTGCTGGATTCAGCACAGAATATAGGGCTGTGGGGTGATTTTGGGGAAAAAGACAGTCAAATATGAATCTACATATAAATGTATAGAAAATGTATATTGAAAACTAATTCTGTTACAAGGTTTAGATTTTCCCCTGTGGGGCACTAACACCCTATTTTTACAGTAAAGAGGATGAGTTGAATCGAGGCTTTTGGTTCTAAAACAGGCTAATGCACATGTGCATTAAACCTGCATTTTGTCCTGACCTGCAGAGGGAGGCTTCACTGGTTAAAAAACAAAAAAACAAGTGTATTTAACGAGATAGATAGATCGATCGATAGATAAAGTTTGACCAGGGGGTTGGGGGGTCTGTCTCAAAAAAAAAAAAAAAAAATAGTGAAGGCAAAAATACTAAACGTAGTGACATAATATATCAAAAGTCAAGAAACTCTTTCTGCAGGAAAAGTTCTTTTGGTTGGCAAAATATGTACTGGGAACAAAGACGTATTTTTCTTAAACTGTGCCTTGCCTTTGAGCAAAGCACAAGATGTGTAGAGAAATGATAAGCTGCTTCACCACTCTTCACAGCTCAGAGTGGTGAATGTTATTTAGAGAAGAATTATGCAAAGAAAATATCGGTTGTTTTATGGTGTCAAGATGATTTTAAGGTTATTTTAGTTGCAGTTGTTTGATTAAATTGATCTGCATGTGATGAAAGGTGACTTCTAGGGGCAGTGTAATCAGAGAAAAAACAGAACAGCAACTAGCGCTAACATTTTTTGAAGAAAAAATCTTAGCATGCAGCTAGCCTAGCTAAGCTAAGCACTGACACTGGAAACTAGTGACAAACAGCCTGGCAATGTCATAAGTAAAATGTATCATTTGTCAACACATCTATATTTACACAACCTCTATATTTACATATTTGTGAAAATGACACAGTAACAGGCTTACATTTTGTTTGTTTTTCCTATTCACTGCATATAGTACCACCCCCCCCCCCCCCCCCGTGAGTTATAGTCATCATTCACATCTATGTGAACATTTGTTTGTGCAAAAATCCCCTCAATGTGCATTTTATATATATATATATATATATATGTGCATATTTTAAGTAATCAATTTACATTTGTCAAAATCACTTTCCTTAATCCTGACTTAAGTTACTATACTGTTTAAGCGTATACATTCAGCTCACAGTGGGATCTTTATTTACATTATGACGGATTCAATTTACTGCTGTAAATAATCACATTGAAGGTGGCTACAGTCTTATCTTAATTAAAAGGCATTATTCATGACATTATTTACTATTAAAATCAGCGGTGAAAACATATGAAATTGGAAGATTTATACAAGCCTCAAAAAGGAAGAGAAAAGAGTTTCTTGTCAAATTGTTCAGAGTAATAAGAGCAGCTATGTCCAAAAAGCATCCATGGAAGTACCTGGAATTCCTGTCAATAATAAATTCTGTCAGGGGGGGAAATGAATTACTTGCAGTTAGGTCTAAAACCAGATGCAATGTCTTTTTTTTTTTTTATAAAGCTTCACTTAACAAACTGCTACCTTATGTGTAACTGATCAGATACTTCAGGGGATTTTCCGACATCTTTTGAATGTAGTGTGAGCCTGTTAATAAAATGGATTATTTTTTGCTTATATTGCATAGTTTCCCTGTGCATTGTAAAATGATGCTCTACCTCTTCTTTTATAGACTGAGACTAGCATTCTGTTATTTCTCTCTTTCAGAGTTGAAAGGTTTTTTTGGTTTTAAACTTCCTTTTAGCTGCACCGGAAAAAAATATTTTGTCTTGTTGATACATCCTTCTTTTGTTCTTGAGTTTTCCTGTTGTTATTGTTGTTATGCTGAAGGGTCCCTGGTGCGGCTCAGTTATTAATTAGTGTAACAATGTTCTGGTTCAGAGGAGGAACGTTCTCTTACGTTGTTCCTGTAGCAGAGCGCTAATTGCACCTTCAGGACCTGCCGAGCCGTCCCCTCGCTTGGTGACATTGTCGTCATCGATGTTGCAACCTTTGCCTTCCCTTGTTGGCTTCTGGATGTTTAGATGTTCATTAGTTGTCGAGTGTTTACGTTTGGTCATGGGGGTGTTTTGGTTGTGGTTGTTTCACGTCGCAGTGAGGATAGTTATAGAAATTTAAATAAGATAGAACTTTATTAATCACAATTTAATTGAATAAATTCAAGTGCCAGATTGTTGAAAGCGGATATAAATCTTGATGAATTTGATTAGATCGTTCGCTTCCACAAAAGCTTTTTAGTAAACAACCTTGAGCGCAGGATGAGTCATCAGACTATTGAAAAGTTTTACAGGAAGAAAAAATTGATTTATTTTGATGTAAAAATAGAGGTCTGATAAAGTCGATCTTTAAACTGAAAATGTTCAACCGTTTCCTTCTCCATGCACCTTGGTAGTTAATGAAGTTGTGCCAGAAAACCTCATTCTATTTCTTGGATGTAAAAATACTCAGATAATGCTTTATTGAAATATATTTGGCAGATAATGGCAGATAAATGAACATTTAAGGAAAAAGAACGCTGGATTAAAATCTTTTACTTTTTAGTGCTAGCAAGGAAGCATTTGTTTATTTATGGCTGAGTATAATGTTAATTCTTTTGCAAGTATGAAAAGACAAATATCCGAGCGTTCCCTTAAGGCTTCCATCCCAAAGGACCCCCTTAAACAGATGAACAAGCACAGTCAGGCTACTTCTTAGGAGTCAATGAGAACAAGTGTTAACTGTATCAGACCAGCATTCTCCGTCATTCTGGAGCCAATGTCAGAGCTTTTTTTCTTTTTAATTGCTGTTGACGTGTAAAGGGAACTCCTTTAACAACAAATAACAAAAGAGGGTATCATTAACACAAGATAAAGAAAAGCTAATACACTTGCATTTAAATTTGCTTTCTAAATATTTCAAGACATCGTCTCACTGGCCTCATACAATCGTCACTGACTGTGTGGTCTGGCAAAGCTCAAGGTGAAGAACATAATGATGAGAAAACATTTTAACCAATCAGTGTGGCAAACCAAATACAGAGCAAATTAGCATTCTTCACGCAGCTTGGTGACTCAATTTTATAATCTAAAAATGGTTCAGTGTTTGGTCTGGCTTACAGCTGCTTAGCTCAAATGTTCATCGGTGTATTTTTTTTCATAAAGATAAAAGGTGCCCTATTTCTCATTCACTGCATGTAAAGTCTGCCTGATGCCTGCTTAACTACAAGCTTTGGCATGTTCTCATCGCTCACACACCGAGGAATGGTTCAGTGCTCCAACAGATTTGAAGGATTTGTAAAAACATCATCCTTTTGCACAATCTAAAAACACCACACCAAGAGTGAATGTAATATTAAACTGGCTCTTTTTTCCCTTCAGAGTGTGAAAGCCCTATCTGAGTCATGACTGTCTGCAATTGAGTAAGACGCGCGAGTCCCGCTGTCTGTGATGTTGTCTGAGCCGTGTTTACATGGACGGGACGGCCAGCCGCCTCATCCCCTCGCGTATAAAAGCTGTGTAAGTGAGGGACTAGAGAAAAGTAGAATAACACACTGTACTCACTTCTTATTTGAATGTCACGTAAGAGTTTTTAGATCATGGCCATTCCGTGTAAATTTACATGCAATGTGAAGATACGAGCAAACTAAAGAGCGCTACAATTAGCCTGCCAACACAAAAATGCAGCTCGAGACAAGGACAATTTTGTCTGTCGCTTGCGCTTAGTGCTTAATTATGGTCAGTTTCAATTTGACAACAACTCCTTTGTAGAAACGCGAGGGGAGCGGGGTTGGAGCTGTGTCGCTGTAGGAGAGCGGAGGATTCAGTGTGCTTCAGGTGTCGCCAAACAGCTCCGCCACACTGAGTCAGTTTGTTTTGGTTTCATGCTGGTGCTCAAAGGCGACATCTACTGGATAAAAAAGTTGCACATTCTTCCTTGAAGAAAAAGCAGGAAGTCATTTTTTTGGTCTAAAAAATCTACTATGTCCAGGTTAAAATCAGCCAACATACCTTTTACTTGTCCGAGTTGTTATATAGTGGGTTCTAAGCTTATCAAGGACCTTGATAAGTTGCTTAAAAAAACATTGTAAACTTATCTGAATAAAAAAACTTAACAACAGAGCTAAAGCATCCAAAATCGTTGTTCATCTACATGGTTATCTGTTTATCACTGTATAAAAATATCATTTCATTCAACAAACCAATTTCTAACATGATACTTTCTCTTATGTTTTCAGATTATTTTATATTAATCTGAACCTGACAGCGACAAAGAAAACGAACAGACTGATATACTGTATATACTGTATATACGTATGAAGAAAATTTACCACCCCTAACATTTTGACCCTGATTGCTCTAAACATGAAATCAGCATAATGCTATTCAAGCATGGGTAATGACCAGAGAAAGCTGCATTAAGAGGACCTACATTCATCATTTTGATTTCAAACGGAAAAATGGAATCAGTGGGATGTGGAGTGTGGAGTGTGTACACTTTGTGAGTGTGTCTTTGTGTTTCGCTGTGTGTGTGTGTGTGTGTGTGTGTGTGTGTGTGTGTGTGTGTGTGTGTGTGTGTGTGTGTGTGTGTGTGTGTGTGTGTGTGCGGCAGACAGACAAAGGAAGCTCTTTGGGGAGCTTTTTTGAGTGTGAGTGTGTAGATGTTTGTGTTGCACAGTGAGACACATGCCTTGTGTTAAGTGGCTGTGTGAGTCCCCTGTGACTCCTCTGTACGCTGGTATATTCCCTCTCTGTCAAGTTGCTTTGCTTCCAGCTCACCTCATGACCTTCCACCGTCTCTTTCACCTTCTCCCAACCTTCCTCTGACCTTTCCTTGTCCTCTTTCACCCTCACCTTAGTTCTCTTTTTCCTCAGCCTAACTCTCTCTCTCTCTCTCTCTCTCTCTCTCTCTCTCTGTGAGTCATTTCAGTCGTTCCCTGTTTATGTGGCTCAGCTAACAAAACCCCGCACCCTGCTAATGGGGATGCCCTGCAGCAGCCTCTCAGCTGCTCATAAATTAAACACAAGCTCACCTTTCTGCCCTGAAATATTATTTGACAGAATGAACTTTTAATCTTGACGAATTGGAAATGAGACATGCTCAGGTTTAGAAAATAAAAAACATCTCTCTGTGCTTGTCAAAAGTGTCTTGTCCCTAAATCAACTTCTATAATTTTGTTTAAATTTAAGACGTTTTTTGGGGGGAAATATCTGTTTTTAAAAACATCTTTAAGGTACGTTTGAAAATTTGCAATTTAGTTCATTTTTTGTGCTTTCACCTGCATTTCAGTGAAATTTTCAAAAGGAAAAACGTGTATTTGCAAATAGTGTTCTCAATCAAAATTTGCCAAAATCAAAATATAATGTTCTAGTCAATGCCTTTCTTTGAAATATGAAAACACAACTGAAGTAAAAAAAAACAACGACAACAATTCTTAACCAAAAAATATGGACATTTACTTTCATTTGAAAAGTAATGTTACTGCTGGTGTGTGTATTAGTTTGAATTTATTTATTTATTTTTATCACAATGTGAAGCTCTTTGAATGTCTTTTGTATAGGATGGTGCACACAGGTAAAAAGAAAAAAATCACACCATTATTTTTGAGAAGTTTTTACTTCATAATTTCCCTTTTTGTTTTAAATGACATAACATCAAGACAAACAACTCAAGTTATCTTTTGCTCTTATGTCACCTTGTTTACTTCTTCATGTTTGCCGTTTTGATATAAACAACACAAAATCAAAGCAAACTGGTTGACTGCAATTGATCCTCTTAATGTCTTGTGGGCCCTTTTTTAACAGCACAGCATGTGTAAGTTAGTTTGGTCAATGAGGCTCACATGATTTATTGGGAGTCCTTCTCTTCCCTTCTCCTTGTGACTCACATTGGCGAGAACAAACAACAACAACAACAACAACAACACCAGGACTGTCAATGAATCTTCAATATCTCCATACTGACACAAATATCTTTACAAGCCTTGAAAAAAAAGAAAAAGAGGGAGGGTGATTATCAACACAAATGCTTTCATCTGTATATTTGGAAAGTGTCAGTGTAGTTTAAGTTTGTGTGTGTGTATCTAATCTTATCTGTGCAGCGCCTTTGCCTTTTGTGTGAGCAGGCAGCATGAGACTGCTCAAGATCCAGATCCTTCAAAATATTTTTTACTGAGCGATGGTATTTTAGGGGCGGGGGGAAGGATAATCCTGTTCGGAAAGACGAAGGGTGGCATGGAGGGAGGAGACCTGCTGTGGGGCTGATGTACAGTTGATGTGTGTGTGTTAGTGTGTGTGTGTGCTCTGCAGGAGGGTGTGTGTGTGTGTGTGTAGGCGGCAAGGAAGATTGTCACTGGTAGGGGGTCGCATAGTAAAACGGCTTGGATTGCCAAGCCTGTCATATCAGGGAGGCTGTGAGAGTAAGATAAAACTCCCTGCCGTCCTTCTTTTTCTTTCCTCTTCCATTCATTTCCCCCTAATCCATTTTTACTCTTCTACTCTCTGGTCCCCTTCCTGTGAATTTATTTACCATTTGTGTAAGTACTCAACATTCCCGGTTTGTGTCTGTAAAATGATCTCAGGACCATTATTTTAAAGATCTCACTCTCATCTTGCTCTGATTGTCTTAAACGCAGTATGTAAAATCCGCCTCCAAGGGGCTCTCAATCAAAACAATAGCAAAAGATGACATCGAGGCTGGCGGGGAATCATGGGAGTGATTCTCTCTGCTAAAAGCAACCCCTTGTGTTAAAAAACTAAATGTAACATGGCTGGTCCTTTTCCCATCACACACCTGTAGAGGAGACGGCTGGGACAAGACAGATATCCTTGTGAGTTACCAAGGTTTAATTGGGTTTAATATCAACCATATCTTTAGTAACATTTCATTTTTAATGAATACTTTTCAGCTTTTTTTGTTGCTTTTGTTGGAAAGATTGTTGAAGAGGCAAGCAGGAGACTGAGCACGAGAGTATGACAGGCAACAACAGTCACAGCGACAGTTTCAACCATGTTACAAAATGTTTTATGTGCTGTAGCTAGTTAACCCATTCTTAAGAGTAGCTACTGTTTAACACAGAAGCAAATGGGGATCTTAATAAACAAACAAACAAACACACAAACAAACTGGAATCAATGTGAACAAGCCTACAAGCAAACATTATAAAGGTGCAGCTGTCTTAACTTTCTCCATGCATCAGTGCAGAGGTTGAGCGACATGTCCTTTGCACAGTTGTAACTAGATGATGATTTAAGTCCTTAGTTATGGAAACAGGATTTTGAGGAACAATTATGATCATGTTCAAAAGAGTTGATAATTGTTAATGGAATGTATTTATACACAGTGCCTTGTGTAAGTATTGACCCTGGACTCAACCACATGTTGGAATTTGGATAGTTTTATTCTGGTTACTTTTACTGTTTGACAAACAAGCGCAGTCGAATGAAAGCAGACCTTCTGGTTACACCTGATCTCACAGCAAATTACTTAATTTTACTCTTATTTTTATTGGTAAATAGTTTGAAATTCCATAAGATTTACCCCCCTCCCAAACTAAAAAAATATGAACTATTTTGTGTTGGTCCACTGCATACAACCAAAATAAAATCTATTTTAGTTTACAGTTGAAACGTGAGAACATACAGTATGGAAAGGTTCAAAGGGGGTTATAATTCAAAAAGTCCACTGTACCCAACACACTTTACACCCTTTGAAACACACATTCACACCCTAACTGCAGAGGCTGGTATGCAAAATGTGAACCTTCCCACCAGGATCTTTTCTAAACACACTCATAAACAAATTGATACAAAGGCTGCACCCCCACTAATGTTTTGTACTGTAGTTTAAGTACTTAAGTACTGTGTTGTCAGGTGTGTTTCTCTATTGTCCTTTGTTAAGTGGAGTTTTATTGTTTGTCTAGAGTCACTTTTATGTGGGACTATAGATGGAAATTAGCGACTTGCTAAATCTGATGCAACCATCTTTTCATTTTTCTCTGTATAAATGATCAATGTCATTGCACACTGTTCCCTGATGAATAAACTACATGAAAAAAATACTGCCCTCTTCATATGCACAGATTGTCTAAATAAACTCTAAATGTCAAAAAATCTAAAGTTAAATCAGATCCCCCTTCTAATAGTTCTTCCAACATGTCTGCCAGACTGTAGGGGGTTGTTGGTGCCTGATGAAAACCCTATCTTCACCTCTTCACCATTTTATCTGATTATTTCTTTATTTGAAGAATTTTTTTCCTTCTCTCGCTCTCTATGGCTTTGACCTTTGCTGTGGTCTGTCCGTCTTTTACCCATCAGCCCCCTGCTGCTTTTTAAAATTACTCTCTGAGAAAATAAAACCCTCTCTGTTCAGTGGCCCACGCCCACTGCGCTTTCTCTCCCTCATCATCTTATTCACTCACACATGCATAATGAACACCCCCCCCCCCCCCACTCACACTTAAACCCCTCCCCCTTCTCTTGTCCCCCCCACCTCCTCATTGCATCTCTAGACAAGCACGCTTCAAGATCTGGGTCAACCGTATCATACACAAAAATTTGCCTGCTACATCGCCTCAATGGTGTGTGTATAATATGTGTATAAAGCCAACTATTGTGTTTGTGTGTGTGCGTGCGCGTGCGTGCATGTGCAAGGGGAAGTGGGAATTCAACTGTTGTTTTTTTTTTTTTTTTTATCACAAAGTGCGCAGAGAGAGTCTGATTAAGCAATCCAGTATTATCAAAGGAATTTGTGGCTGTGTGTGTGTATTTGTGTGTGTCTGAGTGTGTCAGTGTTCATGCACAAAAAGAAAGCTGTTTCTGTATTCATGTGTATGAATATTAACATCTTGTGTGTGGGAGAGCTGAACAGAAAAGCAAAGCATGCTGGGAGTGTTTGTACATTTTGCATAAACATAAATACATAAAAGGAGTGCTGACCAGAGTGTGTCTGGACTTACAGTCAACACTTATGTCTGCATGTCTGGTTTGTGAGTTCTGCGTCCATGGGCGGTGTATCCATGTATATCAAACAGTAAAGCTAAAGTTGTTCTGTTCGACATTGAACATAGGGGCAGCACTCCCTGAAATCTTTTTAAACCTGACAACGCATAAAGCAAGGCCCATAAAGTAATGTTTTATGTGAGAGAACTTGACTGGCTTTGACCTCAAACCCAATCCAAAGTGTTCAGGATGACCTTTGACTCAGACTGTGAGCCAGTGTGTCTAACTCCCGAGGTATAGACCTTTTTTTATGTCTTACACAAAAAACGAACGGGGTAATAGCCACATGCAGATTTAGAAGTGGTTTTTAAATGAGATTTTCACTGAAGGCATATGGATTTGTTTTGAGTCTACTCGTACTTTTGGTTATGAAATGTCTTTTATAGCTCTTAAAAAATGTATCACTCATCTTCACCTGCAGCTTTCCATTAAAAAAGACAAAATAGCTAATACTCATGCTGGCAGGCATAACTTCCTCACACCTTCCTAAGGATAGCACATAGCAAACCGGGATAATGCTGTAAAATGGATGCAGTATATTCACTTTAGCTATCAATGATTCTTGATTAAGTTTATAAAAAGTATGATTTTGGTTCAAATAAGCGCACTCATTTTTGTACATACACCATAGTTGGCTAAGTACTATGTGTGGTGGAATTTCTGTAGTTATTTAGATTATAATGTAAAGACGTCATTAGGTTTATTCACTGTTCTCTAATGTCAGTCAGACCTGACAGAGTTCAGATGTTTTTAGAACACCAAGTACAGCTTAGAGAGTGTCAACTGTTCTTCCTGATATCTGCAAGGATGTTTGGTAGACTTGTTGTCTGCTCCAGTGTTATAGACGTCACAGTTTAGTCTAGGTGGGTCAATGTGACCCTGATAATGATAATGTCTTTTAGGATATATGCGATGCCTTTCGAGAAGTTCGGCAGATGTGATTGAGCAAGACACAAGTACAGAAGTGTGATGTTGAATCATGTCTCCTCGAGTATTCATCTTGTGTATAAACTTTCATCAGCGTAAGCCATCTGAGTCAACTGAGTCTTATTGTGTGGAGTCAAGTCTTAGTAATTTCTTCAGCACTATGTGAAGTTTTTAGTTATTCCTTTTTCCCGGGACACAAATCCAGGAGTTTGTGATCCTTTAAAGCAAATTAATAATGCAACAACTTTTATTACAAACATATTGTACTGTACTTATAGAGAACTGAAATACTTAAATATGAGAGATGAGCTGAAATATTCCAAGAAAATATTTGATCTTTAAGCCTCAAATTTAGGAGGTTTAGACAACAAAAAAAAAATCAGAACTGCTTTAGAGGTAGAGTTAGTTATTAATCATCTCATACCTCAGAATCACACCATATATTCTAATTTCACTGATTTCATGATGAAGTAGAAAAGAACGAAAAAGTAAATGTTGATGCTACAAAGTAGCTGCTCTGTGGTAACCATGGACACAAACACATGGATGAGTGCAGTAGAATACATTTTATGGGTATTTGGCAACAGTCTAGTTTCGGTTAAATTGTGGAAGTAGTTGAGGTGGTGGATTTAATCCGTTGTTAAAAACAATACCACACATGCGGTCCAAATATTGTTCTGGACTGCTGCTGTGATTATCTTTGGCACTATCCTGCAGCCTCAATCTTACGACCGAATCACAGCAGTGCTGATATTCAGTACAACATCACTCCCTCTTGTGTGATATTCCTTGATTACAAAGAATCATGTTTTAAAGCACTTCTCAATTTGGATTCACTTTTAAAACCGAAAGATTACATCTACTTTTTTTACATGAAATTCTTTATAAAAAAATCATTTTTAAAGTGCTCCTGCTTTACAGACTAACCACACACGCTGAGCTTAATTCACACCAATCTCTACCCTGCTGCCAACATCCAAACACACACTCACACACAGACATGACATATGTGCTCACTCTCACAGTGACAGTGACCCCGACAGCTTGGCCTGACAGTGAGAGGAGACTGACCTGTCAGAGCGGATTTAACCCAACTGCCACAGTGTGTGTGTGTGTGTGTGTGTGTGTGTGTGTGTGTGTGTGTGTGTGTGTGGTATTTGGGGGGACGTTGCATTTGAGGATTTGGGTGCTTGACACATTGGCGAGGTCCGAAAGCTCGGGGGCAACACACATCATCGATTATTTTTTTGGGGTTAATTCTGTTGTTTGCTCTGAATTATGTGTCACGCGTGTGTACAAATGTGCGTCTGGAACCGGGGTCAGCTGACAGATGGGGGTGGGCAAGTTGTGTCTGGTCAATATCATCACGGGCCATTGAGCCCAAATATTATCTGGGTCTTGAACTCTGTTTTTTTTTTTCATGGTTACACACTGTACATGAAAAAAGAAAACAAAAGAGAGCCAGGAAGGGGATAAAACAGATGGTGTTTATGAATAAAAGGAGGATTTAAAGGATGGAGGGAAACGAGGTGAGATGTACCAGCATCACCAGGTGTGTTTGGGCTCCTGCTGCTAGGTTACCATAGCAATGATTGTTTGGATCTCTCACCTGGGCAGTAGACTCCTGGGATTGATTATTATTAAAGCAATGATGTTCGAAATGAAGGATGGGAAAAAAAGAACAGCTTAAAGTCAGGGCGAAAAAGGAGGCTGGTGGTGGTTACAGATGATCCCACAGTTGGTGTGTTGTCACAGCCAAACGGTGCCCTACAGCGACAGCAATAAAGCAAGCCGGCTGCTGCTGTTTTTTTTTTTTGCCAAAATGGGCGATTAGTCTGCTTGGTGTCTCAACTCAGGCTCACCCAGAGACAGATCTCCTGGCTTTCAATGATGTTTGGGCTTTTTAAAGCTTCGCTAGACATGATCTTTTTCTTTTATGAGAAACTCATGAGTAGTTGTTTAAAATCAAAAAGGTCAGATGTGTAGTATAAATGTATGGTCAAAAATGCAGAAACAAGCAGCTAGACGTAGCAAAGCAAGTTTTACAACTCAATATTGTTCTTGAATTCAAAGCCCAAATGGATGAGACAGAAATGAGTAAAATATATCATCAGAGTGATAAAGGAGTCCTCTCCAGCTCTTTCTCAGCTACATGCCAATGCTTTCCAGTCAAATGATCGCTGAAGGCTGAATTACACATTTAACATTATCTCCCTGCTTTCATTTTGGATCACATGTACAAAGTTTTTGTTGGGATTTATACAAGAAATGTGAAGTGTGAAGTTCAAGAGTTTCCTAGTGGACAATTGAACCTGCATTCACCTACCTTTCCATGTTACGTCAAGTTAAATTCAAATAGATTAAGATGATTTGAAGGTCGGTCTCAGTGCTAAGGGGCAGTATGCTTTATTTTAATTATAACAGGATCTGCTTGAACAGTGCCTGGCATGAAATGGTTCACAAAAGTGTCACTAAATTGCCATCACAACTGAAACCAAGATTTAAAAAATCATACAGTCTACAATTACACAATTCACTTAGTAGTGGCTTTTATCCAAAGCGACGTACATTAGAGAGTAAGTACAACACAAGCAAGGATCAAGGAAACAATGTCAGTAAGTGCAAACGATCAGCTTTGAGTCCGATTGGATACTAGTGCTGACAGGCATTGCACAGGCAAAGCACAACATTGACGCAGTTCTTGAGAGCTCTAATCAGTATAGAAACCATCTTAAAAGTCGCTGTTATCAACAAAACCAAGTCATTACATTTTCAGACTAGTGGGAAAAAGTGCAGCATTCAGCAGAACTGGTGGAGACCAAATCAGAGTTAAAACAAACAGATGTGACATGTACCGCTAACTATGTTGTCTCTTAATAAATTGTGTTTTCGATAGTTTTTTTTTCTTGCAGCTTTAGACTCTGGCAAACATTTAGTTACAAATGACACCATTAAAGTTTGTATAAAGGAAGAAACAAGTAAAGGAAGAAAGTTCCCTTCTGCCCCTGTGCATCATTAGGACATGTATGAGCTATAGGATTTAGCTGTGAGAAGATGTGCTGCAGTGCATAGTCAAACCCAAACGCTGTAGATTCTCTGAATTGACTTGTTTCTGTAAGTTGAAACAGCAAAGTCATTTGTGGCTGTCCTGCAGTCGCCACAAATTGGGTGGAAATTCTGACTCACAGGAACTTAGGTGCAGATGAATGCACATCACATGTTTTTACACACAAACAAAATGGACACACACACACACACACCAACACACTACAAATTACACTCTAATCGCTGCATCTGTTCGGTGGCTATTTTTGTGAGCTCCACTGGTGGTTCATCCTTTCTCTCTTTCTTTCCCCCTTTTTTCTCTGTATGAGCACAATGTCCCACTGACTCTCCAGACGGGCTCTGCAAGCACACACACACACATACACACGCCCACACAAACACACACACACACACACACACACACACACATATTGACGCGCAAACTATTCCCCTTTTCATAGACGAAAACTCCAACATGCACAAGCTCATAGATTTTTTTAAAAAACTCTAACACACATGAACAAACTAACTCGCAATCCCACCCTCACATTATCACACGCACACACTCAAACGTACACACAATTTGGGACACAAGGTTCCTAGAAGAGGAATCTTTTGATTGACCACATATTCTAAAGCCCTGTTTCCACCAAGCGGTTAGGTTTGGTTCAGTACCGTTTGGTATGATAACCTATGATCTTGCTCGCATTTCCACAGCCACACATTATGCCACCTTTGCTGACCAGCAAAGTCACCACGCAATTATAAATGAAAGCCCCCCCCCCCCCCACCATCAGAGTCTTTTTACTTTCCCTCGATGACCTTGCTTTGATTCATTAAAAAAAACTTAGGAGCCAGGATTCAGGCGTAATGATGACTTTGTTAGTGTAAAGAGCAGGTCGATACAGGAGATTGGGTTGATTGGTTTTAACTGGCAGAACACCAGGAGGGCGCTGGAGGAGAACAGCATGAGTATGATGAGACGGATATGAGTGGCAAAGCTGAAACTTATCACTGCTGACCTAAATGATAATGGTTGCTCTATATCTCATCTGTTCTTGTCAGTGTTTTATTGTTGTTGTAATGGTGCATCTTACACTTATGACTATTAAAAAGCTAGAACTTTCTGTAAAAACTGGAATAATTGAATATCGAAAAGTAACGCCTACCACTATTTATTGTATTGCTTTTCGTCGGTCCAGTTAACCTGTTCTAACAATCCCTTTTGTTCTTGATCTTTCAGCCTGCACTCTCTTCAGAAGCATTTCTTGGATATTAAACCTTTAGGGTCTTGTGAGGTTAATCATTTTCAAAAAAATATTTCATAGTTGGATGGAGATGTAAGAGTTGAGCCTCCAGTCCGCCTTAAATCACCTTTACGTTGTTAAAAATAAACTCCTGCTGATGATGTATCTGATGTGACTTTTCCTTCTTATGCCTGCAGTCTACGTCAAAGGAAATCTCACTTTGGAAAAAAAGTGTTTAGAAACAGGTAAGGCATCAAAACTCAGCATGCCATTAAGCATTTCCTGAGTGAGTAATCACAAAAATGTATCCTAAAGGTTTTGTTTGTCTGAGATCTGAGAATATGTGTGACATGTTGGATAGACTGTCAGACCTTATGACCAATAAGCGGAGAGCTGAACCTTCTGCTTTGTCCTTTTTATGTCTGCATGTGGTCATTTGAAGGTGTCTCAAAGATACTTTAAATCCCACATTGCAGTGCTCTAAAACAAAAACAAAAAAATGCTTAAATAGCATCACCAAATTTTGTGTGCGTGTGTTTGTGTGTGGGTGTGTGTGTGTGTGTGTGTCTGGTTGAGCATGCTTCAGAGAACGTATGCACTCTGCTCATAAATAACGCCCATGCATTATTCAGGGCTGCTCCTTCAGCTAATGCCACTTAATGTGCCCAAACAGCCATAATGTACTCTGCTACCAAGGTGGCAGAGACCGCTGAACACATGCACACACACACACACACACACACACACACACACACACACACACACACACACACACACACACACACACACACACACACATGTGCTCACATATCTAACCTGATACAATGTCTTTGTCAATGTGGCTTTCAAGCTTTTATCTTACTCCGAAATTGTCACATGTTCCTAATATAGGAAAAATACATTTCACTTCTTCTCCTGATTGCTTTCCGTCACCACATTAACATCAAACTTTGTACCTAATTCTACGTCGTCACAGCGTTCCTCCCTAACACCTCCCCATACATCTCCTCACACTCTCTCTCATTTGGATTTTTTAACAGAAAATGTATCTGAGGTGACTTTTACAGAACCTACACTTTTTTTCTCCTGTGCATGGCCGCCGGGGTTTTAAGGCTTTTGTCTTAACATGGATTGTTTTTAGCTGTGAGGCTTTCTAAGTAGCCTACGTAATCTTAATCTTTTTGGGGGGGAATTACACTGAATCCATTTGGTGATAAACAGGAAACAGTTTGAAGGGCAAAAAGAATCCCTACTTAGAATGAGTTAAAGGTTTAATGTTTATTGCTGGCATTTGTGCTTGTTTGCATTTCATCAACAGTGTTTTAGTTCTATTCATTATGTAATTGATTCACTTGTCCACTGTCTCTGTTTTTAATTGCTTTGGTGGTTTGGGATCCTCTTTTGCTCTGGTCTTAGTGGAGCACTTTAACTCTTCTTAAGTGTCCTATAGCTCAAGTCAGTGCTTTCAATTTGTTAAAAGAAGTGATGCATGGATGAGACATTGTTTAATTGCTCCCTGGAGACTCAGGTGGCTGCTATCTAGAATCTGATGTCAGTTATTTCAAACATACAGAGCAAAAATCACTAACCATACTGACCCTGTTTTGGTTTAACGTTGAAGTTTATTGCCACATAGGAAAGGGATGTTCATAGAGCACTAATGTGGAATGTAATTTTACTTGTTCAGGGAAGATTTTTAGATTTTGACCAACTTGCTCATGATTTCCACCCAAAAAATATGTTTCTTTACCGTTTTTCCGAAGCAGTTGTACCTTATCCTGAGTATGATAAAGATGCCCTAACATCTTTTAACATTAAAGTGAAATATCTATGAAATAGACAACTACTTGAATGAGAAGAGGCTGATTTGAAGTAAAAGAGAATGATCTCCTAACACAACACCTCTCCTTCAGCTTGATTGAGCTTCCTGCAATCTGCATTTCAGGTTTTGTTTCTCTAACCTAACGAAGCATGTTAATGTCCATATTAAACCAAACCCAGATCAAACTTTCCTAATTACCCAAAACTTTTTTTTTTTTAGCCAAATATGAATAATTCCTTTAAACAACTAGTTATTCTGTCTCCAACTAGCGGGGGCGACCACATTTAATCATTTAGTCGACTTATAGCGCGTATCACTAGTTACAGATAAGCTACCAAAATCTCTTGGTCTTACTTTTTAGTGTAATTATGACATTTTTCCTGTTTGATTGGAGTCCTTCCTTCATTTAATGTCACAATGAACACAATGAACTATTCTGAGGTAAAATCAATACTTTTGCTGATATCTAATCTAAAACTTTAATTCAATGATTTAACCAAACTGTGAACATTAACATTAGCGCTCAAACAAAGCCGCACCTCTTATCATGACACTCCCTCATGACTAATTGGTGAAGTGAGGGTGCAGCAGGAGCAACGATACCTCTCCTCTCTCTACTTCTGAGCATCTGAGTTGCTCCAACAGGCTGTAAGAATACAAAACAAGAGGAGCAGATCCAGGTCAAAGAGGCTGTAAGGGGACAGACGGGCTGTGTTTTGTGTTTTTGACCTTCAGCATGTTTATAAAAAGCTGATGTGAGCACAGGAGGAGGAGTAGAGAGAGAGGAGACGGAGAGAGCTAAGGGATGAATGGAGCCATTGTCTCCTGCGTGTGTGTGTGTGCGGAATGAAGGGGGTGTGTTTTGTGTGTCTCAAAACAAACTGTGAGCAATCAATATCATGTGAGAGGTTAATGTTACACTGAGATGTGACGCTTCTTGTTAATGAAGACATCACACTGTAATCATGTATGAAAAGGTGTTTAAATTACTTACATTTGTGATATTTCAACATAGAAAAACACAACTTAATTCAGAAAGAAACATGTGGTTCACAGGCAGTCATGTGTTTTATGTTTTTTTTAAAAAGAGTAACTCAATATTTTTTTAGCTCAATTGAATTATTCAACTAAAAGAACTCCATGTGACTCCATTACAAGAACTCCAGTAACTCACCTCCAAAATCAAATAAGCAGACCTACACAATATAACACTGAACTCTCAAGATAGAGATACTGTCATAAATCATAATCGATCATTTTGATGGGATTGGATAATTGAATTTGCTTTCGGGTAATGTTTTAGATTTAAGTAGTCAAAAAAGTTGAACTTGTATTAGTGTTATTAATTTGACTAATAAAGATCTTTAACCCTAACAAATGTAAAATCCCAAAACCTGCACAAAAAAAAAAATTGCATTTTTAAAGTCGCCATGAAACGGAACTTCAAAATGCCGTGTTGTGACGTATTCCCACCTGAAAAGGGATAGTACCAATTACAAGACAGAAGGCAGTTAAATGACGTTGGGATAAATATGATTGGATCGTTAGCATCGACAAAGCTTTTAATTGGTTAAAATATAAGTAAATGCCTCTGACTGAAGGATGAGTCATCAGACATTAGAAACATTTTATAGAAGGGCAAACTACAGTTATGTTGATGTAAATAAAAAAAAACTCAGATAATGCTTTATTGAAATATATTTGGCAAGTAATGGAAGATAGATTGAAGTTTAACACTTCAACATTTTGTCTTGTAACCAGTTTAACATGGGAAACAAACCACTTACACTAACAGCCTTGTTCATAGCCTAAAGATTTGACATTTGGAGACATATGTCTGCAGAGATTGATATGGTGAGTTAATTAAAGACACGAGGACACCGAAGTATTCATTTTGGAATGAATAGTGTTTTTTGGACAGTGAATCCAAACAGTAAATTCTGAGCTGGATAAACTAAAACAAGCTAAAGTCGCTATATCACATTTTATAAAAAGGACAATATGCATTGTTTCATAAGTGAATAAACAACCTCAAATTAAAACATTTACTTGTAAATTTGCATACGTTCAGTATGTAAGGTACAAAAAATATACTACTTGGCTATGTTTTAGATAATGCAAAAATACTTTATCATGTTGGAATATTTGCATATGTAGCCTACATTAGAAAACCAAGGCTTCATTATCTTTGCAAAAAAACCTACTTCCTTAAAAACCACACAACATAACTACTGGGTTATGTTAGAACTAGAGCTCTCAGCATTGATGCATTAATCACAGTTGTTTAAGGTCCGAAATTAATGCAATCGTTTTTTTATCGCGTGCTATTTTGTCTCTTTAGGTGCACCGTAAGTAAGCTACTGCTGCATCTCACTGAAGTCAATCAATCTTTATTTTTATAGCGCCAATTCAGAACAAATGTTATCTCATACCACTTTACAAAAGAGAAGGTAAAAGGTACTCATTGTTGTAGTCACAGAGAAAATGATAGAGCAGTGAACAGAACGACCCCACTGCGCTTTTGAATGGATCATTTCACTTATCAAAAGCCCAGATAGCTCAGGTGACCAGTCAAAAGTAGTATCAACCTTGTGACATCAAACACTTGTTCTCTTAGCTGTTTGCATTGTCTTTTCCCTCGGTAATGAGTTGCAGTGATTCTGTGGTTAAGTAAATGTTGCAACCTTCAATTTAGCAGAAGTTCCATATTTTGTTTCAAAATGAAGCAGGGTTGAATCCGAACTGGAAGTTAAGTACCCTTAGCTTAAAATAGATGCATTATAAAAAACTGACAGCCCTTGTAAGAATGGAAAGATTGTGGATTGGGGTCAAATAATCACTAAGGTTAGATTCACACTGTTCTGTAGAAATCAAAAACTACATTGCTACGTTTAGGAAATAGCATTACCAGAATAAAAGTACTTACGCTGATTAGAAATGATTTATATGTACATTAGAATACAGAGGTTACACGTATGTGAAGAAAAACTAAATCAGTTTAGGCATCAAAGTTACTTTTCCTCATGAAACTGTGTTTGTCTGAAAGATCTATTTACACCTGAACTCCATCCCAAGCGCTTTGTACTTCAGCACTAGCCTTTCAAAAGGATTTTTGTATCCAGCACGAAGAATTATTATTGCAATCTATCCATTTCACTAATTTTTAGATCACACTGAAAGAACATCTTAGATCATCCTTTTATGACATATCAAACATCAACCTTCAATTCACTCATTACTCTCTCTTTCTAAAAGTTTGTGCAAATGGTCCTTTTGAACTTATAGCACTAAAAGCAACTTAGAATTGTACTTACTTGTACTACACCTTTGCACCTGTACTTTTGTTATGGGTAAAATATCAATTAAAAAGCTTTCAGGAACCTGTGAGGGTAGATGATGTTAACTCTGCACAATGACACTATTCACTGTGCAGTATAACTGTGCTAACATGAAATGATGACAACCAAGAAGTGAATGAAAAACACACAAAAGGGGTCTTACCTGACAGATGTGTTCCCCCAGTGTTTCTTAGAATGGACACCTTTCTTCTTCTTCTTTTTCTTTTTCTGTTATCGCCTCCTTGCTGGTCTCTGTCCTCCTTCGTCCTCTCTCGTCAGTTTTTCTTCAGCTCCCCGGCGTCGCTGAGGAGGTGTGTGTCTGCTGTCTGAGCGTGTGTGGTGTAGTGCAGTGTGTGTGTGTGTAAGCTGGTATGAGGGCGACTCTGCTTTGTGCTGCCGACCTCAGTGAGCGTGTTATTGCAACTGACTGAGTGACTGGGAGGGAGTGTATGTGCGTGTGTGAGTGTGTGTGTGTGTGTGTGAGAGAGCGAGAGAGAGAGAGAGAGAGAGAGAGAGAGAGAGAGAGAGAGAGGTTAGTTCACACAAAAACACATCCTCACCTCAGGGAAACATCCCACTCTTTCTCCTCCTTCCTCCCCTTTTCTCCTTGTTGTCTTTCTTTATCCTCTCACTACTGATCACCTTTAAAGGAGAAAAACCTTTCCTTTCCTTCCTCACTCTACTTCTCCTTTGCTTTTTACCAATCCTCCTGCTTTATTTCTCATTTTTAACCATCTCTTTTGTTGTGTTCCCTCCTCGTGTTGCTGTTCCCCTGAATCATGAATAAGTTACAGAGAACCGGCTCCAACAGCACTACGGCAACAACACCACCACACAAATATCTTCTGACTTTTTTATCAGTCAAAGCATGTCACATTTTACTTGCACATATTGTGTTCTTCCTGCTTTTCAATCCACAAAAGACATTTAATTAAAGCAAGTAGATGGAGTAAGAGAGAGCGAGCGAGCATCTCAGGGACAAATAACTTATTAGTGGTTGTTGAGTTTGACTTAACAGCACCCTGCAAAAGTTTCGTAGGTGTTGAGTTTAAGAGAACTCAAAAGCAAAACTACAAAATGCCTCACCAAGGAAGCAAAATTAAATAGACAGGTTCTGATACCATTGGGCTTAAAATGAAATCAATATGGTGTAGGAGAAAGTAAGGAAATAAAAAATATCTCAAAAATAAGTCTTTAAAAAGAGACTACAAAGATAAAAAATCTACTAATGGAGGAACATAGCAACCTCATATCAATAGAAATAAGTTTGAAGTTTAACCCTTTTTAGTATTTTCATTTTTGCGGCTTTTTATGCCGTTATTGAGAAAACAGGACAGTGGATAAAGTCTAAAACAGGGATGAGAGAGTGGTTGATGACCTGTGGTTAATGAGGGTGGGAGTCGAACCTTGTGCTGCTGTTTTGAAAGCTGTAGCCTCTATACATGGGATGCACAATAAAACCAACTGGCTCCCCAGCATGCTTTTTTGTTTTAGAATACTACATAAAAGCGTCAGCATCTTGAGACAAAATATGTCCTCTACTGTAGCTGCAATAAAACAAGGTGGAAAACTCATACTTTCTTGTGAAGAAGAAAAAAAATACTTTGATGATGTCATTTTCTTAAATAATGTATCCCTCAAAAGGAGGTTTTGCCATATACAATATACCAAAATCGCTACCTGAACATATTCAAATAAAAGCAATAAAGACCAGAGCTTAGCGCCTGAATGAACAGTGACAGCTAATAGACAAAGACAGCAATCAGTTTAACCTTGAGCAGACCCCTACTCAGTTTGGTTTAAGCCTATCACAGCGATTACAGAATTTAGCCTTAGCCTGTCTACTAATCTGCTCCAGATCCACATTAAACAGCTCCTCAGAAGAGAGGGGGGGGGGGGGGGGTACATTGATACACAGAGCAGTCTCCTGAAAGTATTTGGAATCTTTTGTTTTGGCTCTGTTTCCCATTATGTTTAAAATAATATAATACAGACCTTTAGCTTTCATTGTGCTCTGTTTACATCCATGACCTGGGACTGTAACCTGTTTTCTTTATAAAACCCCTAAGGGCAAGAGGGACTACCAGTCTTACTGTTCATCAAATATGGATGTAAACAAGATCCAACACCCTGGAGCAGAAAATGAGTGCTTTAACCTCACAGTCAACTATGTCTCCTCAAGATTAATTCCATCTAAGATCGCATCTGCTTGTACCACACGGCTAGTCCTGTTATGTTTAGGAAAAGAAGATAAAGAAGAATAGCATTTTAGCATGAGTTTTTGCAGAA
This sequence comes from Labrus bergylta, assembly GCF_963930695.1. Taxonomy (NCBI): domain Eukaryota; kingdom Metazoa; phylum Chordata; class Actinopteri; order Labriformes; family Labridae; genus Labrus; species Labrus bergylta. The sequence continues at coordinate 18,375,541 of NC_089196.1, forward strand.
ACTTTATCTTGTCTTTCCTAGTTAGGGTAGGACCTCGAGACAACTTGTGTATTTACCCATCAGAGAAAATGAATTTTGGTTGAATCACTTTATACCGTTGTTTGTCCTTTCATTCAATTTGTTGGTTATGAATGATAGGGAACATCATTTAAATATTTTCTGAAGAAAATTAAGGTTATTGGTCTTTGTTAAATGTTGAAAGAGTGAATTGCAGTACCAACCAATTCACAATCTTTCTTTTCCCATTTCCAGAGGTTTTGGTTATCTTGAATGACACATGTGACATCTCTGAATCCCTGCTTCTCAAGTCCTTTTTTAGTCCTTTGTTTGATTTGTAATACAAGTTGTATTTTGCTTTATTAGATTTGGATGGCATAGTCTCTAGACCAGCCTCCAGTGGATGCTCCATGCATATCATTATTATTCACAGTCTGTATGCAAAGTCATTTTTGATATGAAAATGTTTCCACATAAAAGCATCATTAAAAAATGTTGTTCCCACTGACCAGATTGCACAACGTGCACAATGCATTACAAAAAAACGTAAGAAGATGTTAACACGTTTGTGAAGTGTTAGAGTAGATAGCCAAAACAATGGGAAACTTGCAGCCTAGCTAACACTTACACTTTGTATGTCTATATTTGTGAGTAAGTGTGTTGGGTTTGTGTGTGTGTGTGTGTGTGTGGATTGGGGGGGATGAGTGTCGAATTAAAACAAGCCCCCCATCTCTATGAACAAAGCTTATTCTTCAGTTCAAATATGAAGTGTAAGAGCCTCTGTTATCACTTCTTTCAAGGGTGGTTTCCCCCTTTCTTTTCCCCCTCAAAACAAAAAGCCGACCCCCTGTTGAGTTTCTCTGCAGGGGGTGTTTCGCTCGCCGACCCATCTTCCTCTCCCTCCGAGACCCCTGGGAGACGCTCAGCCAGCTTTCCAACCCTACTTTCTGTTACTCCTCCCTTGTTAGTTTCCACCGCCGCCCTCCTCCCCCAACCTATCTCGTCTCACTTCCCTCCCTCCCGGGCTTGAGTTAACTATCTCTCTGATCTGCTGTGATCACTTTCCTCACAAAAAACGATTTTCCATTCTTTCTTTGTCATTTTCCCTTTGTGTATAGGTCTTCATCTCCCTCCTGTCTCACCTCTCTCTCTTGATCTCCTCCCTTACCTTACACTATAATCTCCCCTCTCGTAGCTGTTGCCTCTACCCTCTACTTCTAACACCTACCTGGAGAAACTTCACTTTCATTCCCTCCTCTTACTCTCCGACTGTCCTCTCTCCTAAGCGGTAAAGTGATTTTGGCATTTGCTCTGGCCTGCAAGAAGACCCAGGGGGTTGGTTGCTCTATAAGGCGACGTGTCTGAATAAATAAGCATGGGTAATTTGCTCAGAAACCTGCAGGCCCCCTGTTTTTTTTTTCTTCTGTTCAGCCTCACTGTTTAGAAAGACGAGATAAAGACACAATAAAATCGTGTGAGATGCTCACAGAGGCTAATTATATGGTTGTCAGTTATCTTTCACACAGGGATTTGTGATGGTTCGCTTGGTCCTGCTTTGCTCTGTCTATTTCTTTTAAGGGCATATTATCTATATTAAATGCCTGTTTTTCCAGTGGCTTCATATTTGGATAAAACTACCCTCGTTTAAAGCAGTAATGGACTGTGAATTCTTGTTGAACTAAGGCCGATTATCAAGCACAAATTGCAGCTTGTCATTCAGAACTAAGAGCCATCAGCAGCGCAGCACCTCACACAGCCAGGCGTATAGACCCTTTATAAGGACTGGGCAACTCATTAGCAATTTGCATCTATAAGAAGACATTTAATGCAATAAACTGAATGTATTCAGCTCTAGTTAAATCGCTTTCTCTGCAAAACACACAGACACAGACACACTCTCCCCCAGTCATGGCCCAGTGAGGGGAGTGTGTAAGCATCAGGTCAACTGTGAACATCAGGTATTAATAATGCAGCGCAGGAAGCCGCCCCTTCAACTACAGGACTGCGCAAATCGACCCTCACGTGTCTGCTCCCCACTCCACCTCTGTGAGCTACACAACCCGACACAGACTGGGAGGAGACCTGGAGAGATGTGTTCAGGGAAAGGAAACCTGCCAAAATGGCTTCCAAAATTGCGCAGAAAATGGGCTCAAGGAATGACAAAGTTGTTTGTATAAATTGTGAATGAGTAAAGTGAGGAGGATCTCAGAATTATTATTGGCCCCAAAAATCCCCGAATTTTGCAACAACTTCCTGAAGAAATTGCACGAACATGTGAGACAATTTGGTGTTGTTTGTTTTAAGTCATGGTGATGTTAAAACAACAACACACTGATATTTAAATATGTGTTTAACGGAATAGACATGAGTGGATATTATCCTTTTTAAACATCTTGTTTGATCTCGAGAGAACAAATTCCTGGGTAGAATATTGATAATCATTTCCTTATGATGAAGGTTGGAGGGATAAAGCAGAATGACACCTTTTAGCTATCACAATCGTATTCATTACTTTTTAAATTTTTTACTCAGCAAAAACTTTATCCAACTTTTCTTAAATCCATGTACCTTCACCTCCTACCTCATAACTTCCAAACTATTATACATTTCATACCAAGCTCTGTTTCTTTGGGTCTTTGAGTGCTTGAAAGACATACAAGTCTAAGACAAGTCCTCAGAGGACTCCTTAGTGTGATAAACTAGATGGCACACCATATTATTCATCCAATTCAAGTTGTACATGTAAACTAATTATACACAATTTGAAGCCTTATGACTTAAATTGAGTTACAGTGTATGAAAAATCTATCCAACACAGTTTTCAAGAATATAAAAATGATCTCAAGAGACCTAAACCATTTAATTGAGTATGGTGTAAACATGTTTGATTCTTTTGTTTGGAATTTTATGATGGAGAACTTTTGGTTATTGACTCACTTTGGGAGCCAGCCTCCAGTGGTCCTTACAGGAACTTCACTTAATTGTATTTCAACAAAGGCTTCATTTCTCAGCCCCATTACAGCTGTTTGGTTGGGAGGAATTCAAAGATTAATGAAAGACAATGAAAATGACTTGTTATTGTAACACAAAACCATGATCTTTTCCTAATTTATTTGCAACTTCACAACCTGTGAAGGGCAGTCAGGTACCAGAACTTCTTGACTTGCCACCATCATGTTACGACCATGTTTGTGGACAGGCCAAATTGTCAAATTTTTAGAAGTATAAATCCTATTGCAAGTATTTCACAAACTGCCTTCAGACTGGGGAAATGTTTAAAAACTTCAGTGAGGAAAAGTAGAAGCCACTTATTGTTCTTTGTACCGACATAATTAGCTTTTCAGACACATCTCTTTGTAGATCTCAGATAAACAGCTGTTCAGTCTCGACACAGAAACCTCACTCTATGAACATTTGGTCACTGCTGAAGCCTTTACACTCTCCACATGTTGTCTATCATGACTCTCAGCTCTCCTCAGAAGCTGCAGAAGGATGTGCTAGGTTCATAAGCGGCTGATGAGTCGTGTAGCTGCAACAGGACGAAGTAGAACAGAGGCTAATTAGCTAACAGTTGCCAGTTGGGACGTCAAACATTTGCGCTCTTGATGTGTGCAGTCTTTGTGTCTGGGCTGAGAAAAGCGAAGAGCAGAGACTGTAGAGAGTAGATGGAGATCCCTGGAGAGGCTGTGATCATAATCAGGCCTCAACTCTGATGGCTGCAGGTTTCTGTTTTGAGAAAACTCAGAAAAAAGCAAACTGCTACAAGCGTGAGAGACTTTGTGGTTCTTGGAAATGTTGGATACTTGTTTTCTTAACCTGGGGGTCTTCTCTCTAACACAGGAAAAAGCAGAGCTAATCTTTAAAAGTTTGGCCCTATAATTTACCTACAGGTAAATGTCCCAAAGGGGGCACACATTCACCGGGATGTCTGGAGGAGCACCTCAGGGAAGTTTTTTGGCATTAAAAACCTTTTGTTCTGCATTCTGGTGTATCGTAAGGAACCAAATTGTGCTCTTCATAAGTCTGCCTACAAATCCAGCAGTTACCATTCAGTTCCTGTGGCTACAAGTGGCAAAATCAAGAAATCTGCACCCACCTGTAATGTTTAATGTAACAAGGAAACAAAGGATGTAAAGAACTTTGTGACCTTTGTCTGTTAAAAGTGCTATATAAATAAACTTCACTTACTTACTTTAAGCAACTGCTGACTTGATGCACTTTAAATAAAACATCAGCAGCACGGTTAATTGTTATACAAATTGATGTGTGGCTTATATGTTTTTTTAAACACCACATCAGTCAAAACTGGGTGTATATTTGTCCATGGCCAAGAAATAGAGCTGTAACTATCAAGTCAGCTGTGACACCTTTTGTTACATCATCTACACACACACACACTTGTGTGTCTTCTTGACAAAGTGCTGTGGTTAGTGCGTGTTGGTAGGGGATTTTGTTTCATCCTGGATTAGATATCTACTGTCATCTGAAAAGAGAAGAAGATTCAAGCAACAATTCATGACTCGGCACGGAGGCCTGCGGTTGGATTGTAGCCTCTCAGACATGAACAAACATCACAGACAAGGAGAGAGAGAACAAAATAAGGAGTGACACGAGGAGTGAGGAATGAGGATGCAAGAAAAAAATGTCTTAAGCAAGACAGCAAGACTACAGAGCAAGGGGATTTCACCTGCTCTTACGTTGTCCCACTTTATTATAATCTTGTCTTATTATTCTCTCACTCCTTTTTCCTCGATTGTCTTATGTCATCTAATTTATTTGCCTTGCTGTTGAAAAATAACAATTTGGAGCTTCCCATTCTATCTTTAATGTTTTCTATAATGAGTGTGTGTACGAGTTGTGATTCATGTGCCAGCTTCCTTGACTTTAACAATCCTGCGGTTTATTAATTCCACAAAGAGGAACATTGATCTGTTATGCTTTTGTCATGAAATGCACACTTTGAGGAAGGCCCTGTCTTGCGACCAGGCCTGCCCAAAGCAATATTTGGGCGTGGAAAGGCCCTGTGACAGATCCCTTCTGCATGTGATTTGATTTATTAATACATGTGTGAGTTAGCACTAACATTGGCCTCCTCTGCCTGGCTCCAATCAGCTGCTGGAGCTGGTGCTGTTATGGCTATATCAGTCTGACATTACATGGGCTAAAGCCGGGATTATACTCCTGCGTCAAATCTACGCCGTAGCAAAGCAGTACTGGCTCACACAATTGTGAGCTCTATACTTGTACGTTAGTGTGTCCGTGTAGCTCTGCAATACTTTGCCTACAAACTAGTTAGCAGTCGATTTCTATGCTAGTAATTTCACCAATTTTCATTTCCAGGATATTCTCTTCTTGCGTGTGTACAGGAAACCATGGCGACTGAAAGCGAGCGTTTTAAGTTGGCACTGATTAATATTGAGCAGCAGTTGTTTATGCTTGCTTGTACAATTCTTCTTTTAGCAGGATTTAGATAATGGCTGTGATACTGGATATGTTGTAAATGTAATAAATACAAGCTGCTATCCAGTGGTCATTTCAACGCAGTTGAATGAACCCGCCCCAAATCATTAACGTCACAGAAAAAGGACATTAGGCCTTTGAAACGGGATTCAATGTACTGAAACAACAATTAATAAAGTGTGTATTTTTGTTGCTTAAATAAGTAATTTTTTGGTTGTCATCTTAGGGTCCTGTTTGTGCATGTGTGTGTATTTCAGGCTCTGTGTGTGTAGCATGTCTCAACAACATAGTGTAAAAGTAATTTCCCCCTCGTGGGATTAATAACGGATATCTTCTTCCTCTTCTTCTAAAGAGGGATGTTTTAGAGTCTAGGAGTCACCTTGCATCATGCAAACATCAGATCTGGTTTCATGGACTTGAACACGGTATCACATATGGAGGTAGTAAAAGTTACCAAACACTTGAAAAGGTCAGATGTGGTCAAATTTGCCGGTTCCAGTTCCTTGAAATATGTAATGAGTTTCATCTTGAAATCTGAATGGTTTCTATAACAAACTCAGTGAAAAACAGGAAACAGAAACATCTGGATGCAGTGGAAAAAGGGGCCCACAAAAAGGATTTGTAGAGAAGTGATTCATATGTTTGATTGAAAACAAGGTTGATTTCAGTAAAAATGTACACTGCTTGGTTTTTGGTGACACCACAAATATTTATTACAAACTGTACAAGGGTTTGCACTGTTTTTGTCTTTTGTCTATCACAGTGAATGCTTTAAATTATCTAATGTTCCCTTTTATTGAATAGGGGATATGCTATCTTCCCTATACTGGTTATAAGTATAGAGGGACATTTTCTTCACACCATTATGTCTGTTTTTTGGTGCCTGTTTTTCTTTTTCATACACGAGCTAGCATGCAGAAGCTCAAAAGAGAAATTCTACAAACAGATAATTACATCTATCACTTTATTAAGGTTTCCATCTTTTCATTTTTAATATAAGAGACACACGTGTTGTATTCATATCAAACAATATTGGCAGCAAGTATAAAACATCTTAAAAGCAGTCGGTCGAAATCATACAAAACATGTCTTTCCTCCCACTATGTGACCTTGAAACTTTTCTTTTTTTCTTTGAACTGAAATATCTGAAGCTGAGTCACTGCCTCCTCCACAACAAAATGGGGAATAGCTGGACCTTTGTCTGTGATGTTCAAAGCACTTAAAAAATTTCAGTTATTCTAATCCACGAAACTCAGAATCAAGGATATGAACTAAATTGTGCACAACACTGTCTTTGTAAAAAGTTAAACGAAAAATATTTCAATGATTTTTTTCTTTTACAAACTATGAAACACTTCAAACTGGTAAGGCTCTGAGACTGCACCAATTTTACCAGGATTGTCAAATTTTTGAATAAACAAATGTGTGTTATCATCATGATTATTTGAGAGATGTTTTAAGATCTTTAATTGAGGTCTTTTCTCATAGAGACTGAAGGTAGAGCTGATTTTGTATACTTTCATTCATTCTGGAAAAATAAATGAGTTAGCCTGCCTCAGTGAGAAAAAACATATTCTTGTTATGTTAGGCCTCTCTGTCTAACTCTCTTCCAGTGCATTGAGCGTGTTGTGTCTGGAGCTTGGAGATGCTCCCCTATGACGCTCCTCTGAGCCTATGGACCTAGATGTTAGGATAGGAAAAAAGGTGAGGAAATGGAAAGGAGATGAGGGAGAATATGAAACCAGAGGAACAAGTCAGTGGAAGAGGAAGACATTTTTGGGAAGGTGTAAAAACAGACCAAGAAATGGGAATGAGAGGAGAGAAGAAGAGAGGGAATGAAAAGGAAATGTGGAAAAACAGAAAATATTAGAAGACATTGTAAGAGAGATGGGGCAGCAGACTTGTTGAGCCAGTGTACTATCTACCATTACAGAGAAAAAAAACAGCTACAAGAGCAGAAAAGATGCAGCAAAATTGTGCAGAAGAGCATATTGTGTATTTTATAACAGACTGGTAGGCAGCTCTCTCCAAGGAGTCATATGTTACCATCACTCCTCTTTTCCCTTAGAACGTCGATTTCAAGACCGCTGTCCTGCAGACACATAAGTGACACCGGAAAAAAAAAACATAACGGACCATCGCCGTGCTCAACGTTTTTTTCATGGTAAAAAATAATAAACCAGCAAGTATCAGGGTACTTGTTCATGAGTTAATGCAAGTACTCAAGCATTTATATTACTGTAAATGCCCATCCCTAGGCTACACACCCTTGAGGTTGTTTTCTGACAGTCTGTTTAGGTCCATCACAGGTTTTAATCTGACATTTGCTGCCCATGTACAATTTCTAGATCCAAAAAACTCAGTCAATCCTGACTCTGCTGAGTGTGAGAATGTCTGTGCACATAGGCTTGTATAGATATTCATTCACCCTGTAAGTGATTTATTCAATCTGATCCCAAAGAGGATTTGGTAAACTGCATGTAGCATTATGCCCCCCTTGTCAATTAGCTAACATGTTGATGTCAGCATGGTCAGTGTAATCCTGCACTTAATGTACTGTATTAACCCCCCCCATCCTTCCTCAGCTCTTCTTTAGTGAGATACACTTAACACACACACAGACACACAGAGGTTCCTGAACTAAAAAGCCACACACAACACAACAAGATGATGAGTTAGCTTAGCTTAGTTAACTTTGCACATATGATTTCTTCCTGGAGGAGCACCTCAGGGAAGTTTTTTGCCAGTGCATCAAATACATGCTGACCTGATGATGGTGCAAGGGGAAAAAGTCCAGGGATCGCCAAAGTCATTACAATTAACCCAATTGTCATTTAAACTTCTAAAATGTTCTTCATATTGGGTCAGAAAAGAGAGTTGTTTATTAGAATCTTTGCAGCGGTTCAAAGTTCTTTCTATCGATTACGTGGCTGCTGCATTTTGTCATATTGTATAAAAGTGTGTTTTCAAATTGCATCTACAAGGTCTCTGTGTAGTTGAAGCCTCGGGCTGAAGACCTTGCTAACACTTGCCAAGAAATGCTGGCTGCAGGTTTAATGTCAACTTTAGTAGTTCTTTTATTTCAGCATCAGGAGTGAAGTGCCTAGTTGTCAAATGTTTGGCAAAGGATGTAGAACTTTGCCAAAGGGAGTTTCTCTGAAAATAATGCAATGTATAATGTAACAGAGCTCTCATTTGGGAATGCATTCATTACTTTGAGAATAGATAGGAGAATCTCAGCTAATGTTACATGTGTGAGCTTACTGCTTAATATGATATGAACAGCAAAGCAATTAGTATCTGAAGTTTCAATGACTATAGTTGAAATGGATATTTTTATCCAATGCAAAAAGAGTTTTTAGGGCTGCAGCATACTGATTGTAACATGCATCCTTGTTGTGTGCAGAGCCATATTGATGTCAATCTAAATGTGATTAGCCATACCCACACAATCTTGGACAAATGTCTTATAAGCTAAATGAACTGTGTTTTGAACTCGGTTTCATCATAGTTTTGATCATAAACTTACAATCAGTTTTCCATAGATGCTTTATAACACACCCAGCTTTGATTGACTGATATTATCTTGCTTGTGGCTTTATGGCAATCTATTTGACACATGTTGAGTTATTCCAGCCTGAAGGCCTGAAGCCCTGGGGATTTTACTGTTTATGTTCAAATCTTTTCTTTTTTTTTCAATTCTAAGCAAATAATAACCTTTTTTTTGGAGATGCAGAGATACTTTACAACCTGAAAACACGAACACACACTCTGACATATATATTCTGCAAAAAGTCTGCAGGCTTATATAATTGTATTCTGAGCTTCACAGCCAGGAGAAAAATAATGACAACCAGCCTTACTTCCCCTCTGAAACTTCATCCCCCTCACATCAACATAAATCAAACTTCCACACAGCCTGTCCTCCCCTGGCCTCCCTCTGATTCTGTGGGATGCAGCGTGCGTCAGGGCCAAGATGGCGGCTAATGATGCGAAGCTTGCCAAGGGACTGAGGTAAGGCTGCCATTTCAACTTGGGGACGGACCGGTCTGTGCTGTTAATGTTTCCAAGACAGCTGGTGGTACAACACAGCTGTACAGAGGCGCTGTCTGGTCCAGACGTGCCTCCAGACGTTCAGCCATGATGGTTGATTGTCCCTCCTGAATAAAAAACAAATAGTGTGTGAGTGTGAACATGTTTGTGAGCAGGGAGAAAGCACAGGATCATTTTCATCTACTCAGTCCCTTGTGGGCTTAATGATGATGAGCGGAGGACATAGAGATTAACAGAACCTGTGTGTGCAGGTGTGTTATGTAAAACTGCTCCCAGTGCACATCACATATGAACGTAATGTCGCCTCTTCAAAACATTTTTAATCAAGTTTGGTTCTGAAAAATATAAAGCACATAGCAAAGTTAACTGGTATCCTTGTTCCATCCACATGAGGGTCCTCTGAGGGCCCAGGCGTCTTTTTCCATGTCTTCCGTCTCCATGGTGAAACAAATGAGGTTCCATCCTTGAGGTGTGTGTGTGTGTGTGTGTGTGTGTGTGTGTGTGGGGGGGGGGGGGGGGGGGGGGGGTGTTTGTCAGTGACAGACAGATCCAGGTGTCTTTCCCAGATCAGCGTTGTCAGGTAGCCTTATACCTGTCTTGTTCCTGCTGTCATGAACACACTGTTGTTTGTTTTACACATCTGTCTGCCAAGCTGTACGTGTGCTGCAAAAGAATAACACAGACAATGTACACACACAAATATAAAAACACACACACACACACACACACACACACACACACACACACACACACACACACACACACACACACACACACACACACACACACACACACACACTCACACAATCAGAAACTTAAATGATTTCTAATAGGTGAACAACCTCGGCTCATTATTTTTGGATGAAAATTTTTATTTTGCTGTTCATTAGATGTCCCTCAGGGTGGTCAATTTTATAGAAATCTATGATGCCATATGTTATTGTATAGGAAGGGCTCGTTCTGCCGTTCATTTGATTATTCTTTACCCTGAATGAAATCCACCAGGGATTTGGACACTGTAACTTTAGGACTTACGAGAGCGTTTGAGCTGTGCTTTGACAAACAGCAGAAACAAAAACAAACAAAACCAAACACAGAACAACATAAACAACAGCAAGAACAAACAAATGCAAAATACTAAGAATAATTAAATACAATTCAACAGAAAAGAACCCAAAGTGCACGATACACAACAGACATATATAACCCGACCATCACAAGAACCATCATAAGAACCCAGGCAACACAAGAACCCAACAACACGAGCTGAGACCAAGAGGACCAGAGATTTAAAAAGATGTAAGAAACTAAAAGAGATAAAAGCAAATAAAAAGCAATAAGAAGGTAAGAGCAGTAAAAGAAATAAAAACAAGTGGTTAAAGGATTGAAAAACCCAAAACTATAATATTAATAAAAATACAAAGTAAATATAAATATGAAATATAAATAGACAAAGTAAGTAAGATAAGAAATTACCAAGTTAAAACACAAGAGGAGATTAAGATATGAGCATAAATACGAGATAAGAGCATCGATAAAAGGACAGTAAGAAGTAAAAGAAGATAAAAATAGTAAAACCAGCAGGGTATCTTTTATTTATATATTTTCTTAATGTGTATACTATTTAAATTCAATAAGGAAAATCTCTGGGCTGCACTGTTGGTTTTAACATCAAAAGTCCAAAAGTAAGTCGACAACATTGTCTGCGAGATTTAGTGTAGGAATGTTTCGGACTGGTTACCATTGGAGTAACCATTTCTATCACCATGCGAGGAAAAAAGAACTGCATTTCGATAAATTCAAATGTACTAATGTGGAGGACATTTGTTTGCAAATGTGAAACATGTTCTTTGCTAGTTTTGGAACATCACACCATTTTTTTGGTGGTGTATGTGTGGTCTGATGTAAAATCCAACATTCCACATGTTGCAACATGTGATGCTTCAATTCAACTTCTACAGAACATTTTCTCCTTTTTTTTCTTTTTTTTTTGCTTATCTCCTCTGTTGAGAACAGAGGAGACACTTCTTCAGATGACCAGACGCCATTTACAGAAATGTGACTTCACCTGCCATCAGTTCCAGATTCATCAACAGTAACAAACTTTGACTCATCTTTGAACTTCCGACCCCTGGTGAGATCTGTGAGGGTGCAGAGGGAGAGATTTTGCAGCAAACTTTAATGCTGATGGTAAGATGATATAATGTAAAGCAGCATTGCATTCACTACAGGGAATTGAATGAAACATAACATGACACAATGCAACGTGTGCAACAGCAGTAAATTACAAATGAAAAGGCGCCCCCTACAGGTAGAACCCAAGTACTAAAGAGGGAAATGATCACTCTTTCATGTATTCTATATGGTTAAAAAATACAATTATTCTGCTTTATCACATCAAAATCAGTCAGTAAATCCAGTCTGTTTCTCTTTATTCCTCAAAAAGAAATCTTGTTTTTCTCACAGTAATATCAGTTTTTAAAGTTCATGAGCACTTTCCATAAAGTTCTAGCTCCTAATAGATACATCATTATCATTACCCTGCCTGCAACACTTCTGCTATTAATTCAAGGGCAGCTCAGGTATGCTATAATGTATGCATATACCTGGGTGCCAGAGAGAGCCAAAGGCCCCTGCTCCTTATCAATAATACAGCACACAGGGCAAGAGAAGTTACCATAAAATATTCATTCATCCACCTTCCTCACTTTCTCTTTCTATTGCTCTTGCCCTCTTCAGCGAGCCTAGAACAGATTGAAAACACACACACAATCCCAGTTAACATCTGCTACACAAGCAGAGCCTCAGTGTACAGTCCGTCTCTGCTCGTGTATTCAGTTATTCAGAGTTCCTGAGGGAGCGTTTGGGTTAAGTGTTACATCGAGAGAATGCACCATTTGAGATCAAGTGCAGAACCAGGTCACCATAACACTGAGTAAAAAGCTGTCTGGTTCTGATGGAGTTTACACTTAGTGTACTGTACATCTTACTGCAGTGAAAAAAGTAATCAGTCCATATAGCAGCAGGCCTCCCCACCAACGATCCAGAAGAAACTAAGAGACATGAGAGCTCAGGAGATTCAAGGAAAATGTGTGGTTAGTAACTTACATCGTACATGAAGATTTAGATAGTGACATGCAGTTATATGATGTGAATGCATAGAGAGAGAGAGAGAGAGAGAGAGAGAGAGTGAGAGAGATAGTAGCTCAAGGTGCCAGTTCCCCTGGCTTTTAAAATATTAAGTGCTACATTCAAAAAACAAACAAGATTAAACTATTTGCAGCAAATTGTTTTGAATGGAAAAAACGATTCAAAGTGCTGGATTGAATGTATATTTAATATTGAAGTTTTATACCTGATCAATACCGTCTAGTCTCTCCTGAATCTTTTTGAGGTGCTTTCAATGTCTTTTCTGCTGTGTGGATTTATCTTTAACCCTAATCAAATGTTCAACATGTAAAATAACCTGAAAATGAAGTGAATCTGTTATAAAGACAATAAAAACATTTAGAAGCTGATCTTCTTCAGGATAGGTACTTTTACTACACTTTACTTGTGAATATTGTCAGTGTGTTACCAACTTTTAATTCAAAAATGTAACCACCGAAATCTCAAGGAAGTATAAACCTTTGAGCGCAAATGTAAGGCAACAATAAAAACCTGTGACACCAGATAAAAAGTTAGTTTATAATGGGCCATATACAGGAGATAAGAACGAACAGGTGTTCTCCTTTTTATGTGGATACAACTGAAATCTCAAATAGGAACATGGAGAGAGTTAGTAACGAATGAATTTGTTTAAAACTGTTGTTTTAACTTTACCTCAAGTAGTATTTTTAAATTAATCAATACACAACCAAAATGTGACACAACATTTTTAAAAATCAGAGTCTAGAATATGAAGCAGCCTGAAAAGATACTATCAAAATGTTTGTTTGTTTTTTCTGAAAAGAAGACAGTTCTTCTTCATCTATACTTTTAGGGTGTACATCTCTACAGAATATGGTTAGTGAAACAGACTTATATACTCAAGTGAGGGATTGAGTGGGGATGAGTAAAGTGTTCTGGTTGTGTAAATGTATGTGAAAATTAAAAAATATATATATATAAAAATAACTTAAAAATAATAAGAAAAGGAAGAAGATTCAAAATTGTATTTATGATCAGATGTTGATTAACATTCCTATTGTTCACAGAGAAAAATCATGGGGTGAAAATTTTGGTTCCCATCTCATTGATGGCACTTAGGGTCATCTTATGTGGTCATGTCCTAAAATAACTAGTTTCTGGCGCTCAGTCCAAAGTGAGACTAGGAAAATATTTGCGTGTGATATTCTCCTAAATCCAAATCATTTCGTTCAGGGACTACTTCAGTTGTAACTGTAGATTCTAGTCTCATCATCAAGAGCTTTCTTAGCCCAAGAAACAGGGTCTGACTAGGGGAGACTTCCTTCTCTGCTGCTACCAGAACTCCATGAATCTGGTGAGGTGTGCGCTCGGGAGCCCATGGTTGAATCACAACCGGCACACCTGATATGTTTTTAGAGTTACTTTGCATGCCTCATAATATTAAAGATATGGTCAGATGAAGAGCCCCCTGAAATAACAGTGTGGAATGAAGTGTGCATGTTCATCTTGCCATAGATAGGTTACTACAATGAATTTGTGAAAATTGGCACTATTTTGCCAACTTTTAGGGATAAATTTAACACAAAAAAAACTTTGAGCTCAAATGTCAGTGATAAAAAAAACCTGTAACACAAAGTCCAAATGATAAGTGAATTAATGTTCAGCCAACATTCAGGAACTTGAACTTGAAATGAGACTTTGTGACGTGCACCATCATGTCTGCTTGTAAAAAATCAAATAACTCCATAACTGATTAACCAGTGACAGAGGCTGGTTGCACTGAAAGCAATTAATTGTCTGACATTGCTAAACAGAGCTATGACAGAACTCTGTGGGAGACCTTTCTCAATGGACATTTTCAGGACATCTTCATGTTGAAGGGAAATTCAATTTTGGTGAGTCATTAAAAACGACTACAAAAAGAGAGAACATGGCTGAGAAAATTGCTCTTGTAGAAAGCTTCCTCAAATGTCCGGTGTGTTTAGAGACTTTCAGAGATCCTGTGTCTCTGAGCTGCAACCACAGCTTCTGAAGACATGCTGGGAAAAAGCTGAAAACAAAAACTGTCCCATCTGTAAAAAGAGATCTTCAAAAGCTCACCCATTCAACTTTGCTCTGAAGGAACTGGCTGACTTGTTTGCTGGAAGACAGAAAGCTGGATCATCGGGGGCAGAAAAAGAAGACAAGGTGGATGTGATGTGTTGCAAACATGAAGCCAAGCCTGAATATTTTTGTAAAGATGAAGATCGAGCTGTGTGTCCTGTCTGTGAGTTTTCTCTCCACCATGGTCACAAGTTGGTTCCTGTAGAAGAAGCAGTCGCTGACCTGAAGGAGCAGCTGAAATCATACTCTCAATCTCTACAGGACAAGAGAGAGAAACACAAACAAGTGGAGGAAACATACAATGAAGTGATTCAACACTCCAAGAAGCAGCTGTTGTCCACAGAGAGGCAGATTAAAGCAGAGTTCAAAAAGCTCCAGCAGTTCCTGAAAGAGGAAGAAGAGTCCAGACTGGCAGCTCTGAGGGAGGAAGAGGAGCAGAAGGGGAAGACTATCAGCAGAGAGTTGAAGAAGATTCAGGAGCAGATCTCCTCTCTGTCACAAAGTATCTGTGCTGTTGAAGAAGAGCTGCAGAAACACAACGTGTCTTTCCTCGGCAGTTATAAACCCACTCAGACCAGAGCCAGAGACCAGTGCTCAGTGTTAGATCCACAGCTGGTCTCAGGAGCGCTGATCGATGTGGCCAAACACCTGGGCAACCTGTCCTTCAAAGTCTGGGAGAAGATGAGGGACAGGGTCCACTTCAGTCCTGTCATTCTGGACCCAAACACTGCACACCCCTGTCTCTATCTGTCTCATGATCTGACCAGCGTGAGAGGGGAAGATACTGAGCAGCAGCTTCCTGATAATCCTGAAAGAAACATCAAGTATGCCATTGTTCTGGGTTCTGAGGGCTTCAGCTCAGGGAAGCACAGCTGGGAGGTGGAGGTAGGAGACCATCCTGTCTGGAATGTTGGTTTGGCTAAAGAGTCTGTGGACAGGAAGGGAGAGAGATATATTAGTCCAGAATCTGGAATCTGGTGTTTATTGCATCGCAGTGGAAAATACACAAATGGCAATAAAAAGAATGTCCCAGTGAAGAAGAATCTTGAGAGGATCAGAGTCGAGCTAGACTATGACAGGGGGGAGGTGTCCTTCTACGACTCTGAAGACATGAATCACATCTACACTCACACAGACACATTCACTGAAAATATCTACCCATTCTTCAGTCTTGGAGATGCTGGGGCTGCTAAGAATACTGATGTCAAAATCTGTTACTCAGAAATGTCTCAGTGATAATCAGGAAAATGTATTGTAGGCCGAGTTGTTCATGTTTGTCAGTGTGTGCGAGCATGCATGCTGGCGATGGCATTACATACAATTTCCTAACATCAATTTAAATTTCTCTCAATCAGCGTTTGTAATCATTGTAAGTTAGGCGTAAATGTATTACAAATGTAAAGTTCTTTAAATGATTGACTATCCTATCTTTGAAAAAAAGCAGATTTGGTTTATTTTCTGGACTCACATTGCTGCTTTGTTGATTTAATCTCCTGAGAAACACATCTTGATTCAAAGAAATGTTTTTTTTAATCACATTCTAATAATGTTTCTTTTAGATCATAATGAGAAGTCTACTGATTTTGTCAGTAGGTCACAATGTTATGTTAATAAATAATTGTCTGTTTAGGGGGCTGTTGCACTGATAATGCCAGAGAATTGAACTCCTATCCTAAATATTTGGATCTTGTTTGATTCACACATCATTTTATAAAAGAGCAAATCATCTAGTGAAGCTTTGATAATGGTTTCAGTTTTTATGTCCTTGTTAATTTTTCTTTGTGTTATTCAACTTTTGGATCTGTGAACATAAATATCAATCATTGAGCTTTAAAATTAAAAACTAACATTAAAGACACATTGTTTGTGTTGCACTTTCTGGATTTGTTGTCCTGCTGCTTTGATTTCTCTTTCAAAATATATTTGGGTATTAATGATACTACCTTTTGAGAGTTTGTCTGACAATAAACAGGCCAAATAATAGTTCACCAAAAGTCAACCTTTCATAAACAAAGAGCACACCAAGGTAAGTAATCATTCATTAATAAAATAAGGTGATAAATGAATATTAGATATTAACAGCAGCATTTTGAAGTAACATAAAATGTGTAAGCATCTTTTTGTTCTACCGACTTGCTTTATATGAATAACTGATGCAAACAGGGTTATAGAGTGAATAAACAATTTCCTTTTTTTCCACTGGGTATTCACAAGCATTGTAACATATAACCAAGAGCTTGAAAATGTGCATAATGTGCACTGAGCTGTTTTGGTTCTTTTGTTGGAAACAAATTTGCATTGAAATGAAATGCAAATTGAAATAAAAATGACAGATCCTTACATCCTTATTATTTATTCAACATCAAAGTTCAGTAAAAAAGATCACTAAAATCTGCTGCTGGGTAAAAGTAGCCTTATTTGCCACTGATAGTTAAAGCAAATTTAGTGTAGGCTACGTCAACTTTCATACAATTTACATACTGATCCCTTGTTATCGGGAACAGGCCAAATAATTATTTTCATCTGCTAAATTTTCAGTCAATAATTCTTTCAGATTTTTTTTTTGTCATTTCTATGGAAACCCATTTTCACCAGTCAAAAAAAAGAAAACTTGGCTTTGTCTAAATTTTGAGATAAAACGTAATAATTATGAGATAAAAGTTAAAATTGTCTTTTGCTCTTGGGTTTAACAATAAAGTGGTTTATTACCTGACTATTACATGCCTGTATATACATTCCATGAATGTAGTCTTCATTGTGACAGCGATGCATCCTTGAATGTCTTGAAGAATTGCATTTAGTGACTTGTTTATTTCTGTTGTCCTTAAACTGTGCTTTTTATCTGGCCCTTGTGGGTGTCATTGCCCAAAGAGACCACACGATGGTATCAATGTGCCAACGCCAATTTGCCCTCTGGGATAAATAAAGTAGTCTAAGTCTAAGAAATTATGAGATAAAAAAATTAAACTGTGAGATAAAAAAAAAAATCGAAATTATGAGTTGGTAAGTGTACATGAGCTCCAGCTGGCATTGTAGTCCCTGCAGCATCCCCTCACTCGCCCAGCCATGTGAACGATATGCAATCCTAAACAAGGCAATCCAAGCAATCCTAATTCTGCCAAATGTCTTTTAATTCTGTTGTCTGTCAATGTACCACACAGTTATTTTGTAGGCTAACGTTCACGGTACTAGATGGTGTCCCTGACTTTATATCTCATAATTATAACTTTTTAATCTCATAATTTCGGGGAATTTATTTTATTTTTTTAACTGGCGGAAATGGGTTTCCATACATTTCCCATCCGAGTGTTGATGCTGCTCTTATTGTGAAATGCAAACGGAAGTATTATAGTACACGCGGGGCGGCGGTAAACAAACAGCCGCAACTTCCGCTTAAGAACACGGAGGTAAGCGCACTCATGATCACATATCTTTTATCCGTAAGTGAACTATATTTTATGTAGATGTGTATTTAAGCCTCGTGTTTTGTGATCTCTGTCGGTTTTTTGTGCATTTTTTCGGAAAAGTCACAACGAAGAATAATCTCAGCTAATCGATGAAGCTAGCTAAGCTTCACAACAGAGGCGCCTCAGTGCTAACAACAATACAACTAATCCCACAGTGAACTAAGCTGTACTCTCTATAAACTATGTAGACCAGTTGTTTATGGGAACGAATGTGCTGTAAAGTATTTCAAATGAGATTTTTCTGAGCTATGTATAAATGTATAAATATCATTCATATAAAAAAAAAGATCTATATAAAATGATTTCGGTTTCTTAAACAGTGTTTCTGAATGGCAAAGTTATGTACTGCATGTACCCTTTCATAACAAACTTATAAAACTAATTTACTCATTTTCACTCAGGATTTAGCACTTCTCTTTAGCACAAGAAAAAAAAAATCCTTTCTGTGCTTGAATCTAAAAGCCAGTCCTGTTTTAATATGATATCTCCCCTTTTTATCATACAAAACTTCAACAACATTTACAACACATCCACAAACTTAGAATACTAGAATAGAAACTTAACTCATCATAAGAAATTGTTTTGCAACTATTTCTATAACCTTTTTTTTTTTAACTGTTTTTATAACATTCAATCATTTTATAATATTCCACAGTGTCTATCATCATTTATGTTTTCAGATAGACTGTATATCCCTTTCCAGTAATATTCTGCCATTTCTTCCTCTTTTATGTTTTTTTGAGGTGTCGGGTTCCTGAAATTCACATTATCACTTCTTTATTTGATCATGGTTCAATGCAAACCACAGTAAATCAAAATGTTTTTATGGGAGGGGGGATTTTAAGCCTGTTTTTAAAAGACAAATATCAACACATTTGAAAACGATGATCAACTCTGTGTGTTTTTCTTTTCTTTTGCACTACAAGGTTCCACCACTACAGAACTAAGATTTGTTAGACAACTGATGTTTGTGGAGAATAATGGATGACCTGTCGGCTAATAAGGGCGACATACCCTGTCAGTCTTGGATTGGCCATAATAGCTGGTCTACTACTTCAAATCAAGGATCTCTCCTGAACCTCCAGCCAAGCTCTCAGCATCTTAGCCTGGGTCCGTCTTCTGACCAGAGATCCTCATACAATCACCTGCAAGTGCCAAATCAGAGCTGTATGAGAGACCTCAGCACCTTATCATCCAGAAACAACACTCATCTCTCCACCCTATACAAAGCCCCTCAGACTAATGGCAATCCATCTTCCAGCATGCTGTTTACCAACACTGCTATGCCGAATGTGTCTCAGATTGTTCCCTTTCACCAGGAGGTCCCTCACGCTTCATCAAGGCTTCTTTCTGCAAACCAAGGAAAAAGTATCTCACCACTCTCTCTTGCCCAAAGAAACCAAGCACAACAAAACCTATCAATGTTCCCACCACACAACCAATACAAGGTGTCGTTTCAACCTCCAACAACCACTCAAGGATTACCAGATGGATTACCAAATGGACTTCAACATTTTGCCATCAGCCCTGCATCATGTGGACAACGTGTAAGTACATCGCAGGCTACTTATGACGGAGCAAATGTGGAGTTTGCTGGTGTTGCTGAATGCACTCACAGCTATGCCTCCTCCACTTCTCAGGAGCAGTACCAGTGGATACCACCACCACAGTGCAGGGGTAAGCTTTCTTTGAATATTACAATAATATGTTACCTTTAACTGGTGCATGAGAAGACTCTTTAGTGTTATTAAACATGTTGGGGGTGGATCAATAGATGATTTTTAATTATACATTATTTTGAGCAATACAGATTTATTTTTTTTTTTATAGAAAATCATAAGTTTTTTGAAGAATCAAGAAAATCTACAAAATTGCATCAAAAGAGGAAAGTAGATGGATGGTTTTCATGGTATAGTTTTGAATACCAACATACAGTATACATATGTATTGTGACTTAACTTACACAATCAATTGGTAATTGTTTGCTTGTTGATTCAAAGATTTTGAGCAACCTTTCTTCCATTTTCTATGTAAATACAACTCATCTGAAGTTAAAGTGAATAGTTATGAAATTGGAACAGTTGTATATTAAGCACTGTTTCAACAGTTTAACCTCTCCTTCTCACAGGTTTAACAAAGTCTTACTGGTTTGAAAACCAGACCAGACATATAAACCTAGAAATTGAATAGAGAACCAAAATCAATACACTTAATGTGAAATCACACCAAGAAGAACAAAGCTATTTTAATCTTCACATAGATTAACAAGTCTGTCAATCTTATCAAACCAGGGGACTAAATATAACAAACACCTCATAGTATAATAGGCAGAATAATAAGATCAGTGAAAAATGTTCAAACATCCAAAACTGCATCCATCCAAAATGACCATAAAGTTGTGTTAAAATCCCTGAAAAAGATTTAACAACATGAATCATTTAACAAAAAAACAACACAGTAGATTCCTATCTTGTTTAAACACGGGGATACAATTCAGACTTTAGATGCTGCCTGAAACTTTCTCTTACAATATCAAACTTTTCCTTAGAAACTGTGAACCAGTCCATCCCCGACGCAGCCGCTCATCCCAACAAAGAGCAATTGCAAGACGGGAAAACCAACCCGATGGTAAGAAAACGAGAAGAACAGGAAGTTATTACCGAGGCAGGGGTTGTTCTTTTGTTGTCTATTTTTTGCACACGCCTGTACAAATGAAAGTGTTTGATGACATAGCTGTTTGTTTGGACAGAGGTTCTACTCATTATAAGTAACTCTCAACAATAGCAACTACCAGATGAATCTTCTCCCTTAGCTACTATCATGTGGCTGTTTCCAGGAGAGTAACAGAGGTGTTGAGCTTTGCTTAAGAGCACTAACAGTTTTTTTTATCTGCTTTCAGGTTAGCAACGAAGGACAGCGTTTGGTGCTTTTGAACCAGCGTGACAAACTACTCCAAGAGCTGGCCGAGCTGGATAAAGCTGTAAGTGTGTCCAAGCTTCTTTGTGTCTGAAGGCCAATATTTATTTTAGATCGATGCTACCCAGTTCTTCTTCAAACGTTTTTGCTTAATTCATGTTGGGTAAATTATTAGAGATTGTTCAACATGCTTTAAAGTTCTCTTTGTTTCTCTGTGAAGCTGGGATCATTACCTCCAGAAGACAGCAGCGATGGGCCGCCTCCATGCCCAGCTAATCAGGTTGGTTAAGGTTTTCAGATTGTACCCTTTGATTTGCAAATATGTACAACAGTTCATATCCCTCTTAAATACTGAAATATAAAATTGTTTACTTTTATTTTTAGTGTCCTCCATCAATGGACGATTCGTCTCAGGGTGAAGAATCTAAGAGCAGTGATGCCCAGCAGGTCCAGCTGTCTGATGGAAAGGCAGAGGTAGGTGTTTGATTTAAAAGAAAAACTGCCTCTTTAAAATGCATATTTATTTCAATTCTGGACAAATAATTTTGTTTGCTTTTTTTGTATTGGCATCAAGCAATCGTGGATCGCAGAGTTGTTTAACATTTCCCAGGTTTTTGAATAACAAAAATACTTTTTATACTATTTATAAAGAAAATGAAAAACAGAGGGTTTGTCTTATTCAAATGAAAAGAAAATCAAGTCAAATGAGGAAAGGTTCTCTGACAACAAGTGTTTTTAAGAAGTAACTTAAATACATGCACACAGATATTGTAAATGAGGTTTTGCCCACATTCAGGTTTGACAACCTGATTTCCTTTTCATGTTTGGATAAAAATGCTTCTCAGAATAAAATCAGATCTGACATGTCAACAGTTCATGCCAGTTCAACAGGTTCATTTTAACCCTTTAAATGCCAGAATCATGTCATCAGATTGGCATTTAAAGGGTTAAATTCCTGATAATTATTCAATGTTTGATAGTTTTGAGCAGGGCTGAAGTTGATAAAAAAATATTAATTTGTTCTATTTTAATAGCAGTTCTTTGGAAATTAACAGAAATATGTATGACTACATCTGCTCAAATCACAGACTTTTTATAAACTTTACTGCTCCATTCAACCGTGTATTTTTCATTTGTTTGTTTATTGCAGAAAAAAGAGTGTGCCACTGCAGAGTTAGAGGATGACAATAATCCTGATAATCCTTTGAGTGATGATGACTTCTCCGAGTTCATACCTGACCCGGCCGGGTTTTCTTCAGACGACTCCAGCCACAGCAGACCCTCAAGCCCCATAGACGTAAAACCTGTTCTCCCAGCGCAAGAAAGTGACAAACTGGAAAGTGTGGAGTGTAAGACTGAAGATGTCACTTCTCTAAAGGAGACCAGAGCCTTTTCCTGGAAGAAGTCTGCAAAAGCTGCAGTGACGCCAACTTCATATTGTAAAGAGAAACGTGTTTATAGAAGGAATTACTGTCTGTTTTGCTCCAAGCCAATTCTCAAAATGTCACGCCATTTGGAGCAGCATCACAGTGACAAACCAGAGGTCGCAGTTGCATTTCAGTATCCCAAAAAGTCCAGAGACAGGCTGAAGATATGGAAAAGACTAATAAATCAAGGGAATTTTGCTCATAACAAAGTTGTCTTGAAAACGGGGAAGGGCCAACTTGCTGCCAAAAAACGCCCGAATTCAACTGGACAAGCACAAGACTTTCTTCACTGTCTTTACTGCCGAGGTCTTTTTAAGAGTATAAGAAGGCACATAAAAATGTGTCCTGAGAAAGTGAAGAATGAAGATAAGTCCGAGGGTGAGAGAAGACGTACTGCATTGCTGTGTGTGATGGAAGCTGCAGACGGCCTTGTCATAACTGATGGTTTGAAGAACATTTTGTCCGTGATGATTTATGATGACGTGACACGGACCATCATGGACGATAGTGTTCTCCTGCAGTTCGGTGAGTTGTTGTTCTCCGAGCACGGCTCTAACGAGAAGAAGCACCAATATGTAAGACAACACCTTCGTCAGGTAGCAAGACTTGTACTGGAAGCTCAGAAGATAAGTTCTCTGAAGAAGCTGGAGGACTTCTTCACGCCGTCAAACTTCCCACATGTGATATCTGCAGTCAAAGTTCTGGCTGGCTACGATCCAGAAAAAAAAACCTACAAAGTGCCTTCACTTGCTGTCAAGCTAGGCTACGACTTACAGAAGGCCTGCAGTATTGTCGAGGGTAACGCAGTCAAGTGTGGGGACGAATGTAAGGCCAAGTCTGCACGCGATTTCCTGTCGGTGTACCAGAAAAAATGGACCAAGCTCATTTCTTCAGGTGCATTAAAAATGATCCGAAAATCCGAATTCAACGACAACAAAAAGGTGCCGTTTGTGAGAGATGTGAAGCAGCTGAATTTCCACTTGGAGAAAGTTCATGAAGTTGCTGAGAAAACACTCAAAGACAGCCCTTCTGAAGAAAACTACTGTGCCCTGGCAAAGGCAATACTTGCTCGGACAATACTATTCAACAGGAGAGGTGCCAGAGACGTGTCATTTGTGGGGCTGCAAGCTTTTATGTCACGGAAAAAGTCGAGCTCGCAAACTGGCCTGGACGTATCCGTTTCCGATTTGGAAAGAGCCATGTGTGGGTACTTCACTAGAATTGACATACGAGGGAAGTGTGGGAGAAATGTCCCGATCTTCCTAAAGCAGTCATTCGAGTCAGCGTTGGAGCTCCTGGTGGAGTGTCGGGAGACCTGTGGAGTGCCCCAGAAGAACCCATTTCTGTTTGGCAGACCCCGTTTAATGACATCCTACCTTGGGTCACAGTGCCTCAAAATTTTTGTAAAAGCCAGTGGCGCTAAACACCCTGAAGTACTGACTCTAAAAAGGATCAGGAAGCATTATGCAGAAATGCTCCAAATAATAAACCTGGATGAAAATGAGGCCAACCAAATTTTAGGTCCTAATAATCCAGTTCAAGCCCTGCGACAGGACAGCGACATGCAGCTGAAAGACGTCAAGACGGACTTCATGGGTAAGATTTTATTTATCAAGATTATTCAAAATGATATCTTCAAAAATGTCCTCGTAAGTTTGTTACTAAAGAAAACAAAATGAAATGCTCTTGTTTCAATGATTAAAGAGAATTACATAACCAGCACACTTTAAGTAACAATTACCTTTTCTCAGTATTTGGAACTGCAGAACCTGCGTATTATGACCAGGTTTCTGAATGTTCCCTGTGATAAAGATCAAACATTTTGGTCAAACAGCTGGTATATCTGATATTTACATAATTTGTCTAGAGCCTTGCTTGTTTCAGACGTATGTTATTTTGGACAAAATAGTCTGTTAAATGTAATTATAACTTTGAAACATTCTAAATCACCAATGCAACATTGCTGGGATCTTTTGACGTTCTGTAACTCAAATTTCTTTGTGAATTGAGGGCAAACGGTTTGCAAAGTGCTGGATGTTGCTTTGCAGTTTTTGTTTAGTGACTGCAGCCCTGAGATCCTGCAGAATAAATGGATGGCATTACTTAAATGTTAGTCATGAATTTGACCAGGTACCTATACATTATATAGGTATTTATAGGTATTATGGGATATCTAAAATTAAACATTCCCTTTTTGCTCTTTATACAGCACGATTACATGAAGCTGCATCACAGGATCACAATGAGCATTCCAGAGCATGCAGTGGACCATCAACATCCAACCAACAAGCACATGGAAAAACGAGAGGCAACAACATGACAACACCGCGACAATCTGCCAACTCTGATAAAAAAGGTGCGGTAGTTATGGTGATTAGTAACAAAAATGCAAAGCATTTCCTTTTTAATTGTGAGCCATTCAAAGAAGTTTTGGTGTAAAGTATTTTTTTTTTCTTTGTCTACTTTACTGTTGATGCGTAATTTGATGTCAAAGTATGGCTAAAACCTTAAACCTTATGATTAAGACACATTAGTCATGTTAGTCATGGCAAAAGTTCACCATGTTTCCCTTTTCGCTCCACAGGCTCACAAAGTAAGCAGATTCATAGGACATGGGATGAAGCTGAGGTTCTAGCCGTTGAAAGGCACATGATGCGTTTCATTCGAGGACACAAGGTGCCTCAGAAGGACGACTGTGTTAATTGTCTTGAGGATGAGCCAGACGCCCTGAGTAGCCGCTCATGGAAAGGTGTAAAGGACTATGTGAGAAACAGGATCACTGCCCTGAAAAGACAAAGCAAATCTGAAAAAAAAAAAAAAAAAAACTGACTGAGAAAAGTGGAACCACACAGTACTGTTTTTTTGATGTGATAATTTGCTGAAGTAAAAAAAATACCTCTGTATTGATTTGATCACTCGCAGCTCTCTGTTTGTCTTTTTCACTTTTATATAGTACAACAATGTGAGCATTTCCATTCCAGATCGTTTGGTATACTTTGCTTTGAAATTACTGTCATTAAAAATAGCAAGCTCGTAAGCTATGAGTTTTTTATTTTACTACTTTTCTAACGATGTATGCATATAATTCCATTGTACAATAACTCCTAATGTTTTAAACAGTTAAAATGTTTTTTATTGGGCTTCTCGAGGTGCTGAAAGTTGCTGGCTAAAGAGTTTTTTGAAGCAGCTGTTTGTTATTTCTAAAAAAGAATCTTGTTTTACATGAAATGTTCCCTTCATTTGTACATTTTAATATGACTGAATGAAAGCCTGAATGTGTGGAGCCCATCAATGTTTACAAATCCTTGCTCACAGTTGTAAACCGATGGGTTTTTTATTTTTTTAATTTCTTACCTGAACCTTCGAGGGCCTACACACCTTAAGTTATACCTTGGTATGCTTTGATAAATTAAAGTTTCACGGTTAATATACCATTCCTTGCAGAAACCAATTAATTTAACAGTAATTTAATGGCACCAATGAATAATTAGTATCCAGCGCTTACAGACTTTTATTTTGAAAGGGAAGGCGGAATGCGTTTTCCTAATCCTGTCTATCATGAGGATGACGTTTCCTGCTCGGGTTAATTGATAAATATGGTTGAGTGGTGGTTAAAATAATATGAAATCACGATAGACTTTCTCAACTTTGAAGCAAATACGAGCTTTAAAGTGATTCTAACATATCTGTAAATGTTTCACTTCCGCTGCAGAAGACGAAATGAAGACATTACCGACAAGTGCTGCACGCAACACCCCGCTTTACGATGATGCTTAAAGGTATTACATCCTATTTATGTTCTTTTCTATATAAGATAAAAACAAGGTTGTTTATTTTAGGACATAGTTTACAATAACAGGACGAAATGTTAGAGACGCTGGCAGTCGAGACTTTTAACAAGAGCATCTGTGTTGTGGGCTAATAATGCTTGCTGACTATACAATTAAACACTAAGGTTGATTTATTCTGCAGGTTTTTATAATCATGCGTTTTTACATGAAGGTACGTTGTGGGTTTCCCTGGTTCTTCCTCCTGTGACCGATCCATTTAGTGACAGCAACCATTACTGCGATATAGTCACACTGTCTGACGTTTGCAGGCTATAATTTAACAACAATAAAGATGAATTAATGGCAAAATAACCTTTTCACTATCTACTGTCACCGCTGTCATACAGGGCTCCACCTGTTTTAAAAGAAACCTTCAGTCACACAACACCCATGGTATTTTTTTATTCCTCGTCCATGTTACCTTTACAGAGTTCCGCCTCAGAGGAGAAACCTACCAATCAGTGATGGTAATGGATTATGATGGACGTCCCCAAAGCCAATCAGAGCCAGACACCAAGTCAACCATGGGCGGGCCAGAATGGCTGGTCCCCTGCTTCACCTCAAGGAGCCCACTACAACCCCCTGCTCAGCTTTCAGCATCTTAGCCTGGGTTCTCCTTCTGACCAGAGGACCTGCGTGGGTCACCAGCAGGCATCCAGTCAGGGCTGCCAGAGTGACAACACCACCTATCCATACAACACCCATCACAGTCCTCCATGTGCTGGTGATGCTGAGCAGAGCGGGAAACAAATCAATCCTGATGCTCGTGTTTCATTAATGGTTTCAGCTTCAAGCCATGAAAGAATTTTACCTCCATGTTCTCTCCCTCTTACGAATGAAGGGACTCAGCCTCGACCGCCTTTTCAAATGCATTTTTATTCCCCTTACAGCCCTTACCAAACAGCGTCTCCAGCTTTTCAGCCTCCATACGTACACCAGGAATCATTGAACGGACCTCAGTCACCTCACCTGAAACACCTGCCCATCAGCTCTCCATCATTCGGGCAATGTGTGGGCCAGAGTCCACAGTTTTCACCTCAGCCTTCATTTAACAAGGAGGCCCCTGACACCCATTATCATGCCTCACCCACACTTCAACAACACCCTGGAAGTAGGTCCACCTGGTTTATGTAAATGGCATGCTTACATGCTTGTTGCAGACCTTCTCATTACAAAATAATCACTTAACGGTAGATATAATCACTCCCCTCCTTTCTCCTCAGGAACCTCTAAAGAGTTTGTTACTAATACAGCTGTACAGGATGGGAGCTTCTCGCCACAGGTGAGGAACATACAGACAGAAATATGGGATTGGATTGAAATATCTGCAGAGTTTCTTCATTTTTTTGTGACTTTGTATCTAAAAATGCTCATCAAAGTTTTAATGTTCACCCTCAAATGTGTTTTGCTCAAACAGCAAGTCAAAATCCAAAGTTAATGTCTTTTCAGTCACTGAAATAAGTTTATGTAATCAAGTCCTTCCTTTCCTGTTTATGGGTTTACCTTAAATTCCCTGATTTAATAAAGACATTTTAGTTATATCCTTGACTCCAGCAAGAGAGGCTGTAGATATACCGGTGGCTTTCCTCCTACCTTAGATAATGTTTTTTTATTTTATTTTCAATGCATTTTTATTTATGCATTTATTATAAAATATGTAAAAAGTGACTCATTGAGCTTAAATGATGAAAACGTTTATCTTTTTTTTTTTTTCCACCAGATTTTTATTTTGTAAGTTAGAAAATACCCATAATGGCATATTTTGTAATCATATGAAATATGCAGGCTTTAAAACAAAATCCAACAAATGATGGTCTTGATGTGTGAAATAATTTCAAGTTCTGAGAATAAGATTTTCCCCTTTTCTCTCTGCAGTCTCCTAACTCTGAGTCTCGTTACGGCTTGGACCCAGAGCTCCTACCTAGTGCTGTAAGTTTTTGTCATTCACTCTCCCACGTGTTTGTGATTGTGTTGGGCTGCAACCTTGGCCAGGTCTCTCGTGTAAAAGAGATTTTTTTTTAAATCTCAACAGGACTTCCCGGTAAAATAAAGGTCAAAGAAATAAAAGAAAAAGAAAAGAAAGGTCCTGCTCATTCAAACACATGTGTTTCTCTCTTTCTGTCCGTCACAGGTAAAGGTGATGGCAGATGACCGGTCGGAGTGGGAGGGCAAGGTCTTCGTCTCCAAGCCTTTTTCCTGCGTTCCTCCTCTGGCAACTACTTCCTGTGCCATAGAGGACAGGGGTAAACACACTTCACTGTCTGCATCATGTTCACCGTTGTGCACTTGTATTCACACGTATTCATTCCAACTCTCCATTAGGGGACATATTGGCGCAAGGTTATGTCTGTATTTCAAGCTGTATGTTTTTTTGAACTCTCCGTTCATCTTGCATATTCCTTCACACACAGCACAGCTCCTACATTAACACTTATTGTAATAATCTTTTAAAGCATTGGTTTATATTTTTATTGATTATTTAATTTACATTTTCCAGCAGTAGGAGAGCGGCTGTTTACTTGCTTTCTTTATGTACCAAAAGAAGAGAAGATTGAATAACTGACTATGCTTCCAAACACTGCATCAACATTTCTTTGAGCCTAAAATGTTGCTGTGACTCATGCAGTTTTTTTTTTTTACTTGCAGATTAAATGTGTCAAGCACTATTTATGGATGTAGACCAGTAATATCTAAAGTAAGAGAAGCAAATGCAACATAAGCATATTTATTCTAAGAACGATGCAGACATGGACATTCAGTTCTAAAATTATCTTTTTAATTTTTTCGAGTTCATTTCTACTTTCCTCAATTCTTTCCTGTCACTTCAGTAAGCTTCACTTCACTGTAAATACACCTTAATGTCATGTGGATGTTTCTTTTGCACTATAGGAAGCGCGAGTCCTTTAGCCATCCGCTCCATGTCGTACTCAGTGCCCTGTGATGGGCAGACTGCCCTGCTCAGCCGGCTGCCTCTGGGAGCGCTGGTCACTCCTTTGACCGAACAAAATGCTGGAGAAGTCAGTTTGTAGCTTTCAAGCTTTTTCTGATAAATAATCTTCCACAGTAAAAAAAAAAATGAGACAAGAACTTAAAAATCAAGAAAAATAAAGCATCATGGGAGATATTCTTTATGGAACCCTACAAAAACCTCTTTTAAATGAAGATTTGTATGGCGATGTAATCATTTATTAATTCATGTGTGTGTTTGTGTCTCTAGAAGCCACTGACAGTGATAAAGGAGTCGGAGCGTGTTATGAGTTGCGGTTGGTGCGGCGCCTCCATGTGCCCAGCCATGGGCTGGCAGGACTGTGGTCAGAGGTTTTACTGCCCTTTCTGTGGTAAACTGAGTGAAGGTGAGATTAACATTGAACACCTAACCATAAAGGTAATGATTAAAACACAGACTGTGGGTAAATGTATTCTAATTTTCACACGCTCCAGTGAAAAGGAACCGTTTGTCTTACACCCCGTGCTCTTACTCTGGTTATAATCAAATTATATTTATAGAGCACATCTTTTAGGAATACAATACCACAAAGAATGGCCGATGCTCAAAATAGGAACACAAAACAAAGTACAGTACATTCATATTACATAATGAAGATGACAGTGCTCTCTAAAGAGGGATACCTCAGAAAGTGAATACCTACACCCCAGGTTAAAAAGCATGCCTAAAGATGGCCACACACTAGATGGTTTTGGGCCCAGTTTGACCCCTTTCACAACAAATGAACGGGGGGAGTGGTCCGATTTGAGGCCTGTCACAGCCAATCCTTTGTCTAAATAATCCTCCACTTTCCTCCCTGAGCTTGAGTATGGGCCACAGTAGAGCATGGCGATGAAAAGGTGACATTTGCATGCAACCTCTGTGTTTGGACCTGTTAGCTGAAGACGATGTCAGCTGTGACGTACACAGCAGGGTGTTTGGATCATGTCAACATTATGGTCCACATTCCTCCGACATTCAAACTAAATGTAAGTCAAATCACGTCTGGGCGTTATTGACTCACTGAAACCTCCACACCTTACAAGGACACATATATTCTGCCTTGATCGGAAGTCTCAAACGTACCATGCAGCTGTGTTTTTCAGTGCTGAAAGTGACTACACTTGAGCAGTGAAGGTCACACAATTGGTGCAGTGTTATTTTTACACCAAAACAGCAGTAACACACATTCTTCAAACGGCAGATGTGTGGCCATGGTCTAGCCAAATAGTTTAAGTTTCCTAATCTGTTAAAACTGTCTTAACGTCTGTGGCGTTGTTTCTAAAAATCGTCGAGTCCAAAACTTAAACATAATCCATTTCAATGGGTCGAACTTCAGCCCCCACCCTCAAGTATTTTTTCTCATACGCTGATCCTTTTTCTTAACTGTTTTTTTCTCTTTTCTTGTGTTTCAGTGCCATGGCAACACTACCAGCCCACCAAAGGGGTGGAGGGGGTTCGGGTGGATAAAGACAAGCGGCCTGAGCTGAGTATGGGGTCTTATGAGATTCTCAGCCCTCAGAAGGTTAGTTTACCTCTGCTACATTAGTTTGGATTCACTTCTTAGCCATCATGAGCTGCTCTTCAACATGGACTTTGTCAAATATACAGTATGTGCACATCTGTGCGGGATTGGAAGCAGCAGTTTAGATCCTGAATGTGCGTCACAACATTTTATCAGCACAGCAATGTTTACCCCGGGGATAACGGGTCACATCACACAATTTTCACGTGTCATCCTTTTCGTGAGGATTTCCATGTCCTAAAACCATTCAGTTAATTTATTTAGTGATTACTGGGACATTTATTGAGTATTAAAATCAAACATTTGCTTCTCAAATATGAAAATATGTTTCATTTCTGTTTTTCATATCATGCAAGTTGATTTTCCTGTCGTGGTTTTGGCTTCTGGTTGGAACAAACGAGGTTATGACAAAATGTCAACATATTTTGTAGTGGCCATTTGTTTCCTCTTTTTTGACCAACAGAAAAGTAATTGATAGTGATCTGCTGCAGCTATGTTTTAATAAAGTGTTTGGATATTTACTTCCTTGGAACAGAGAGAAATCTTGGAGAATAGTTCTGTAAATTAGAGAATAAGACTTTAACTTTAACTTAGTCCCTTCAGATATGTCTATAAATGTAACTGTTCAAATCAACAGTGGTGTTTAATTGCATTCAAAAATCCTTTTATAATCTCATCATTGTTCGGGGAAAGATATCATGTGTGTATATATTTGAATGTTTTCTCAGGGTGAACCTGCTGCTCTGCTCCTCGCCATCGATGTGTCTGCTTCAGCGCTAAGAGGAGGACATTTAGAGTTTACAACACAACAAATTCTCACTCTGCTCACCTCCCTGAGAAGGTTTTACACGCTCACTTTTTTTACTTTATATTCAAACACATAAAAAAAAAGAAAACAATGATCATGTTTCCAGCGAGCAATCTTCTCTAATAGTTTCATCTTATTATTGTAGGGAGGATGGAGTTGACTTGACAGACATCCGCGTGGGTTTGATGACATATGACAGTAAGATCCACCTGTATGACCTCAGCCCCGCCCTGTCCCGCCCACACATGCTGGTCATCACAGAGACAGAAGAGCTGCAGCTTCCTGTGAGGGAGGGACTTCTGGTGACCCTGAAAGACTGTATAGATGGTATCGACAGGTATCAAAAACTTTAAATTGACTAACCATTTTTCACATTATGTATTTCTATTGGTGCAAAGACGCTGACATCATTCTGTTCATGTTTTTGTTCATCACTCTTTTTAAGTAAAATTTCAATTTTAGGCTCATGTTCTGTTAAACTGCAAGTTAAACATTGTCTCTTTCACCTTAAACAGCCTTTTTTTAATGATGACATACTGTGATGCAAAGAGAGAGAGACCTGAAGCAATATGAAGATAGACTATATATTATAGTACTGTATTATACTGTAAGAAAACGTATGCTCCTCCACAGTTCTACGGGCTCCTACTGTCATCAAAAGTAAGAGCTATACTGCAGACTCGAGTCTCTTACTCGTGTGAAAAACAGACAAAAGATCAACATGATTAACACACAGAGCCTCGTTATGAAACGTCTGTCTCCTCGCTGCATTGAATGATCATAAACTTGCAGGGTTCAAGGTAGTCTTTATTATCCCAGTGAGAGGGAGAGTTTGTTTTGCATTCAGCAGGAAAACATACAGTACTTTCATCCAACCAACAATCAATACAACATAAAAAGACACTACAAAGTAAGAGGCCAGTGGTCAATAAATACAGTAGATAAAAAAGCAAAAGGCAAACACAATTCACTCACTTAAAAAGGCAATGGCAGTCAATAAAAAACCCCTGTACCTTTTTTTTTGTGCGTACTGTTAAGTAAACTACGGGCTGATGTTTATTCTATGATCATCAATCAATCAATCTTTATTTGTATCGCCTATTTATAACAAATGTTATCTCAAGACACTTTACAAAATATCTCACGCAATTGAAATCCTTAAACAAAAATGTTGTCATCTCCAGAAAGTAAAGAAACATTTCCTAAATACTTCATTTTATAAACGGGCATTTCCTGTTTGTTTTTTTTAAGGTGATTTCATCACTTTATTTATTTATTAATTCTTTGGCATGTCACCTCTTTGTTGTTTGTGTGTTCAGTGTTTTACAGCTTATTCCTCAGTTTGGTCCAGAGAGTGATGACTCTGATGGAGTTCCTATAGAGCTGCCTGTCAAAGCAGGGCTAGCTGTGCTGCAGGTCAGTAATCACTGTTCACACTAGTGCCTGACCGGTGTGAGAGTTTTGGGGCCAATATTGATATTAGTGAGAGAGAAAAAATCTGCTAAGATTTGTCAGCCGATATCTTTATTAGATCGATCTTTGAACTTTAGAGATAGATTTACACATTTATTGTGTTGATCCCTCACATACAGTTATCATACATTTGTGGAAAAGAAAAAAAATGAGGACGCATCACTCAACTGGAAAATAACTGCCTGTATGTGCATCACCGCTTGACAGCCTGGAGAGTGATAATGCTTTTGTAATCCATATAACACACTCACTTGATATGATAATATCAGCCGATTAATCGGGTGAGGCTCTAGCTCGCACTCACACTGGCAGGTTTTCTTCAAAGTTGATTGACGTTTTCTGTGTTCAATATGGCTGCACAAAAAGAAATGATAATGTTGCTGTTTCCTTTTTATTTCATCAAGGCACTGCAAGGACAATAATAAAAACTTTATTCGTGTTGTTTCTAGGCTCTGAATTGTCCTGGAAAGCTGTTGCTCTTCCATACTGCCCCTCTAATAGAGATGGCACATGCAAACTCATCCTCAGGGTTTTTTGGCTCCAACAAACCGAAGGTACTTAACCCACATACACACACATACATTATAGCCTGTACCATACAGTATAATGTACTATCCCACAACTATTAGTCTGTAGGAAAATATTTTTGGGACACGGGTCAGAATTACTCACATACTAGTCAGATCATCCTTCTCCCACAGTTTTAAGGAGTCACTTTATTGTGGTTCACTTACAATGAAACATTGATCGCTGTTTTTCCTTCTTTTTTTCCCCTCAGTCCATCTTTCAGCCGCCAGAGTCAGCTATCTCATTGGCCAATCAGTGCGTGGGTCAGGGCTGCGGCGTTCACCTGTTCCTTCTCTCCCAGCAAGATGTGGGCGGGGCTTGGCCGGGGCACATTCCATATCTGACAGGAGGAGCTCTCTACACCTACAGCCACCTGGAGGTATGTTAACAAATATTGCCATCAAAACACTTGAAATGTCTTCTTCTTCTTTTTTTAAAGGGGCTATATGTAACTTTTTACATGTATAAATGGTTTTTTATCGCCCATTAATAAGTGAACGGTTAACTTAGACTTTCTTTATTGTCATTCAAACTTGTACTTTACAGTGCAGATATGAACGAAATTTCGTTGCATTTGGCTCGTTGTAGTGCAGGATAAAAACAGCAGCATGTATTTACATATAAAAAATAAAAATAAGGTGCAGATATAAATAGATATAAAAAGAAAAACTATGAGTAAAATTGCTATACAGATAAATATATTGCACGTTATATTGTATTTTACAGTCCAGTGAGGTAGTCCTGTGTGGGGGTTTGATGGGGGAATGGAGGGATTATTTTTTGGTGTTCAAAAGTCTTATGGCCTGTGGGAAGAAGCTGTTACAGAACCTGGAAAGTTCTACTTCGGAGGCTGCGGAACCTCTTTCCAGAGTCCAGCAGCGAAAACAGTCCATGGTGGGGATGGGAGGTGTCTCTGCTGATTTTCTGAGCCCTGGTCAGACAGCGGATCTTTGCGATCTCCTGGATGGGAGGAAGTGGAGTCTTAATGATCTTTTCCGCCGTCCTCACCACTCTCTGCAGGGACTTCCAGTCGGAGGCACTGCAGGCTCTGGACCAGACAGAGATGCAGTTTGTTATGATGCTCTCTATAGTGCCTCTGTAGAAGGTGGTGAGAATAGGAGGAGGGAGGTGTGCTCTCTTCATCCGACGCAGAAAGTGCATGCGCTGCTGCGCTTTTTTCACAAGAGCGCCGGTGTGAAGGGACCAGGTCAGAGTGTCTGTTATCTGCACCCCCAGGAACTCTGTGCTGCTAACTCTCTCCACTGCTGTGCCGTTGATGAGGAGTGATGTGTGGCTGGGCTGGCGCCTCCTGAAGTCGACGATGATCTCTTTGGTTTTATCGACGTTCAGGGCCAGGTTGTTGGTTCTGCACCAGTCAACCAGATGTTTCACCTCTCTGTAGTCCATGTCGTTGTTATCACGGATGATGCCCACTGCTGTTGTGTCGTCTGCAAACTTTACGATGTGGTTAGTAGTGGTCCTGGTGCAGCAGTCATGGGTCATCAGGGTGAACAGCAGCGGACTCAGGACGCAGCCCTGAGGGCAGCCGGTGCTTAGGGAGATGACACTGGAGGTGTTGTTGCCCACCCGCACAGACTGGGGTCTGTTTGTGAGGAAGTCAAGCAGCCAGTTACATAGGGGGGTGCTGAAACCAAGGGGGGCCAGTTTGCTCACCAGATGCTGCGGGATGATTGTATTGAACGCTGAGCTGAAGTCCAGAAACAACATCCGCACATGTGTGTCCTTCTCTTCCAGATGTTGTAAGCTCAGGTGGAGTGCAGAGGAGATGGCATCCTCTGTGGAGCGGTTTGGGCGGTAAGCAAACTGGTACGGGTCGAATGTGGGGGGAAGTCTGGAGACAATGTGGTCCTTTACCAGCCTCTCAAAGCACCTCATCATGATGGGGGTTAGTGCTACAGGGCGGTAATCATTGAGCGAGGAGATTGTGGATTTTTTAGGCACTGGTATAATTGTAGCAGTCTTTAAACATGAAGGTACCACAGCCTGGATCAGCGAGGTGTTGAAGATGTCTGTGAGAACCCCAGCCAGCTGGTCAGCACATTCCTTAAGCACCCGTCCCGGTATGTCGTCAGGGCCCGCTGCTTTCCGGGTGTTCACTCTCCTCAGGGTTCTCCAGTTATCAGCTGCGTCCAGGCTGATTGGCTGCTCATCGGAGCGAGGAATAGATTTCTTTGCTGGAGTGGTGTTGAGTGCCTCAAACCTTGCAAAGTAGTTGTTGAGGTCGTTGAGGAAGTTGATGTTGTTGTCACGGGGGGGAGGAGTAGCTTTATAGTCTGTGGTGACTTGTATGCCCTGCCACATTCGTCTGGTGTTCGTGGGGTCCTCGAAGAAGTCCTGCACTTTCTGACTGTGAGCACGCTTTGCAACCTTTATGGCACGGTTCAGGTTGCCTCTGGCTGTTTTTAGTGCCACCATGTCGCCAGATTTAAAAGCGTCGTTCCGGGCTTTCAGCATTGCACGTGCCTCACTAGTCATCCAGGGTTTCTCGTTGGCCCGTGTGGAGATGTTCTTGATCACACTAACATCCTCCATGCACTTCTGAAACGTATGCAGACACAGACTCGGCATACTCCTCCACACACGTCTGGTGATTGTCCGTAGCAGCCGCCTTGAACATGTCCCAGTCCGTGCATTCAAAGCAGTCCTGTAATGCTTCCATAGCTCCCTCAGGTCAGGCCCTCACCTGCTTCACTGTGGGGTTTTTTCCTGATCAGCAGGGGCTTGTATGCTGGAATTAGCATCACAGAGAGATGGTCTGAGGAGCCAAGGTGGGGGCGGGGTGCAGCCTTGAATGCCTTCTTGATGTTGCTGTAGGCCAGGTCCAGCGTGCTCCCACCCCTGGTTGCAAAATCCACATATTGATGGAAATGAGGAAAAACAGTTTTCATATTGTGAAAAAGTAGATGTTCACTGTCTATCTGTGTTGCCTGTATAAAATTTTTCCCCGGGTCGTATTTTCCGCCTTCTACACACTTCTATCCGCCCTAGGAGCTCTCAAAGGTGGACAAACTCATCACACACTCCTGCTCTCAGCCAGTGCCTGCCGAGACTGTCGTTTGTAGGATAGAGAATGAATACAGACACACAGACTCCTTCACAGACTTTCACATGTGTATGACCACTTACCTCCTCTGTAAACATTATGCCGGTAAATATCCAGTGTTTGACGGCCGATGATGCTGCTCGTTTGTGTTCGTACGAGAGGGAGAGCGAGCAACAGTTTACTGGTGCAGTTCGCCTAACGGCCATGCGGTATCTCAACAAACGCAGTATTTTTGAAAGTTACATATAGCCCCTTTAAAGAAATACTTTGACAGTTTGAGATGCATTCCATTACTTTCCTTCGCTTGCTCCTCTCTAATAACTGTCCGCTAACTTTAAAGCTACAGCCAGCAGATGATTAACTTGAAACAAAGTTCAAATAAGGAAAAAAATTACTTTTTTATTTAGGAGATAAAACCCTTGTCAAGGATCTTTTTCATCTTGAAATGTAGTCATGTTTCCTACAGTGGCTCTAACATTAATGCATTATTGCCTTTGTTTATAAGTCCATAAAATCTGTTCTCCAGCAGGGTTCAAAGATTGTCTTAAATGATGTTTTAACCGGCAGTTAGAAAATCATTTACACATCTCAAAAATCCTAAAGCTACACACACACACGCACAGTCAAATTGATCCCGAAACTTTTTTCTAGATATGAATTGCTATCACACTTTTACCAAAATTTGATTACATATTAATCTTCTTTTTTGGAATTTAAAGCAGCTCACAGAGCAACATCACAGTTCTGTTTGTAGCTGTATTTGGATTAAAATTATGCATTTTTGGAACACGGTAGGTATACAGATGAGCTGCATGAATTCTAGATTGACAGGCATTTTAAAAATCTCCCCTACAGGGAGAATTGGACAGGGAGCGTTTCAGCACTGATCTGAAGAGGATCGTAGATACAAACACAGGCTACAAGGCTGAGCTCAGGATTTTTGTCAGCAAAGGTGAGAGTTTCTAAGTGTGATTCCGCAGAGTGAGTCCTTTGAAAAACACCTACAGTTCCATTAATTGTACCTGTCTCCGCAGATCTGCGTGTATCGGGCTGCTATGGACTTTTTATCCCTGGTCCAAGCCCGGACCAGGTCACCATGGCAACTCTTGATGGGTTTACAACGCTAGCTGTTGAGCTCGCACACAGCAGACCTGTGGATGAGACGAGAGGAGTGTCCTTACAGGTGAGTTCACATTATTTATGAACGATTCAGATCAGCGACAGGTTGAATTGACAGACTTTACAAAGGGCTTTACAACAAGAAAAGTAGAATATAGAGTAATAGAAACAAAAACAAACAGAGCGACATCATAGAGTCCTGCAGAGACGACACTGCAATGACCAGGTACAACAATAAGCTCAATAAAAAAAACACAGATCATTCACAGAAAGTAGGCTGGGTGAGCATGATTAACCCATAAGCCCATCTAACCTTTTTTTTGAAAGACTCAACAGAGTCAGTAGAATGTAGAGACTTCCAAAGATTTCAAAGGTTAGGCTGCGTGGTTCTCAGAAACCTGATCACCACGGGTCCTAAAACTTGTCAGTGGGACAGACACTAAGTGCAGTTTGTTGGACCTTAGTGAACGGGTTGATGAGCACAGGTGAATGAGCTCTGTCAAATAGTCCTAATTTCCATAAATAATGGATAAGACCGCCTTTTTATCTGTATATGTCCTAAAGTAAAGATCTGACGGTTCATTATTTGAGACGCTTAATAAAGCAGTTCCTTTGTAGTTGGATTCATGCCCCTTAAACATAATGTGTTTATTAACCTTAATCAATTGCTCCTGCTTGTCAGGCTGTTTTGTCTTACAGCACTCAGACTGGAGAAAGGAGGACCAGGGTTCACACTCTGACCCTGCGATGCTCACGCCACCTAGAGGACACTTTTCGGCAGTACCAGGCCCAAACACTGCTCACCTTTTACAGCAAAAAAAGTATGTTTCTTATACTCTTGATAATGTACTGCTGAGGCGTCATACTGTTAAGAAAATGCGATGCTTGTATGCAGCTTGAGTTCTACATGACAAGACACAAGAGAAAGACTACTAGAAGAATACAGTATGATACTCCGGGTCATTATCCCATACAGTGCAGTGAAATTATCTTGAATTATTTTAGTTTCTTCTTTCGCCACAAGAATTAAACATATTGTATGAGCGTAGTGTTTCTCATATTCTTCCCTGTTTGAGCAATCTTTTGAGATTAGTGCCTCTTTCCAGTTCATTGTGCAGTGTTGGAGCGCCCTCTGCAGGAGCTGAGGGAGGAACTGCAGACAGAGGTAACACAAGCTTTGGCATCGTACCGCAAACACTGCTGCTCGATGTCAGTGTCTGCTGGACAGGTGAGATTGGGAGACATAAAACACACTGCAGAGTATAACATGAAGCTCGTAAAATGTCTCTTAAGTTCTGCTTTGCAAAACCTCTTCTACAATCTGATACAATTTGAATCTTTTTTTCCGACATCGTTTATGTACTGTGCTCTTATTGTGTTACTGTTTGTGTGCTGTAGCTGGTCCTCCCTCAGTACCTGCGAGCTCTTCCTGTTTACATCAACAGTCTGAGGAAGAGCGAGGTGCTGCTGCCGGGTCTGAGGAGCTCCGTCCACTCACGGCTGCAGCAACGTTGCCAGGTGTTAAACATGGACACCCGCAGCACCTCCACACACTTCTACCCTCTGCTGCTGCCTCTGGTCAGTATCTTAAAAAAACATTTTACTATCTCTAAGGGAGAACGTTTTAACTCATGGTTAAAATGCTAATTGGTAGTTATAATTTCAGCTCACACTTTTTATGAAACACAGTTTAGATGGCTGTCACATACTTTGGAATAACTTCAAAAAAGAAAGCTGCGATCTGCTGCTTGTAGAGCTGTGACACCAGTGCCTACCTGCACTGTGTTTCACACACACACGTACAGCTGTTTCCTTTTGATTTACACTGCTGCACTATGGCTCAACTTAATTTGACAGAACAATTAAAGTCATCGAAGACACTGTAAAATCTACCCTCATCCAACATATCCCCTGCAATCACATTTTTAGATGTCACTGGAGTTTAGTTTGCTGTAAAAGTGAAGAAATCTACGTCTGTTTCACCAACTACAACACCGTACAAGTCAAATGGCAGCACAGGTTCAACAAAAACATGACTTTTGCATCTTTGTCATTTAAAATGTTCAATGTCGAGACACTGAGAACCACAGAAACATCCTTTGTTATACAGTAAAGCAAACTTGGACGGACAGTGAAAAGGTTAAACACTCACTGAATTCCCTTTGAGCGTTGATCCTGTGTCATCACACGATCAATTCAACTTTTCACTCATCTCTCTCATGCAGCCACTATCAGGTGATAACTCCACTTCTCCGAACCCAGAGAAGACTCTGCGTTGCTGTGCTGCAAGCCTGGAGCCCAGTGGGCTGTATTTGGTTCATGCTCCCCTCACCCTGCTGCTCTGGGTGGGCACCCAAGTCCCGTCGAGCACCCTGGTTGAGCTCTTCAACACCAGTTGCTTTTCTTCGCTGCCCTCGGGAGAGGTGAGACATTACACACTGTAACAAGGTATCTCTGCATCAACGGTAACCGAATTAGCCTTGTCACAGGGAATATAAAAGAAATAAAACATGCCCATTTGAAATCAGTCTTCTTTTTTTTTTTTCTTTTTTTTTAAAGGTGATTTTATTGCTTTCTAGTCTTTATTTGATATGGCAGTTATAGAGAGAGTGGAAATGAGAGGGTGGGGATTGACATGCACCAAACAGCTTCAGGACTGGAAGCCGAAACTGTGACCAGTGCGACAGTGCCTATGGCCTCAGTCTACAGGGCGCCTGTTCTACCAGCTGAGCTAAACCTGCACCCCAACTGTATTTATGTTCTTGTGTAATCATGTGAAACATTTTTTACAAGCACTTTATTTTAAGGACAATATACCTCACCACACCTTAACCCACAGTAGCATTAGAGGGTTCGCTTTTTACCATCCATATCTGATGCCCTGTGTGTTTCTGTGTTCCCTCAGACAAAGCTGCCTGTTCTAGACAACCCTCTTTCCATCAATATTCGATCCCTCATCCACACACTGAACTCCCAGGCCCCCTGTGCCCGCAAGGTGAGATTCTGTTTGCTCTGCTGTAACTGATGGGGAAGGTTTTTTTTAATTTTGGCAATGCACTCTTGACTCAGCCAACATCAATGACTTGAATAACAAAGTTGCTTTTTTTTATGAATACATAATTGTACAAAGCTGTTCAGGCAGACACCAATTACACACATGAACATAACAAACGCTACAACTGAAGCTGAAAGAGTCAGGTAAGTACAACAGCGGAGCACAGAGTAGCAGAAGTCAGATATTCAGATGTGACAGAAAAATGAAAGTTGACTCAGTTGGGGAAGCTCCGAGCAAAAATACTAATGTGTACAGTGGAAATTTGGCAAATTCCTCACCTCCACATGTACATAGAACAAAATGCAAATACATATAAATAGCCTCAGTTTTCATACTAAATAAGCCTGAGCTGTACAGCTGGACAAATGAAGATTTATGGATTAAAAATAGCAACAGCAGTAATAACAATGTTAATATACGTGAAACAAATGACTTATTTCCATGAATAACTGTTTTTTGTTTTTGAACATATAAGACTTAAAAACTTAGTAGATATCTGTATGTCTGTCTCAGTTGTGGGTGGTGAAGCAGGGCGATACCTGCGAGGAGGCTCTGCAGCGTCACCTGGTGGAAGACAAGAGTCCAAACGGAGGAGCGTCATATGCAGACTTTCTTTACCATCTCCATGTCAACTCTGTCCGGTTTCTGCAGTGACTTCTCACGCACACACACACACACACACACACACACACACACACACACACACACACATTCTATTTGCCTAAAAAACACAAATGAGTAAGGACTAAAGTCTTATTCTCAAATTGTCAAGTGGAACACTGTAAAGGCCTGATATCAGGCAGTGCATGATAGACATGAAAAGATATACCTGGTTTTATTTATGCTGTGATATGTTGACGTGATGAATGCAATCTGTGCAGTTTGAAAATGTGTGTATGACTACTTATTGCAGTGTGTTTGTGTGTGTGTGTCTGTGTGTGACGCCCACAGTACTTTCTGTGTGTGCATAATCTCATATAAATAAATAAAGGCTTTAAATGAACCTCAGTTGAAGTGTCTTCCAGTGTAGTTCAGCGAAGGAGAGATATTTTTTTATTTTAGTATCTTAGAAATCATCCTGCAAAAGCGTGACTTTAAAAGCAAACGATAACTAGAGAATGAATCCGTACGCCTCTAATCCAATCACAGCAGGATGAGATTTCTGTGTCTAAAAAAAAAAAAACACCTGCTAAGCATCGATGGGACATGATCAGCAAAGAGATCAAGCATATTGCTTTATTCTCGGGAGGTGCCAAAATGAACACAAACTGAAAGTTCCTCGAAAGAGCTTCAGCCACATTGGTTGCACTTTGGCACATTTTTAAGTGGAAGACAAAAGTTATCCTTCAATTAACACAAATTTGAATTCAAGTTCAACCTGTATGTACCATTAACGTTTGGCTACTCGCACAAATAGTTTTTAAAATAATCGAGCCTGCACCAAAGTTATGGACTTAATGACAAACATCGCTGTCCCGAGAGTCACACTGCTACAAATATGTTAGCTTGGTTCGCAAAGTGCGGCAATAATTACTGTGAAGTTGAAGGGGATGTTAAATTTGGGCGAGCAAAAAAAAAAAACAGGCTTCAAACAATGTCGCTGCCAAATAAAAAGCTGTCTGTGTAGATTGTCCAGTACATATGAAAGCTGACAAAGCCATTGTTCAGGCTGCATCGGCAGGGCCTTGTCAATCACACACAGCTGCACCCTAAAGCCTACCCTGCTTTAACTTTTATTTGACTCTACATTTAACCATAATTTACAAAATGCACACTTCTTTTTTGCATGGAAGAAGACAACGCTAACAATAGAGACCTTTAACTGATTGAGAAATGTACTGTAGCTCTGTTGGCTGCTCGAGTGTCGTCTGATAAATAATTGAACAGAACAGTAGAAGAGTCATTGTAGTAATATTTCACGTGTCCTAAAGAGAAACTCTCTTTTTGCGTTGTAGTTCATTTTAACCCTCAGCATCACTTCTAGTCACTGATTCCTTGTTCTCTCCTAAAACCTTAACACAGCTTTTACTTTTCATTTAGTCCCATTTTATCACCACTGAAATATCCAATCAGAAAAGACAAACACAACTAAGACTCCTGGACACTCTGAAGAAAGAGAGACGAAGAAAAAAAAAACACTTACCAATCTGTCAATGCATGTGTTGTTTTTATTGGCAGTAGTGTGTAGTCTGGCCTGCTCTGGCTGAATTTGTATCCTTAAGCATTTTGGATGCTGTGCTGTTGGATCCTGGTGGGAGCACATTGACTTAGAGGATGTGAACTGTTGGAGCAAATGTTAAACACAAGCGCCTCTTTTTGGGGCATTTTATCTTACAGTAAAAGAAACATGTTTCTTTAGTATTTTAGGGTAAGGAGTAAAAACAGACTAAACCGCATAGTGATTTATTAAGATAAGGAACCAGTTAGGGTTTAGCAGGGGCACCACATGTGGGAGAACGGTTAGGATGATCCTAAGGGCCCATCATTAGTTCTTTATTTAATTTTCTAATCTACATTATTATTATTATTTCATTGGGCACAACACTTCATTGGATGTGAGGTAATGTCCTTTGATTAAACATGAGACAAAATAAGATATAAACATCTATGTTGTTTTTTAAAGCTGATTTTTCATGTTTTTGGCCAGAGGACAAAATTAAAAAAAAGCATAATAAATCTAAATCAACCAGCTTACCATGCATGCAAATCAAAAGTATGGAGCAGGCTGTTAAACAACATTCACATCGTGTAAGAAACTGAGTGAAACAAAGGTTATTTACAAAATCCTATATACATGCAACTGCATATTTAATATATAATATAAACCATCTTTACTTTATCATTCTTGCTTAACACACTAAGTCTATGGCTGTGATGACTGAATGATGCTTTTCTAAAAGTAATATCAGGGTTAAAATAATTATTTGTTTAGTTAATAAAACCGTCTAACTTACAAAATCTCAGCGTGAGTATAGATAAACACACGCATGTACTACACCTACAGCAGCACGTTTCAAAGGCACAAGCCAGCTCTCTCATATTTGCCCCTATTTGGAAATACGCACCACGCAGGCGTGTGTTCGATTACGTTACCGCGCTTTGCTGTTGCGCATTATGTCCACTAGAGGGCAATACAGAACCTATCCTCCAGCGCCACTCCGTGAAGCTGCATCCAAATTTGAGCGGGCTATGTCAAGGTAGAGGGACTAAGCAACACTTCACCGGAATATGTAAGATTTTAACCTTCAAAGTAAATGTCCTCCCACACTTCAAACAAAGCATTGTTGAGAAGTCCTGTTTCACAAGTCAGAGACCATTCAAAACAAGCTGAACAAAGATGATGGATCCTAAAAGATTGTATAAAGCTAATTTAAATAAGGTTTTCTTGGCATGACAGGAAAAGCGTAATGACAATTTAAAAGTGGTGTACATTCAATCCCAGTCAGAGTAACACCGAACAAGCAGGAGGAGGAGGAGGAGGAGGAGTAACCATAGTTGGGTCTGTGACAGAGAGAAACCACACCATTGGTGAAAATAAAAGCTCCATTGACAAAACCCTGGGCAACAAATTATTTAAGTTGTTATGCCTGATTCTTTTAGTGATTACGTTTTCGATATTTTGGTTGCGTTTTATTCTGAATATAATAGCTGGAAGTCGTTTTTCTTCTTTTGTCTGGCTTGACTAAAGGGTGCGTTGAGCGCGGTTTGCTGTGAGAGATAGTAGAGAGAGAGAGAGAGAGAGAGAGAGAGAGAGCACCCACCCTGGTCACTTCGTCAGTGCATATCAAACCCTCCTTCACTCGGCGCCTCCGTCCAGGCATTTCACCTCTCCAAAAGGCCGTCTAGCTGCTGGGCGGACCTCTACTTTCACACTCAAATTTAGTACAAATATCCACTTTCTCTCCGGAGCTGTCAAAGTAGAAGAAGCGAGAGACAGGGGAGCGACATGGCAACGACAACCTGTACGCGATTCACAGACGAGTATCAGCTGTACGAGGAGCTGGGGAAGTGAGTA
The DNA here is from genome assembly GCF_963930695.1 of Labrus bergylta. Lineage (NCBI taxonomy): Eukaryota > Metazoa > Chordata > Actinopteri > Labriformes > Labridae > Labrus > Labrus bergylta. Next base: position 18,420,535 of record NC_089196.1, read on the forward strand.
CCAGTTGTTTTGAATGTGTTTGTGGTGCTTGTTGTCTGTTTTTAACATGGTGGAAGGTTGATTTCCAGGCAGTGCACAGCAGAGCAGAGCAGAGCAGCGCTGTGTGTGTGTGTGTGTGTGTGTGTGTGTGTGTGTGTGTGTGTGTGTGTGTGTGTGTGTGTGTGTGTGTGTGTGTGTGCGTGCGTGTGCATGCATGCATGTGCGCTTTCTTTTCGGAATGACAGCTCTTAAAATACACTGCTCTCTCTCTCTCTCTCTCTCTCTCTCTCTCTCTCTATCTCTCTCTCTCTCTCTGTCTCTCTGTTAAAGTCAACTTTTCCTGGTTTCAGACGCTTGCATGTTCAAAATTAGAGTAGTATGCCCTTTGAGATTGAGTATTTAAAGATATTCTGATGTGTTTTTACTGAATATTGGCTTACATGAGTATTGGTAAATGGACTTGAGCTATAATGAACTTGTATAGAGTTTTTTTTTGTCTTCTCTTCTGACTACTCAAAGTGCTTTTACACCACAAGTCACACCTACCCATTCACACACTGATGGCAGAGGCCGCTACCTAAAGAGTCCATCAGTATAAACGAATCCCTTTCTTACACATTCATACACTGCTGATGAGGCAGCGGGTTAAGTATCTGGCCCAAGGCCACATCGGACATGTGGCTTCAGACGATGGGGATCGAACCCCCGACTGACTGAGCCACAGTCGTCTGGTATCGAGTTCTTCATAGTTACATCATGTGACAGTTTCAGAGTATGATTTCCCATGGAAAGGAAAATAATGAAGAAGGCCAGGTCATGATAGGCATGAGACTCTTAAGTTTCTTTTGGAATCTTTTTTTGCTGTGTGGTAGCAGATAACATAAGCTATGCAGTTCACTGGCACCAGGCAAAAACAACTCCCATATTTTATTCTCTGAAGCGAACGGTCAGTGTGAACTTTCTCTGAAAGCTGTTCATTAAAGTTCAGTCAGGTCACCAAACCCACTCCTGAGAGCTGGTTATGCACTTTCTCTTCATTTTAGCATTACAGTAATCTTATCACATTATAAGGAATGTGCAGAGGAGTCTGGGGAACAATAAAATCACACTGACTTGTTTACATTGCTGCTGTAAAGTGGATATCTCTATCACTGCTTGACTACATGCAAGGCAACCTTTATCGACCGATAGATTGCTCCATTAGCTGTTTAGCATCAAGCCAGGATCCACGTAACTATTGCCACAACAATGTAAATCCTCAAACCCAAAGCTTAGCTATTTCAACTACGGTATACAGTATGTGATGTTTTCATCTGGGACTGTCAGGAGTTAAAGGTCAGAGTCTGGGGCCTTACTCAAACCACTTATACCCTTTTATTTTATTTTTCATTTTATTTATACGGCTCATTACCATATTACATGGTATGGTGCACAAACAGATCCCACAATAATAACAAAAAAAACAGTATCACAAGGCATTGTCAACATATAATATCATACATATAAATACATATAAATGTATAATATCATTATACATTTTAAGTTTAAGTCTTACAGAAGTAACACATATGATATATTTTTCTGTAACCCTCTTTAGTTGTAGGCGTAATAATGGTATCATCCGCATACATCAGTTGTATAGTGGTGGTTTGCCAAACCATCCAACAGTGAGTCTGCACCATAGGCTGTAAATAAACATTGACAAAGCCTCCATGACGTCACCCATTGGTTACTGAAGGGGACGCTTCAAGCCTCCAATGACGGTCGCCATATTGAAAATGGGGTCTCAACCTATATGGCGGCCCGCCATAGTCTAATCTGCCCTGCTAGCATCAGGGAATTATTATCAACTATAGGAACATTTAAAGTACAGTTTACCCCGTTAAATGTGATGTGTGGCTGCAGTAGCCTACACCGGAATGTGTGATTGTTTTTATGCCCGTTCCCTTGTTTCTAATACCTCCTGCAGAGTGTTACAACTCTCAGCCGTTCGGAGCTTTTCAATCGCTGCGCAGGTTTCGGAGGTTTTAAACACAGCCAAAGAGGTTTGATCAACCTGTCAGTCAAAGCAGCATAACTAGTTGTAACAATAGATTTCCAAATCCTAGCTGAATATTCTTTTAGAACCTGCAAAACAACTTCTGAATGAGTGGAGCAAATCAATTTTGCTTTTAGACGCTGTGCAGCTCAGCAGCTCAGCGGCTCAGCTACTCACCTGTTGTCTTGCAAAACTGCACTTTAAGTTTACTTACAAGTCTTCACATTAGATCAGACCTTTTTTTCAAGACTTTCTCTTCCTCATTATGTCAAAAACGAGCATTTAAAGATAAAGGTGGGTCCGCGGACCGCACTTGAGAGGGAGAGGGAGAGAGAGAGAGAGCTACGGGCGAGCGAGAGTCCGGGAATGTGCCATTGCGTATGTAAGTGGACGGACAAGAAACCACGTCTGGACCTTCAGTGTGAGGTTTGATGTCTGTTGAAATGTTCTTAAGTTGTTTGAGCTGCTGTTAATACTCTAAGTATTTAAAATACTGAACATTACAATTTATTAATAAAATATGCTTTTGCGCAGCAAATAGTATGACGTCATAACATTGAAGCATGTTGTGGAGAAATTGGACAAGAGGCTGGAGCTGGAGAGGAACGATAATCATAACTGAAAGAGGAGTAGGAACACTATACCGCAAATTCACTTTGTATTTACATTCATTTAGCTAAGTGCACTACAAGAGCACAAAATTGATCCATTTAACTTTAAAATGTACATATTTTTTCTCCAGGGTGTGCATGGAATCCTGTGGGAAACACTGTATTGCTAAATTGACAGCCAGTTGTGCAAAAAATGAATATGCTTAGCTGTGATGTTCTGCTACATGTTCAGATCATTGAGCTGAAGAACGCTCCGCTGTTCAAACTGAAAAGAGATGGGCCGTATCCGAATTGCCAAGTACATACTCAATCTTTCAGTAGGCAGTAGGCAGTACGTACTATCCGTGCTGTATACTATTTAGTACCTACTATTCAGTATGCACACACAGAAGGCAGATATTTGTTAATTCTAGCTTAAAAATTGATTCTATTAATCCACGCAACCCGGAAGTTAGTACCCATACTGAAATGTTCAGTATACTGAGGTGGACCCAAAATATGCATACTGAATGACCACGAAAGTTCAGCATACTGAAACTCCATACTGAATAGTACGTACTGCATACTGAACTGTGACAATTCGGAAAGGGCCATGATGTTCATTCAACTCCTGTTAGCTCCAAACATGTCTATTTGACAATATAACTATAGTGAGCTTAGTATAGCCTGACTGCATTGTAAACAAATCAGTTGCTCACATTTGTATTTAGCAACAAAAAGCATACAGTCATAGCATATCCTTGGAATAGTTTGTTAGGCTGAACGGTGAGTTAAGCAGTAACGAAATGATAATTAAATGGAAGGTTTTTTTTTTCTCCTAGAAACTGGGTCATATTTTAAGTTCACTGTTCTGTTGTGAATCAAAGCTGGCTCCAGTGAAATGTAGGCTACAACGTTTTCAGAAGTGTCTTTCAGTCCTGCACGGGGTGCGTGCCTTTTATCTACACACTGATTAGGTAGGTTATTAAAGATTGGGCTGTAATCAGCATACATAGCTGCGTCTCTGCTTTAAAGCCATATACACAGGAATGAGACCAGGTTTACAACATTGCATTTCAGCCATGCTCATTTCATCCCTCAAGTAATACATATTATTAGTAGGGAAGGTTTTGCCTGCCTCAATCCAATATACTGAACCCAGTGAGACTTCAAGCTTTTGATTAAAAAAAAAAAAAAAAGTGTTCAAATGTGTAGGCCTCTTCTTGCTCAGATAAATTCGAGTTTCTACACAATGCACTCCAGTCAAAAGCACCGGCTTTGAAGCTCCCTGTGAGAGAGACTTATCTGCACAGCCGGCACTGCAAAATATCTCTCCTAGACCAATCTTATTATTCACACAGTCACATAAAGCTTAAAAGGAAAGAGCGCAGGTGTGAATGGCTTGGCACCCTCACGATAACGCTATCCTCTGTACTTCTTTAAGACTCATCCGACATCTGAGGAGAGCTAATTGTTGCACGGGATCACTCTTTAACGGCGTCACTTTCTTAGCAGAGCTTGTGCCATTTAAGCAGCATTCTTTGCATTAGCCCGTTTTCCAGTGTTAATGAAATATGTGCCATTCTTTATTACAAAACTTCATCAGCTTTTTGTCGGTACCATGTGCTGAAAGAGTAATGAAACGCTGAGAGACTGGACTACGCTGAGTTCTGTGTCTCCACAAGTAAATCTCCTCCTGTTGTTACTTTTTCCAAGTCTCCAGCTGCCAGTTTAGAGCAAAGCAACGGACATTGTGTCAATAAAGTACGTTCCACTTTAAATAAGCCTCTAGACCGAAAGGTTGAGGGTTCGAGCCCCAGCTGAGCAACATGTCCGATGTGTCCTTGGGCAAGACGCTTAACCCTGCATTGCTCCCGCTGCTACTGTGGCGGTGTATGAATGCTGATGTACGCCGCTTTGGATAAAAGCGTCTGCTAAATGAATTGTAACATTGTAACAAATAAGTGCTTCATTTCTGTGACTTTGTAACAAAGGCTGTAACCAGCTTAGATGCATCGATGTCCAGAACTTGGTAGACAAAATTAGAAAGTCGCTGCCCATCTAACTTTATAATAAGACATGGTCTTTTTTTTTCTTGGAGGCATCTCGAAGTGCTTCGTCAGCCTCTCTTTCTCGCATGTCGGAAGGTGTGAGGGAATTGCCACGGTTGTGGAGACACTCTTGTGTCTATCACTAAAACTTGACCCCACCTCCCAAATTCAAGAATCAAGAAACTACAACAAAAATTATCACTTGTTCGTCTGTACTCCCTGACAGACAGATTAATTTGTAAACAGGTTTAAGTTGTAGATTTATTCACTAATCTTGCAAGTAAACAAAAGAAAACATTTTCCAGTCATGTTGTAAATAAGTTACATATTTACTATACGTAGTCTACAGAATGCTGCTTGTCTACAGCCTACAGCTATAAAGATTAAAAAAACTAAGTTAACAGGGGCCAATGCATAATTTAAGTGGTTCAAGGCACAGATCATTATTTTACTTTACTTAGATTTAAAGATCTAATGTCATTGAAACATATCTGTGTGTTTGGAGGGTTCCTGCTTTTTGGACCGATGCCAATCACATCCGTGATGAATTTAATAAAGAAGACTTATCAATGTGCTGCACGATGGCGTGCACAGTGGTGCAGTGGTTTTTTAGAGTGGTCACATCACAGCAAGAATATCCCTGACAAGGCCATTCTTTGTTGAGTTTATATGTTCTCCCTGGGGTTCTCTCAGGGTTCTCTCAGGGTACTTTGGCCTCCTCCCACAGTCTAAAGAAATTGTCATTCATTAGGCTAATTGATGACTCTAAATTGCCGTATGTGTGGGTGTGAGCGTGAATGTGTATATACAGTATGTCAGACCTGTGATTGTCAGGCGACTGGGTGAACCCTGCCTCTCACCATATGACAGCTGGGTTCGGCTCTAGCAACCTTAATTTGAAGATTCTTGACTGCATACTTTCTCATAACAAATTCAGAGTGACATGATGAAATCTGACTCTAGAGTCATGTTTTATGACTTGCCTGTTAGACAGTATGATTCAATTATGTTCCTTGCAGTATGTGTGTTTGTGTTTGAGCCTGTTTCAGCTTTTCTCACACACGCGAAACACACACGCATGCTTCATATAGAATATGCTGACTGTGTATGACAAACCTCATGGGGGCTTATTATGAAGCTACATTCTGGCAGTATGTTCTTTGAACGTAGATCGCTGGAGCTAACGTGGGCAAGTGACATCAGGTCTGTTCTGCATCCAGCCTTGAATTGGCTAGCTTGACAGAAAAGGTTTTCTGCAAAACCTTAGCCACAAAATGGTTCAATGAGACCAGGCCCCGCTCTCTTTTTGATTCATTAAAAAGTAGTAGGTGTGCAGATGGTAACATTCTTTAAAAGTTGATTTATAATGCAACTCCTGAATTTTGTGAGTATGATGTCATGTCAATAGGATGTCTGTTTCTCTGTGGCAAAGTTGTCCACTGATTTCAATGCTTACTGGATGTTTTTTGTGTGTTTCCCAGGGGAGCATTTTCAGTGGTGCGCAGATGTGTGAAGCTGTGTACAGGACAGGAGTATGCTGCCAAAATAATCAACACCAAAAAGTTATCTGCAAGAGGTAAGCACATCCATCTATCAGCATTTTTCATCACAGGTTTTTTTCACATTTAATTTCCTGACCACACGTACTGTCTTGGAGATGGGAACTAGTGTTCAGTGTACTTGATGATTTGTAAAATACAGTCTCACTAAAAAACAGTAAAGCTGAATTTCATTCCCCCCCCCCCCACCTACTAACCACAATGTGTAACCGCGCAAGAATGACTGAATTGTTCATAGTTTCTTTTGTCCCAGTGGTCAACTCCCCACCAACAGTGTAGACAGTTATATAAGAAATATCAAAACACTAATGATCCTTTTAGATGGTGCTGCGTGGGACAACATTTTATCACACATGGGTGTGCAAGACGAATGAGCGGTCACATTGGAAGGAAACAGCTTTTGTTGTACTCTTATTAGCTAGAGCTGCATTGATAAGCTGATTCATTCATGTGTCGATCAATAGAAAATTGGAAGCTTCCTTTTAAAATAATACAGTTGTTGGTTGGTTGGTAAATGTGAGGACTTTCTCCTTTTCTCTTTCAGCACTTGAAGAGGTTCTTGGTTTTTGACTGATGTTGGAAGCATTTTGAAGAAATTGCTTTGAGAAAAGTTTTTTTTTGTATTCCTTTGTCTGAAGACGACTAGCAAATGTGCAGGATCAGCATTAGATGAGCTGCACTGCTTTGTCCAACAGGACGCTAAAATATACACAAATGAAATGTCCTCACAGCAGCTTTATATGCTCACTGAATTCTTTAAGCTTTGAGCTCATTTGGTAAAAGGAGTAAGGCTCATTCAACAACTACACCCATTATAATTACCACTGAATACAAGTCCAACCTTTAAATGAATTACTTTATCTATGTGTGTTATGACAGTTCGCAGTTTGCATTTATTACCCATAAATGTTTTACTGAATAAAAACAGAAACATGAAGCACCTTGATTGGTGTCACATGCTGCTCAGCCAGTAACGGTTTAGGCCAAAGCCAAGGCTAAATGCCACGGCCATGAGAAGTGATCTGGCTGCACAGCGCTCACTGTGGCTCTGAGCACTGCACTTGCCTCGTGTAAATCTCCTGCTGCCTCTCCAGCCCCGTAACCTGAGCCCACTGCCGATTCCCTGCCAGGTGGCAGCATGCTGTCACTTGACTGTTACCCTGCCTTTTAGACACACACACACACACACACACACACACAGACACACACACACACACACACACACACACACACACACACACACACACACACACACACACACACACACATACACACACACACACACACACACACACACACACACATACACACACACACACTCTCACACACTCACACATACATATATGGTGCCTCTGCTTGTGTGTGAAAATGTTGAGTGTGGTGGAGCAGGCATTTTAACAGGCATTTGCGAAGGGTATCAGCTTTAAATGTCTGGTCATATCTGTTTGTCTCAATCAGGATCACATGATCTGGCTGTTAACCTTTTTGTGTCATTTATACTTAGCTTTAAATAATTCTTAAAATGTCAGTAGTGTATGCAGTGCATGAATGAATTTATGTGGTTTGTTGTGGGGGTTAAAACTAGTTGCAAAGTTTGTAAAAGATTAATTGACAATGAAGATAATCATTACTTGAAGCCCAAAAACTGCATGGTATGACAATATTGATGTGTCTAGCCACTAATTTAAAGTTTGTTAAATGTAGAGCTCTGATGAGTTTCAGCTTTCTTATTCACCTTCGACCCTCTTGATTTGGAAGCGGCTAGTTACTTAAAAAAAAGTGAATCTTCACACAGAAGTAACATGTGACTCTTCAGTTTACCTCGACTTTTATGGCGCTGCAGCTTATACTGCAAATACATTTTCTATTTTGGTTCACTATCTCTGTTTTTTGAGCGTTATTTCCAGCCTAAGATCAGCACTTTTTATGTTAGCTGACTGTATAATACTTGGTCTGAACCAAAGGAAAGACAGGTATTGTAAGTGACTAGCTTTTAAACATGGTGGAGCATTTCAGAGCTAAAAGCCAGATAATGCCCCTCAGAAGTGAACAAAAACAACAGAGCTAAAAGAAACATTTCTGAAAATCAAGAAAATCTAAATTTCTGATATCAGTGCACAACACAAGTAACTGATTGTCAAACAGTATGATCTAAAAATATTGAGAACGTGGCAACTTTTCGAAAAAGGTTATTTTTCTGGCATTTTTGTTTTGTCACCATCAGGCTACCTAAATGTTTGAAAGGTGAAAACATTGACAAAATTGACGGATTAACATCTTTAAGGGGATGTGAAGAACGTCTGCTTTCAGTGTTCTGTACTATTGTCATGTCATTGTCAAGTATTTTCCGTTTTGAATGTGATGTGTAATACCTACCAAAAAAGTGTGTCCACAACTCAGTAAGAGTTTATTATAATTTACCTTTTGTGTCAAAACAAAAACAAAATCTAATTTTTAATAATCGAAGACAAACTGCCATTAGCGTAACATTTCTGTACTTTTTTACACTCTAAATTTACTTTTGAATGCTGTGTCTCTTCATGCATGGCAGCAATTTTGTCAATCTTATCACATTTTAACTGTATATAAGGGCAGTCATGAGCTTTTAATGAGATTAAATCCACCCTAGATTATCCTGATGCTATTAGCATGAAGCTCAACAGTTAATCCTAGCGATTGGCTTGATGTTACCCAAAGTCACACACACACACACACACACACACACACACACAGATTAAGTAAATCACCTGAAGGTTCTGCTATCATTGGCCCTATATATTTCACTCTGGCGGTGTTGAAGTGCAGCTGCTTGTAGCTTTTCCACTGTTTTTCTGAGCCACATTATAATCTCCCTGCATGTACATTTGATAGGAGGACTGATCTGACCTGACTTCGTGGTGCGCAAGGCTTGTGCTGTGCTCCTTACTAATGGATGAGCCGAGCTCTGTGAAACAGCAGAGCAGCGGCAGAGCTGCTGCATACTACTTCTACTCTAGGTCCTATTTATAGCCCCATGACCTATCCGACATGTGCTGCTACTGCCAGGTTTATGGCACTCATAATGACATGCTGCTCTTATTTAGAAATGGGATTTATTTAAGTTTAGTTGTCGTTATATTTCTGTGGTAGGAGTTAAGGTCAGTGAGCTGGAAGACCTGGTTGCAGCAACTTGAAGAGAAGTGTTTGTTTAGGACTGGCAGATGGAGACAGCAGCCGAGGGAAGGGAGGGGTCAAACGAGAGAAGGCACCCCAGGCACTTGGCAGCTGAGGGCCATGCGCCTGTACGCCTACATGCCTTTAGCACGGGACTCTCATCTGACTCTCTGTCTTTCTCTCTCTTTCTCTGACACACTTGCACAGATATTCAGACGGTCCAAGCAGAGGAGCTTAGATGATGTGCTCAGCTGACTGCAAACTGAATGTTATCAAGAAAGCATTAGAGCAACAACAGGGAAATATTTATTTTCTAATTTTTCTCTAAATACTTGAAGGCATGACTCAAAAGTCAGAAAGTTGTGCAAAGGTGATATAAGAACACACAGTCTGTACTTATTTATACAGATATCTGTTTAAAAAGGTAAAAATAAATAACAGTAATGGATACATTGTTTTCTCTGGTAAAAAAAAAAATACAGGCTCTGAAATTTTCTCAGAGATTTGAGAAAACAGAAAAAGTTACCCTAAGTCTGAAGCACATTCTTATCAGCTCAGCTGTGGGGTTTTTTTTTGCAATGCAAATTCATCTCTTATGGTCAGGAGACTGTTAGAAACCAACTTAATTAACTTTCAAATTAAGCTTTGAATAAAATAAAAACCTACCCTTAACATTATGAAATGAAACCTTTGCTCTAACAAATCAGCTGGGTCAGGAATTACTTGCTGCTCTGAACCTTCTCTGACAATGAGTGTCAAACTTTTCCTCTCAATGTTAAAGTTAAAAAACAGTCTTAATGTTAGATATGTGGCATGCAATGATAAAAATTATTATCAACAATGCACAAAAGTTGCAATGATGTAAAGATGTCTTAAAACTATTAAACCAGTGTAAAGTATTTGTACCTAGTTTTTAACACCTCTTTGGATAGCATTTAAATGGTGGCATCCTGCCTGAGTGTCTCTGAAAATGAGGAAGAATTAGAGACATTACAGTCACATATTGCACATTGCATATCTGTCCACAAAACCACAGTTCTCCTCCGTGCGTAACATATTCGAACCCCCCTGCCCCACTGCGACTCCCTGCAGCTGCAAAAACATTAATGCCAATCCAACACATGCCAGGAGGAAATGTAGGACAGGTCTGTTGGGCAAGGCCTGCAGCCAATGACAGAGCTGGATTTATTGACTGTGATGTCTGGGCAGGGGTTGCTGTATGGCTTTTCAGTTTATCATGAAAGAGAGTAGCTGTACTTGTGTGTGTACATGCAGGTGTGCTCCCTGTAAGTGTGTGGTGTTCACCTGCAATGCAGTAGCAGTTATCTGACCCGGTTTGGCCAGCCAGCTTTGTCTCAATGTCACATAACCAGGCCAGATGAAGTCATGAACCCTACTATTATTTAGACTTAATATATAGAGACAAATCCTCTAAGGTCATATTGATACTGCACCTACACAAGGAGAAACTTCAAAGATATTTTCTCTTTAACCTAAAACATACTAGATAAGAAAATATTTAAAGCATTACTCCTGGATTATATGACGATAACTGTATGAGCGTGCTCTCATGTGATCTTTTAAAAATCTCACTTGCTCTCACAGGGAAACGAGTGTGAATAACACAGAGCCTGACAACAAACAACTGTCGAAATACAACAGAAGTGAGAAAAAAAAAAATGTGTCAAAAAGAGTACAAGGCTCTACAACTCTGGATAAGAATGGTTTTAGAATATCATGGTGTGGTCAATATGAATTTTCTTAGCTTGAGTTTAGATTTTACCTTTAAATTGTCATTATTTCCAGCTCTCTTTTCTAACTCTAAAATGTATAAGAAATCCAACAATGCTTATTTGCCACTGACTTAAACTTGGCTGCCTCGTGACCTCCCTGACATTTCCCAACTGGCAAGCGCCCTGCTTCTGTTGAGAGTCCAATGTCCTGAACAGAATGGTTATATCTGGCTGTCTTTGTGGCGTTCTTTTTACATCTCCTCCCCTCTTGAGACCTCCATCCTCACTGATGATTAACCCAGTTGTGTCCCTCTTCTCTCTGCTCCTCCAACATATAGATTTCCTCAGACACTACCTACTGTAAAGCCGTCTCTGGTTATCTCACTCGCTGAACACTTAGTTCTTGTGTTCTTCACCACAAACCATCTCCTTTTTGTCCCTTTTCCCATGTTCTCTTCCCTTCCCCTCAGGACCAGTCGTCAGCCTCTTCTCCTTTCTCATCTAATTCTTTATTTAACCTGCTGCATCAGAAGCATAAGAATAGTACCTACCTACCTAACCGGTTGACTGTTTGACTGGCTAAATGAAAACTTGGCTGTTTCAATAATCCCACAGATAGATGATTTTAGACCAGTCAGATCTGTTGACTTCCTGATAGTAGCAACCTTTTTCGCTTGCTTTTTTTTTTTTTTTTTTTTCCACCTATAGGAACGCTAAAGTGACAAAAGCCTGCCAGCATTCTGTAAAGCAACACTAGATACAACAAGATACCAGACCTTGTGTTTGGAGCTGTGTGTTTGCATGGCAAATTAAGTTTGAAAATAGGCAAATACATTTGGACTCTGTCATTGGATTATTTATGTGTGTTTTGTTCAATATTTTAAGGCTACTGTTAAGAGCTGTTAGACATGTTTAGGTGCAAAAGTGTAAGTTTATTTCAGAGCTGAGAAGGGTCTGTTCTCAATTCCTTTGAAGACAGTCAATTATTAACACTAGGCAATACACCTTGAAGGTTACATGTTCATCCCATTTTTATTTACCTGTTGGTGCAAAAAAGACACCTTCAGGTAAAAGGCTTTTGGGGCATGGTTTCTGTAATCACTACATTTTGATGCTGAGTCAAATCCAGATGCAGCTGGCGGATTGGCACACTATCTGCCTCCAAAGATACAGCATCTTTAGAGATACAGTTGAGGGAAGCTTAAATAAGACCATCCTAAAACGCCTTAATGTTTGATCCACTACTCACCCTCACACCTCTCCTCACCTCTATGTTATCTCACACAATGCAGACTGTATATCCAGTTGTTCCGTCTTTACGGAGTGAGCCAGGCAGCACTGAAACTTGAATGAGTATGGTCTGCAGTGGGCAGATCGTCTGTCAGTCACTGTGTTTGCTAAAGGTTTATCTCCCATTGATCCAGCAGGCCTGATAAAGCTGGGATAAAGAACACGGATAGCAACCTTCCTTGTAAAAGAGGAGGTTTTATATCTCACTTTAAGTCGATCCCTACTAGCTGTAAATCCTAAAACTAGTTCACTATGACTCGTGGTTTTCCAATCCCAAAGGATCTGAAGCTAAAACAAGGATAGTTCATCATGTACTGTACACCTTTTTTCTGTGGTCACATATTTGTGTTTATGATTGAACCAGTCTGTTTCATATACATGCTCTAATAGCTTTTACCATTTCATTTAGCATAATAATATCCCCTTCAGCCTGTAGTTCTTCAAAGACGTGCAAAAAACAAAGGCTCAGTCGGCCATCTGATAGACTAAGCTCAGACAAACGGTTGCACTTACTTGGAGCAAATTCTCTACATGTAGAGTAATGTGAGCAGATGCCACTGACAGAATGGAATGCGATACTTGTTCTTATGACATGTAGTACGATGTCTAAGAGTGTACAACACAAGTTGGTCATTTTAAAAAAGCCAGATTGAGTCGGTCAGACCTGGCATGGAATCACGGCAGTGCTTGGATGGAATAGATTAGGGCTGCACAGAAAGGATAGGCAAAGTGTGATGACATTGTTCAATATTACAATAATGATATGAAATGCAAAAGGAAATATATCAAAGAGTGCATTAGCTTTAACTCAGAGTGTCTATGTCTGTCTGCTGTGCTCAATGATTTACATTACATACCCAACATTTCCCCTGTGAATCCAAAATACTTAAAGTATCTTTCCACCACTTATTGGCACCGATTAGTCTGAGTGATTAATAAATCTCCAGCTTGACTTCATCAAACTGAATCAAAGTAAAGTGAAAGCATGGCCATTGTACAGATCTCTGTCCAATACATAAACAAGCGGCTGTGGCAACAAGTCCGATGTGTCCTTGGGCAAGACACTGAACCCTGCATTGCTCCCTCTGCTTCGGTGGCGGTGTATGAATGGATTAGTGTTGTACTTACTCTCTGATGTACGTTGCTTTGGATCAAAGCGTCTGCTAAGTGAATTGTAACATAAATACATAATAAGGGGGTAGATTGTTTACATAGAATAATTCTTCTCATTCATTGTGATGAACTCAGATGTTTGCAATAATACGATCTTTGTTTTGAACAGACCTTATTCCTCATGGACCAGCTTTATTTTAGGTGCAACCTCCGATCTACCTTTCAACAATGAACTATTTTGACACTGGGGAGAGATGTTTGTGTTATAGTTGTTGACAAGTATACCGGTAGATAATGAGTGATAAAATAAGTGTAAATGTCAGCCTCCTCCTCTTCTAACATGGAATGTTTGTTTTGTGTTTAACATGTTAAATGATGTTGTTTAGGTTATATTTCTAGGGGTGGGAAAAAAAAACGATAAATGTGAAAATCGAGACTCTTATCTTCTGAGACTTTAAATAGATTCATAACTTCCAAAAATATATATATATTCTTTTTTTTTGGCTAATCAGTCACTCGCTGCTAACTCTTTAACTCAGTGGAATGCCAAATGGAGCAGCAAAAAAAAAATCAGTCTCACTGAAGATTGAGTAGATCCTGAAGTATGTCCAAATTTAAAAAATAGACTTTGAATCATGAATCCAGAATCGTTTTCAATCGAAAATAGATTCTGAATCCAATCGTGACCCCAAGAATCGAAATCGAATCATGAGACACTGAATCAAACTGACAACTTATGAAGATGCCCTAATTTTTTTGTTTATTGAGTTTGTCCTTTAATATTCATGTACTTCATTTGTATTAACAGGGTTGATATGATATCAACCAATCAATAAATTAATTATTCTTCGTCCATTTTACTGAATGAACTGTGGCGGAAATGCTATTTTCATTTGCATCCAAACAAACCAAAAGGGAAAATCAAACAACATATCACCAGTGAAATGAGTACAGTGGTGGTTGCGGTTGGTAAAACAACAGCAGCATTATTAATGTGTTGTTCTGCCAACAGATATTCAGTAACCAGGCTTTCTTTCTTCCTCCTCTGCCCCTTTAACAGTCCTCCACCGCTTACTCCCTCCTGTCCTCCACTTATAGGCTATAATCACAGGGCTTACACTTTACTGTCACTCCTCAATGCCAGTGTAAATGTGTGTGCTCGTGTTTTTGCCAGTCTACTTGTTTTGTCTCATGTATTGTAGGTTTGTACATATATTTATACATATATATGTTTGAGTGTTTCTTTAAGCCCATGCAAGTTGAAAATGGATAGAAGTGAACACATGCATTTCCAAGTTTGTGCTCTCTGCTGAGCTCTGCACGCCTGCACATACAGGGTGGTCTACCCCCCATGGTGTGTGTGTTTGTATGTAGGTTAAGATTGCTGCTTGCCATCGAATCCAGGTCATTAGCATCATTATGCTGTTATATAAGCTTCACATGTGCATAGATGTAAATAGGGACGGACAATATATCAATATATATTCAAACATATACAAAAATATAGGGTAACACAATATCATATATATATCGATATAGTTCATGGTGCATTAAACAACAATAAATGTTTCTTTCGTTCAGCCCCCAGTTCACCTGTTTCTCCTCAGCCTCTCTTCCGCTTTGAGCAAAACTAAAAAAAACACCTGCATAAAAAAAACACACATAACAGTGTTTCCCCTAGGTTTACAGCGTTGGGGGGGTGGGGACAAGCCGACATGACGACACAAACACTTGAAGGAATCTTGGCGTTCATGTGTTACTTTTAATGACAGCTATCCTTTTCTATTGGAAAGGTATCATTAAATGACTTCTTACCCTGATTTCCGACTCTATCTACTATCATTTTTTTTAATTTATTTTGTTACCTGACCTTCAGGGGGCACCCCCCCCCCCCCCCCCCCCAATATAATGGTAGGGGAAACAATGCATAATATAATAATGATAAATAATAGGTCCACGGCTCTGGGCAGTACAGTGACAAAAGTATTGTTACTTTTGGCAACCCTTGGAAAAGTATGAATTCATATTTTTTTCTGGTAACATTTTTTGTTAATGTAATGTTTTTTTCAATGATCTGCAGGTGGCAGAGAAATGCTGACAGACACAGGCAAAAATACCACTGTTAGATAGTAAATATATTTTATTATGTTTTATGATGAAGAAATGTCATACTATAGGAAATACACTCTGTGAATAAGGAATACAACAAAAATGTTTGTTTTCAACAAAACATAGAAGGGCACCTTTAATGTCAGCCATTGACAATGCTGGATTTTTAAAACCATGAGTTCACATTTCTTTATACATTTGGTGTAAGTTGATTTCAGTATGTAGTTTTTCATCACGTTGGTTTCTAAAGTTATAAGTGTTGCTGCCTAAATAGACCTGGGCTATTGTATTACCAACCTTCATTTTAATAGACGTTAAAATGTAATGTCACACCTTTGATTTGATTATTCATTATTTTACTTCAGCTTTCATTGAAGATACTGTTGTGAGTCTGGGCCATAGAGGAATGGATTTTGGACACATTTCTAAATGCTCTGTCTGACCACAGTGTTTTGACATTTTCATGATTAACTTGACCGCCCCTGATTATAAAAATAACTTCTCTTTCTTTTGCTTCTCAGACCACCAGAAGTTGGAGCGAGAGGCTCGAATTTGTCGTCTTTTGAAACACCCTAACATTGGTGAGGATGTGTCTTTACAATTTTTGCTATTTCTGGTCTCTGTGATGAAATAGTAAAACCTTTATCTGAATAAAAAACATGTGTATAACCAATCCCTTTAAAGTTATGATGTGATTTTAACATCCTGTTATTACCTCTCGTTACAAAATGAAAAGTTTCCTCTAGTTTTCTACTAAGTGGGACCAGTTTTAACTATAAACGTCATATAAGGTGAAACCATATATTTTTTGATTACAAAAGAACACATCTGTATATGATTTTAAGAAAAAGGCAGGAGGAACAGTATACAGTAGTGTGCATTCAATTCTGTAGACGCCTTTTTTGTCAGAACCTCCTACTGGTTTGTAGAAGGAGGCTGATTAAAGACACGTAGGTGAAGTGCAATTAAGAAAATAGCAGCATGAAAAATGAAGATGAGCCCGCTTACTAACTTAATGCCACACAGAATTTAATTACGACAACTTTTCCACCCAAATGGTCTTCGGTGGACTGAGGTAAGATAGTCAGTTGATGGTTTATAAAGACCTGAGTTATCTATCTTTAAAATGTAAAAAAGTATGTTTCTGTTATAACGTGGACTCATATCTTTTACAAATAGTTAGTTGTTAGAAAGATACAAATGTTTTAATATGATTTCCTCAGCGATGCAATGTTGTTATGTCTGGATCTGTCTTTGATGTTGATGTTTTAAATTATGATTTTTTTGTAATATTATGGTTAAATATTATGTTAATATGTTTTCTATGCCATTTTGACTTTGTTCATTCTCTGTGGCTGTATGTGTATCTCTCTTTTCCAGTTCGTCTACATGACAGTATATCAGAGGAGGGCTTCCACTACCTCCTCTTTGACTTGTAAGTCTTCTTCTTGCCTGTACATACAATTATATAACTTTCTCTCCTATATTACCCCACCCCCCAAGACCACAACCACCACCACCACCCCCGCTCTCCACATCCATCTCTTGGCAATTCCCTACTGTTTCCATGGTAACAGTGTGGGGAGTGGGGGTGGGGGGGTTGCTGTAGGAAACAAGAAATGAAGTTTAAATCCTTGCTTTATAGCCTTCATAGCCCCCTCTCCGCTTAACTCATATCAATTGAAGCATTGCAATTTAATGAGTGTTTTTCTGTGTGTGTGTGTGTGTGTGTGTTTGCAGGGTGACCGGAGGTGAACTGTTTGAGGACATCGTAGCCAGAGAGTATTACAGCGAGGCAGACGCCAGGTAAAGCGCAGTCGTCGCTCCTCCCTGTAGAAGCTTTTCCTCTTTGTCCTTAAATGGTCTGTGTTGTTTTCTCCTTCTGTTTGTTGTGTATTTGTTTAAATGTTTTCCTTTTTACTCGTTGACTTTACACGTTTTAATGCTCTCCTTCCTCTTTACTTTCCTCTTTATTTTCTGCTCCAAGCTTTTCTTTTTCTACCCCTTACAACCCTTCTTTGTGTATTTTCTTACTTCTTCCTTGTGAATTCTACCAGCTTCTCGTTTTTTTTGTTTGCCTCTATTATTTCGTCCTTTGTATCTATTTAGTTTTTCTTTTCTTTTGTGTAGCTCCGCCCCTTTCTCCCATTCTGTTGACTTCTAACTTCCCCCCCTGTTTTCATTGCAATTTAATTTTTTTATTCTTGTTCCCTTCTTCTATCCTCCATTTTCTTTTCTTTTAAAGCAACAATATGTTACATTACTACTATATTACTACAGTATAGTAGTAGGGAGAACAGCGTTTCCCATGTCCACAACGCAGCCCAATCGCCTGATTACTGCACTGTGTAACTTTGGCAGCTGGCCGAGGTGCAAAGCTTTACGGCAATAGTTCACACACAAGCCTTCAGTTATAAAAAGAAGCCAGTTTACCCATCTCTGCCCACCTATCTCAACTAGAATATAATACATTCCCCTCGCCAATGTACCCGTTTAGCCACGGCAACAGTTGAAAACACATACACATACTCCACATGCAAATTGTTTGCAAACAACGGGCTGAAGACGCTTGCAGAGTCATATTTGGGTGATATGACTGCACCTTGTCAGTTGACACTGTTGTTTAGATTTTCTATTTTCTATATCTATTCTTTGTGGTTTATCCTCCTAGTGTGTATCACATGGTGGAAAGATGATCTCTACGACAGTAATTAGACCATGACCCAGGGGGGAAACTGTGAACCCCAGGATAAACAATTATCTTGCTAATAATATAACAAACTCATAATGATTTTTTAATGACGTCAACAAACTCTTATTGGTCAAGCTTTCAGCATGTGTAGGATACACTTCTCTATCTGTGTTACCCCCTTCTTTCCCCCCAGTAATTCCCTTCATCACACAGTGGGAGACATAAAAACAAGTGTGTTAAAAGAATCAAAACAAATGACCCTGCCCACCTGTAGGGTCCGTGTAAATGTGGAAAGTCTCTTCTACTTTCCTTTCTTATTTTCCATTCAGTTTTTTTACATTCTTCCCCCCCTCCCTCCACCCACACACCACCCACATAGTTTAATATCTCACTCCCACCACTCGAGCTGACTCATCGACTCACACAGTTCACTTAAATGGTGGAAGAGGAAATAGAGTAGTTGGGGGTGGACAGACAATAGGCTGAGAGAAGAGTGAGAGAGATACTTGAGTATGACAGTTGTGATGTGGGTGTTAATCCATTCAACAACTTTTGAAGTGAAACTGAATACAATCTGATATTCCAGGTATTCAGGCCAACATGGCAAATGGTCTTAAGTCTAAGTTTCATTTGACTTTTAGCTTGAGAAACTTAGGTCAGGCCTTTTAACCAACGTGTTATCTAGCTAACAGGCTTTATTTTATATTTGTTGAATTTATTTTTTTAATTTTTTCGTCAAATGAAAGATTTCCAAGGCTCTGTCAGGATGACTTCATTGAGTCATGTGAAAATCCATATATGTATTTTATAGTTCATGATAAGTTCTCTAAATTATATTTGCCTGATCAGTGTATTCATCTGTTTTATATGAACATGAGGCACTGCTCAATTGAGGATAATTGAGTTGTTATCTATGATTTACACCATTGCCTGCTTTACACATTGTTTTGAAAGCAAAAGTTTTAAGTCATATCGCCCGAGTATATTTTATATCCATTTGATATTTTATATCATATAGTCTTCCTTTTCAGCCATGATAATGTAGCTACTATGATACTGAAACCCAAACTGTATAGGCCTACATTTCTTATGTCAGAAATTAATAAGAGAACTGTAAAAGAATCAGACTGGTTCGCAGAATCAATCATTATATCATTATAGCTTAAACCTTCACATCCTTACTGATACCAGTTTAATCCAACCTCAGGTAACCTTTGTATTTAATATAGTATTTTAGCTTGCTAGATTGGTTTGGAATATGTCATCCTATCCATTTTTTAGCTGAAATTTGTCAGAAATTATGGTATTTTTCCACTAAATGTCCGTTTGATTCACTGACAGCTGCTGATGCTGCTATGCCTCGCAGCAGCAGCTACATGTGGCAAAGAGGCCCACATGTCTCTCACAGGGAAAAAAGGTCACGTGCAACAAGTCAGCTGAAATATTTCTCTGTAAAGTAAACATAAAAATCATGGCTTCAAAAAATGTGTCATGCAAAAAATAGCATAGCATAGCATGCAAAATAGCAAAACAATAGCATGCAAAATAGCAAAACAGGAACTTAAAATGTTCCACTCATCAGAGTCTCAGAACTGATTTGCAGCTACCATGTTAAATGTCTTTTTTTTGGTATTCAGATATGGTGCTACACATCTCCTCTGATGAATTGTCAGTTAAAATCTTGCAGCATAGCAGGTAGGAATAAACTTGTTCACACAAAAACAATATATACCCACATAAGAAAGAGTAAGAGTGGGTGTTTGTTTTGTTGTAGTTATAATAGTAGTAAAATAGAAGTAATATATCAATGGCATAGTGTAAGTGAAAGTTGAAAAGGTAAAACATCATTTTATGTTTTGGGATTTTAAAGGGCGGGCATTTATATTCTAAAAAAGCGGCTAAGAAAAGAATGCAATTTAGCTCATTATCTGGGATTTGTGCCTGTTCATCTCCTGTGAGCTGAAGAGGACAGTTGTTTTGACATAACTGCATATTTAGCAGCCTTCAACAACTGCCAGAAAAATTCTTCTCGTACCAGATGAAGAGGAATTTCTGTTTTGGCCTGAGTCCATGCAGTCTCTTCTGCCAAGTGATTTGCTCCACAAAACGTGAGTGGACTTTCAGCTGTTCTAACACGGTTTAGTTTCTTTTTTTCTGTACGGTTGTGTTCTGGTGGTTATTTAGTGTCGGGGAAAAAAAGAGCTACAGTTTATTGCTATTTTTACTTTTTGAGTGAGTCGGTATATAGCTGTTTTCTCCTCACAGCGGAATACTATCCCGGTTGGGACGGGAGGTGGAAAGGGGGTCTCCTGAGAGATGATGTAAAGGAACGAGGAGGATGAAGCAACGGGCTATATGATGCTATAAAGAAAATACTTTATACCAATGCTACTTGTAGGTTGATAAAAGAGGGATGAAGAACATACAGGTGATCAGAAAAATGCAATGTAGCAGTTTAATTTTGTGCATTTAGATCGTACCGGTCACTTGCATTCAGGTTTAGTATTACATCGATCGCAGGGAATAAATATCACCAGCTGCTGCTGATGATTATTATTATAACCAGCTGGTTATATCCTGCTGTGTTCTCACATCAGCTCACTCTGACTTTCTGCAGAGATAATACCAGGGGGCTGGCAGGAGAAACCCCGGATACAGTCCGAGTGAGAAATTCAGCTGTTTGCGTTCACATATGCAGCTCAACCTGAAAACTTCAGTTGTTTTTTTTAAGGGTTTTTGTGCAAGTGGGAAAGCACTACATGTGTGAACATCTGTGTGAACTCTGGCATGACCAGATCGTGTGCTGAAGTACTTATAACTGTCATCCAAAGCTCATGCACATACACTCACACACAAACACACACAATCTCGTTTTCTCTCCCTTCTGAATGTCAGTCATCCAGGCCAGCCCTTACCCTCGAGACCAGAAATAAATTGGGACTTTAATTAGCTTCAGTAATTTGTCTCAAACACACACAATTTAGTTATACGCACCCAGACCGTACTGTATCACACCTTGTGACAACCTGTCAGTATCTATCAGAGTTTTTCCTTACTTGTGTTTTATCTGATAGAGACAATTAGTAGAAGAAATTAGGAGTGGATTATCCCTAACACTTAATCAAGGTTTGTTTTGCGCACAAGGGAGAAAGACAGACACAAAAAACCACCAGACCTTTTAAAACGTATCTAAATTTCCAGGAGTTGGTCAGGGTTGGTATGTGTCCCCCTTGAACTCTGGTCAGCCACCCCTAGTGCCACTTGAATCAGCTATCTGGTGGCATATTGCTGGCTCAGTGTGATTTTTGACGGCAAGCTTTTTTCTGGGAGAATCAAAATAAATAAAAAAGGGTTGATGTTCAAAGATTGGTCTTGCTAGGAGTCATAACGCTTGTTGTCTGTGTCGTGGGGAAGCTTTAGTAGGAAATTTGTAATAAGTACCCTAGCACCATAGCGATATAGAGGAGGAAAGGGTTTAAAGGTATGTATAAAAATGTTGGAAGAGGAACTGTTGATGAGTAGTCCCGCTCTTGGATAGCTGGATAGCTTTAATTGTGACTTATATTGCATCTGACTGGTACCGCGATTAGCTTTTCATTTTAGAGATAAGGACAGTGGACATAGTCAGAACCAGGGGAGAGAGAGAGAGTGGGGAACGACATGTGGGAAAGAAGCCATAGGATTCGAAGCAGGGCCGTCAGCTCTTGAGGACTTAAGCCTCCTTACATGGGGCACACGCACTAACCGCTTGTCAGCAGGCCCCCGACAAGGGGTATTTTGGCTTCACTTGTCTATAACAAGAGGCAATAGAGACACTAGAGGACTCTAGTTTAAGACTTAGACTCGAGTCACATTGAAGTCACACGCACTTGTGGCTTGACACTTGACTTGGAATTGCCCCCTCAAAGACTTCAGACTTGACTCTGTCTTGAGGTTTGGGACTGAAAATCTTTTTTTTGGCCCATGAATGTTGTTCCCTTACATCATGTGTCAGCGTCTCCGCGTCTGGTGCATGAGCAGCCACACCAGAGCCAACACATCACCCACAGTGGCTTCAGTGCCATTTGTCAAATCCTTTGGTTTTAGTAACTTCACATAGAGCCGAAACAAAAAAAAATAGCTAAAAGCAAAATCCACGGTGTGAAAACAGTGGATGCCTTAAAACGAACCCTTGTAGGTGAGTCAAGTTAGCAAACATGTTTAGCTCAGCTGCATCAGAGTATTTTACAATTGTACTCTACCTCTTACCCCAATATTTTCCTGATACCATGATTAAAATTAGCCTATATCCATATAAGCCATAATTTCAATATTCACTACAGTATATTCTTTTGGGAGATATGATTGGATGGCCTAAGGGCCTGTTTACCCACAAGAGCTACTTCTGCCAGTGAACACATTGAACATGGCCAGACAGTGAACTAGTTGCAGAAAAATGGCAGAGAGGGGGTAGTTTGTTACCATAAGAGATGGCAACAATGCATTGCATCCCTTCCCCCTGTGCTTTCTTATGGACTCATCCTTTAATTGTCGGGATGTGCACATTTTGGTGGAGTGGCTTTGATATTTTTTACTGCTTGAATGTCTTCAAGATTGTGCTTACTCTTGCTTATATCTTCAAAGCTGCTGAAGCCAGCATTAGGCTCAGGATCAGGCTGTGGAAGCAGAGAGAAGTAATGTTTTTTTTATTTTTTATTTTCTGGGTTATGTGTGTGTTTATGAGCAAGTGAGCTCGTTTATCTCTCTCATTCTCTCTCTCTCAGTCCTCCCACTCACTAGACTCAGTGTGGGTGTGGATCCTGCAGGCTGCCTGTCTCTTTGCGCCTGTTATTGCTCACATATCCTGCACATAATACTTTCTCAAATCACAATGGCTACACACACACACACACACACACACACACACACACACACACACACACACACACACACACACACGCTGATGTGTTTCCTTTTAGTGATGGAAAAATAGCCATGGTGTCTGCCCACCAGTCTTTAATGATTCATTTTTACCCTCTACATTACATTTTTGCTCTTGCTCTTTAAACACTTCCTTTCTTTAACAATATGTCACCTCTTATCCTTCTGTTTGCTGTTTTCCTCTCCTCTCCTCTCCTCTCCTCTCCTCTCCTCTCCTCTCCTCTCCTCTCCTCTCCTCTCCTCTCCTCTCCTCTCCTCTCTTCTCCTCCCCTCTCCTCTCCTCTCCTCTCCTCTCCTTGGTCTTGTGTTTTCTGTCTGTCAGGTTGTACTGTTGTGGCTGCTCTTGTCTCCCATCATGTTTTAAAAAGGCAAAACGAAACATTTTTGTCTCCTCCACCAACCCACCCTTCCCTATCTAGCATCTCTATCTGCATCACTCTCCTTGTCCTCCACCGCTCTCTTTGTCTTTGATTTCACCCTTCATCTTTCTCATCTTTAAATTTGCCATATTCATCTCGTGTGGAACCTGCATGTCACTCTTTTCACCTAGCATTATTCTTTTCCCTCACCCCCCCTCTTCATTTCCCACTTTCTTCTATTTCTGCATATCCTCGTGATCCACTCATCTCCACCTCTCCTTTCACCCCTTTCACCCCCTCACTGTCCCTCCTTTTTCTGTTTTGTCTCTACAGTCACTGTATCCATCAGATTCTAGAAAGTGTCCATCACATTCACCAACATGATATAGTGCACAGGGACCTGAAGGTTAGTATGTGTAGGAGCATTTGCATCCCTCACCCACCCCTTCCCCACCACCTTTGCATGCTTCCTCTCCTTCCGCCTTCCCTTTCCTCCCTATATTTCGTCCTCCGTCTCGTCTATTCGTGTCGCCCATGTCAGATGCTGGTCTAATGTCCGCCCTGTCAGATTTGTCTTTTGATATGCTCTGGTGTTTTCGTTTTCTTTTCATTTTTTTTATATTTTTTATATTTTGAGGACCCGAGCCTGCCTCACCCACTGCCCTCCCCCTATTTACCCTGCAACGCAATCTCCTATCAATCATTCTACATAACACTACAAAACAAAAGCTCCTGTTGCACTGACTGTCAGCATGATCGACCAATGAATAAGCCTTGCACACGGACATGAGAAATCACCAAAAGGTGTAATAAATATCCAACGTTTACACATGCCCATACAACCATCCATTTCTCCCACCAGAGTAGATAAAAACAAGCCAAAGAAAAATGTAATGCCATCTGTATTGATTTTTTTTCTTCCCACCTCCTCACTTTTCTTTGGCTTGGAGTTGATTGTATTGATCCCTGTATCGTTAAGACTGACTCATTCAACATCAAGTATGTCTTTATAAGAAAAGAACAACAACAATAGGACAGCAGGGTTTTTGAAAGAGATGTGTTTGATGACATTTAAAAAGGCGTCTCCTGACATGAGCTGTTGGTTTTGTTATTTAAATGAGATGCTTTTTCTTCAATACTGAATCATAGCTCTGACTAGTCCCACTCAGTCCCTTACAATGGTTTCACAGGATGCTGTTGTATTTATATTTCTCTATATGGACCACTTACACCTTAAACTGTTGGATTAATGCTGACATATACTGCCCTCCTATTCATCAGCGATATACAGTATTGGTTCAGGGGTTGCAGCAGGTTAAAGTTTCTTCCATTGTAAGAAATGAGACAGAAATGTACATGTACGCATGCACTTTCGCTTTTTTATCGTAAGGTTGAGTTCTTCGATGTTAGTGTTTATAAACTGATAAAACTTTACAGTATTAGTGTTGCAAGGGAACAAAAGGACAAATTATATTTTGAAAAAAAAATATTTTTCTGTTATTGTTTATTTATAAACAGATGTAAACCATTACCATATCACATATTACCAGGAGTACTTGGAGTGAGGACTTTTACGGGATCACAGTGACATTTTTTGTTTTGGCTCCTAGCACACAAAGGTGGGCACTAACCAAAAATTAACATCCCTCCTCCTCCCCTGCCTCCCTGATCGACATGTTATTTAAAGGTCCTGTAAAAGAAAAGTTTCTTTTTCATCAATTTTCCTGCTTTTTTCATGTATTCCTTAACCCAAATGCAACAATTATTTAAATGTCTTTCTTTTGGAAAGAATGTTTTGCAGTCCATAATTTCCAAAACGTAAAAAAGAAATTCTTAACATGATGTCAACACAAAACAACTTTTTTTTGATTTGGTCATTGGCTACTGGACTGGGCAGTTCAGTTCAGAAACAAACACACACGCAGAAGATTCACACCCTGTAGGTTAACATGCTCAACAGCTGACAAAGTGGGGGAGGAAGAACATGGACACAAGCACTGTGTGCAGACACTCAAAAGTGCATGCATACCTACTCACACAAGTCAATATTTATGCGTGAATGAGGGTGCAAGAAGCTCTCAGCATTGTGGCTATAAATGTGACCTGTTCAGTATTTATTCATTGAGAGACCTTTAGAAATAAGACCAATGATTCTAATTTAAAGCCCTGATCTCTAAAACCATTCTAGTCCATTTTTATCTTGCACGTTTTCTTTGATGTTTCTCTAATGCTGTTTTTGATATTTCAACAGTGTGTCTTTATAAGCTACACAGCTTATCACCAGAGGGGCTCAAAGTACAGACATTTAAGCAGATTTGACTCGATTTGTCCTTCCAGGCACTATTGGAAGAACCTTGTTTAGGCCGTCAAAGTGTGCAGATGTTTAGCTTTGATTATCTGGTCATCTAAAGGTTTTACAGATCCAGGCTCAGACTTATAAAAATATCGGAATTTCTTGATATTTAGATTTAGATATACTGTACCTGATAAAGTTTGCATGGGCAGAACTACAATGAGAGAAGGAAGAAGGCAGAGACCTTAGTGGGGTCCTAAACATATTATGGGAAACATATTAGCTCCTGATGCGAGCATAACATAACTAGCTATACTGTAGAGGATAATTATATGCAATTGACAAAAAAACTACACATACAATATGTTAAGATTTAAGGCCAAATGCAAATAATTATCTATTGAAGACCCTTTACCCTGGATGCCAAACCAGATTTGTATTGTATTCTGTGTTTGTGTTTTTAAAATATGTATTAAAAAAAAAGGGATTCTATTTTATAGGTCTTAAAATGTGTCTACATTACATGGATCTCATTTTGAATGTCAGATTCAGTGATTAAAATAATTATTACTAGTTTTTCATTTTCAGATATTTTTCCACATCCATAACAGCACAACTCCAATGAGTGAAAAACTAAGTCCATACCAAGAACTTGCAATACTTGATATCGTACTCGCAGAAGTATTGTGGGGAAAAAAAAAGAAAACTTCAATAAAAGTTGACATCAGTGCACAGGACGCACACATGCATGGTGCAGCTTTTTGTCCACATACAGTCCCAACTGGATCCAGGAAATACTGTACATAGCCCCTAGGCACAGATGTCAGATGTTTATGTTCTACACAAACAAAATACATACCCCCCCCCCCCCCCCCGACTAGAAACACCCATCTTGTCACTGTTTTTTTAGTTTGCGGTTCAGCTAACTGACATCAGATTGACGTCTCTTGTCAGCAGAGGTCAGCTAGGCCTGCAGCAGACATGGCATTGATCCCAGACACATCTTCTAAATGTTATAAATTGCACATTGACTCACTCCTTCCCTCACCTCCTTCATCAACTCCCTCTGTGTCTCCAATTGCCAGCCACATTCTCACACCCCCTCTCGTCACTCAAGACCTGCTGGCTAAAAACATGGAGAGTGGTGGGGTACTAGTGTTCACCTGCAGCCAACTGAACAGTACAAATGTCTCACAGGAGTATGTCTATGCATTATTAAGAGTACTTTTTATAAAGACAAAGAATATCATATATTATATGGTTTGGTTTAACACAGCATTGACTAAAAGGACAACTCACTTAAAAAGTACTGATGGAAGATCTTGATTATATATCCAGTACTGAAGTGCATTTAATCAAGGAATCATATACATCCTTTTATACATTTAAAATGAGAAGCCCTTATGTTCATCTATTAAGTGTTAGAGCCCTACAATTTAGCCACAAGTGTTAGCTAACCTACCGAGCCATTGTTGCTTCATTTGCATAATCTTGGCTCTAAACTGGGGTTTGACAAAGCCAATAAAAGATGTGACGATAAAGTAATATTTCTTCTTGCAACTGAAGATTCCTTTCAACGCCCTGCTGAACCCCAATCCTCCCCCACTCCTTACCATACCTCCCCCTACCTTCCCTCCCCTCTCCTCCCCACATCTCTGGCCTGTGCACGGGATTGTAGTGCTGCTCAAACTAACATGCGCTCCCCCCCCCCCCCTCCTCCTCCCTTGGTGTTTGCATGCAGTCATTGCATCCAGCAGATCCTGGAGGCGGTGCTTCACTGCCATCAAATGGGTGTGGTGCACCGGGACCTAAAGGTGAGTGATGGGAATCACCTTGCTTTGCATTTGAGTCTCCTCTACTGTTGTGTGATGGGGTTCCTGAGTGTGTTATTTGTGTAGTCTGTGTATAGAGAAACTGTTTGTAATGTTTGTGGACATAATTTCACTTGCAAAACCTTTGGACTTAAAGGAACACGTGATCTGCTGTGGGAACACGATATAATATGGACTTGCCTTTCTCACTTCCTTCACATTAGGGTATTGCTCTGTTGGGTCACGGCTTTACTCCTAGATATAGTTCATTTGGCTTTGGTTAGGGTCAGGAGGGGGCACCTTGGTGCTTTCTGTAGCAGGTGTAATCCAATATGGTGCCTGTTCCCATGTTAATATCGCTACAGTACATATTGTAGAAGGATATTCTGCTCTGTCTGTTGTGGTGAATGGACAAACTTGGTGTAGAGTTTTTACCAGGGGGCTGGCAGGAGAAATGTGTATAAAGTTGAGATAAACTGATTATCACATTTGTGTTTTTACACGCAGCCTACTCAAGTGAAGTCAGTACATTTTCAGGACTGCAGAGTAATGTTTGAAACATGCTCCCTCAGAGCCACCCCTGACCTTCCTCTGGCTCTGCCCTGATGTACACAGCCTCTAGCTATGTCACCTTCTCCTCCTGTTGTGTTAACACCACAACCCCCCAGTATGTGGAGATTTAAAGCATGCAGTGCTGGTCATGCAGGCTGAGCATTGCTGCCGCTCTGTAACCTTTTTGGAAGAGGATCTTGTCATTGCACAGCTGGCAACATGGCTTGGAAGACCCTTAATCTGACCATTGGTTCATTTCCTAGTCTGAAAAAGATGTTACGTATTGATAATGACACAGCATGTGTGGTTGAGTGTGCCTTTAAAGATTACTTAATGACCCCCAGAATTTGAAATATCGCAGCTCATTTTCTTTCCCTGCTGTGTGATGCTGTGACATTTGTTTGAAAGGCGACTGGCTGGTTGCACTGTCGGTTTGGGGGGTTGGAAACCGAAAGCCGATTAATAAACTTGGAACGGTTAAAGGTCTCTTCGACCTGCTAGATTGCTGAATCGATGTATTTTGTAAACTTCCAGAGATACGTTAGTCATTTTAAGTTTCAAGGATTTTGCGGAGCTTCAAATTTAAGTAAATCTGTACAGAAAGTAGCAGCCATGTTTAATTTGATTACTGACTTTGAACTTCAAACTTATGTGAAGTTTTGCTTTGTTTAAATTTGGCTTATAACTGTGCCTTTGGCATGGTTTCCTCAGACAAAGCAGCACCTCAGACACAACGAGCTGTGTGTGAATCACAGTGTTAACAGATTTAAGTTTCCAGTCCTCTTACTGTCATGTCTTGTTCCCGGTTGTGTTTTTGTCTGTGCATGCTTGAATATCGCATCTTGTTTGGCATGTTGCACTTTTGTCAAGCAAACTCCTCTTATGTGCAAATGTCTGTCCCAGTGTTCCAGCAAGCGACAAGCAGTGGTGTTGTGTTTATGAATACTGTTGTGGCTATTTCTTTATTTAGATGACATGCCTATCTGGTTTCACACCCAAGCATTGGAGAGCATTTCATGCAATAGGTCACAGTGTGATGACTGAGGACAGCCTGGCTGACAAGATCCCTTAAATTGGCAAATGAGATGACAACACAGCAAACAAATTTAAAGGATGTCAGATAAAGGTGACACCAATTGCCCTATATTTCCTGGACAGCAGTGCAAATACTGTATAGTTTCTCTGCTGTCTGACCAACTTTAGGGGCAGAGCCTTTCAGATTATACTTCAAACTGAAAGGCAGTCCTGAAAGTCTGTCACATGTAATGGATGAAATGAAAGGTGTCAAATCCTTTACTGAAACAACTTTAATCTCATCATTCAAATATATATCTTCAAAGTATAGTTAATGAGTCAGGACCAGTGTCTTTTGAATCTGAGGTTCAAATCTTTATTACGCTCTCTGGAGGAAACAGGATTGCTGCAGCAGCTTGAGATATTCTACAAACAGAGCAATGAAAGGGAAGCAAGAAAGAAAGAAGGGAGTCATTCCTTTTGATTCACCCACTCATGAACTGCTCTCAAATGCACATGTACCCTCCCTCTCTCTCATTTCATACCAGTTTCTAGTCAGCTGTGTGTGCATTTTTTAATTGTCTGTATGTTTATGCTAAAGAGATGGAGACTGAACAAGTACTGATGTTAAAAAGATTTCTGCAGCTATGCAATTCACATGGCCTGGATGATTCGCATTGCATTTATGCACCTTTTTGATGGAAGCACATGCTTCATCCAAATTTCCACCCACATCCTTTTTTTTCACGGATTATCTTACTGCCGCTGCAGTGTTGGCAAGTTCTATGTCCCTCGTTTACAAAAGAGGAAAGACTAACCAAATGGTAGAGCTGGGAGAATGTGATGACACGAAGTAGGCACAGCGCCTCAGGATTACTGGTGCCCTCACTCACTGTCTCTCCCGCTTGCTCATTTCCTTTCTCTTTTACTTATGAGCTCAACCACTCTAAAAAGCAAGCTTTTAACTGTCTACACTTTAAATACGCAGTATTCCGTTGCCTCCTAACAAATTAGCTGAGGAGAGAAATCAGAGAAAATAAGGCAGAGGGTGCAAAGACACCCTGCTGCAGTGTAAGGGAGGGGAGGCGGTGTCAGAAATGCAGCCTAAATATAATGTCCTCATTCTCTCCATGCTGTAAGAGAGCACTTGTGTTGCTGTTTACAGTAGTAAAAAATACACAGGCTTACTGCAAGAGAGGTGAGATGTGCATTAGTGATTTAAAAAGGGCTGACTGTAATAAGGGAAAAGCCTTTTTCTGAGTAACTATACTGTTAAATTATTAGAGGACTCACACATCAGTACAACACTATGAAAGATGTCCTCTCCTCGTATTGAGACATCCTGTCACTTTTATTATTCACTAGTAAAACTTTACCAAAATGATATTTACATTTCTGATTATTGTTACGTCAACATTTTTGCTCCTATAAGCCTTACTACTGGAACACCTGAAATTACTGCTAGACTTCTTGCAGATTTTCAAATAATTTTCACTTTTGGCAAGAAAAAATTCTCAACTGAAAATCACAACATGACACTGGAAAAATATTTAATATGAAATAGTACTGCAATACTTTTACATTTTGATTGGTGGAATAATATCCAAAAGCAAATTCTTCTCAGGTAGGAGTCTTATGTCAATGGTGAAGGCCCATTGTTAATTATTCTAGCCACGGGTTTGATTTTCCCTAAGCCTATGGTGGCCTTTTTTTAACCTGTTTTTTACCAATCAACTGCAAATTTGTCTTGGTTTATTTACCATCACTACTTGGTTAGGTTCAAAACAGGATTAAAGTTTTAGCTGAATGATATGTCCCTCAGATTAGAGTGAACAAGCTTCTCTTCATAGGTTCTGACCTGAAGGCAACACTTTATGTCAGAGGCTCTCACAGAGTTTGCCAAAGCATGCTCTGCTGTGTTCTTACAAAACAACACGCATTTTAGTCAAATTGAAAATATTTTCAGGGAGCCCCACCTCCTGAGAAATCACAGTCTTCCCAGGCTAATATGTATTGTTTTATTTAAACGCGTGGAGTGTAGGTTAGCTTGCTAGCCAGACTGGTGACATCAACAAATGAAAGAGTTGCATTGTTCTATATTTTATATTAATACTTCTCTCAAGAGTGCCAGTACCTCTTACGGAGGGAATGATTAAGTAAGATGGAGAGAGACAAAGTGAGAAGGAGCAAGGGTCCAGTGAGCATTCCATTATTAAAGCCGTCATCTGACAGAGAATAATGAGATGGACTGCATCATCTAAGCCACAGAAACGGAGCCTATAGACGTGAACACGCCACATGAAGCGAGGACAAAAAAAGCACTGAAAACTGACTGCACCGGATGGAAATTTAAAGCCATACAAGAAAGTCATAAGTGTGAAGTTTCAAGGGTCGATGTCTGTGTGTTTTATGTGTGTTTTTTGTGCTGAATACAGTCCTGATGAGTCTGTATTGTAGGAACCCCATTAAAAATGTATTGCATGCATAGTCATCTACTTCCAACTCTTCCTCTAATTTGAGAGTGTATATTTTTGTACCCCCATCAATCTTTTCAAAACGTTTCATAACCTTACTTTTCTCCTCGTCTTCCTCTTTAGCCAGAGAACCTGCTCCTTGCAAGCAAATGTAAGAATGCAGCAGTGAAGCTGGCCGACTTTGGCCTCGCCATCGAGGTGCAGGGGGATCAACAGGCCTGGTTTGGTACGTACTGCAGATAGGAGTCTATAATTCTTATTTAGTCATCTTAAACGTTTAAGGGCCCACTATTTCTAGGTTAAGGCTCTGCTAGCAGTGAGGACTGACTTCATATAACCCTGACAAGTTTGCAGTGACTTAAGCATAAAAACGTGAAAAAAAGTTTGGTAAACGAAGATCTAAAGATATGACAGTAACAATAATCAGATCATAGAAAATGCATCTTGGCCCACATTATGCTATATTTTAATCAGGATTATCAAACTCTTGACAAGATAGGGCCAAAGTGTTAAACTTTAAGTTTGGAAATACCTTCAAAAAAGGAAAGAAAAAAAAGTATGTGCAGGTGAACATGTCAGTCTCAGGCTAGTATGGCACACTGGCCTGGATCTCCACTAGAAAAACATTTACCATCGTTGGTTTCTTGCCTGTATGAGAGATTAGCCTGTCCTTGACAATCAACTGTCCGTAAAGCCTCAGATGTGTTTTTTTTAAGATCTCAGTCTGCTGTGTGGAATGAATAGGTTTTAGTTTACAGAAGATTATCTTGCTTCTATACAGGCGGATCCATGGAGAGCAGATACCTTGGGCATGTCAATCAATTGTGTGTGTTCTTGTTTTTTTTTCTGCAGGATTTGCTGGCACACCGGGGTACCTGTCCCCTGAGGTATTAAGGAAGGAGGCATATGGCAAACCTGTGGACATCTGGGCTTGCGGTGAGAGGAAAAAAGAGACTAGTCACACCCCCTTAACTGGAATTTCCTAGAGTGTACACAAAAACACACACATACTGAAGCACATTTTATGACAACATTCCCTTGTGTGTGTTTGTGTTTGTGCATGTGTCATCATGTGTTTTTTTTCTGTGTGTCTCAGGGGTGATCCTCTACATCCTGCTGGTGGGTTACCCTCCTTTCTGGGATGAGGACCAGCACAAGCTGTACCAGCAGATCAAAGCCGGGGCTTACGATGTGAGTCTGCTCTCTCCTCTCCTCTCCTCTCCTCTCCTCTCCTCTCCTCTCCTCTCCTCTCCTCTCCTCTCCTCTCCTCTTCTCTTCTCTTCTCTTCTCTTCTCTTCTCTTCTCTTCTCTTCTCTTCTCTTCTCTTCTCTTCTCTTCTCTTCTCTTCTCTTCTCTTCTCTTCTCCTCTCCTCTCCTCTCCTTACACTCTCTTCTCCTCTTCACTCCTTAAACTCTCACCTTCCTCCCTCTGCCCTAATTCCTTTTTGGCAGCAGAGTTACGTAACTCAGTCACCTCATTCATATTTCAGGGGGTGCAAGAGAGGGAGCCTCACCTTAGATCACTTTTTCACTCGTGCCAAATAGCAGAAGGAGAGAGAGGGGGAGAGGCTGACTGACTCTTTGGGCAGGGATTTTGGGCTTTGTTTGATGCTGATGGTTTTTTGCGATGTCTTTGGAATTCAATAGTGTTTTTCTTAGTTAAGGAGCATATCATAGAAGTAGGCCACAACATACAATTACACAGGGCTTCAAAAGATTTTTGATAGACCAGTTAAGAAGCTATTTGAATTTTAAGGTCCAATGAAGATATTTAACTTTTGAGTTTGAACGAGTGATTTCTTTGTTTTCTTATCTTTCTGGCCTAAGTTTATGTTTTGGTTCATTGACAATTTGCAATGATCATAATGTTAATATTTGAAAGAAACACAAGCAAAAACACCATTAACTCACCTTCATATTTCTAATTGCCAGTTTTATCCTGAAAACAGTCCAAAACTCAAACATATTCCATTTAAAATGATACAACAGATTATTGTAAATTCACCAGGCAAGCAGCTGAATCCTCTTTGCTTGAAAAATGTGTGAAACAAGAAATGGATCTTAATAACTGCTGATTAAATATCTTCTGGTTAAAAAAATCATTTTTATGATTTGAAGTTTTATCGGCTTAATGTGTAAGCTCAACTCTGAATGTAAAATCTTGTGGTTCTGCTTGTCCTTTTAGTTCCCTTCCCCTGAGTGGGACACAGTCACCCCAGAGGCCAAGAACCTGATCAACCAGATGCTGACTATAAACCCAGCCAAGAGGATCACTGCTCAGGAGGCCCTTAAGCACCCATGGGTCTGCGTAAGTGTCCGCTTGTTGAGTTATTAATGCATGGAAATGAAAAAGTGGTTCACAGAAAAACACAAAAGACTGAATTAAATGATTTCTTCTGTTATCCTCCTCCTCCTTGTCTTCTTTCTTTCCTCAGCAACGGTCCACAGTGGCCTCTATGATGCACAGACAGGAGACTGTGGAGTGCCTGAAGAAATTCAATGCCAGGAGGAAACTCAAGGTCTGTTTGCATGCTCTCTCTCTCTCCCTCCCACGTCTTCCTCTGCTGCTCTTATAAGCTTTTGTGCAGGTTGCAAAAATCCTTTACTCATCGTTGCTCTTTAATTCCCTTTATATCAACATATTGCCATGCATAGTATTTCAATTCCCTACTTATTTCCTTCAGTATTTGTGATCTCTATAGAGTTTTAAATTAATCCCAAGTAAATATAAAAGAAAGTTAAAAAAAAAAAATCTGCAGATTGCTTTGATTTTAATAATTATAACATGTGGCTGTAAATACTCTAACTCCTGAGTGTTATTGATAAACACTGCTAGTTGTAGCTCTGCTAAATCTCAGGTAACTACATCATAAACACATTTTATTTCAACAAATTATTCAAAAGACAAGTGCCCAATTAATATTTTGTTGAAAGGCATTCATTATGAAACAACAATATCAGGATTTAAGATGTTTTCAGCTGTAGAAATGTATTGGAAATGAAAAAAGCAGAACGACACTTCAAGCAACATGTAGCATGAGAACATACACAATCACAAAATTAAACACACTTTTAAGCAGCAACCTCTATGGTTGTGATGACTCTCTTCTTATAAGCTCCCATAATCTAAAACAAGTCAATAAAAAACGCTGTCGTCTGTGGCGCTCATTTTGGACAGGAGGATTATGATCCTGGCAACATGAGGACCATATGAGACTGATGCGCTGTTCCTTCAGTACACACAGCACCAGGTTTAGTTACTACGATTAATTATTTGTTAAAGCCTTTGATATGAGATACACTTTGCAATCTTGTTACATAAACACTTTGTTAGATATCTCTTTTCTCGTCACACCAAAACTTTATTTCACTCCTGTGGCTGTTATTTCACCTAATCCTGACCTGTTCCTGTTCTCTGTGACACCTAGCAGGCCTATAATTATAAGTCTGTTGTCCGCCATGTGCATATGAATAATTACTTTCCTTTACTTTCCCCCCTATGTTAAATCACATTAGTTAAAAATAGGATTTCTAATTTATTTTCCTACAAATTTATTTACTAGGGTCTCCAACATGCAAGTTGCTTTGTTGTTGTTTTTATACTACACAACTTATTTGCCCGTCAACAGCAATTTAAAAACACAGACATGACGTGACATGACGAGAATTCAACACATAACTACACGTAGATTGTCACAAATCAGGATTCTGTAATAATATGCAATATATATATATATATATATATATATAAGTGATTTTATTGCAAATAATTTAGTTTGTCATGTACTATGTAAACATCATATTCAAATTCAGATCAAAACCAAGTTGCCAACAAGCGCATGACTTAACTTATTTAAGAAAAAGGCTGCACAGTTCATCCTCAACCCAGCTCATAAATATCACGGCCTATTTGATATTCAGTGCCATTTTTAAAGCTCTATAAAGAGTTTGCAGCTCCTGTTATAAATGATGTCTCCAGAGAAAACCAGGATCAGCTGCTATGTCTCGCTCACTCTTTTCTCTCTCCCTCTTCTTGTTCACTCTCTCTATGTGTGTCTGTTTTATTGATTTTATTAGTGGTTTCACCTTTAATGCCCAGCTGTGATGACTTTTGACAGGTTCTTTGTCAGAATGTAGTCTACACTACTTTTTATGGAGATTATCTGTCCATCACACAGTATTGTTTGGTGCTATTTCGTTTACTTTTTCTGTCATTTTCTGTTTATAAACAGTAGTCTAAATTTGCCTAATAATTTTTCAGTAAAGACCTGTCTTTGTCTAGTAAGTACAGAAAATGTGAAAGCTTCTGTCGGCTGGATATTTGTTCAATCATTACTTCTACTTTGCATCAGTAAATGACAAAGGGAGGCAATATGTCGTCCCATTTATATAAATGTGATTAAATGATTATGTTATTTGTGTAAATGTTTGAAAATGAATTGTTATCTTTTCAGGGGGCCATTCTTACTACCATGCTGGTTTCTCGAAACTTCTCTGGCAAGTATCCCACATTACTAAATATGTTAATGTTCACATGGTTAATGCACAGATCTCATTGACAGAACATTTTGTCTCCCTTGACCATAGAGACATATGTTGATGTAAAGTTTACAGAGCATGTTGTCAGAAGCAGGATCTTATTTTTAAGTCATCTCTTTTGCAACTTCAGTGTTTCCCCTTCTCTCTGTCCATGTTTTTTATTCAGAAGGAAACATTGCGCTAAGATTTGCATTGTTAACTTACTTTCAATGCAGTCATCTTGTTTCTCTCCTACTCTCTTTATCTGATATTTTTGAACTAAAGAGAGAAAGATTGACACAGACAGTAATTCCATCTCACTTTTACAACCAATGTCCAACTAAATGTCCTCTGTTGTGTTCAAGTCAAGGCAAAGGAAAGATTTTGCATTGCTCAATGACAAGCAAATGAAGTCAGTCGAAGATAGATGCATTTTAGCACCAGGAAACTAGAATGATCTTGCAAAGCAACACATTCACTCTTATCAGATTGGTCAATGAGATATGAGATGCTGTGCTGCAAAAGCTCGTCAAAGTTGCGTTCTTTTGACATCCTGACGTTACATCAGATATGTCCGAGCAATAATTTTGCAGAGGCATAAGTCTGTGTACTTTGTCTTTATAAGCACACAAAGACACTTTTACGAGATAGGGTGGAGTGCCACATATTGAAGACAGGAAGACAGGCAATAAGTAATCCAAATGGAATTCTGCAAGTTAGTGTGCATATGAAAAATCTGAACAGGTGATCAAACTAGGCAGATGTGATCTTAAAGTAGGAAGAAGTCGAAGTTACAGTTACTCAGATTGTTCCTTGAAAATGCAATGAAATCCCTGAAGCTGTGAACACCTTGAAAAACAAAGACTGATTTCTGACTGTTCTTTTCTGATGTTTTTTTTATCACATCCTGCTTTTCCAAATTTATTAAAGGTCCCATATTATGCTTTTTCTGGTTTTATATGCCCTTTAGTGTGTTTTCCAAGTGTCCTGTGCATGTTTAGGCACATCTATGTGCAAAAATTCAAAGTCTGCGGAAACGCGGCTTCTCCTACGTCCTCCTGTTAGCTGTAGCATTAGCTGCATGTAACGCTCGGTTCTAGCCCCACTCTAAAAAATGTGTCAGTCCGACGTCATTGTCAGTGTGAGATCACTGATCTAAGCCCGTTGGCTCGTTGTGGATAGCTCAGCAGCTCATGTTGAAATTTCCGAGACGTGTGCTGAGCAACTGACCAATAAGGACAGAGCGGATCGGCAGACCAATCAGAGCAGACTTGGCCCACGTGGGGTCTAACAGTGTGGGCTCAACAGAGTGTAGCTGACAGACTCAGAGCGTAGAGGGAGCAAGGAGGAGCAGTACATGAAAACAGACACTTTTTTCAGACTTTAGCTATTGTGAACATACAAAAGTAGGTACATAGATTAAATATACGAACCCCAAAAAGGGCACAATATGGGCTCTTTAAGCAAAGTTAGAAAATTCACACATGGATTCACCTTTAAAGCTAACACATTCTCTCTTTCCTGAAGAAGTGTCAAATCATATCTTAGCCATGGGTCGCTTTGTATCAAACAATGCTCTAAAATGAATGGGGAAGCACTGAATTTGGTCAGCAAGCTCTGCATGTATTCTTGTCTGTGTTCTCATCTTTGAATTTTTGAATATCTCTGTGATAGAGGACACATTCCTGAAGGTTTGACATAGATATGTTTGCTATAGTACATACAACTTGTTAAAGCCTTCCACGTCTTGAAGCTACCTTAGAGATGCCAAGAACTTTCTGCAGTCGCAAATTGCCCCTCTTCTTTTATTATAAAGACAATAGGACACAAAATTTAAGTATTACTCAACATCAGTGTCATTGCTACCTTTCCAGCACTGTTGTGGTCAGTAAAAATAAGATCTAATTTCTTATTAAGGATTCTTCAATTGAGCAGAAATAAAGGACTCAGAAATGACGCGAGAGAACTTGGATTGTTGGAAGAATTCAAAGCAGTTCCTTCATAATTGTTGAATGTCAGCGCTTTAATGAAATCACAACCAATGATTCCATGTTCTTGAACAGTGTGTGTGTGTGTGTGTGTGTGTGTGTGTGTGTGTGTGTGTGTGTGTGTGTGTGTGTGTGTGTGTGTGTGTGTGTGTGTGTGTGTGTGTGTGTGTGTGTGTGTGAGAATGTGTGTGTGTATGTGTGTTTTTGCATTTATTAATGTGATGTCGGTATGTGTGTGTGCCTGCATGCTACTTCAGTAAACATGACTCAGTGCGGCCGCTCTGATAAAGAAAGCTTTGCAATGTGAAAGAGTCTTAAGATCAACAAAACACTCACTCAGCTTTTTAACTCACACACACACACACACACACACACACAAACACACACACACACACACACACACACACACACACACACACACACACACACACACACACACACACACACACACACACACACACAAACTGACCAAGGTGTGTGGGTCCTGGCTGCCTCACTGCTTTTAGATGTCATTTTCTCACATGCTTTCACCTTTTTTTCTTCCGGTGAGTGAGTCAGAGTGACTTTAGAAGTAAAAAAAGAAAAACATAAAAGGTAGCCACGGCATAGTTAATCATCATATGAGATCAGTGCTTTATGTAACTGGGAACTATATTACCATAATTTATTATAAATCATGCATTGTACAGATCAGTGTCTTTGTGCTGAAATGGATGCTGTTCTTTTTCCCTTCACATCTCAATTTAATCTCTTCTAGTTGTTAAACCATATCAGATGAAGTTCCAGCCAACACTCTGTTACCCTCAAATTAGTTCAGTCAGTCTTCTTGCACATGCAATGTAAGATGGTAGGATGGATAAGGTAATGGGGAGAATTAGCTAAAATGTGATTGACCTTGAAGTGAAAGAAAACAGCCAATGAGCTGTGAGTAATTTCATTTGATTGAGGATAGACATAATCACAAACACAGGTGCTGTGTTATTCCCGCAGAGCAGCAGAAAGCCAAACACAGGTGCTGTGTTTATTCCCACAGAGCAGCAGAAAGCCAAACACAGGTGCTGTGTTATTCCCACAGAGCAGCAGAAAGCCATACAAACTCTAAGATTTAGCCAATATGCTTTCTTAAATATATATTTACTTATTACACTACTTATTGTCATCCCAATATCAAACAGTGTTAATGCACTTTACAGATTTTCTTCATATCCATAAGGGCTATAGTTTCAATCGAAGCATTGCTGTCATATATATCCCTTCAGAACAGGTCATACCCCTGTGAACATTCTTGCTTTGATTACAATGAAACTAATTCCTGTAGCAAGAGAGGAGTACACAGGCAATGCAATTTTCATTTCCCAGCAGTTACAATTAAACATAAAGCATTTTACTCACAGTCATGAAGGTTGTTGGGCACTGCAAATCTAACATTTACTAACCCTGACTTTAATCTGTGCCATCATCATCATCATCATCATCACAACAACTATTGCTATTTTCAGGAACTTTAAAAAGACTAAATGCATCAGGGGTTCTCAGGTGAAGGTTAAGATTTGTTTTTCACCTTGTTTTTTTTCTACTGATCCTTCTGTCAGCATTTCTGTACAAGTGAAATAATGTCAACGGTTTGTGTTTAAAATGTAACTCCCTTTCTCCAAACTAATGAGGACTGTTTGTCTCTGCCATTTTGTATCTCACCGTTTCTTTCTTTTGTCTCCCTACCTGCTGTGCTTTTTTTATTTCAAAATATCCCTCCACCCTTTTCTCCATTTCTACCCCACTTTCATCCTCCTCTACCTATTTTCTTACGTTTTTCGTGCCCGTAACTCTCTTTCTTCACGTGTTCTTGGGTGTTGGACTCTTTAACAGTCGGCAGCAGGCAGACCACCGCTCCAGCCTCTGTCACTGCAGCCGCGGCAGCAGTGGCTGCAGCCGCCGGCACCACAGCAGGGCTGGTGGAACAAGGTAGTTTGGAGGTTCATCCATGGCACACCACCCCTCTCCCTTATCCCCCTCCTACTGCTGTGTCTTGTCTATTACCCTTAATTCTTGTTCTTCCTGTGTTCCCCCTTTTTCTCTACTCCCCACTACCTCTTTGCTAAGCATGGAAGCTCAGAGCATGATGGCCGACAACACCGCTAACCACATTTACTCACTTAAAGCACTAGCTATGTTTCCATCCAACTATTTAGCAGGTTTATGAAAATTGTTGCATAATCACAAAAAATACAATGAACCTCTTCTTCCATTGAGAGTTTTGAGATTTTTTTTTTTTAATGTTGAAAACATCGTTAAGGAAAGCCAAAAATATTATAATGTAAGTTATCAAGTTTTTGGGAGGACTCTGGTATTCAACTGCCGTTGGCCAAATTGTATACCTTTACATGAACAGTATTTAATAATACTGAGGTCAAAACACAGATGCCATGACTGTGACAGTTGTTGTAGCTCTTTACAGAAGTTGTTCTAAAAATACATTTTACAAACAAGTTGAAGACATAATTTTAAGCCTGTTTCATATTCATATGTACCTACGTATTTTAGTTTTGTTCTTTGCTAAATGCTCTTATTAAGATCATCTTCCTCTCACAGATTGTTATTTCTGGAGAAGTTTTGTGAATATTTCAGTTTCCATTTCCCCCCTTTTTATCCTTTATTTTGAGTAGATGACCTGGTTGGAAGCCCAGGTACTGCTGTCAGTCTCCATCCCAGCACATCTGTCACCTCCTGTGTGAGATCTGATTGGTTGGCTGTAAAGCCCATCACTGCTCTGTCATCTCCACTTACCCGTATTCATCGCATCATGTTAATTTATAAACACAGGCATAGTGCATGACCTCTGCCCCCTAAACGCTGCTGTCCTGTCGCTCTCTTTTCTCTTTTTCACTTCTCACTTATCCTTGTAAATCATCCGTCACATCAACATTTAATTTTTTAGCCAATTCTCTATCCTATTGTCTGCCCAATTCTACCTCACAGGTCACCTTCTACAAATTCACCGGTATCACTCCCACTTTTCCTCTTTTTCCATCATCATGTTATATCTTCATAACGTCACCCCCTCTCTCCTCTTTCCCTCTCTCTTCTTTTCTCTGTCTGACAATGACACTGGAAAGTTTGCCCCTGATACTTTAAGGATGGAACTGCCCAACGGCTGTCGGTGAATGCTGCATGGGGCACAGGACTGGTGCATGTGCTGCAACATGGGGGGGTTGGGGGGACGGGTTTGGTGCATTGTGAACACCAGTGTGAAAGATGCAAGGATGGGCTAGTTTTTTGGAAGTGAAAGATTTACTGATTTTAAATTGTAGGCTGCATTTTGTAGTTTAGAATGTATACATTTAGTATACTGCCCCAGGATGAAGGTGATTGTATAAACATCTACTGAACTTTGAAATTTAGACACCATGGCCCAGTTATAAATGTTTGTTAAAAAGAAAGCAAGCCACGTTTAAAAGATTGTGCAATTTCATGCAAAATGGAAACATCTGATTTGCCACAGTAAGCCTGGGGAGATATGAAGAAGCATCTGTCCAATTTGAAGTAAGTTTAAACTAGATTTTTAAAAAGTCATAAATAACCTCCAGCTAGGAGTCGGCTTCATAAACATACAGAGACTGGATGAAAAGGAGACAGACTGGAGGGTAATGAGTGAACATGAGTCTTGAGTTAAATTCCAAGCTGAGCTAAACTCAATCTCAATCTCATGTTAAGTCTTTTGCTAACTTTAAGCCATCGTCTACACAA
This sequence comes from Labrus bergylta, assembly GCF_963930695.1. Lineage (NCBI taxonomy): Eukaryota > Metazoa > Chordata > Actinopteri > Labriformes > Labridae > Labrus > Labrus bergylta. Next base: position 18,462,515 of record NC_089196.1, read on the forward strand.
CTGGTGCATTGGCTTTTTGGGGCTACCGAATGAGGATAACACAGAACATAGTGAACCAGTGCCAGTGCCACAACCCCTGGCTGTGTCCACAAAGCTTCTCTGAGACTTCTGGTGTTAAAGTGTTGCTTTCAAACATAAGCTTTCAAGCAGACTTTTAAACATTTCAAATGCAGGAGCAGTATATTTGATATATATTCAGACAACTGGTAGCATTAAAAAAAAACAAAAAAAACCTACAGTATGTGTTTTCTCCGATTGTGCAGAAATGAACCCAAGGAAAGAGGACAAAGGGCTTCACATGACAGGCTAGTGTTGAGTGAAGGAGACGGACGTAGTGGCTGTGTCCTTGTTTCTGTGGACCACTGGGACTCCTCAGCCTTCTCTGTGTTCCTCATGCCTCCACAGGGCTCCAATCAAATATTCATAGTGGGCTGTCTCCCCCAATCAGCTTCAGTCTGCCTCACTTGTTTTACCGGAAACCTTGCTCTATCTTGCATATTAATACACATTAATTCAATTATTATCTAGTAGATTTTACCCTTTCCACATGCAGAAGTATTACAAATGTATCCTGACATGTTACCCGGCCTTAAACATGTTATCAAAATAAGGTTCTTTAGGAGCTCTTGCGCCCAAGTTGTTCCCTCCAGTTGGTCTTTGCAACTCCTTTTCCATAATTTTAGGTAGTTCCATAATTTTAGGTAGTTCTATAACCACTTCATATGAATCCTTGCCCATCGTTGCGTCACTCTCACTGTGGTGCATCTTGTGTGTCTTTGAGCTGGAATTCATAGCTGTTAATTTGTTTTTAATCTACTCCTCCTTTTTCTTCTTGCTTCATGTGTACTTTGTGGCAAGGTAAGGAGCGCCACTTGCTTCTCTGCCTCCGATTTAAATCAAACCACCTCTAATTTCTCAGGTTTCCACAGAGATTTCCTCTTCGTTACTGAAAGTTAAACTTTCACTTTGGGTTTTGTAGAGGATGCAGTTTTCTGCTCTGACAGAGTAATGATGTCGGAGAAAAGTGCAGCGTAATAGCCTTATCACTGACATGCTTCCTCTTCCTACTCTTCATCTCTGCTCCCATTTCATGTCCTCTCCTCTTCTGCCAAGCCATTAGAGAATACGACAGAATGAACTTGACTTTATTCTGACCTCATTTCTTCTCCTCAGTAAAAAGCAGCTTTTGGAAAAAGCAGGAACAGCACAACAACAAACCATGCACATTCTCTCACTCTCAGTCACTCCAGATTATGTATTTGAATCACGTCACGTTGCTACTTTTTTGACTGATTAATATCCAAACCTCAATTTCATGTAGAGTTATATTAAAGAAAAAAAGGAGTAGTCAAGCACCCTTTTATCTTTTTATCCCTCTGTTAATTGCTGACTTGTTTTTCAGGTGAAGCTTGTTAATTTTGATTGTCAGGGGGGGATTTTAGTTGAAAAAAACTTTGCCAGGACTTGAACTGGCCTTGTGTTTTTTTCCATAGACGTCTTCACCCAATGGAAATCTGCATGGAATTAAGGCTTCATTTGATATTTAAATTTTACTAGCTTGAAGCATTTTTGGAAAATAAAGTAATAATAAGTCAGACTGAAACTGTGTCTCATGTTTAGAGTGCAGAAACAAAAAGAGAAAGGAAGAAAAAAAAATCCCAGACGGCCAGAAATAGTGTTTTATGTAACGTCGCTGGATGCTGATGTGATTGCATCTGATTGGACTTGAAATTGCACTCAGCCCTTTAAAAGGCATGGATGACGTCTAGGGAAATGAAACAGATGAGGGGTCTGGGACTTAAACTGGCAGGTTAGAATTTCAAAGTGAATTCTTCCTGTACAGTAAATGATTTAGAATATGGGTATTTACAAAAGTGAAATGGCAGACTCTTCACATTACAATGATGATTTTAAAACATCCAGGAGGAACACAGGTTGTGTGATTTCTGTGATTTACAAGAAGTTTAGGATTTATCAGATTTCCTTTGGTGAAATGTCCTTTAATGATGTTTTTGTGCATTGATGAACACGATGAAATGCTTTCTTAAGTTTTTTCCTTGATATTATTTTTGCAATATATGTGTCTGATATGGTTTACCAGTATGTCAGGACGTTTTAAAGAATGGTGTACTGTCAGCCTGTTTGGTTAGGCATATTATTCAGGCATGACGGAATAAAATCAAATCAATCTTTATTTGTTTAACTGTAAAACAGGAAGATTATGCTAATAAGAGAGAGAGGTACACAATAAGGTTACTTGCCATATGTAAAATTTATCTTGAATGTTCATATTTTGACAGTGCATTCATATTGCCTTGCTGACACATATCACTTTTCAATATTAAGACTTGATTCCAACATCACTCATGTTCAAAATGCTTAAAAATCAAGTGAATTCCAAAGGTAATTACCACCCATCCATCTGTGCTTAAAGATGCTATGGGATTTAATTTCTTCAAAGTTCTTGAACATTGATCTCACCTGTGGGTTTTTTGCAGTCACTGAGACTGCACTGCAGAAAAATTCAAACACAGTTTTACCTGTTAAACAAATGAAATAGCCTAATATTTAATCATCCAAAAAAAAAAAGAATTATAAGTATCAACTCCTGCTTACCAGATCACATTTTGTGTGTGCGAGTGTGTGTGTGATCTGGGTAAGACTGCGAACAGTACTTAAATCTCCCAGACAGTTTTGGTATGCACTATCAAGTAAAAATCCACTTTTACTCGTCTAATCTCATCAAAATGTTGTTTTTTTTGTTAGTGTAAATCCTCCTTTTACACCTGCCAAGACACACCCACATGCTCCACCTACTTAACATTGTGTTGCGTCCCCTCTGGGTGAACGTGAATCAATTTGATGTAATCGGACCACCTTGCTGTCTGTGCATCCACGGTGAATGCCCCACGGCACCATCGCCCATCGCCTGCACACTCCTTCCACTATTGTAAAGGATTATGCGTATTATGCTCAGCAGAAAGTCGTGTCTACAGTATCATTCTTCCTCTCCTAGCCTCCTCCCTCATTACCTTGATTAGACACAAGACAGAAACTAATCCTCTTTAAGGCCCCCCGTTGAGTTCTTAAAGGCAGCGATATTGTTGGCATGTACCAGGAAGCCATCTTTGTTTCCTTTTCTCAATGCCATGTTAGGAACTTTGCATGAGGTAGCAGAGAACCAACAAATCATAGTCCATATTTACTTCTCTGACATTAATGTATTGATGAAACATAAAGCATTGTGTGTTGACCCTATAGTTATTGGACTATGTTGCTAAATTTTGAAGTTGGTGCCTTCTTGGCCGAGAAAAGGCAGAAAGTGTTTTTTTGGCTCATGTGGATGAAAGACACCAAATCCCAGAATGCACAGCACCGCAGGCCACGCCCACTAAGGTCAGGTTTACAGACATATTTACTTCAGGACACAAGACCGGCCTGTCGGCAGCAGCCTTCTCTTCGCTGTATTTATATTTTTTCGCCATTATCAGCTTTCTCCATAGAGCCTGTTAGCATAGCTTCCAAGCAACGTTAAGGCGAACGTTAAGTTTCGATTCTGGGAGTGAGTTCCCACCCACTGATCTGTGATTGGTCTGTACCTTCAGTGGTCAAAAATATGAGGAACTAGCGTTGTAGTTTCACCCCGCTAACTTCCAATGACGCAAAATGACAATTTTTGCATAATTGTAAGCTCCTTTTCAGACTTAAAAATACAAAGATTTCCCATCTCAGTTGAAAATGAGAGCAGGATGCACGACTATTCAAAAATACTACCAGGTTTCTAATGATCCAAAGCTTAATGCAAATCGGTGAAGTATCTCTTTAAATGCTGCATTGTGGAGGAAAAACAGGTCAAGTTGGTTAAAAGTGTTGGAGAATAAGATAAATAAGTAATTTTTACACATTTCTAACATGACGTGAATTTTTGGGTGTCAGGGTTGTCTAAAGCTGAAAGTCACAGTACTGCATTGGTGACACAGTAAAAGCATTTCATTAGAAAGATGCTGAGGTGTCCTTGCTCTTCCAGCCCAAGGCTACTGTACTTCCCTGAGGTATTGCATTTTAAAAAGATATTTCACCACCAAGGTCAACAAAGAACTTCACTTTACAAAGTCAAATAGATGTTTTGTCTTGATTATTTGTGAATGTCATTTTTCGCTTTCTCTGACTGCCCCCCCCCCCCCTGTGTTTGTCATTGCAGCAGCTAAGACCTTGCTCAACAAAAAGGCAGATGTCAAGGTAAGGGTCATCCTCACATCTCTGCCTACTGTCTTCGTAACGTGCTAACTTTCCAAAGATAGAAACTCTCCCTCTCCTTCCTCTTTTCTGTTCTTTCTGTGCTCCACTATTTTGCTTCTGTTCCAATCTGGCTTGTCTCACTTTTCTCCTCTGTTGCACTCTTTTCTCGAGTGTTGAATGTGTTTGTTTTTCTCTCATTTTGTCTCACGTTGTGATTGTCATATCGTCATTGGATGTGTTATGTCTTGTGATGCATACGGAGGATGGGGTTTTGTCTTAAGTTGTGTGTGTGTGTGTGCGTGTGTGTGTGTGTGTGGCACATCCTTCTGCAAGCACCCTTTATTTGTTCAGCTCATTGCTTCCTCACCATCTCCGTTATAATTAAACGTAACCATCTGTAAGCACTTGCCTTTTTTTCTCCATCACTTCCTACGTCGCACATTTCCTCCATTTCTGTGTCTTCCTCCTCTTTCAGCGCTTCCTCTTCCTGCTCACCCCATCTGGTCTTTAACCCCACATTCCTGTTCATTCTTTTTAATGAAGAGCTCTCACCCTCCCACTCTTGCGCATACACACCCAGCGGTAACACATCCCACGCAAGCGTCCATGAATGCATCAGCGTGAATGCATGATTTTGTGCGACAAAGCTTGGAACATATTTGCACGCACAAATAAATGTGTTTGCTTCCAAGCATTATACGTTACGTTTGGAAGAGCTTTGTGCACATTCACGTGGACATGCAAGTGTGTGTATAGTAAGTGCGACTGTGTGTGTGTGTGTGTGTGTGTGAATACGTCACATTTTGTTGTTACCCTTAAAACTGAGACTGAAGGTGCGAATGAGTGGTGTTAAGAATTCCTGCACATTGAGCGTGTATATGCGTGGGTGTCTGCGTGTGTGCTTTGCTTATGTGCATGTGCAGTTGTGTGTGTCTGAGAGTGTGTGCATACATAGCCCCCCCCCCCCCCTCCTATCTCTCCTTGCTCAGTCGGTTCAGCAGGGAATCTGACTCCGGCTCCAGGAATAGCTGCCAGTCTGGACCCTGGAAACTCAGACGACAGAAATAGACGCTTACTTCCACTGTGGTGCACTCATTGCCTAGCAACAGGCTCCCCACACACTCGCCCCAAACCATTTTTAACGGCGTCTTCTTCGTTTGCGGTTGTCCTTGATTTCCTCCTCCCCTCCCTTATCTCTTTCTTTCTCCTATGTTTCTTTCCTCTACAAGTCTTTTTTGTCCTTTTGGCGACTCTGACCTCAGCTTCTCCTCTTCTCCTTCCTCTTGTTCATTTTGGCATTTGATGCTTTTCATCTTGAGCATCTGCTCAGTGCAGCCGGCTTTCTACCTACATGCCACAATCACCCTTCTGTGCTGCCAACTTATTCCTACAAAAGCCAGTCCATTCAGCATTTCTTACAGAGCAGTTGTATCAATGAAACACAATGCTTGCTTTCTGATAGTTTCTTAAAGTTACTTGTTGCACTCACATCAACGTTCTAATTGGATAAAACTAATAAACTGCTACAAAACATTTAACGATGGATGGTAAACTAGCTAGACAAGGTTTTTTCTAACTTGTTAGGTCTGCTTCTAAAAGTGAATGATTTGAATCATCAGTTGAGAAAATTCCCGAGTGGACTCGAACTTTGTTAGAAGAATCTCTCAACTTTCTGTTTTCAATATACTTCAAGAACAACAGTGTACCAGACTATAAACGTAAACAAAGGCTCAAACTGAGCCAAATTATCCACAGAGGTCCAAAACAAACAGACCATCAACCAGTGCTTTTAGAAAACCTATTCAGAAACCGTCAACTATCATCTGAGGACGTTATAACTTATTTAGGTAACAGCAGCTAGAAATGTGCTGCTCTTGATGACTTCACCTGCCACGGCTCCTCGCTTGCATCTTCCTACTTTTCCAAATATCACTTGAAACTCTCATTTCTGTCGGAAGCCACTCGAACGAACTCTGCATTGGCTCACGCTTTCTGGAAAGTCTGATCCTGCTCTTATTCAGTATAGAAAGCTGAATTGCCATGGGTGTGTGCAATGTTTTGGTTTCTCTGACAAGTTCTCTCTTGTAAAAGTGCATTCACTTTTTGTCATTGGTTACTTTATATTTCCCCCCCCCCCCACTTCTTCTACCATTCATCCATCCGCCAATAATTCCATCCATCAATCAATCGCCTGTGGACAGAAACGCAAGTCCAGCTCTACTGTCCAGTACATGGTGAGCATGCTATTTATACATATGCCTGTTCAATTTTGTTTTGCTCCCTCTCTCTTCTCCTGGATTTCTTTTTTCCGCCTTTCCATCCCCACTTTTGCTTAATTTTGCAAGACGGGTCAAGCCCCCCACTCTACACTGAATTATTGATTTAGTGGTGCCACATTCATCAAACTTTTTTTTTTCCAAAGCGCACAGATGAACAGAAAATAAAAGCTACCCCAAAATACAACAGGAGCACCTACAAATAAGAGCATTTGTTGAAATGCTGATTTTCAATCAAAGACAAACCTGAAACCAACTTAGGCCCTTCTCAACTTTTCAGAGGACCAATGTATGAGTTCATTAGTGTTCATTAGTTTACTTTTGAGCTCTTAAGACAGCACTTGACTTTTCTTAAAAGTGTATCAAGACTTAGGATGAAAACCCATACCTAAACTAATTCTTCTAAATCAAGTTAGGTAAGTGAAGGGGAATTAGACTCAGTACTTGTTTCCCTCTTCCTTCCATGAGTTGCCTTCTCTTCCTTCTGACCTGACAGGTCATTTTTCCCACACACCCATCATCTCTCCTGAACCTTTCCCTTCTTTGTTCTCCCGGTGCACTGCCTCCTTTGTCCGCCTGAGGAACCTTCTGTGGAGAATTTGACCCTCTTTCTCCATCCTGACTCTGGCCTTGATCTTTGAATGGTATTTATTGTGAAGATTAGTTATACAGTATCTTCTGGTCTGTGCTGCTGATATCAAGGGATATGAAGGGTGTTCTCCCCATCATGAATCAAATGCTAAGACATGCATTGTTACTGCAAACATACTTTGAGTCTTACCCCGCTAATCAATACTTTCCGAAGCAAACGTTTCCTATTGCTCCACAGAGGCAGCAGAGTGATGGCTGAAGACAGCTTTGGTTGGTGTGTGTTTGTGTGTGTGAGTATGTTTGTATGGGAATGGGTGTGTTTGAGTTCATGCTACGTTTGTGTGTAAAATGTAAGCTTAAACCAGCTTTTATTTTCATGGCTATTTTGTATGCCTTGTTTGGTGTGTTTGCAATCTTTGCAGCTGTATGTCGCTCTCCTGACCTCTCCTGACCTCTCCTCTCCTCTCCTCTCCTCTCCTCTCCTCTCCTCTCCTCTCCTCTCCTCTCCTCTCCTCTCCTCTCCTCTCCTCTCCTCTCCTCTCCTCTCCTCTCTTCTCTTCTCCTCTCCTCGCCTCTCCTCTCCTCTCCTCTCCTCTCCTCTCCTCTGTTATTTTCTCTTGAGTAAGCCCAGCCCTTACAATTTCAAATCATATTAAACATACCCATTCAGATACACACACACTTCTTTTCTTTGTTTGTAAGGGCTTCATATTGATTAACTTCAGGTGAAATCAGGTGATACCATCACCGATGATACAGTAACCTGACTCTCATGCCTGATACCAGCTGATAATTTGACATATTTGTACTTTAAAATGAACTTCCCAAAAACAGAAATAGATGCAATGAATAGAAATAGATGATATGATAGATGTATGTACAATTGAGGAACCTTTAATGTTAAGAAAAGCTAAGGTTAAGTGACCAAAGCCTTATGGTTTGATATTTCATAGCTTGAAAATAATCCACATTGGTGAACAAATTATTTCATAGGTCAAAACTATTGTGAAAACAAAAATGTTTTTACTGCTCTATTTGATATTTACTCAAGCATTTTTGTTTTTCATATTTTTGCATGTCTTCTTTCGTTTCTTCCCACAAGTCTGTGTTTCAGCAATTTCAAAAATCACATCACAAACTAGGGTTGCATCATACTTTTTTGTAAATCTGTACATTTGAAAAGTGATTGTGTTAATGACAAAATGAACCCCAAAAAAGTAATCCTAACTTATAGGAATGTCTAGCCATGTTGATAATTGAAAAAAATAGATTCAGAGTGAAATAGTTTTATATAACAATACAGATAACTGTTTCCTGGACAGTTCCTGGACTTTTTCAGGATTAACAAAACTCTATTAACCTCTTTTTTCAAAATAAGCGAGGGGTTTTACAAAAACCAAGGTGAAACACAGTTATAAGGACAGCTGCATCAGGGACACAAACGTACTTATTAGTACACACATCCTTGTGCATGCACACACACTCACAGTCCCTCTTGCTGTTGTTAACACTCTTGTTGTGTCTCCTCCCTTTTCCTCTCCTCTTCTGCACAGCCCCAGACAAACAGCACCAAAAACAGCATAGTCACCAGCCCCAAAGGAAACATCCCTTCACCTGCTCTGGTATTTACCTTCTAACCCCCCCTTCACCCTTGTGTTCGTGTGAGTCTCTCCCATTAGCCTCCTTTCCTCTGAGAACCCACCCCCACTGCCCCCTCTCCTTCACCTTTGTGTGTTTTTTTTTCCAGTCTGTTTGTCGTGTCGGCTGTGGTTGATCTTTGCCACGGCTGTCTGAAAGGTCTCAAATCAGCAGGTGGTGCCAGGAAACATCTCCTCATCGAAGGTGGCAATGCTATGTGACTTGTACTCTGGTTGATATTGTGCAGCCATGTCAGTTTCTCTGTCTTTGCGAGTTTGCAGACGGGGAACAGACAGTTAAGGCCTGCTGGGGCTGTCAGTGTAATTTACCTCCTCCCCTTTATGTATGCCTCTGCAGAGAGGAGGCTCCCCACCGGGTTAGCTTTCCAAAGTCTGCAGATTATCCTTGCAGCCAAAATGCAGACCAGTTTATGCCACACAGATTCATAATTCCTCCTCTTCTGTTGATGGCGTAAACATTTGTTGGATTGGCTTGAGTGTTATCCTGCGTGCTCTTGGGCCTAAGCTCCGCGATCACTTTTATGTTTTTACTCTAGAGATGATATCCAAATTATTACTGCTCATTGAGTGCTTCTTGAAAGAAATTCATGTATGCAGCAAGTTCCAGATTGTATAATTTTCTACTATTGAGAGCTATGGTTGTGGGGTATCTGATTTCCTAATAACACACCTGGTTTTAGAAAGATAAGCCCCCCAAAAATGTGTGTTGTGTGAGTGAATGTACATTTTTACAGGCAATGCAGGTGACCTTTTAAAAGCATGTTGTGATTTTATTTATTGGTCAGAAAGCTCTTTGTGTAAGTCCATGTCACTGCTGTTTAAAAATCAATCATCCAGTCAGGTCACTTGTTTGGTTTTGAAAATGTACTTTGAAATTGCAAACATCTAAATCGTATCCATATATGTACTTATAGTACGATAAATGAGGCTATTACACATATTTTTTGTGTTGGCTACAACCCCATTTCCTTCAATAAATAGATTTTCACGTAAATATATTTTAAGCAGCTCAAACACACTGCAGGTATAATTCCCATCAACTTCATTTATCGGTTGTAGACTGGTAAACTTTCTTCACCTCTGAATATACTACAAATGACTCCATTCTTCGTTTGTCATGGCAGTAGGGGTTTGCAAAAGCAAAAAGCCCATCAGCTAACAATGAAGATGGGATTTATAATTTTACTGTCATTTGAAATTACTCTTATTAACATGTACCAGGCCCTCTGTAATTTTATTGTGGGGACACCAATCGCAGAGCTCGTAGTATGGCGTTTTCTGCCTAGCAACAGCAGAGATGGAAAATTTTGACTGGGGACACGTTACCTCTTTCATTTAACCCTTTATATGCCATTACAAACCATAAAAGGGGTTTTCTCTGAAACACGATGGTTAGACACTGATTGTCAAATGTTGAATTGATAAAATAAAATTAGAACAAATTACTTGTAAATTATAGACTTTGCCAAGCGGGCCCTGGCAGGTCCCCTCTGGTGTTTTGTGAATACTCAATCAGGGGGAAATACTGGCCAAAATGCTCATCTTTTATCTGTCGTCTAAATACTTGTTGAAGAAAAACATTTTACATCACTTTTCAACCAGTGATTACTCACCAATGATCTAAAGTTAAACATCGGACACTGCACCTCAGAACTTCTGCAGACAGGATACACTGAAGCTTTGTCCCCCTGGCTATCTAAAGTTCTGTGTGAAAATCTTTGTATCATATATCACAGTATACTGTGAGTAGTATGCTCTTGTTGTAGACTTTACTGCTTTGATATTCAATACATTGATTTCCTTCAGAGCTGCCATGACAGGTTAGCATCACTTGCAGGACTTTGATTTTCTCACCTGAAAGCACTTATCTGACTCACAGTAAGTAAAGTGTTAGGACTCTGATCAATATACAAGACTTTTCTCAAGAGCTCCTGGATAAAATTATTAAACTTTGTTGCAGTACTAGATCCTCCATATAAGAGCAGAAGGGTTGATATAAGGTTAATGTCATTGTGTAAATGATAAAATCCTTTCCCATTTAATGCTGTGACGCCCTCAGCAGCCGCCCCCTTTTTTTGATCTGCAGACCCCAGGTACTTTGTTCTTGCTCATCAATATCATCATCATCATCTCCCAAGTTACCACCAGTGCTTGTTGCCGTTGGTGATGGTTGCTAAGACAACACTACCATCATCAGCAACCAGGGGGAAAAAAAGCTGATGATTGGCCATCACCGAGGTGTCACTTCCTAGGGGGAGAAGAGAGATTTCAGAGAAGACTGAACATTAAATGTTTTTTTTAGAAAACTGTTGAGAGAAGATATATCTGTCTTAATTTTACATCAGTAGCATTAACAGCAGGCTTTATATACGGTGAAGCTGTAAGACGAAACTGTCTAGTGCTTGCGTCTAAAAGTTTGAACCTTAATTTCAATCAAAAATGTAAAAGTCATTGCAGAGAAGCTAAAAAACTAAATCCTCTCTTTCTGTTACTTTTTAAAAATGACAGTTTAAGCCCTTCCTGAAACCAGCAGGAGGGTATAAGTGGGTTTGGTAGCAGAAGTAATGACATTGTGAAAAGTTGTCCTGTATTGCTAATGTTCTGAAGTGACTAAATTTCCATTGGAGAGGGTTCCCTGAAACAATGACAGTCTCTGCCCGGCAGTCTGTTCTGCTGAGAGGAGTTGTGAAGGAACAGAATGACCTGTTTTAATTGTGTGGGGCCTTTTCCTCTTTTCCTTTAGGTGTGCAAGAGCCCTGTTTGATGTTATAGTGTTTTATGTATGTTAAGACATATTGGGTTTGCATATATTACTCACTGGTTTTCACTCATTTGTGTTTGCTATCATGTTTCACGGCATACTTGCATCGTGTGAAAGATTGATGGAAATGGAAACTATACATGCTAAAAAAAGAGATTGCAAAATGTTTGACAAGATCCAGGTACAAGTAATGACAGTTCGGACAGGCTATATGCTGTCCCGATGCTTTGTATCAACTGCTTCTGTATGTGTGTGCATAAGAGGGAGAAGTCGAGAGGACTGTGACTCCTCATGTGCTCATGGCAGACACTTCACCCTGGGTTTTGGTACTCTCTCTGTTCTTGGTGTGTGTGTGTGTGTGTGTGTGTGTGTGTGTGTGTGTGTGTGTGTGTGTGTGTGTGTGTGTGTGTGTGTGTGTGTGTGTGTGTGTGTGTGTGTGTGTGTGTGTGTGTGTGTGTGTGTGTGTGTGTGTGTGTGTGTGTGTGCGCGCAAATTACGGTTTTGAGCTCATCCACCCACTCACTTGGCTTTGGAGGACTCTTCCCTCCCTCCTTTGTCAACCTTTCTCTTCATCTAACATTCACATGCCTGTCTCTTTTTCCCTCTCTTTACATTTTTTCCCTTTTCTCTACCAACTTCTTTTTCAAGATCTGCTTTCTGTCTTCACATTTTTCCTTCCTTTACTCTCGCTTCCCTATTTTGCTCTTTAATTTCATGTTCCTCCATCTCTACTTCTCGCCCTCTTGTTCCAGGAACCTCAAACAACTGTCATCCATAATCCAGTGGACGGGACGAAGGTATACATTATCCTCCGGTCCTGACCTATTCTTTCTACTCTTTGTCATTCTCCTCTTCCTCATCTTCTCCTTTCCTTTGATCTCTCTTTTCATCTTGCATCCAGGTTAGACCACCACAGCATTGAATTACTAATGAGTATGTGTGTGTGTGTGTGTGTGTGTGTGTGTTTGCAGCTGTAGATTAAACTCAGATAAATGACAATATTATATAGTTGGACAATAATTATCACTAGGAATATAATTAATAAATAAACAATTAAAGCTTCCTGAAGTACTTCTAAGGATATCCTGTTTGAATATTACACTGCCCAGTTTTATCCAGTCACATCCAGTCACTCCCTTTTCATCTTTCTTTTGTCCTGCATTCAATATCAAACGAGGCAGTATGTGGAATCATGCTGTTGGTTTTCTGTAAAAAAAAAAAAAAAAATCTTTAAAGCAATGTAATTATGTCATTTAAAAATATCAGGATTTTATCAGTTAGTATTATCATGTTATTAATGTTTGGTGGGCGGTTTATAGCCAATCCAAACTTCCTGTTGCTACACTAAGTGTTTATGTGTGTGCATCCCCACAGTTAGAGGTAGTGCATGAACCTGCATGACTTTGCAGTAAGATCTGTAGTTTGCCCATGTGAGTTTTTTTTGCTGAGTTTCACAACATTGAGTCCTTTGCATTAAATTCTGGGTCAGATTCAGATAAAGGTGTATGTAAACAACATCAGTCTTTCAGATCGTCCAAAGAGACCACGAAGTAGAACAATTCTGTTTCACTGCAGTTTTGATTCATACAGTAGTAGGCAGGTTTATGTAGCTTACTTGATATCTTGAACAGCTGATCACTTGGTTTTGTCCATGTGGGCATCTGAAAAGTATGCATTTTGACCTTTGCCATTTTATTGGAAGAAAATGACTCAAGACTTTAGACGGTATGAGGGAACAAATGTGAACATAAGTTAATGCTCTGTGACTGAAATCAGGGCAACTAAGGGTCAAAGTGTAAACAACAACTTGCTCTAATATCTGCAGCACACATACGCACATCATGTTTTTACAAGCCCAACAGCTCACCTGTTATTTGTCAGGATGATAACAAATGAAAAGGATAAAGAAGTAACAAGAAAAACTTCTCTATGATTCAGTCTAAAGAAAACAAAGTGTAGGTGTGATCACACTTTTAGTGATATTTCTTATATCCGATGTTTGCCCTTCTCTGTCTCTCTCTCTCTCTCTCTCTCTCTCTCTCTCTCTCTCTCTCTCTCTCTCTCTCTTTCTTTCTCTCACTCACACACACACAAACACTTAAACATTTAAACACACACTTTTCCTCTACACTTGTCCCTCCTCTCCTCAGGTCACCAGATGTTCTTTACAGGGCTATGAAACCACTTTTGTGCTTTGTGCTCGTGATGGTGCTCTCGCACGTGTCTTCTTCTAATGAGGTCGCCCAGTCCACACTCCCCTCTAGATGCAGGGGAATTTAGGCCCATTTAATCTTCTAATTGGAAGTAAGAAGCTAACTCCTCCTCGGGTAAAAGCTTAAAAGGAGAAGAAAAGCAGAGCAGAAGGAAAGGTGGATGAATAGATTTAAGCCCTAGGAGGAAAACTAACTGCCCTTTGAGAACGCATTCTGCCTGTTACTGATGTTCTAATAGTTGGTCCGAGCACATCCCATTGAGTTTCTGTCAGATCCAGCAAGAGGAAAGAGCACCCTATGGTGGAAAGACGTCACTGGTCTGCATGGTGTGAAAAACACACACACACACACATTCACACAAACATTGATATGGAGCTTGTCTCGCTAGGGTCAAGAGTTGAAAATGATCAATAGCTATAAACTCTGTTTCATGATTTGTATTGAAACTATGTTAAATTGTATCGCACCTTTGTAGAGATAAATTCAGTTCAAACAGTGGGAGCTTCCTAGAGTAGAAGAAAAGAAAAGAAGTTAAATATATAAAGTATGTCAACCATAACTATGGTGTTGGTTCACTGGCACAGTCTGCCTGTCTTTTTGCAAAGGTCGGCGGGTTGTTGCACATTAACAGCATTGAAGCAATATTGTGGTTTTGCCCTTGTCCGGTATAATTTTGTGAATTAAACCAACATTAATTAATGTATTTGGTACTTCGAGATTTCTCTCAGGGATATTCTCCCTTATGGCCTGTGTTCTGAACATAGACTGTGTAACAGAAGTGGACTCTTGGTGTCAGAAGTGAAGCCCTCCAGGTTTTGGGTGCTTGGACCGGGAGGGTGCAAGGCCTTCGGTTGCAAAAGGGGTTCTACCAGAAAATACCCTACAGTACCTGTCACCATCAGGAACCTTAAACATTTTCCAAACAGATATGGTTTCAAATATTTTCAATACAGCATGTTATTTATTTTAGAAGTTATGGTCCCATTTAAAGTCTAAGATATGAAGAAGCAGGTTATCTTTATGGATTTGGCTAAGTCTTTATCAAAGCAAACTGTCCACCATGGGTCTATCCTTTTGGCTCCAAAAGTGAAAGAATGCGAAAAATGCTATACCCAAGTTTTAAAAAACAGTGGCCCTTAAAGCAGTGAGTGACATCAGGTTGTCCACTTCCTATACAGTCTACGGTTCTCACCGCGCATATCAAGTCTTTATATAACTCTTTGTCTGTGTGTCATATGTTTCCAGCACAAGTATGTGTACTGCTGCCTTTGTTCCCACACTGACTGTTTACCTCTGATCTCCAGGAATCATCGGACAGCAGCAACACCACTGTGGAGGACGAGGATGTGAAAGGTAAGAAGACTGCAGTGATACAGAAAGAATGACAAATCCCTGAGCTGAAAAAAAAAAAGTAAATTACTGAACTGTTTGCTGCACTTGAGGGTGGATTACTCAGTGGAACTTGAAACTTTTTGGATCATCACTTGACATTTTTACTTTGTGATAGTATTGTTTTTGTTTAAGTTACTTTTCTGCGGCTAGTCAGGAAACAACCTGTATAAAACGTGGTCGTCACATAATGCGGACAAGTCATTTTTGAAATCACAATAGCTTAAAACAAGTGAAGGAAGATAGTCCACTTAACCAGAACTGAGAGATATAGGGTTGAAGGTTGTGCTTTAACATTTTACGTTTTGTTTTGGTTGATTGTTAAGAGCTCTGTTATTGTTACCTTTGATTCATTTTTATTTAAGTTACTCTATTTGTTTTTGACAGAGGGATTATACCGGAATGGATTTGTAATGATACATTTTTGCACCGTTACTCTAATCTTTTAAAGTTTAGAAATTACAGTCTAATTTTTTAGCAGGCCTAAAAAAAGGGAAATGAAACTTGCTGCCTCGCTTTGCATGATCTTTTTTATTAGATGGCAACATCACAAGCCTCAGGGTGAGAATACCTTTTGATGCAAGCTGTTGAAAAAGTCTTTGTTTGGACTGCCTTCATCTGTTTTATCTCTGGCTAATTAGAGAGTCCTTGTTTTCTCTGAAATACGTTCTAATTTTTTGTAAGATCTGACATTTCTACAAGCTTACAGAAATAATTTAGTTGCTGTGTATGCTCTGGGAAAAGAAGATATTATCTATCAGTGCAGTACATGCTTAATATACTGGGGTTATTATTTTTACAAAAAAAGAAAGGCAATATGTCAACTTTAAAAGTTGTAGAGTGTGAAAATATCATTTACATGTGGTCAAATGGCATTCACTTGCTGATGCCTGACCTCTTACTGACCCCCAATGGCGACCGGCTGTATTGCTTCCTCCTGCTGTTTTTTTGTTTTAGACTTAAAGAGTATACGTGTGTGTGTGTGTGTGTGTGTGTGTGTGTGTGTGTGTGTGTGTGTGTGTGTGTGTGTGTGTGTGTGTGTTCCTATTAAGTGAGAGGGGGGGCTAAAATAGGCCTTGTAATGCTGTGGTGGTTTGGCTTTCTCAAAATGTTGAGCTGTAATCTGAATACCGAGACACACAAACCCTTCTAAAATACCAACATGCCTGTGTGGAGTGTCAACTTGCAGAGTTGTGTTCATGTGTTGTGAGTGTTTGTATTTGTTGCCACTGGCTACATTTGTATGTACATCACACATATGAGCTACTGTAATACCTTCACAAAATACTTTTTATGTATAGACTTTTTTTTCTGCTGTATGTGTGTCTGAATCGTCTGAATCGATGTTTGATTGTGTGATTGAGTGTGTGAATGTATGGGTTGCGGCTGTGCTTATCTATGCCAGCACACTCAAACACCCCTGTTCTCCTTCATCCAGGCTCAGTACAATGCGTCTAAATCGGGTCATGAATGTATCATTTCAGTAGCAGGCATACAGAACAGAATGTGCGCCTCTATCTCCTGGTCCTCCTCCCTACAGAGGCAACGCTGCTGTGTCACAAATTCCCTTGCAACTATTGCAGAGCCGTCATGTAAGAAACAATAACTTTTGTTGAAAATAGTTTCAAGGAGTACTTCCTTAAGCAAGAGGGTAACTCCTTTTAAAAGGGTTCAGAGTAAAAGAAGCTGAAGCCCTATACACCTAAACCTTAGCACCAGGATCAAACTGTGTATTTAGTTCTGAGCGCAATTTTGGGATAACTAAAGACAAATTACTCCTCCATAGACTGAATTGAAATTAAAACAATTTTCAATAAGTCAAAGTATATATTATATTAACAAATGTTAATAGAGTTATTGAGTTATTCTTTGAGAAGTAACATTGCTAACAGAGTGTTTTTTTTACGGTGTTTAAAATTCTTCACCATAAGTAAGTTCATCTTTTTCCAGCATGACGTAATTGGTCCCTTACTTTAGAGTAGCCTCCCCTACACTACCAACAACACAGCAACAATATTCTCAAGTATTTCTCTTGAGTAATATTTAATGCTGTTCCACAACCCGCACATCCATGTTTTCAATGATTTTCTTTCAGAAATGTCGAATTTATTTCTTGCTCATATGAAAATAACTTATTGTAAGAAAATTGAAGTAAGGCATCCCATAGAAGGATTACAACAAATCACTCTACTGTACCATACTGTACTTGGATATCTTCCGCAATTAATTTCCTGCCCTTCCAAGGTCCCAGTCAGAGTTTAATACCTCTATCTCCCCACTCCGCTGGCAGGAGTAAAGAGGGCAAGGGCAAGGGCACCTTGGGAGGGGGGTTTGGGGCTGAATGGGGAGGTGTCTAAATATAGTGCTGGTGGCAGGAAATGGAGACAGAGTGCCCAGAGAGGTGTTGAAAACACACCGCTCTGCTAGCGCCACCCTTGGATAGCATTAGTCTCACACAGCAGTTTACAGACACTTACGATATGAACAGACACATACTGTAGCACAGTTAGCGCCAGGCTGAACTACAAGAACCAGGTGAGTGCAGGAGTGAGTTGAGTTGTGTTAGGTTGGAAGAGTTTCTGTCATGGTGGCCTGTTTGGGAACTTGTCAGGTCAGTGAGCGCTAGACAGCTGGTTTGCAACCCAACACCTGTGCTGGCGTTTGGAGAATCTGGACACATAACTGTTCTGTTACCCTCCGTGCTTTTATAGGAGTGAAGATGTTACAGGCACTGTTTTCTGAGGGCTGATTTTTAAGAGTTGTCAAGCTATAGATTTATATTATACGTGTGACTTTATTTTAATGTACTGTATGAGTTAAGATTACATTTTGTTTAACTGCAAATGCTAAAGTTCTTTACTGTGGAATTTAAGAGCTAATTGCTTGGATGTTTCTGCACGGCACTTCTGGTAAGTGATCACCTGTCAGTCAAACATAGGGGGCTGAACTATGACATCTTTTTTCTTTGGATTTCCTGTTGAGTTTACGCCTTAGGCCAGGAGAAAATTGGCATTCACTGATGGAAATGTTTCTGTTTTTTGCGTTGGTCCGCGAGTAAGATGTATTATTTGTTTGAAAGGATGCAGTTAAACCTCTTAAACCTCGAGGTACAGTGGTGGTTTGTGATTGGATCCACCTCCTTTCTTTCCTGACAGTGTCTCGTTCCACATGATTTTTCTGCAGGGGCGCTTTTTCTCCCTCTGTTTGTCAATGAGTGTTCTTGTGTTGCATTTCCCCCCGTGCCAGCTGATTAAACAGACAAGCGGTAATGAGTAATATCCAAATTGACTCTCATTATCATGGCCATCACCATTGTCATCATCCATTCTCTGCTCACTGGAAAGGCATCCATTAAAGCCTCAATAAAAACTCACATGCAGCAGCAGCTACAGCTTTAAATCCTGCAGTAATGAAGCCATTAGTTGTAAGCTATTTCAAATTAGATCTGATGACAGAGGATTGTAATTTATCAGTGTTTAAGTCACAGACTTAAAAAGAAGTGGACATAAAGTAGCTACCGTGATGTCACCCATTGGTGTGGACTAATATTTTGGAGCTTGGATTTGGCTCTTGGGCTATCGCCATCTTGGAGTTTTGGAGGCAGAAATGACCATATTTGGAAAAGAGGTTGGAGCTGTGAGAGAAGCTTGGACATGAAACATTAAGTCGTCAGCTCAGAGAAGTGCTAGTTTGATTTACAAGGTGCAATAAGCAATTCAAATAAAATGTTTTATTACTGGAATGCTAATTTTGGCAAAGACAGAAAATGTGCTGGCAGCATAAAACAAACAGCTGACCCATTTAAGTGTTTTTACTACAACGTTTAGCTGAACAAGATGCCTGTCATGACTTCATGGCCCTGGCTTGTCAATCATATGGAAGTTACTCCCAAAAGCATACTCTACAATGTCATTATTACACACTGTGTTATTATCATGAGACTATATTTTACAAACTGAACACCATGCTGCTTACAAGCAGACAAAGTAAATGTTTGAGAGAATAAACTTCAGGAAAATGTTCAACCAGTTCATAAACCCTTTCAGAAGTCGAGTCTATATCTCAAATAATTGATCTGCTGTCACCACATCATCTCTTACTTGCTCTGCTCCTTTCCATTATTCCTCACTGTCACATTTCTGTTGTATTTTTTGTGTGTTTTATTTATGTGTATGTTTGGTCTCACTCTGTGTGTGCATGTTATCAGGGAAGAGCTTAGACAGCAGCTCGCTTAAGGCGCAGTCCAGCACAAGCTCCCAGCCTGATAGCTCTCAGGGCTCCTCAGCTGCTGTGCATTGTAAGTCAGCATGGCCCGCCAACTACACGCGCACACACACAACCACGTGCACACACACACACTCACAGCACAAGGGCAGATGGCTATACATACATATAGTCTGGTTTTGCCCAAGGTTTCTGCCTCTTCAAAGGAAGTTTTTTCTTTCCACTGTAACTTTGCTAAATGTTGCTTTGTGCTCATGATGGATTAATGTTGGGTCTTTGAGTAAGGTCTTTTACCTGCTTTTTGTAAAGTGTCATTTGATATGAATCGGCGCTACACAAATCAAGATTGATTGATTGACACACATTCACACATGCTCCAATAAAAATTCACCTTGACTTCATTTTTCCATGTTTTTATTCCATTCAGCGTCCATGCATGTATTAAAAACAAACCTCTGCTGTCATTTAGCAACAATAACACCCTGCCTTACCCTTTACTTCATTCCGTCATATGACTTTTATAGCATCACTCCTTCATCTTCCAATCAAACTGATTTAAACATCTAATAACTATATAAATAGTAAACAAACCAAGCCACTATGAGGGAGATGTTGTGTAGTATCTTTATTCCTCTCCTATCCTGTCCTCCTCCCTGTAGCGCCCACTCCAGATGTATTTAGATAACTCTTTGTCTCTGCCTGCTGGACAAATGGGGAAAAGCAACACAACAAAAACGTGTTTCAGACGTTTCAAAGCATGAATTTTCCTCTTTGTCTTTCATTTTGCCCTTCTCTGTCTTTATGTCAGACTTTGTCTTGGAGAGCTCTTATATATACAGTGTCACAATGTCACACTCAATGAGACTTCATTTTTTGTATGAATATATGTATTTATCAAATAAATGTTTGATAAATCTCACCTTTTCATATCAGAGGCTGTGGCTCAGAGGAAGAGTGTGTCGTCTCTCATTTATTTGCTGGTTAGATCCCCGGCTCCTGCAGTCTACATATCTCAGTTTTTTTTAACAAGACATTGAACCAGATTTGCCCCAGAAAGTATAACCTGGGGGCCGGGAATGTGTATGAATGATTAGATCAGTACTTATGGGTAAATTAGCACTTCTCATAACAGCCTCTGCCAATTGTGTGTGAATGTGTGTATAAAAGGGACAATTTGATATAAATTGTCAAATAACTTTGAGTAGCGGGAAGACTGGAAAAGCACAATTAAAGTGCAGTCCGCTTAACATTTACCTTTTAAGAACTCTGGTCTTAGTGCTCTCCAGGACAAGGTTTGTTCATCTGAATGGCCACAGTTCTTTTGTCAATCTTTCATCAAAGTGCATTGTCTCCCATGTTCCTCCCTTCCTCCCGCCTGAACTCAGCGGCCACAAAGTTTGCTGACTTGCTGGGCTCAGTGCGTAGGGGCTCAGGGCCCACATCTGACTGTGAGGGTAGATCCAGCACTCCACCTCCCGCTGTCCGCTCCGCCCCCTCCCCTCCTCACACCCCTGCTGTCCCAATGCAGAGTGAGTAGAAAACAAGCACAGGAAGGTGAACCCTAGATAAAGCAAAAGCTACCATGAGACTTTATGAAACCTTAATAGGAAAAAAATAACAGATAAAGACTACGTTCTACATTTTTTGCCACTACACTGTTTACAGTACCCTTGCTAGAGTAACGCTTGCTAAACCTAGCAGGGTTAAGCTAATACAGGAACTTGCAGAGACTTAGTAAAAAGGAAGCTATATTCTTATTTCACTTTAATCAGTAATGAAGGTGAAAGCCACTGACAGGTTAGAAAAGATGGAGAGTATCATGGGACAAACGTTTTTGGAAAGTGTAGTTATTGGAAATACTGCAGTGACAGACAGGTTAACAAAGTCAGAAAAGGATTTCCTCATTCGTAATCTCAAGACGGTGGCTGTCTTCCTCTTATGTCACACTCTGGATAGGAAGTTCAAAAACAGTTCAAATGTAATGCTGCTGTGTTACAGGTTTGCAAATTGTACACATAGAGCTGCTTACAAATTGATATAATTGTGTATCAATTATAATTGGGCAGTATTTCAAGTTAGAATATCCTATTTGATAACTTGTTAACATTACCATTTGATGGAGTCATAAAATACATTAGAAAGCTAACTGTTATGTACAGCAAGCACACAATAATGCTAGCATGCCAAAGGGTTACATTAGCTATTCATTCAGTAATATTAGCTAGTAATTTCTAGAATGCTAACACTATACCCTGCACTACACCACTGGCTTCAGGGCTACAACATTAAAACTGTTTTTTAGCTTCCCAACCTGAGCATTAGAGGAAGACGGCTGTTGTGTGAATGTGTTCTTCAACTTCATTATTCCATTATTCTTATTTTGTTTCCCCCCTCCTCACTGTTTCTAATCTGGTCTTTTGCATTCCTCCAACTACCAACCCACCCTTTTATCATCCCTCTATCCATTGCCTGGAAAATCCACTCAGTGTCACGGCTCACAGACCTGGTAAGCAGCGTTCGCAGGGCGCCGGCAGCCCCTGCACCCGAGGTTGATGCGGCACCGGCGCCGGTACCTTGTGCCAGACCCACCCAACCACCCACACACACCACCTCCCCTCCTCCCCCTCACTCCCACTCCAGCCCATCCCTGTCTCCCTCGCAGAGTGAGTACAGAGCATTACCCACCCTGACGCCCTGCATGGCGGCCAGTCACCTGGCTGTGTGTGATTAACAGTTTTTGTGCATCAAGTATTATGTGCTGAACTGTTCTTCTGTCAGCCTATTTAACTATCTGGTTGTGTCCTTTTTGCCTCCGACCTTTTTTAAACTGTTCTTCAGTCTGCTATGGAGACCACAGCTAACAGCAGGTGGATCTGTGTATCACTCGGTTTTTCAAACAGTTGATGTTGCTTGTGTTGGTTATAAGGACATGCCTTGTGTGCGCTCATAAATGCAACGTGTTTGATAGTTTCGGCCGTTTGGCTTCATAACACAACTTCTTGTGTCTTACTCACAATTTAATCAAAAAGAGATGTCGAAACAGATCTGAAACAGTATTTTCAGTAAGTCTGAAAGTTCATTTTTGTTCTAACTGCCCATGCCTGAACAAATGTGTTGCTGCGTCAAAAAATTTAAAATGTATTAAATAAGCGATTTTTCATCCTGCTTCCAAATGTTGCAGTTATTTTTTAATTAACTCCTAATTATGTTTCTCTGCAGCACGCAAACAAGAAATCATCAAGATCACCGAGCAGCTGATTGAGGCAATCAACAATGGAGACTTTGAGGCTTATGCGTAAGTCTGGACTTTTTTTTTTGTGGTCTTTGTAAAGCTTGTGATGAAACCAAAAGCATAAAATTCATGTTCGGCTTCACTAACCTTTCCTGTGCTTTCCTGTGCAGTAAGATCTGTGACCCTGGCCTCACTTCGTTTGAGCCGGAGGCGCTTGGTAACCTGGTAGAGGGGATGGACTTCCACAGATTCTACTTTGAGAACCGTAAGATTGAAAGATGGGTTGCTTTTTGTTGTCAGTTTCTTCTTTTAAATCTTATAATTTGATCCTGATTTCTTATCATTATAGCTGCCATTTGAGTTTTAAACTACACAAACACATGTCAATAATATGATTCTCAAAATGGACCTTAAAAAGAGAAACATGGTGTCATCTGCATCTCCCTCCATTAATGCCTTTGCTGCATTTCAAGTGTTTGAAAGAGATCACATTTGGGAATGTTTTCACGGGTAATGTCTGATAAGAAAAAAAACATTGTCAGAGAATTTAAACCAAAAAGCCATCCTGAAAAAGCAAGACTTGTAAATGATGGCTAAAGATCTTCCACAGTTTAAGTGTTACATTTACCCATCACTTTCCATCAGCAGCTCTACTTCCTTTAAAAAAGCCAGTGTTTTTCTTACAATACTAAAGAATGCCAATTTGTAACACAGGCTTTCAAATCTTGTCCTTTTCTTTATTCAGTACATGCCATGGTTGTATTTTCCTTTACAAAAGTGAGCTAGAGAAGTAAATTTCGAAGAGTAGTTGTTATTTTGTATTTTTTGTTGCTGTGTTGTCTCTCTCATTCTTTCTTCTATCACTGTTCTTGATGTCTTTTCAGTTTTGGCAAAGAACAGCAAGCCCATCCACACCACCATCTTAAACCCCCACGTCCATCTCATTGGCGAGGACGCCGCCTGCATCGCTTACATCCGCCTGACTCAGTATGTTGACGGCCAGGGTCGGCCGCGGTCCAGCCAGTCAGAGGAAACTCGCGTTTGGCATCGCAGAGACAGCAAGTGGCAGAACATCCACTTCCACTGCTCAGGCGCACCAGCCGCACCATTACAGTGAGGTACAAATACAGCAGTGGGATTACTGGGAGAAAACTGGCAGAAATGTAGCGTACTTTTTTATTCAAATACCTTTAAAAGAAGCTTTAGGGTTGAACCTGTATGCTCAATAATTAAACACTTTCCTAGTCTTGTTTATGCTGCAGTATGTCTACTAAGGAAATCATTCAAGTAACTTAAGCCATTTTCACATATGCACACCGGATAATATCTAGATAATTATAGGAGGAACGCTCCGGAGATTCTCCCGACCTAGTCGTTCACATATGCTCCTCACAGCGGGGGACTTTCCCTGTCAGAGGGGAGGGGGGGGCGGGGGATTTCCTGAGATAAGATGTGACGTAAATAAACAACACAAACAGCGGCCGAAGCAACAGAGTCCACTACACGACGTTATAATGAGAATATTTGTCTTTATATAAATGCTATGTGTAATCCAATGGAATGACAACATCCACAAAAGAGAGGAGAACAACATACTGACCAACAGAAAACATAATGCAGCCGTTTAATTAGGTGCACGGAGATCATTAAGATCAGACACTTTAGCCGGTTACTGTATATAAACGTCACTCTCTTCCCATTGGCTCGAGTTGAAATCTCAGGAGTATATGCTGCCGCGTTCAGACATCAGCTCACTCGGATTTTCTGCAGATAAAATACTAGGGGTCTGGCTGGAGAAACTCCGGGTAAAGTCCATGCGAAAAATGCGGCTGTTTGCGTTCACACGCTACTCACACAAAGAAAGTCCGGGTAGCCAAATCTCCGGAGTTTTTCCAGAAGATTTCTGTATGTGTGAAAAGGGTTTTACATGAATTTTGGCTCTTGGGTCCATATGTAAACAGCTCTTATATTTATTAGGTTCTAAAATAATCTAATGCTTAAGCTTTTCTGCTCGTTTCACAGCCAGTACAAGGTCCCACATTATTTTGAGTGTGAGATCACTTTTTAGTTAACATTATGCATTGTTGACTGGTAACCAAATTGCAAACATTTAAAACAACACACCAGAAACATGTGGCCACACGCCCCTTCACTCCCTAATTATATCTCCAAATATTCTGCTGGGGCGTTCTAAAAGTGACATTATGGCCCAGTAAAGGAAAAAAATAAAATCATCTAAGTCTCTCGTCAGGCTCACAAATAATGTAGTTACTTGCAATCAGACATTTATATCTTCACTCTTAATGTAAGTGTGCAGCTCATTCCATAATGTTTTTGCTAAATATTTTAGAGGGGAAAAAAGCTCCATGGGAATGATAATTTTTGCACCACATGTTTTCTAACTTCTTAAACAATTAGAGTCCTAATGTAATGTAATGTAGAGTCCTATGTTGTGGTCCAACATACGTCTTCAGATGTTTCCTAATGTCAGAAGGACAAAATGTATAGGCCAAGGCAGCTCGGCAGCATTATAGCTCTTTATATTAATGCTTGTTATCGGTTATTAAGTAATTGCAAATCTGGAATATTGACATTTCACTTGGCTGTCTTTATGTTGTTATTATATGTACAATTTTTTGTTTTCTTGCAAACTCACATGAGGATGTCCCTCTTTTTACCTGTGAAGCTGGAGCCAGTAGACTTAGGCTTAGCATTAATTATCTAAACAGAAGGTGTTGTCCGAAGTTCGAATCTATCCATCTATTTGTATTTATTTATAGAAAACGAGTGTAAACCAGAGAGAGATCCCAATCATCTCATCTAAGTCTGCTTGAGTAAACATGTTTCCTGAAATGTTGAACTATTCCTTTAATTTAAAGGTGTAGGTACCCTGTTTTATTTATACTTTTGTTGTCAAACATTTAATCCTGGGACACTGTTTTTTTTTTTTCCTTTTCTTTAAGGGTTGAATGACAAAGTTTTTGCTGTGAAGAATGCTCTGCTGGAGAGAAAGGAAGAGGAAGAAGAGGAAGAAGAGGAGGAAGGGTTGAAAGAACAAGTCTGTTGTTAGTTTGGAGACAGGGCCGCTCACCCTTCAACAACAAACCCTCCCTCACTAGAAGCCCTGACTTAAACCCCACGCGCGCATCTCTTCTTTTACGACTACTGCCCCCTGTCTGTCACCTGTCCTACAACATCTTCTGACAAACGTCAAACAACAGCAAGAGAACGTCCAACAGCAAGAAGACCTTCACCCTCCTCCTGCTTCTTCTGCTTGGCTGATTGGTGGGGGCGGGGCTGTTTTCAGCACTCAGTGTGATACCTTCTTCCTGTGGTCTGTCCCCCAAATTTTGTAAAGCCAACCCTCTTGTCCTCCTGTGAATTCACACTTGTGTGACAAAAACACTGCACTGGAAATACAGTCTGTAAAGTTTTAAGTCAAATCTACTACTATCATTACTATATTATTATCATTGTTATTACGATTATTATTATTACGACACATTTGCAAATGTATATGTAATTTGTATCATTGAAAATTCTTGATGCCAGTGGTTTTTAGAGTTGAAAATGTTTTTTTTCTCGATCTTTTTAAGGAAGCATGTTTTTTTCCTCATATTAACATTAGCTGTTTATTATTGTTGCTTTTAAGTAGGAAATGATATTGGCCGTTTTGTAATTTGCTTGGTTAGCTAAACTATTGTGCCCAAAAACATGGACAGTATTTTCTTTTTTTTTGCTTGTTTTTTGGCTTATCTTTTAGTGTGTGTTTGTGTGAACTGTGGTTATGTCAGCCAGACAAAAAGTGTGTGCATATTTTCTCATTCTTACATGTAGACTGCATTGTTGGAAGATTTTTTATTTTTTTTGTTAATCATGGCAATGTGCAACACCAGGGGTGTGTTTAACTAAGCGCTGTGTCTTCCTGCATCAAACCTCCACAACCAATTGGAGTTTATATATATATATATACATATATACTGTCTATTTGGACACTAGAACATTAGCATAATATATATTTGCTTTACCACAAACCAAATACAACTTGTTCACAGCTTTTCTTTAGTATAAATATTGTATTATGATGAATTTTAACAGTGTTACACATAATTTTTTGAAATTATCTTGCATATGTATGCTAAGAAAAGTTTCTCAAACTTAGACTTGGCAAATCATTTCCTGCTCAGTAAAACTATTTATGGGAAAAAACATGAAAATCAAACATGTTTTTCTCATCACACCAGAATTACAACCTGAAGCATATCGATAGAGGCCTCTGTCATGAAATAGCTTGGTATAGCCTGATAAGTGAAGTGAAATTTGTCAGTGTGACATTGAACATATTGTTTTTATTACCATGTTATTTCATGACATTGTGGGTTTAATTGTACTTGCTAAACATCCACCTTTCTTCACACGCAGTAAGGTCCTTATCAGTATTGAAGAATCAAGCGTGTGTGCGTCGGGCTTCTGTTCTGTGCTGTTCGGGCAGTCCTTTGCTACAGGGTGCAATATTTGTGTGCAGTATGGGTGCAGTATGTGTGTGTCTGCTAGCATGTACAGTACATCCATTGATCTTTACTTTTTTTTTGGAGGTGTGTGTTGCGTGAGTAATGTAAAGGGAAGGATTTGTTTCAGAGGACATATCAGTCCCCTGCCTTCAGCGAAGGATTTTATTTTCCTTATGATTTGAGTGTGTCTCCCCTTTTTTTAAATGTATTATCAGCTTTTTATGATTCAAAGTGCTCGTGCCAGGGGTTAGCAATACTCTGCAGCACTGAAAACTGTTTTTTTTTGGGGGGGGGGGGGGGGGTTGACTTGCAGTCCACTCCTCTGTCTTTTGCTCTCGCACCATTGGCTGCCTTCACATTTGTCTCTCCCCTATTGGTCAGACCAAGATATGAAGAGACCGGGCAGTCGGTTTGGTGAAAAGTCCTCAGGTTTTTATTTATTTTGAATATTTATTTATTTATTTTAGTTGATATTTTTGTTGTGCTTTGTTGTTGTTATATTGTACAGCTCATGCACTTGTGCAAATAGTCTCTGCTCTTTAAAAGGGACTCTGCTTCATGTAAACCATGTTTTTAAAGGGATAGTACGTCAAATTTGCATCCTGCATGTGTTTTCTGCAAAGACCAACATGGTGTGAATTTCTGTTTGCAGCTATCAGCCTTCTGCGTCTTTAGGTTAAAGTTGTTTTCTGATATTATTTGTTTTATTGTGTCCATTTTCTTTTTCACTTTGGATTGTTGTGAGTGCCAGAGTTGAAGGTACATCATAGGGATTGTATTTTGTGTGAACTGTCCCTCTAAAAGCCTTTTTGGAACAGATTTTTCAAGTTGAACCACTGACGTCGTTTTGTAACCCTTGTCCCATCAAGTACCAGTGTCGATGTCTAGTTGACCCCGTTTTATACTGAAATCAGTCAAAGGTTACATAAAGCTGTTAATCGTGCTAACCTGCCAAGACCCCCCACACCTCTGAAAATAAGAAGACATAGCAGCATGTACAGTATTGTAAGTGTAAGTACAGTAAGTGTTTACTAGCCTTGAAAGTCAATATAAGATTCACATACTTAAAACAAGGGAGTACACAATATTACACAACAACTAACTAGCAGCATAGCTGGCATTTTTTCTTTGCATGACCGTCAACAGGACATTTGTTTTTGGTGGTTTCCCTTTTATTTGGTTTCTCATTTTCTACTGAATGCCGTTTTACTCGACCTCTCTGTCTATTATCTCAACTTTTAAAGTGCATATAACTATTTTTGTCTCAAGAGGATATAATGAAGAGGATTATAGTGATAAGGATGAAGATATCATTGACAGTGGCGCTATGAGGATTGCAACATTGACAATGATAATGATGTGATAGTTATTTTGCATGCTTTTCCACCGGGCTCTTTGTTGTCTGTGCTGGTGCTGCACTCAGCCTTGCATGTCAGTTTGAGGAACAGCACCTGAGCCCCAGCAGGGGGTGCACTAACACAGGAACCCACAAACACACAGATGGATGTGGCCGCACAAAAAGATGACTTAAGTCTCAAATCTAAAATAAAATGTAGACAGAGACATCACTTGAAATATAAAGAATAACTCGAATGTTACATTGTTATTATTTGTAACAGCTGCACAATTATGAGAAAACTTAGCATCCTGATTACAGTTTGACTTGATCATTGTTTCATGAGTGTTCTCATTCAGTTTGGGATAGAAATTTATTTAAAATAATGCACCAACAAATCTGATAGATCAGGATTCTGTGTGACTGATTAAAGTGGAAATCATGGTTAAGATTATGTAGATGAATTTTGCAGCTCTTCTGTACTATTGCAGTGATTCTCTGCTGAATTCCTTTTGGCTATTTGGTCTGATGAAGTTTTACTGATATAATCTGTAGCTGCTTTGTCCACTCTGCCATCTCTCTGCAGACAGTGACTGAGCTGCACTGACAACACTGAGCTTGCTTCTCTTTGAAGGGTGTCTGTCACTCTCTCTCTCCTCTTTCTCTGTTTGCAACTTTATTCAATCATTTCTCTGCAGCTGCTCCTTTCTAATTTCCCCATGTATCTTTTTGTCACTATTCTTCTGTACAATGTTGATAATCCTCTAGTTCTCTGATTCTTCAGCTTATTGCTCCGTTCTCTTACGTGCTACACGTGTTTCTATAACTTCAAGAAAATGTGTTAAGGTGTTATCAATAAAAGGATCGTTTAAATAGAAAAGTGCATTTCAGTTTCTGTGGTAACGGCAGAACAGCTTTGAGTTTTATTGATAGAAGTCAAAAAACATAAATGAACTCATTCAGGTTTAGACAAGAATATTCTAAAAGCAGAAAAAAAAATGTTGAAAACAAAAAAACTTGAATCCACAGTTTTCCAGTGTGAATCCTGAAGCTCATCAAACACAAACTCAGATGCAGATGATTGTTTCAAATCTCAATGACACTTAATATAAACTCAGCTTTAAATAATGAAAGGGTGCTTTTAAATCATAAAGATGCAGAGTATTGTTAGAGGTCAAGGTTAAAGTGACCACAGCTTGACACAAAGACACATTCCCATTTGAAGACAAGTTTAGAACAAGAAGAGAAATGAGACTCCTGACATTGAGGGTGGAAATTGTTCAATTAAACAAGCAGCTGAACTCACAAATAGTTCAGACAAAAGATCCATTAGTAATAGAAATCATATTTAGGGGTAGCTCCAATCCTCACATTCTCTGTTATAATTTGACATTTTTAGAAAATATCTTGCATGTTTTTTAAATTCTCTAATTTGGATCTTAAACATACGTACATATTCAACCATCATTAAACAATTTATGTACAACTGTATAGAGTTAAAGAAGCACAACTATGAAAGAAGTTTGAGTTTGTCTGCCTAAATCAACGTGAAATACTGAAATCAACATCAACATTCACTGTTTAGTATATTTTGAAAATTAAAGGTTTATAATAAAGAATTTTTTTTTTAAAAAGAACAATAAATTGTTAATAAATAACAATTCAGTTATTTCCTTAATAATTAATGAATAATGAAAATAAATAAGGTCGGATTGGACTTTTTTAATTATGATCTAAAACAAAAGGATATTTGAAATAAAAATCAGATCCATGCAGACTTGCTTATCTGAACACTTTTGGAAAGAAATGATTTCAAGGAATCTAAATTGTCCCAGTTCTTTCAGTATGATTAAGGCACATTTTGTCAGAACTGCTTCACACAATTAATAATAATGCCTATATTTGCTGGTTACAAAGTGGAAATTCTATTTTCAAAAATATGACATCTTATGTCGCTCCTATTCTTTGTGTTTTCTTTTTAAATCAAATGACTCAACTTTCCACAAATAACTGGGATTTTTTTCAACTGAAACCTTATGTGAATAGATCAATCAGACCTCCCCACCCTCCCTGATCATCACAGAGAAATCTCTGTGACAGATTTTGATTTCAGCAGTTTTAGCATTCAAAGCTGCTCCAGTTTCAATTAATGGGAAAAGTGTCCCTGTGAAAGCTTTTCTGTGAGTGTCAATATGAGTCATATCTTCAGAGTCATAGAAGGACACCTCCCCCCTGTCATAGTCCAGCTGAACTCTGACCCTCTGAAGATTCTTTTTCATTCTGACAGTCTTGTGAAGACCATTTGTGTATTTTCCACTGCGATGCAATAAACACCAGATTCCAGATTGTGGACTAGCATATCTCTCTCCCTTCCTGTCCACAGACTCTTTAGCCAAACCAACATTCCAGTCAGGATGGTCTCCTACCTCCACCTCCCAGCTGTGCTTCCCTGAGCTGAAGCCCTCAGAGCCCAGAACAGTGGTATACTTAATGTTTCTTTCAGGATTGTCGGGAAGCTGCTTCTTTGTGTCTCCATATCTCACGCTGGTCAGATCATGAGACAGATAGAGCCAGGGGTGTGCAGTGTTTGGGTCCAGAATGACAGGACTGAAGTGGACCCTGTCCCTCATCTTCTCCCAGACTTTGAAGGACAGGTTGCCCAGGTGTTTGGCCACATCGATCAGCGCTCCTGAGACCAGCTGTGGATCTGACACTGAGCACTGGACTCTGGCTCTGCTCTGAGTGGGTTTATAACTGCTGAGGAAAGACACGTTGTGTTTCTGCAGCTCTTCTTCAACAGCACAGATACTTTGTGACAGAGAGGAGATCTGCTCCTGAATCTTCTTCAACTCTCTGCTGATAGTCTTCCCCTTCTGCTCCTCTTCCTCCCTCAGAGCTGCCAGTCTGGACTCTTCTTCCTCTTTCAGGAACTGCTGGAGCTTTTTGAACTCTGCTTTAATCTCCCTCTCTGTGGACAACAGCTGCTTCTTGGAGTGTTGAACCACTTCATTGTATGTTTCCTCCACTTGTTTGTGTTTCTCCCTCTTGTCCTGTAGAGACTTTAAGTCTGATTTCAGCTGCTCCTTCAGGTCAGCGACTGCTTCTTCTACAGGAACCAACTTGTGACCATGGTGGAGAGAAAACTCACAGACAGGACACACAGCTCGATCTTCATCTTCACAGAACCAATAAGGAACATCTGGGTGTTCATTGCACACAACCTCGTCCTTTTTCGGATCTTTTTCTCCCTCGGGTGAACCATTAGTCTTCCTCTCAGCAAATGAATCAGCCAATTCCTTCAATGTCAGGTTGACTTCTGAAACATCTATTAAAGATGTTCTTTTACAGATGGGACAGTTTTTGTTCTTGGCTTGTTCCCAGCATGTCTTCAGGCAGCTTGAACAGAAGCTGTGGTTGCAGCTAAGAGACACAGGATCTTTGAAAGTCTCTAAACACAGGTGGCAGTTCAGGAAACTTTCAACAAGCGCAATTTTCTCCGCCATCTGACGCGATGTTTGAATTATCCTTTCACGACAACACTCACCAAGTCTATGTCCGTGTGTATGACTGATTGCAGTCCTTCTGGGGGTTTTCCCCTACGTAGAGACCCTTCACTTTGGAATATTCCCCTCGGCTCCGTTCAGTGACCTCCAAGTCCGATTAAAGTTTCGCTTTCCTTTCTTTATATTTAACTACAGCTGACGTGTCATTTTATAACCAGCAGATGGTGCTGTGTGATTTTATAAAACTTAGAAATGACTACACATAAACTGTTACTGCTGACAAAATATTTATATTGAGTAGATCCACTGTAAACAAAGGTAAGTCTTAAATTAATAATCAGAAACATCATAATCTACAAAATGATTCCTCGTAAAATAGAAAACACAGTAATTGACATAATTTGTGAATTTATGCACCAAGGGGGAGGTTGGGGATTATCCGAAGAAAATGGATGAATAGATGGTTGGATGGGGTGAAAGGTGACTTCTAACTGGAAGACACGCCTGCAGTCCGCCATCTGGTGAAAGATCTGTGATGGAAGGTCAAATTACCATCAAATGTCTTTTCTCTGATATCCTTTATTGAAGTATTTTTTTGACAATTTACTGTAAATTCCTTTATATCAGAAACAAATCTGTTTACGACTTTCAGTTCATGTAAGTCAATCTTACATATGGTGAACCTTCTATTCTTGTGTTTTTAACCAGAATCTCCTTCATGCAGTTTGAACAGAAGCTGAGGTTGCAGCTCAGAGACACAATATCCATAAAAGTCTCCGAACAGACACAGGAATAAAACCTTCCTTTAATAACCAACAGCTGACATGTTTACCAGCAGATGGTTGGGTTGGTCTTTTTAACTATTTTACACAAGCGATTACATTTAAAAAAAAAATGTTTTTAAATTGTTTCTAGTAAAAAAAGGAGGACACATTTCACACACTTTGTGGAACATATTTTAGAAAATAGTCAATAGGTCAACTCATGTGGTAAAGACCCAAAGCCATTTAATTAAATAACCATATATTCTGCCAACACAGTGGAAAACAATGTAAAATAGGTTTTTTTTTTCTGTGGAAAAAAAATCTAAATTTACAGCCGTAACAAGAAGTTTTGTTGGAGAAAAAATACACAGGCACAAAAAGTACAAGAAATGTTTACATCTTCATTGCACATTAACAGAACTGTCATCGAAAGACATAAATATGTAAAAAAAAAAAAAAGTCAAGAAAAAAAAACAGATAACAAGTCTCCCCAGCATCTAAAATCAGGCCAGTTTGACCAGTCTCTCACTTGCCTCCCACAATTTTTTTGCAACACCTGAGTCTCTTGCAAAAGGACGCAGAGTAGCAGGTCTGCAGTCGCTGAAGTAACCACCGCTGTTTTTGGCAGCTTCATCTGATACGGCACAGTAGATGACAGTCTGGGCTCCGATCTCACACGGCACAAAAAACATCCACATGATCACCTGCATCAGCATCCGGAACAGGATGGAGAAGTGGCATGTCCAACCACTTTGAACAAAACCTGTCACAACATGTGTGAGAAGGAAATATTAGGACAAATACTGTGGAGGGTGTCACACTGTACGTATATGTG
Organism: Labrus bergylta; assembly: GCF_963930695.1. Lineage (NCBI taxonomy): Eukaryota > Metazoa > Chordata > Actinopteri > Labriformes > Labridae > Labrus > Labrus bergylta. Next base: position 18,496,047 of record NC_089196.1, read on the forward strand.
TGTCAGGAGAAATTTGACTATCGTTTTCTGGCAAAGCTTAATTTCTGTGGTGAGCTGCGCCAAATTGGCTTTGCTAAAAAAAAAACCATTTATTTTATATGGAACACTCACGATTGATAAGTACCCCATACAATCCCACTTCATAAAATCAGAATTATCCTTTCACAATTTGATTTGTCTTTAAACTTCAGGATAGTGAACTGCATACACAAGAATACCCTAAAGCTAATGATAAAAATAACATTTACTAACAAGAAAAAAAACAAAATACACCCACTGTCCCTCTATCTGATCACTCAACTTCATGATTTTGAAAACTTTTTTTTAAAGTCCTACCAGGGTGCACAGCATATGACGTCACTCCTTTCCCCTCAGTGATCCGAGCCAGCTCCTGACTGAAGTAGACGTTGGCCAGCTTGCTGCGGCAGAAGGTGAAGAAGGGCAGCAGGTTATAGTTGAGGTCTTGAAAGTCGAGTTTTTGGTATTTGTAGCTGGAGCACGTGAGGGTAACCACCCGGCTGGGGGCACATTCCTTCAGGCGAGGCAGAAGCAGATTGGTTAGGAGGAAGTGGCCCAAGTGGTTGACACCAAAACACATGCTGAAGCCGTCGTCTGTCCAGTCGAGGACACTGGGCATGCCTGAAGAAATACAGAGGACAAAAACTATGAAGTTATTGAATCATACGAACGTGGATGCCCTGTGCACAGCACTGTCTGTCCTTTCATCAGAGCAGTGTTAGTACAGTTTGTTGAACTGACTCAAAACAAACTTTGAATGAAAAATGTCCTCACTTCTTTTTTTTTTATACAATCAGTGTTTCCCCTAGGTTTACAGCGTTGGGGAGGTGGGGGGGGGACACGCTGACACAAACACTTGAAGGAATCTTGGTGTTCATGAGTTACTTTTAATGACAGATGTCCTTTTCTATCGGAAAGGTATCCTTAAATGACTTCTTTCCCTGATTTCTGACTCTATCCACTATCCTATCCCTACAAGAAAGGCACAAAAACAAATCTTAATTTACTTTACTTGACCGGGCCGCCCCCCTAATATAATGGTAGGGGAAACACTGACAATGACGTTTATTACATGAACGTGTAAAGAGAAATATGTGGGTTGACATCCTCACCTGCATTATTGATCAGGATGTCCAGCCTCTTCTCTCTCTGGAGGAAGTTCTTACAGAATTGCCTCACCGAGTTCAGGTTGGCCAGATCCAGCTCCATGTTTAGGACGTTAAGGCTGTGACTTTTGAACTTGATCTCCCTCACAGCCTTTTCTGCCTTTTCCACGTCTCTGCAAGCGATGATGACACGGGCACCTCTCATCGCCAAGGCAACAGCTGTCTCCTTGCCAATGCCAGAATTCCCACCTGCAAAGACATAAAACTGGTATTAGTTTCTATTTCAAGGTGATCACAATCTCACGTTAAATTGTAAATAAGAGGTAGATTAGAACACTTTTATGGGTCAATAACTGTCAATTAAAATCACAGTGAGCTTCTAAGTAAATTCCAATTCCAGACGAGTTTACCAAAAGGCTGCTATGAACTGCAGTAACACCTGCTCACATGCATGTTTACCTGTTATAAGAACAGTTTTGCCATCCAGTCTTTTGAGGTCGGTGCAGTACCTCCTCTTTTTCAACCATTTCAGAATAAAAAAAGACACTAAAGACGCAATAATCGTGTAGAGAAAATACATTTTCCTCTGATATCTTCTCACATAAATGTCTAATGATGTTGCTGCAGATGTCAGCCTGGAGCTAACGTTGGCTAGCTTGTTTGGGTTGTTATTGTAAAACGTCGTTCCTGTCTACTTTCACTCAATTCTTGTTTCTGTCGTATTGAAGGCAACGTTACGTAACACGGCAAAATACACAAACGACACAAACCACGACATATATATAATTTCATTCAACAACCCTCCTTCCATTCATTCTGAGTCAGCTACAGTCCCAGTTAGATGCAAGAACGTAGTTATGCGCATGCGTCTAACTGTGTTACCGCATTGTCTCGCGAGAGAATGTTAACAAAATAAATAAACCGGTGCTGTCTGTTGGGCTCTGAAATAAACATGCTTTACTATTTGTCCGTCTAACATCTAGGCTGAACGGTGTGGTTTTTGTATCAGTATGAACATTACACGTGTTTCAAAGTTACACCTGCAGAGAAAAAAAAACATTTTATACCCACCTGCCTAAGGTCTGTTAATTCATAACTTCATAATTACCATCCAAACTGTGTCATGAATGACCTTTGATACACTCACAGTCACTTCACAATTTAGTGTCACATTCTCACAGTCTATGGTCAAAACAAACACTGTGTTGGAAAAGCAGTGTTTTTTTTTATCTCCATGAAACATGATAGACAACTTTCAAGGCACTTTTTGTCTCTGTGTTTTTTTTGTTTTTGTCGCTTCTGAAACAGCTGGTAAGTCATTCAAGTATTTTATATGCAAAGTTCAACATTTGATTTAGTACAACAAGCTAAATGACGAGTTTTAAGCAGTACATTTTTTTCAACTTTTATGGATGGATACTGTTTTTAGAGAGTATTGAACTGTTTTTTTTTTTTTTTTACTAAGTAGTATACCTTAAGTTTTTTTTTCTTTTTTTTCTGTAGGGCAGTCATGCAGGGGAAAGTGTGGAGACATTATGGAGGATTGCTCCTGCCACACAACCTGTGTGTCTTTGCTTACCTGCTGCCCAGACTACAACCAGTCCTGTTTGCAGGTGACACCTTACTCTAGCTCCATGCTGGGTGGAAGAGCTCTAAGGATCCTCAATTTGGTCCTTCATCCTGGTGGGCAACTTCACTGCAGGTTTGTGTTTATGTGACACACACACACACGCGCACACACACACACACACAAAAGACATATTTTACAGTAGTTCTGTTTTTTTGCAGTGTACTATCCAATAACAAAGTTTGTTCATAATTTCTTGTTCACAGTCTATTTTGAAATAGCAATCCTAAGAAAAACATGCACATGAGTGAATTCATACACAATTTTGTAACACAGAAGCAAAAAAATCAATATGTTTGACTTATTGGAAAGAAAACTACTCAAGCAGAACGTTGTAACATTTTTTCCGAACATGCTGCCTGAACTAATACAGAAAATATGCAGCCTTTTTGATTAAATATTGTATTCTCTCATAATGAAGCATGAACATAATTTCTCTATTACAGATTAGCAATGATTTTTTTTCACTTCTTCCAATCATTGACTCGTGTTTTAAGCAGTAAATTCCAATCTGAGATGAACTTTTTCTTTAAGATTGTTCTTAAATTTCATGTTGCACTTGAATCTTTTAATATGCTGAACTGCAGATTATCAGAGTCTTAACAAGGGACATTTGAACAAAGAAATGGTGTAAGCAAACTAAGAAATCAAGTTTGTCTGTTTCTCCTGCAGTTTCAAAGGCAAAATTGACCGAGAGGGCTTTATTGATGGTGAAGGCCGTGCCTACTGTATCACCCCTTTATTGTATGAGACGGGTTGGGTTCCATTTACTGTCTCAACAGATGGACTACATTTTGACAGATCTGGAGAGTACTTGTCAGGTATGTGGCTAAAAACAAAAAACTATTATCCATTTAGGTATTTGGAAAAACTTTTTTGACTTAAAATCCATTACACACTGCACTGATTTAGTATCCATCATGATTAATTATTAAAAATTCTGATGGAACGAGAACTTGTTAGGAAGTTGTAGATTTCCAGGTTAAAGTTCCTGTTGGGTACTTTTGGATTGTGTTGATTTTGGGGACCCCTGTGAACAAAGTAGTGCTTAATTGCTAAGCTTGTCCTGTGCATTTATTAGTAGTGCATGTGACCTCATCCCAAAAATATCACTAATCATGAATCTTTACCTTTGCAAATCATTGCTGTCTTTGTTGTTGTAGTTCTGTTTGTATGTGTCCATCTTTTTCTTGCATCTCCCTAAAGAAAGGCTGTTTTGTCAGGGAGCTGTTAAACGCCTCATCTGATACCCTAACTGGCAGCAGCATTTTCAGGGATTGAAAGAACAACATAGAAGTAATCAATCTTCTAACTGATTGTACTCCTTTTCGGATACTGTTGCTTTTGTCTTTTTGTTGTTGTTTATTTTAATTTAATTTTGTTTCGAAATGAAAACATTCATTCATTCATTATCACGTTTACTTATGTAGGTCATATGGAGGCATCAGCATTAATTTCATTCTGTTTCATAACCAGCTAAAAACTCTAACAGGAGCTTTAAAATATGTTCGTACTAAAAAAAAGAAGAAATGATTTCATGAAGATAATGGTCGATAGATTAAAGACATAGACAAGACATTTTTTGAGGTACCTACTTCTGCTGACCAACATACAGCAGCTGTTTCATTAGAAGTTGTAATTTATCAAATTTCCTTTTTCTGCAGGTTTGTTTTTCTACTATCTTTTTTTTTTTTTTTTAGCTCACACATTCTTCCTGTAGATCTGAGCTTTATGTGTAAAGTGGACTAAAACTCCTCATTCTAAAACCGAAACTGCTACAGAAGTGCTTTAAGCCTGCATTCTTTCTGCTGGTCAAAAGGGGGCAGCCTCTTCAAGTCTACTTCTCCACCCACCTGTTATTGACATTTGTTACCACAGCAACCTGTCAATGGGTACAGAGGGACGTATAAGGGGAAATTAGTATATGCCAAATTTTAGGCAAAACATGTTGTGCAAAAATGAATGTTGAAGTCACTGTGGCTACATCCACTTTTAATACACAGTCTATGCTTCGGATTAGCGAATCTCTAGCTGAATCAAAACAGTTTTTCCCTTTAATATTAACTGTTTACCGTCTTCAATGTATTAGTGCATCCCAGTAAAGCAGAACCTGCCTTTGAAGTCATCCTGGTGAATGCGACATATTGGGAGAACTACGACCCCCGAAGCAACACAGGACGGCTTGAGATGATGTGGAACAGCTCTTTGATTGCAGCAGAGAAGGTCAACATAGAGCTGTGGGGTTACAGGGAGTCCAGCAGGAGCACAGAGGGAGGAACAGGCGGATCACCGTCTTTGCAGGCTGAGCTGAGCTATCTGTACTCTGTGGGCAGGAATCAGCCCAACACTGGGGCCTTCAGCTTCATCCCTGAGCCCTCACAGGACTACTCTGACTGGGAGCTGGGGAACATTCGCATCACTGCCATTTTGAAGTCAGAAGGAGCAAGGTAACCATATTACAAGTCAAGTCAATTTACGAGTGTCTTCTCTAAAGAAGACATTTTTCTGCTTATATGTAGCCAGTGCTTTGTGATCGCACATTCAAGTACAGTAAACTTGTCACCCTTTGCCCTGGAGAATAATCAGAAATGTCTGTATGTGTTTTTTTCTGATATTTTATTGACTAAACTGAATAATTCATTGTTGAAATAGATAATGACCTTTTTTATCAGCCATAACTTTTAACATTGATTGTACCTTCTTTGTAAAAAATCTGAAGGGCCGCTGGTGCCCCGCGCACGCCCCATGTTTGGAGGCTATGGTCCTCCAAGTAGGCGGCCCAGGGTTCAAATCCAACCTGTGGGTCTTTTCCCGCATGTCATTCCCTACTCTCTCTCCCCGATTTACAACTCTATCCACTGTCCTATCTCTCCATTAAAAGCACATAAAAAAAAAATCTGAAGAGTGTTTATATGCAGGGATGTGCAGTGTCTCTGGAGTAGAGGTCACGTGTTAGCCTGGCACCTGGAGCAGACTTTCAGAGATGACTCTGCAGCATGGGCCAGAAACAAGTGTCTGCAGTGGGACATGCTGGAGAAGAAGCTGCCTAACTTCCTAGATGAACTCATCGAATGTCCTTGCACCCTGGCTCAGGCCCAAGCAGACACCTGCAGGTTTCATGTGAGTGCACTTCAAAGAATTTTTCATTGTTTGATGATATTTTGGTATCATGTAGTTATGATGAACATAATTAAGCTGTAGCTGTAATAAAGTAGTATCATTGTAATCAGTTTTGATCAAATCAAATATTTTATATTATAAAAAATATATTTTTTCTCTCCAGTTCAATTGAATTCATTATGTTACTGTCTGAAATAGATACTGATTGATGCTTGTCGGTTTAAAGTAGAGTATCATCTATTTGATGCTTATTCAAGTGTTCATTTGTAACAGTTTGATTTAGTACTTTAAATTATAATCTTATGACTGTGGGGGAAACTGAGGGTGTGGTTAGCATGAAAGGGATTGCAGACAAGATGTTACACATGAATGTAATTTCAATTAAACCTTTGTTAGAGGAAACATGAAAGAAATGTAAAAGTGGTATTTATTAAAGTCAGAAAAAAGCTATGTTAGATCATGCTGATCATGCTCAGAGTCTCTGAACAGTGTTGTGATGGTTGTGTTAAAGTCAACTGAATTTAAGGCTGATCAATCAGTATTGTTTCTTAATATTATGTGTAAATAATACCAAATCGTGTTAAATCACATGTATGTTATTTCTTTATTTAGACTTGTTTGTATGCACTGTGTTATCTCAGACTGACTATAGCTGTGACATTGAGAGGGGTAGTGTCTGCACTTACCACCCAGGGAGTGTCCACTGTGTCAGAGCAATTCAGGCCAGGTAGGAGTGGCGAGAGGACCAATCAATTTTATCTATATTTAAAAGAACAAATGGGAATATTTTCCCCAAAATGATTTTTCTTTGCATAATTCCAGTCCAACACATGGCTCAGGGCAGCAATGCTGCTATGACAACACAGGAGCTCTAGTTCTGACAGGAGACTCGATCGGTGGCAGCACCCCGGACAGAGCTCACGACTGGGGATCGCCTCCGTACGGGGAGCCACCACGGGTGCCCGGGTACTCCCACTGGCTTTATGATGTTGTAACTTTCTATTACTGCTGCCTGTGGTCAGCCAACTGCCAGATTTACTTCAACCATCGACCTTCTAGCGGATGTCAAAACTACAAGCCGCCAAGAGCTGGTGAGACCTTTCACAAGTCAAATCAAGATTATATAAAAAACATTTTTTGATTAAGCAGACTGCCACAACATGCTTAATGGTGCTTAATTATGGTGCGTTCTAATTGATAACTCCTTTGTGCGAATGGGAGAGAGGGGTTGGAGGTATGCCGCTGGAGGAGAGAGGAGGCGTCGAATGGTTTCATTCTGTTGCTCAGGGGCAAAATTTACTGGATCAAAAAGCTGCAAATTCTTCCTTTCAGACCTAATTAACCGGGTATTTTAAATCAGATTTTGAACCGTTTGTGTTCCATTAGTTGGTCACATCATATCCAACTTTGTTTTTCCTTTTTCCCTTGCAAAATGCATCATTTTGCTTTATACGTACATGCATTTTATAAAGAGGGATGTCTTGTTACATTGATGCACATGTTGGGAGACAGTTCAGTTTTCTAAGCAGAGGATTAATGAACAGTCAAATGGATTTTCCGTGTTTTTTAATAACAAGCAGGCAACGTTTTTGTAATTTTGTGTTGATTATCGGCATAATATTCTATGTCATCAAAACATTTTGACAAGAAAGTGATATTATTATTTTTTAATATATACATTATTATAAATCGAAACATATTGAGCATGTTACACACACACACACACACACACACACACACACACACACACACACACACACACACACACACACACACACACACACACACACGCACACACACACACAATGTACTTTGCAAATTGTAACTCCAGGAGCAGGTAACACCAGATCAGCTTGCAGGAGAAGTAAATATATTACAGCCTGCGACTGAGTGTTAAGATGTGGAAATATATTAGATCATGCAACTCACTACCTGCTCCCCAGAGACTTTAAACACAACTGCAGCCCACATACTGATATTATAAAAAAAAAAACAATGTTTCGATGAATGAGATATCAACAGTACACCATAAAAGAACATGTTTTTGCCAAAATGACATTTGATGTAAACACATCCTCGCCGTGTTTCTCGACACCTTGCAGGTGTCGTCCTCGGGGATCCACATTTCATAACGTTCGATGGCCTCAGCTACACTTTCAATGGCAAAGGAGAGTATAACCTCGTGACATCACCACACAGAGAACTGAGTGTTCAAGCCAGAACAGAACGGGTGAAACTAAAGAATGGTGAGTCCACATTTGATGTGAAAGCCCTGTCCGTGTCCTCTCTTTGAACTCCATGATTCTGCTGCATCTCTCTGTTTCAGCTCAAAGCTTTCTCTGGATTAAACTTGTTCCAGGACTTCTTCAGAGAGAAATATTTTATTGTTTGATTATTCCTTTTTTATCAGCCACAAGATTGATTATCTGCCTTGAGTGTTTGTTGAAACATCTGAACATTGTTGTTCTCTTGTGAAATATTCTTAGTCTTTCTCTGCTTGCTCTCTGCAGTATCATTAAAGGTTCACTCTTATCTCTTTAAACACTCCTGATCTTGGCACTGTTAAATGAAATCCTATTTCCTTAGTTCTCTCTTGTTTTCACTCTGTATCTGTCCTGGGGTCAAATGTATTAAAGAAGAACAGATGTGAGCTTCATTGTTTAGAATTACCTCCAAACCATTACACAACAATCATGGTTCAAGTGACTGTAGATGGCCAGATGACATTAATATTGTTCTCATTAGATCAGCGGAGTCAAACATCTGGATTCATTTAATATTGCAGAGACTTAAGCCATGATCAAACCATTGACTTTAGGGTACTAACTACATAGTAAAACAGCCACTAAGATTTAACTTTGTGATGTTTATGTCCACTAACCAGGTACCTTGGCAAAAGCCACAGGGCTATCATCAGTGGCTGTGAAGGAGAAAGCCTCTGATATCATCGAAGTGCGTCTTGCAGAGGGCCAGCTTCAGGTGCTTAGGAACCAAAAAGTCCTTCTGTTCACCGAGCAAAGATCGATGACCCTGCACGGTGAGAAAATTCATCACACTTCTCCTGTTAACTTTGATAGCAAGAGGAAGCTTTTCCTTGCCATGAAATATTGTCATCTGAAGTCAGTAACCTTGACATCTAAGTTTTGCATTTGTATATCTTGGGAGGACAAAAGATACATTCCGGCACCAAGCTGCAACCTCGGGTGTTGAAAAATGCTGATGCGGAGGTGCAAAAACCTGCAGTTCCTTAAGTGTCCACATGAGGCTGGCTCCAAATGGCAAATAATCCCCATTAGGTCCCATAGTAAAATGCCCGTAGAGGTTAGCATTTCCAACATGTTGACTGCCATTGTTCAGTTTCAAAATGCCTCTTCAGAAACAAACGGTTGATGATACTGAGACCATGTCCATGTTTTATCTAGTCTTTTCCCGGAACTCACCCTTTATTAACTCGTGACTGACTTGACTTGGGTGGACATCCCAGGTATATTAGCAGACAAAAAAGTACATTTGTTGGCCTTATTAAGCATTTGACCTTTCTAAATTCTTTATCCATGATTTTTTTTTTTTTTTTGATAAATGTCCCCTTGATCTATACCTGTCAGGTAGGCCTACATGTTGAAAGACACCTCCTCTTGACTGGTCATCCTTTAAGTGCACTGATTTAGCAGCAACCTCTTCCTTTGTCTAATGTAGACAAACGGTACTTATGACCTTGGTTGAAAAGTTGTGGTGCAGATTTCATTCATAAACACTATTATACAATAAAGAATAAAGTACATTAAAACAGAAGTGTCAGCAAACAAGGGAATTCTTTTCAACAGATGAATTAACCCCCCGCCCCCATTCATACACACATATTAACACCTACACACATGCTTTTTTAAATTTTGCGTTTTTTTATTTCACAAGTGCCTTTTTTGCTTCCAGTCTATATGCTGTTAAGGTACTAAAAATGCAAACTCTATCTCTCTTTTCCAGGAGTGTTTGTGTTCGCCCCCTGCCCACAGAATGTGATGGTAACCTTCCAGTCTGGTGCTGGTGTGGAGGTCTGTGTGCATGAAGGAACCATGGCAGCGTCTGTCCTGCTTCCAACAGAGTTTAGCAACCAAACGCAGGGTCTCCTCGGTCTGATGAACTCTGACCAATCAGATGACCTGTTAACTCAGGCTGGACAGGTCCTCTCTCCAGCACATGCCACGGCAGAGGAAATCTTTACCTTTGGAGCTGGCTGTGAGTATGAAAGATCAGTAACTTAATGTTTTCGAAACTCTAAAGCAGCAACACTTTTGAACTTCTCTTCTTGATTTGAGTACAGAGCCATGTTGCATGTTACAAAGGCCAAGAGCTTATATCATTTTGTCTTCATAAATTATATCTCTATTTGAGCCCCATTTGGCTTCAATTGTAACGCATGTCCCGAGAGTGCAAAGGAAGAAAACAAGCCATATGTTCACAGTTAGAACAACTGTGATGGATAACAGAGAGGTGTCGGGGGCTGTGACCATACTGTGCAAGTACAACCAGAGAGTATACCTAAATACTAATAATGTTCCAACAATAGTTGTACTACATACCCTTCGAAAACCACTGGATAGCTTTCCTTTCATTGGCTTAAACTTAAGTCATTTGTCGTAGTGTAAGTGCAGCGAACACCAACTTTAAGCTCGTTGGAAATGATAGATTGACATGTCAGCACCCTGTGTGTGTCCTGCCCTGATCCATCTGAGTGATGTTTCTTTTTCCAAATAATAACTTGCCTCATAGACCCATTTTCTTTCTGTCTTTGTTGAAGAGTATATTTTGAGCAAGCAGTAAGAGTAATTAGACGTATCTTCTGTGGCCTCCGTAGCAATAGTCCCCATTAGTGTTTGTAATTAGTTGCTATTAGATGAGTATGGATGACATTTTTACATAAGCATGGGTAACGGCTGACACTAAGTTCCCCTCAATGCTATTGCAGTTAAGATACAGACATTTAAGTTTTATTATTTTAAATCTGTAGCCTACACTAGTATTAACTGTGTTTGGATGCAATACTGGCATCCTTGTTTTAAATCTTGGCTCAGTACACTGAGTGTCCCCTTATCTCACAATTGTCTGAGTACTAAGTTGTAGTAACAAGCTGACCATAGCAGCATGTCTGGTTTTTGCATTGCTCGATGTGCTTTGTCCTCTGTAGAGTTTCGAAGAGACAACGTTTTTTTTAAGAGAAACAAATTTAATTTGGTTTATTTTTTACGTTTTAAGTTTTTTTTACCTGAACATAACATCCATCCAAAAATAAAATAGTCTTAAAACATGTCATCCCTAGCTTTGATTAAAGTTACACTGTACACAAGAAGTGTACTGTTCTTCTTTTGCACCAGAGGTTGCTTGAAGCATCAACAATAAAGATATTAATGCTGTATGTTCCTGTTATGGAGAAGAATGAACAAGTCCATTTTAGGAGCTGATAAATGATGCTATCGAATCAATGGCAAATAAGCTAATAACCAAAACAGCATGCATGGCATTTTCTGTGATATTTCTAAGACTGATGTCATTATTGAAGTAACTGTTGTTGCAATGACACCTTGTATCAGTCAGTATATTTCTATCTATTCTTATGCATATTTTAATGTCAACCTACATAAGCTTCTCTTGCAGTATATTCAGCTGAACCTTTTAAATACTGCATGTGTGTTTGAACAGCACAGCAATCAAAGATGTCCTCTTGTGTTATGATGTACTCTTCTGAGATCACAACTTAACTGACTTCCATTTACATAGTCTAGGAATATGTTTTTAAACATGTCATTTTCTAAGAATCTCTAAATCCTGTTGGTTTTACACCTGAACTGTTCTTTTCTTTAATTCACAGGGAACATCTCAAAGAATTCCTCTCTTTTCACTTATGACACAAAGTATCTTTTGGATAACTACTATTCCTCACCCAGCCATGATCCTGCTTTTGTTCCTGCCTTTTGTCTTCCTGAGAGCCCTGATGACCCGCTGGTGGCAGACATGTTGAAGATGTGCTCTGGAGAAGGAGCAGAGTTTTGTAAATATGATACCCTGATTTCCCAGAGCCTCACAATGGGAAACGCCACACTCAGGGCCTACCAGAATTACCAGGTCCTAATGGAAGCCCTGCAGCCAGGTATCCCAGGAAACAAGATTAATCCCTGCTCATTCTTTGTTGTCATTAATACTCATGAACAAAAACATGGTGATCTGTTCTGTTTCTAGCAGTGCTAAAGATGAACTATATATTTTTCTGAGTGCAAATGTGCTTAGAATGACTTCCATTCAATAATTGCATGCTTGGAAATGAAGCATACAGGACATGTAACGGTAGAAAGCCTTAATGAAGGGGAAATAATTTGATTTTAAAGCAACTCGTGCTCATAAGCAAAGATTAACATTAATCAAAACAAGATTTTACTTTGAATTTGAATTTTTAATGTCTTTTTTTGCATTAGTGTTGTCTTGTGGCTGGCTTCCTACACCCAGGAATGGGAAGAAAAATGGGACCCATTACCTTGAGGGAAACACTCTGAGCTTCACCTGCAGAGAAGGCCATATACTGTATGGGTCATCAGAGCGTACCTGTCTGCATGATGGGGTCTGGACTGGAGAGCAAACTTACTGTGTAACAGGTCAGTTCTGATATCAAACCACCATGTTGAGTACATGGACTGTATCAAAGATGTAGACTCTTGTTTGAGAAGTGAGGCCAATGCAGAAGTTCCTCAAACCTGCATTATGTGTTATGGCCCACAGGGGGCAACACCACTGGTATAAAAATAAATCTGGTTTTATAAAACTAAAGAGAAAAAAGGTCCTAAGTTGGTTGATTTTTGTTTTATTTTTTACTTCAGCTTACATGTTGTGTTTGATTTATGGTGTCAAGCTCTAGTTTTACGTCTTCTTTAAAACAGCTTGAATTGACAGCTTGTATTGTCTTATTAAATGTGAAATCAATAATACAGCAGGGTATTCTTTAGGGCTTGGCTATCTATGATCATGTAATCCATGGCAGCTGTTCACCCTGTCATCCAAATAAGGTCACCTCTGGTTGTGAAAAAAACAAAAAGGCTCAAATGTCCAACTTGAGGCTTTACAAGAGGGGTTCAAAAACAAATATATAAAATATATTGTGAGAGGAAAGCTCCAATAATATCAGAACGGTTTTAATGTTAGTGCACAAACTGATTTTTTTGACAGAGTACAAGAAATAAAGAAATGTGAAGTCTATTTTGATAGAAAATGAATGGATTTAAAAAGATTACTTCTAGCAATTGCATTAGCATATGACAACAACATAAAAAATACAAATACATGTTTTATCACCGTGATTTGCTATCTGCTGTCTGCACGTTGAATTTCATATACAATGATGATATATATATAGTTTACAAAATAAAAACAATAAATAATTATCCATGAAGGTCAGGTTGCAATTCACTTCCATTACAAGAATAAAATGGTTAAATTGAGGTTAAAATATGTAAAACCATGAAGTTCTCACAGGTTTAAGTAAGTTTTCACCCATATCAGTTGAATCAGTACGCAATGTGTTTATTTAGTGTTTTAGTTTTATTCTCTTGTGAAGTTTGCTGCATTTCTTCAGAAAAGTTAGCAAAAATAAATAAAAGCGTTACTTACTATTAGTTCTGTTTTGTATTGGGTTAGGGTTAGTGGTTAGTAACTATGATTGGCAGCACCTTCCGATGAGAACTGAGAGGGACTATGGGAACGCTCTTCATCTCATCCAGTCTCTTTGAAAGCAGAGATTCAATCTACTCTGAGCTCAGCTCCTCATGCAGACCATTAGCTACAAAGTAATAAACGTCTGATCCTGGACTGGCTTAGCTTTCTGTTTGTTAATCAGAAGCACCTGGTTCCTTCTTCTGGTTTCATTCATCATACCAACTGTGAACTCTCAGCACTGACCAGCTGTCGCCATCGGGTGGCAGTGTTTCCCACTGAATATGTTATATAAATATATACATGAAAAATCTGTTTAAAATATTTTCTGACTGTTGAAACCTTTTAAATAAAGAAGTTACAACACAGTAATTATTCATCCATACTGCAGCTATAGCTATATTTAAGGAAAGTAGATCTTTTATTATGATTTAGGATAACATTTTATGTCCGAGTGTGTGTTTCTGTTTGTTTGTTTGTTTTTTCTCCTTAGCTTGTTTTTGTAGATTTTTTTTCTCCAAGTTTCTCGGGGGGGGGGGATTTTTTTTATAGATTTAATTAACGCTCTTTGAGGATAATCTTTTTGATAGAAGACCTGGCCAAACAGAGAAAATCATGACTTAAAGCAAGTAATTTTAATCAAAGCAAAGGTGCAGTTCAATTCATGAATCCAAAAATATAATTTCAAAACAAAGTTAAGCCCCAGGGATTTCGTCTTCAGGTCTTTAAAAGTATATTTCAAAGATTTCAAAGAAATTCAACCATTTGATATAAAGAACAACACTTACAGCCCATTTCCTGCTCACTGGATAAACATTTGGAACAGACAAGATATGAAACTAAGGGCACCACAGAGAGTGCCTTCCACCCCTCTCCTTTGACTTGTCATTTATCTGAAAAAAACACAATTTACTCTATAGGTTATATATTATGGGTTTTGGCTTTTTTGAGCAGCTGGGAGATGAGAGGAAGCAGAGAAAAGAAGCCAGCTAGTGATCTGCCTCCACGGTCATTCTGTCATGGGTACACATGGTCAGCTGCAAACAGAGACTTCCTCAGATAATGATCAGGTTGAATAGACTTCACATGTCTGATTTGGTAACAGCCGGCTAGTTCCCAGCTGGACACAATAGATCCTGACTTCTTCTAGACTTCTTCTTTAGACAAACACATCTGTTTTTTCCGACTTGGTTATCTAGTGCAGACCTGTTTAGAAATGTTTTCCGGTGAAGCTGTGTTTCATGTAAATAACTCAATATACTTCTAATCATGACTGCTTATCTTTTGTCAGTTGCATTATTTATCGTACCTTATACACAGACTCTTACTCCTCCCCACAGACATTGTATTAACAAACATTTTCCACATGTGACACATGTAAACTGCACAGACCCCTTTTATTCAACACTGCAAAGTTTCCCTAGATCTTTGGTATCTTTGCACATTTCTCTTCAAAACTTTGCAGCCACTAACATCCTAAAATCTGATTTTTAGTGTCTGTTTCTTCCTTTAGTACTGATGCATTCATTGTTATTTATCAAAGTAAGTCAAAATCCTTTAACGTGAAACTGTTTGAATTTGATTCTGATTCAGAATGCAGCTAGAGATAAAGCTCACTGACACATACATTAAGTTTATATGAACACAGGGCTTTCCACAAACATATGGAGTATTCAGCAAGGAGAAAAAGTATGGAGCACAGTTTAATACCTCTACTGTCATACACGTGGTATTTATTATGACACATCTTTGGTGAGTTTGCTAACCACAATATAAACAGTTTGGTGATTATTGCAAAGAAGAATAAGGCCTCTTGTTTGTTTTAGCCCAGACTTTTCCCACCCAGTTTCTATTTTCAAAACAATGCCTATTCTTGACGGATCAGATTTAGACCTTATTAATTCATTTTTTACTGTTTATACAGTTAAATATTACCTTACCAGGCACTGATGGAAAGCCCTGTGAACATGCTTGTAAAGATGAACACTATCATGCAGAACTAATGCAGCACCTTTGAATTGTGTGCACACAAACACAAAGCTGGGCATTTTTAGCAATGATCACACTTGCACTCACACTCTCATTAGACAAATCAGAGATAAAAAAAACTGTCAACATGACCTGAGGTGCTCAAAGGTGTCACATGAGCTGTTACCTAAACGCCATTCTCAACGTGACCTCCAACCACATAAACAACACTAAATACAGAGTGAACAGGAGACACCCTGACGGATCTCCCCTCCTCCCCTTAATATGAATCAACGCAGCATGATGTGAAGGCTCCACAGCCAGAGAATTGTAGCCATTGTTTAGATGAAAACGGCATGCCGCGGAACAACAAATGCCACAGCATCCAGTTTGACTTCTTCTCTGAGTCACTCAAACGAGCCGCTTTTGAAATGGCTCCTTTCAGCAGAGGTGGCACTAAGTCCAATCAATCACAAGTGAATCTCTGTATGAATATCTTCCATTACTTGCAGCCCCACCTATTTGAGATGGATTATAACCATGCTGACCTACTTGTCTATTTGCCTTTTATCCTCCTTTGACATAGGTGTGGTGAAATTGGGTGATCAATGTCGGTATCTTCAGATGGAATTACGGGATATAAAGTCCCTTAAGTTTTTTGATCCAAGCAAATACAGGGCCATGGGAGACTTCAGAACGATTATGATATAGTGTGTACTAGCTTGGCTGCTCCTTGTCATGGTATTCTGACAAACAATAGCTCTGGTTGAGTATCAGATGCAAACCAAAAACAGGATCACCTACACTTTAATGGTATTTTTATATTAATAGAGTTCCTTGCACTAAGGAGGAAAGAGTGATTTTATGAAAGGTGACAGTTGCAAGATCCTGTAGCTTCAAAATACAAGGCATGGATGATATAACGTAGAATGACAGTTCTGATCAGTTTTTTTGTCCCCTTTTGTACTTAATGTAAAACAAATCCATAGATCTAATATATGAGGTGGTGTATTTGTGTCCGTCATGCTAATATGGCAGCATAAAAATCAAACCTCTTTTCCAAGGCACACATCTGTGACCCACTGAAAGCCGCTCAGAGAACCATTTCTAGGTCCTGACCCACCACTAGAAACCACAGGTTCAGAGGGCTTTACTGTTTGAATGGGAGAACTTGAAGAAGAATATCCATTTGATTACAAATACCAAATAGTTCATGTCAGACTTTACTTAAAGTGATCTAAAGAAAATCCCCTAGTACCAGCCTGAACAGAGGACATGTTTGACAGGGCACACTAGAAGTACAAGAATGAGATGGTGCCAATATAAACACGGCAATATTGATTTATTCATTAGAAGTTTTTTTTGTCTTTATTCTTTAGTTGGCTTAGAGTGTAGGCCCACAGCACATGGCAGGATTAGTGAGAAAATGTGCTTTAATTAAATTTTACCTGGTAAGCAGCTGATTTGTTGCACAAAAGCATGTTGATATCTGAAGACACACCAAACTGTCAGTTCACAAAGATAAACAGAAAGATAGACCAATTCAAATGTTGCTCACATCAAGTCAGCAGAAACATGATTTGATTTAGACCCACAATGATAGATACTGTACTGTAAATGTTTTATTTTACAGTATACAAACTACAAACTGAGTTTAGAGCAGAAGTATCTGTATTTTATGTTCTAATATCATCAATCCCACTGAAACGGGTTTCTACACTTTATGTTAAGGAGAAGTATTTTCTAGAAGACCAGTGGAACAAGGTGGATCCAAATATATTGATATCAACATGTCTTGGGGCGGCAGTAGCTCAGTCTGTAGTGACTTGGGTTGGGAATCAGAGGGATGCCGGTTCAAGTCCTGGCACGGATCATACCTGGAAATTGGCCTGTTTTGCTGGAGAGGTGCCAGTCCACTGTATAAAGTGGACTAGAATGTAAATCTGAATTTCCCCTTGCGGGATTAATAAAGGATAAATTATTATTATTATTATTATTGCTATTAAATCTGCACAATCTGCTTTGAATGAGGCGATAACTGGAAGAATTTATGGTGATAATTAATTGAGGACTAAGTGAGGAACAATGTTATAAAATCTCTTGTAAGAAATGTAATCTTTTCCAGAATGGCTGGGGGTGAAAACAAAGATGTGTAGCAACATCAGTTCTTTACAAGGACAAGATGTTTTATGAGAAGTTTGAGAGGAAATGTGTAACTTTAATGTCCAATGAATGCAGATGTTTTAGTTCTGTTCGTGCTGCGACCACTCAGTGCTCATGCTTGGCTTTTCTCTTTACTCTGATGTTTTTATGACTGAGCTTTATTTTTACTTTTATGTGGATAGTTTTTTTTTAGTAAAACTCACTTTCAATAAGACCTCTTTACCCAGAGGCGCTGCTTGTCAACATGCAAGGCAGGCGACTCCTTGGGGCCCCAGGTCAGCAGGGGGCCCCTGACAGCTGACAATCTTTAGTATAGCAGCTCAAATTGTGAAAAATTTGCTATGAAATAGTGAAACCTCCCTAAGGGGGCCTCATGAACAGTACTCAATCTCAGTTACAGTATTCACACTTCATAACAAGTAAAACAATGTTAGCGGGGGAAAAAAAACAAAAAAACATGGTCTCTGTCAATGCCATAGTTCACCGGGTCAGATAACTTATTATGTAATGGTGATGGACAAAATTTAGATGGGCCCCCAGTGTTTTTTTCTTTTTGCCTAAGACCCCAACAGACTCTAGAATGGCCATTGTCTTTCTGTGATGTCGAAACATTTCATGGAGCACCTTCAATGGACTACACTCACTTATATAATTACATGTTTTTAATTGCTTCATGAAGGTATTACACAAACATTTACATACAGAGATTTACACACCTGGCCTCAGGGTCCACAAAGGTTAGCTGTTGAAGATAAGTCTAATACCTTCAGACACCTGTTAACGGATTATACAGATTTGAATCTCTGACCACTGAAAAAGCTGGTTTACGGCCATGAAATAAGTTTAGTTTAGTTTGTTTTCTACTTGGCTTTCTTTTTTTGAGTTTGTGAAGAAAAGGGCATGCATGTTTAGTTTGTACATGGAACATTTGCTGTTGGATATTTTCTGTTTGACAGGTACAGTAGTTCAAATTCCGAAAATACTTGCACCCATCGCATTAAGTCAATCAGTGGGAGAAACTGACATCAGATGACAACAGAAAGACAC
Source organism: Labrus bergylta (assembly GCF_963930695.1). Taxonomy (NCBI): domain Eukaryota; kingdom Metazoa; phylum Chordata; class Actinopteri; order Labriformes; family Labridae; genus Labrus; species Labrus bergylta. Next base: position 18,514,788 of record NC_089196.1, read on the forward strand.
AAACTGTTACCAAGGAGAGAAAAAATCTGCAGAATTATTTTGAGATGATATCAGCACTGTCCAAAAGACTCTATCTTACAAAATGCTCTGTGATAAGAGTGTGTCTTAGGGGTGTGTGGACGTGTTGGGGTTATGAAAACAGTCTTAGATTTCTGATTGGTATCGCCTGTTTGCAATTTCTCTCGGGTATTAACTCTAAAGAAAGGGATTGAACAATAGTGAGCCCAGGTACTCTGAAAGATTTAGAGTTTTGAAAGGGTATTTTCGGTATTTTTGTCCGTGGGTCCTTTTTAATTGTTGTGGGCAAAGACAGCCAATCAAAGTACATCCACTGAAAGTGAAGACGTTTGACGTTTGTTCTGTTTTTTAAACTAGAAAAATACATTCCATTGTGCTTTGAGAAGACAACAGACTCCATCAAGAAAACAATCATGTTCCCACAACACAGGAGTGATTTTCTACCAATTTCTTGATAGGTTTGTTTGTTTGTTTGTTTGTTTGTTTGTTTGTTTCAGTCATTGTTTGCTACACACATACATACAGTATTATGTTGGATCGCAGTTTACCATTCAAACCAACAAAATCACGCATCTGCATAATCTTCCAAACGAAAGCAGCAGTGGAGTAGCAACTTCTGTAAAATGACTTGTTTCGTCAATAGATTGGTGGCTTTACTCTTTCAAAAAAGGGTCGACTCCGTAGGGCTCCTTTCTGTGCTTTTGTCAGACTCTAATGATAGAGACCTAAGCCTATCAGTGGCTGCTCACTGAATAAATCATCAGGGCAATTTCAAAATGTCATCTTTGAGAGTTAGAGTCCAAAGAATATTGAAATGTTTATTGCATACACTTTTAAGCTAATAGTAAAAATTCAACTTAAAAAATGATTATGTTTATCCATTTCCATTGCAAATGTACATACAGGAAGTCGTTTTACACTTTAACTTTTTCATAGTATAGAATATGTTTTTCCAACCCCTTAACTTGTTCTGCCCAACTCTATGATGTCTCTACTGCGATAATGCCCTAAAATCATTGGACATGTTTTGGTCCAAAGTGGGCACTCTTGCTCCCTCCAGCTTTGCTATTTGACCGATGCAGGCAGGCGTTCAGTGAAGTAATGATACAGCTTTAGGGTCTTGCCAGAAAAAAAAAAAGGGGGAATGTAACACTTCTGGACGGCCAGTCCTCCACATGTTCCCAGTATAATTATAATCTGGGCAGTTTGTAACACTGATGCAGAATGCTCAGCCTCCAGCAGCTTAATGCCAGTGCTGCTGCATCTAAGGCCTGACCATGTGTAGCAGAACTGATTGGTTTAGAAACTACAGGGAATATTTGTATACATGGGTGTGTATTTCACTGTGGTTTTGTGTGTGTGTGTGTGTGTGTGTGTGTGTGTGTGTGTGTGGGGGGGGGGGGGTGATGTTCCCAGCCTGATGGTTTATTAAGGACCAACACCTGCAGTGGCTTCCTGACAAACATAAACCATACTTGTCATATGTCTGAGCATTCATGCCTCAGAGAATGACTGAACCATGTCTGTTTACTCGTTTGCCCAGTATACTCAAGTCAAATACATCAAAAAAAAAAACAGTTCACTGAACTTGCCCTAGCCCTGAGGAAAGTTTCACATGCTCTTATTTGATAACAACATTAACTAACCTGTAACAAACAATGTCAAAGGAAAGCTTGTGGAAAATCTAGTAAATGATGGCTTCATCAGTCCAGCCACCATTATTCTCATTGTAAATATGTGTGAAGCCAATGTGCCTTTTTTGTTTTGTTGGATCCCCTTTTGTAATTGATAAAAATGGTTTCATGGATTTGCTGACATACCGGCCAAACACAGCAGGCTTTTGTTGGATGGCTGTTCTTGTGAGTGGAAATAAGGACAAAGGCAGCACTTCTTGTCAATTTTGTATTCATATTAGTCTAAGATATTTTTATTATCTAATCTAGGTTACCTTGAAACTGGTACTGATATTCTGTGTTAACCATGATAAACAATAATTTCTGCACCATTTTTAACAACATTTTTTAACATTAACTACTTGAAGTAATTGCTACAGCACCTACTTCTTCTTCTTTTGCAGGATATATTGATAGCAGAGTTTCAAAAATTTGATTGGTTGAAGCAATACCTTTGTGATCATTTATATGTATTAAATTCACTTTCTCAATGTTTCACTTAATCATTTTTTAAAATATATATATAATCCTTTCAACCAAGGACAGAAATAAATACAAAAAGTAATTTTTAGATTGCAATAACAATATTTAACCTCTGCATTTAAATTTCCCGTAAGAGATGGATCACAGCCATTGTGACTTTTAACCGTCATGGACGTACACTAAGGCTATCTTGCTCGCAGATTACCTTCAATTGGTCTAGCATGATCCTTTTTCCTTAACCCTTTATTAACAGTCAAAAAAGGGTATTTCACGATACATTTCAGTCACACCTGGCAAGATCTACACCCATACTCACCTCAGAGAGTCAACCCTATGTCCACTGTGGGATAATAAGAAGCACCTCCAGATGCCTCTCTCAAAGAACTCATGACTTTTCACTGAGAGTTCCTCTCTAGTGTTTCCCACATGCATTTACTTTCATCATTAATGGAACCCTACATATTTTGTATTGATTCAAGTAGGTTAAAAAGGAACGATGGCTGATAACAGTGAGTTATATGTGCTGCTCTGATTTTTATACAGATGATAAGGTGGGGTTCATCCTTGGAGCTATTGGTTCCCTCTCAGCATTTGTCACAGTGGGAGTAATGATCCGACTGCACAGCAGAAGGCAGGAAAGGTGAGTTAAAACATACTTCAATTAAAATAGCCCATATTCCACTGGTTCTACGAAATCCAATTCTGGAAACAAGTGACATAAACGTTACTAATATTAAATAGGGAGGAGGGCGTAAGGGTCTACAATGCTCTCTTTAGCAGTTCAGTCTACTTTGACACTTAATTACTGCTGCACTCATTGACAATTTTTTAGGTCTCCAAAAATGTGTCTTGTTTTTAAATAAATATTCATAAATGTGATTGAAGTAGAGAAACTGGTCAGTGTCTAAAAATACTTGGGTCAATACATTTTTTTTTGTTCTGACTATTTCTTAAAAAAAACATGATAAAGACTGTGTGGGCGTGGCCAATAACATTAGATTGACACCTCTCATGTTTGAGCAACAACTCCCTCCCTGGCTCCCCAAACAGCAAAGGCAAGAGCACCCAAGTGTAGTTTATCCTTTTGAGCCGACTAATTCCAAGTTAAACAACTTAAGGAAGCAGAGGCCATTATTTCAGTTTGTCACTAATTGATTGTAATTATTTTTTCCAAATGATTCCTGAGTAGATAAATTAGCATATTTGTTCTCATAATTTTTAGTGCAGTGTTATGTATTACAACGTTTCATGGTTTGCTAGTTCCATTTAAATAAAAAACTTAACTCTTCCTGCCAACACTCAACTGATGCTTAACGAACACTACCATAGTGATGCAGGCCTGACTGGTAGTTTGAAAAAATAAACCGTGCCAAATTCATATACAATACCTGAAACCTACACGATTAACTTAACAAGACAATTTTGAATGTGGCTTGAACATAATTTCTATTAGCGCTACAAGTTGGAACAGTGGTTAGCACTGTTGCCTCACAGTAGTGCAGCATGAATGTTATTCTGTCTTTGTATGTCAGCCTTGTGACTGACTTCCAACCAGGTCAAGCAATCAATCAATCAATTTTTATTTGTATAGCGTCAACTCATAACAAGTGAAACACTTTACAAAAAGCAGGTAAAATACCTTACTCTTTGTCTTTTAACATTACAAAAGAGCAGGTAAAAAGACCTTACTTATTGCTATAGACCTTACTTATTGCTATTATTATTGGAGGTGTACCCTCCCTCATGCCCAATGACAGCTATGATCGGCTCCAGCCCACCCACGACCGCAAACGGGAAAAACTGTTTAGATAATGGTTTAGTGGATCATTTCTGTTACTTTGTATTATCCTACCAGTATGTATGTACGTTTCAATCCAAATATATTGACAGAGCTATTGTGGATTCGGTTTTCCTGTAGCTACCAGTTTGATTAAAAATATGTGCTTTAATTGGTAGTTTTTTTATGCTCAGCTAAGTCTATACATATTATTCCACTATAGTACAAATAGTGTTTTACTTCCTCCACGGGCCAATCATTTGCTAATGTATTCCAAATTCCTGGTAAGCTGAGAACCTTGATGAGGTATCTGTCATAGGTATCCAGTAATAGCCATCCGTATATATTTCATTCTGTCTTTCATTGAAAGATGAATTGTAGGAAATACAGTAGAATAGGAGGCATGTATTGCATAGCTAGAGGTTCTTCCCCTCCCATCTCCTCCCAGCAATCAGAACCTTTTTTCATGTCACAACAAAGACAGAAAACACAAAAGCAGCGAAATCCCACCTGCACGTTTGAAATATCACATGTCCAAGCCTTCAAGTTTTACTCATTAATGTTCTTTATGATCAGATCAAAACAAAATAAAACCATATACCCTGTGGGATCATATATGACTTCAGTCCAGAGAAAGGAGAGGCTAGCTCCTAGGTAGCTCCTGGGCGTACACTAGAAAATTAAAGGCTTGTTTTATGGGCTCATAGACTTCATCTGGGCTTTTCCCCACCATAATTCCAGCAAGGGAAGTAAGAAGGTTCATGTCAGGAGTCACGGCTCACCTCCAGCCCCCAGCAGCACTTAGGGCAGGCAGGCGATGAAACTACTATGTTTATAAGTTTCAAGGGCAAGGATCGAGCACACCTGCTCTCTCTTGAAGCCTTGATCATGAGAGGCCAGGTGTAAAAAGAGATGAGTGTCAAGAGGTTTGCAGATCTGAGGGAGGTAATGTCACACACACAACATGCTGGTACACATGCTAACATAGGAGACCTGGGACACACACACACACACAGCCTGGAAATATGCTGTGTGCACAGTAGCGGAAATTAATAGAAAAAAAAAAAAAAATCGTATGCATACCTTTAGTGTGAGCGGTCATGGTGACATGCATAAACACACACAAGTATACACACTCCCCTACCAACAAGTGCAGACACACTGGCTCCTTTCAACATCAGAGACAGAGCAGGATAGATGTAGCAGGGGTTGTACTGTATTTCAGATCATGTTTAGGTTGCATGTCTGGTGGAAAGAAGCGGTTGTAATATACAACTCTGTGTGTGAATGTGTGTGTGTGTGTGTGTGTGTGTGTGCGACAGGTAGATAGTGAAGGTCTCCTGTGCCTCAGTTTCCTGTGTCTGAGAATCAGGACTGCTCGGGTACTTTCCACTTCTCAGTTTACTCAGCAGGTCTCAACAGGTCTTCTGGCAGCTCACCACAGTAGCAAGAAACTCATTACCATTACACTGTAAGATGTGTGTAGGTGTGTGTATGTACCATCATCTCTTCTTCACTTCTGTTATTATTATATTACCTGAAATATGGCACATCAAAAGATAAAGGGGGGCTTTGTTAGATAAGAAAGTGAGATAAAACATTTGCAAAGCAATTCAGGTTTCCTATCCCTCTTTAAGATCTGCCAAAAAAAAAAAAAATCTGATATGATCATCACTGTGTCGATTAAGATTTGTGCTGATGATTTCAACCTCTCATTACTTTATTCTGTTATCTCTGAAAAATCTCATTGAAATATTTTCAGTCACATGTCTAGCGCAGAGGCCTGCTGGGATTTTTTGGGGGAAAGTGGTATCCACCAAAATGATGCATGTTTGCACTACCAATTGCTGAATAACAGACCCTTATACAGCACCAGGGACACTATTTAAATTGCTTAAAACAGCAAAATCCTTCCATAACTTTACTTTAGTGAATTGTACATTTATCCTTCCCATTATAAAGCCCATAGGGTACAAGCTTAAAAAAAGGTAATGGCAACTTTATGTATTTGTGATGCGGGTGGGTCAACAATGCTGCCATTTGGGAGGCGAAGGGCAGAAAAGTCCTCATCATCAAAGTAAAGTTGAGTGCTAATTAGCCAACATTTGCAAGTCAAGGTAACCTAACATTAGTGTCAGGATCACTGTCAGCTGTCACTTTCAGTCAGTAATCTGAGTTAGTTATCGAATTTCCCTCTGGGATCAATAAAGTATTTCTGATTCTGATTCTGATTAAAAGTGAATACTATTTTGCTTAAGTTAACAGTCAAGTCTGTTGTTTTTGTCCCCTCACCAGAGACAGCGTAGCGCCTAATAGCATTAATCAACAATCTCCTCCTCTCTGGATTTTCTTTGTCAGGCACTTCTGCAAGTGTGTGATGTCATGTGAAAAGAATGAATTGTCAGATGATGATATAGCCTCTGGGAGTGATGGCCACGTTTTTGTATACTTCTGCATGGTGTAGTCAACATTTAGTAATAAATGACTTCTGGCCAAGACTTACTTTTCCAAATGTTTACAATGTTGGATAGAGATGGTGTTGAGACATAGCGCCTACGAGCTGGTTCTTGCATATAGATATCTGTTTTAAAGACATCAACTAAAGCTAAACGCTCAGAAGATGATTGCTGATGGGTGCTGGGGATGCATTACGGCAGATTATAATTTACCATTTTTGCTCTGCAATAAGCCTGTTCTCCTGGGTTCAGGCAATGCTCACTGCAATACTAGTTGATTATACTCAAACCATAAAGTGAAACCAAAACTCTTGGCATCACAAAATCTCATCCCACACCAACATATTTAGCATTTTTCCCCAAGATATTTTTTGGCCTTTTTGCCTTTATTTTGATTGGACAGTGAAGAGAGACGGAAGATGTTGGGATGCGAGAGCAGGTGACAAATTATTATAATCAAATCCCCCTGGACAGGATGGCATGTTTTTTTTTGCATGTTCATCTGTTGATGATTTATTTCTGTTTCATTGTATAAATAGACTGATGTTTCAGTAATAATAACAGAGAACAAAGTTTTATCCTCCATAGAGCTTTCAGCCCTCTGAGATAGTAATGGTTTACTGGTACTTGCAATGCTAGCGGTAATAGGGGGAAATGATCAACAGAAAAAAATCAGTACGCAGTACAAACTATCTTCATGATTCTCCTTTTCAATATGGAGAAGTGAGGAGAATCTTCAAAACAAAGAAAGAAGAAGCAGTCTTTACATTTTTGATTGGATTTGTACGTTTCTGTTTTTATTTAATGCTTTAATTCAAACTTCTTTTTGTTTTGTGTTTTCAGGGAGAAAAAAGGGTAACTGGACCGGAAGGTAACCTGAGAGCAATCTTGTAAAACAATCAAAGTCCTCTTTGATTATGGATTATATTATCTTCTCAACTTTGATATTGATAAATTGATATACAATTATATAACTCTCTCATCTAAACCTACAACTGTATAGACTTGTTAGAGCTGAGAATTTGGAAACTACAAACAGTCATGTTGCTTTCCATGCTGATGGTCATCTTTTGACCTCTTGACCCGATCAGGAAAACCTTAGACACTAGCTAAGCTTTCAGCATGTTATTTGGCCGCATTTTATTTTGCTCTCTTGTTTAGTTTGGAAAACTTCCAGGCTGTGGTAAATGGCGCATGAGTTGGGGATTGAGGGTATTGAAGTAGAAGCAGAAATGCCAGGATTGTTTTTGTATTCCCATTTTGCATGACTGAACATTCTGTCTCAGCTGGGGAGCGAATTGTATAAATAATACTACAAGGAGATATCATCATTACAATCAACACTCCATCCTCCGGTTCAGTTTGAAATGAGACCAGATGTGTTCATGTTGAACGTGAAGTGAACCTGATCATTTTTTTGGTTGAAAGACTTCAAACTCATATGCAGCCTCTGTGTGGGCTCACAGCCTTCACTCAAACGAAGGGTTTTTTGCTGAGAGACTGAGGGAGAGAAAAACACAAATGTCACATAAAGGTCAACTCTTTACACAATGTCAACACTTGCCTTCTTTGCACTGCTACATATCTGTACTCAAAGACAGGAGGAATTGATGATGAATATGAATCTTTACATTCCACATCAATAAACGATCAGAAATCAAGGGTCACACCCTCTTCTATTAAGCAGATGTTTGGTGTCTTACACAGCAGCATGCCCTATCCCACAGACCAGCATCTCATGTTACCCACGTGCTCTTCTCCTTTTCTTTGAACCTGACTATCTTCTCCTTTCCAAAACAAAGTCCAGAGGCGGGGGGGGGACAGAGTGACAGGGTCCTGTGTGGCTGATCCCTGGAGTGATAGGACGAGGTCCAGCTGTGCAAGAAGAAGGGTTCTTCTTGGAGGCTAATTGAAATAACCTGGTCTGCTGGACAGGGAAGGCTTTGAAGTTTGTTTTAGGGGTTTTGTTTGCAGCATGTGAACACTGTTTTCGATCTAGCAGTTGTGCAACACCTGCTGACACTGCCAGTTGTTGCCACTGTGTCATGCCTAAGGGATTCTTTGGTCTCTTTTGTTTTTGTGCATTATAAGTTTCCCTTTTTTTTTTCTTCTTTTTTATTTTTGTGTATCTCCCTGTTTTTTATATGTGACTTTCTTTATCCATCTCTCTCTTTCTGCCTCTCCTTCCACTTTCTCAGCCATCTGATCTAATTGCAGCAGTTGGCAGTTCACCAGTCAGTCTGGTTCCCTTCAAGCTCTATTGCTAAGTTGCTTGCTCTAGTTGGATTAATGTTGGGTCTCTTCAAATAACATAATAAATAGTGTGGTCTAGATTAGGGGTCTCTGACCTTTTTTCACCTGAGAGCACTTACATCACATCGCGTATGTTTAGTCACATGATCAAAACAAATGAACCAGCTGAATTAAGCTACTTCCTCTCGTCCGTCATTGCTTCCTTCACAAACACGCTGCTGATGAATGGCTTTTAAAGTCCTCTGAGATCATTTTACTGTAACTACTGTAGGTGCTTTATAAAAAGATATTGATTGATCGATCGATGGATTGGCATTCAAACACATTAAGATCCTTTAAGAGTACAAAATAAGAACACATGCATCAGGTATTGAAACAGGCCCCCCACACAAAGAAGAAGTAAGCCTCCCTGTGATTGGCCATAGGAGTTCTTTTCACAGTATCAGCTCAGATCTGACTCTGATCTGTCTGTATAATCTCTTAACTGGGTGCAAATTTTCCTGCTTTCATGTGTCAGCCAGGACTTAGAGGAGAGGCAATGGAGCAAGCTGCTGCGTTTGTTTGCAGAGTCAGATGCTGATTAATTGCATCTGGAGGAAAGTCAAGGTTTTTCATCTCTGTGGGGGCCTGATCTAACCCCGAATGCTTATGCATGCTTATCATCCCAACAGCCCGCCGTAATTAGTTCAATCAAATACAAACATGACTAAATGCTAATGTGCTCTGTGGAAGCCTGTTGCTTTCACGTGGGACTTTTCCCGTTTCTCAGATCTACTCTACATCCCTTGATTAGAATGAAAGGCTTCTGAAGTGGCTTTTGGATGAGGCTTTTGTTTCGAGGGTGTGTGTGTGTTTTATTTTTTGTTTCATGTCAACTCCAGCTTTGCAGGTGTGCTTTGTCCATAACCTCTTAATACCTCATGGTGGAGCATCGTCTTCTGATGTTAACTCTAAATTTTAAGGCGTAGGTTGAAACAAAGATGGATGTCAGGATTAAGGGTGTGCCCGAACACAGAGTTTTATGTCACAGTGTGTTACGGGCAATGTGAACAACTCTGGATGCGTATCCTGGAATGTAATTCAAAACCAACACTTAGAAATATTCATTATTGATTTAACTTATTTAACTTTATTTTTAACTCTCTTAGAAACATTGAAGTATGTTTAACTAATTAAAAGTTTTCTCAACTTGTGACATGAAGTCAAAACTCAGTCAAAGATGGTAAAAAAAAAATAGAACATAGTATGTATTGCATATAAATAGGCGTTATTACATATGTATGGAAACACTGTACCAGCACAATGCAAATAAAACACAGCTATTAACCTTATATTTTATTAGTGAAAAAAATTAACTTGATTACTTTTAGAAAAATATTTTAATTTTTTATGTCATTTTTATGCCATTTTTATGTGTCATGCATTTACATTTTCCATCACTTGTAGTCTCCACCATATTTGGTGTTGGCATGCTACCTTTCATAAACAGAAGGAAAAAAATCTCCTCATAAGTGCTTAAAGGAATATTACCACTCTTAGATCACCAAGCAAAGAACTCACTCCTAAATCGGCTGTTTGACCTAAAGTGTAGTGGCCCTTCAGACACAAACTACTCTTGACATTAACACTCTGTATAACTCTACCGCTCACAGGCCAGCTACTGGTGTTCCCCTTCCCTAGTCATCAACATCTGAGGCTGAACTTCATCCCCTGAGGCAATGTAATCCACTCAGTAACCAGTGGCCCTTAGGACCCGAGGCTCATTTTTCATTGGAGTCAGTTCTTTTTTTAAAGAAGCACGTCATTCTCTCAGGCCACAGAAAAGGCAGATACCTCACTTTACTACACCACAGATGAGAGTAGCAGAGCAAAACAGACCCAGCATGCCCAATCCACCCCTACAGATGTTCGTCCTAGCCCATGCCCGACACAGGAAGCCATTAAAGAGTAAATCAATCAGCCGGCTCTGTGGAAACGGGACAAACCTCCATGGAAAGCATGTGGAGGGGCACGTTGCCAGAGGACTGAGATGCTATACGCAACTTGTACCAAATATAAATTCATTGCAGACTCTTGGAAACTTGTGTTTTCATAAACACCATGAAATGGTGGAAGCAATTTCCCTGTTTTGGACTGATTCAAATGCAAAGCAGTGGAGGTTACCGACAAAAGAGGAGTGAAAGAAGAAAATAAATAAGGCTTTGTTAGCGTGTGCCTTTTATTTCCCCAGAGGGAAAATATTTTCAAAGATCAATCTCTTCCTGAGAAATCATTTTAGCGGTGATAATCCTCAAACAACATTCCCCTCTCTTATTTCTAAACTGAAAAGAATGCAAACCATTTTCAACTGTCGTCATGAATAAAGATGAGCATCAGGGCACTTCTTTACAGCATGCAAAGATGAAGTTGTGCTCTTTCCTGGTTGTTTGTTTCCCTTTGAAGAAGTTAATTCCTTACAGACACAGCTTCACTCCTTATCTATATTTAAGTTTTATTTCTGTCTGGTTATATTTTACCGAAAGGAATTCAACTTCTCTGGCATATTTAGCACATGTTTTACAAAAGGACACTTACAAAATGTGCATGTTTTCTTTAAGATATTTGATTTATTGACACTTCACTGCCAGACAGGAACAATTATGGCGTCTACCCAAGGGAGACACTTCAATCGCTAGATATAATCTATCAAAGGACAACTTTATCCCCAATATACTTTAAGTCTAAGTATGTAAAGCTGAGTGAGTAATTCCTTGACTCAAGATTTATGATAGCACCTGTCTGTTAGCACAAGTAAACTGTTCCAGCTGGCTTGGGAATTCCCATCAAATCCAGCTCCAGAATCCCCCAGATCTTCAAGAACTTTGTTCTTGTCATCAGAGATAAAGCTTTGCAATCTTCCCCAACCATTATGCTTAATGATCTGCTTAACCAGCCCCGTTACACCAAAGCTAGTTCCAAGGAGAAAGACAACTTCAAAAGAACATTATTCTTCCATGCAAGGGTTGTGTTTTCCCCTATATGTCCTTATCAGGCAATGTGGAACTTGTGTGATACACAGATATGATGCAGAAGTATTTAAATCCCCGCTGTGTACGTGGAGCTTCGTCCAAGGATTTGTTTGTGTATGTCTGTGTGTGGGTGTACATACAGTCTGACGTTCTGTTTGTAGCAGTACACAGACACCAAACGCATGCAGTGTACATGTCTTTCAGATAAAACCATATCAGTTGAAACAAGACTCAGCTTGTCTCGTCTGATCTTTCACAGTTGCTGACATCAATGCTTCAGTTAAGAACAATTGTATTCAGTATTTGCAACAAGATGTGGGTTTTTTTTTATCCATTACTTAATATTAGGCAAATCTGTTGTTAGTTTTTTTGGTTTGCACACTATTTTCAGACCTCAGTTGGTGGCCTGATGGGGAATGCAGCCAATAAAAAACCTACTGTAAATCATGCCCATACAGGCTACAAAAAAAAATTGCATCTAGACAGAGCTATCCTTAGTTAATTGGTCAGAATGTAAGAAGTTAACGTTTTAATTAGTTGGCGTTCAAGCCTTTTAATTTGTTATGAATGTTGGTGTGCACAGAAATATACATATTTTAACATATTTTAAGATTACGTTAAACCCGACTGTTAATGCGGAGCGATTTAGAGAAGTCAGACTGAACCACAAAATACTTGAATGCATTACTAAGGATGAGAAAACACTATTAGATACCTAGCTTTATAGGTCCGATATAGGAAATGTAAAAATGTTTGGCCACTTAGACTCACCTTCTTTCAGATCTGGAAAAACCATGTCCAAGTCACATGTCCGATTACTTTTAAAATAAGTGCATGAGATGACAAATTCAATGGTTTATGTTGGTTTCTTTACGTTTAAGACTTTTTAGTTATGTATCTAATTGGCACACATTCTCAGGTCCCAGAGGCAGCTACAGATTTGCTTGTGGTATCTCTTAATATTCTCTGTGTGTCTGTGCATAGATCTGAATGTGCAATCTGTAACACAGGGGGGCATTGCAGGTCCTTTATTTTTCTCTATCAACCTTATGAATTCTGAACACTTTGTTTCGTTTTGTTGTCTCCTCCACAGCATGTCTGAACCCTCAAGGTCAAAGACCTCATAGGTATTCATATCAGCATCTCCCCTCAGCCCTGCGCTTAATAAGAAGACAGCGCAGCCACAGCATCATCAGGTCTACGTTTTATTGTGTTCATTACAACTGCTGTGAGGAGTTTTGAACTGGTTATAAAGCCTACTCCATTTAGTGCTAATGCCCCTTCATGAAACCAGGCCATCTCTGAGAAAATTGACTCTGTCTTTTTAGTTATTGCTCATGTCTTTTACCGGGTCTGTTCTCGTTTCTCACACTTATTTAGAGTGTTGAAATTAAAAATTGTCAGTCTATCAGCAAGGGTTTTCATGAATTACATGGACTTATTTCAGCTTTTCAACCTTATCTATCCATCTGAGTTAGGTCTATATTGTAACTGATGATTGCTGATGGTTTGTTTCTGGGCAAAATAAACTGTTTGGTTCATTAACTGTTATTTGGCTGTCAGAGCACCATTAAAGCTTGATTTCAAGTCCTTACCTTCTTTCAAACTAGCTCGTAAACTACGCATTAACAGGATAAAATAGCATGCAAAGTATAAGTGCAGAGGATGTTATGGATTTTGTTCAGGTGTTTTGTCTGACAATGATAGTCAGCCATATTTATTCATACTAAAGTATATAGCAGTAGAAACGCAGCAGTGGCCTCAGTGAGGCTGAGGCTACGGCTGCCCTCTTTGCAATGCATTCTGTTGGCAGTGCTGCCACAGCTCTGTGAGCAGGATATCTTAGCTCTCCTGGTCAGTTTAGCACACACAGGAATTTGTCACTTTAGTTGACTGGATATACTATCAACAGTGATTGGACATTAAGAAAAAGCAATCCCTTTCAGTGCACTATGCATTGATTCAAAATGCATCTTGCAGATTCAAGTTTTGAAAAGCTTTTTTTTATTTAACAAACTGATTCAAAATATTTACAATATATAATGATCCATTCAGTTCCTATCTGCAGTGATCTTGTGCTTATTTCCAAACGACGTTAATGACTTGATGAAATCTTCCAACTTGCAGTGTCAGTAGGATTTGCATGCTGGGATTTGTAAGGCTTTCTTGATATACTGTTAGAAGATTGAATGGAGGACGCAGTTTGCCCTGATTTGTTTCTATTCAAAATTGGAACTGAGATGTGCGTGGTTAACATTAGCTCAACATGTGTATTAGAAGCGAGCTTACAGTGCATAGCTCTATTGTAAACAGATACTGTAATCCCGCAAACATACCATAGTTCTTGCAATTCTGTGTCCTGAAACTCGTTTTATCGATCCTGTCCTTGTGACTATTCGACTCTTTAGATCTTTGCTTGTTTTTGTTTTTCATTTGGCCACAAAATGTTTTTTTGCTTAAATTAAATATGACATCAAGCCTCCTTTTATCATCTTCATAAGAAGTAAATATTCTCCATATAAAAGTTTGCGTCCTCAAATGTGTTCTTCATCAGCAGTTTTACACTTTGCATATGCTGGATTGTGGTTCTGTCACTACATTGCCTGAATGGATGAAATGAAAAAGACACCCATCAGAGCATGTTTGCAGTGTTTTCCAGTTTGACATGGAGAAAAAAAATGGATGCACAGCATAAAAACAAGTCTGGCCTGAATATACCCCACAGTGATAAAACCCCCCTGGAGTTGTTTGTGCTCAGAGAGAGCATTCGGATGGAAGATAATTTAATGTGGTGACAGCTCTCAATCCTTTGAAGAGCAGATTCAGACAACAAACATCAATACTGCGTTTCTTCATGTAGAGAAAACAATAAGTGAGTTTGATATCTTCTGATTCAGCAGAATACAATTTTTATTCGAGCTTTTTAATCAAACCTAAGTATATATCTGATATCTGCATCAAGTGTCATTCCAGCTAAAAAAAGAAAAAAATGTTGATGATATGCTTCATTTGAGCTCTGGTACCACAGTCTAAATTCTCCCCCCGCAAAGTGGCACAATGGGCAGAGACAAGGACTGCATCGCTTGTCAACAAGCCTCTGGCTCTTTTTCTTATGAGGTGATATGAAGAAGCAGTTTCTCTTACTTAAAAGACTGGTGATTGCGATGGTGTTAAGCAATGTATCTTTTTCTTTAATTGAACTTCTTGTTTTGTTGTATTTTCATTAATCATCTGATCGGTGATGCTTCAAAAGTCACAGAAAGGAAAGTTGGGTGTTATACTTATAACTAAGACAGGAACTATTTGTATCCTTTGGTGATTATGAATCTGAGCTTGGAATATGCTCAGATTCATATCATGACTTCTCTCATCATTCTTACACAGATTAAACTTTCCCTTACAGTCACAGATAAGTGTATAGAAGGAATCAATAAGTAGATGTGCCAGAATTTACTACAGCTGAATAAAGGAAATTGTAAAATAGTGTATTCAGCCCAGATCCATGAACTGGTTTCCAGTTCCTCACAGAATCAATTTCAAAATGCTCTTACTTGTTAATAAATCACTAAATGAGTTGGTCCACCTGCCAGACTTCCTGACCCGGCACAAACTTCCCAGACTTCTTAGGTCTGCTGGTTCTGGACAATTGTTTGCTCCCTGAGTAAAAACTGAACATGGCGAAGCAACATTTAGTGTTTATGACTCTCAATTGTGGAACAAATTGCCTGTGAAGCTAATACTTGAAACAGTACTAACATCTTTCTTTTAAGTCCAAGCTCAAGACTCACCTGTTTAGGGAAGCTTTAAATGAATATCTTTCAAATGTAATTGTATTTTCTTTCTTAAATGTTACTTTGTTGAATTGTTTTCAACTTGATTGTGTTTATTTTTTCTTACTTTTCTGTGTTTCTTATTGTTTTTAACTGTTCTTTGCTTGTGTCTAATCTGTTTGTGTAAAGCACTTTGGTTTGCCCTTGTGCTTTACAAATAAATTTAATTTAATCTTGTTCAAATTATGAACTACAACCACATTTTAACAACTTACAACTGTCACAAAGTCAGCATATTACCATCTCAAAAATATAGCAAGAACCAAAGATTTGGTGTCAGAAGATGTCACAGAGAGATTTGCTGATGCTTTCGTTTTTAGCAGGCTGGATCATTGTAAAAGTGTTTTCACATTTCTGACTAAAAACTGTTCTGACCGATGCAGCTCAGCCAGAACGCTGCTGCCAGATTCCTCACCAACACCAAGAAAGTAAAACACGTGACATCAGTGCTCAGATATCTCCACTGGATAGAATCTAGAATCTTACTCCTCATTTATAAAGCACAAACTTGTCCTGTGCCAAAATACAAATCAGACCTGGTAGTCTGTTTTGAGGCATCCAGACCCCTAAGATAATTTGGGACAGGTTTACTGATCATTCACAGAATCAGAACGAAGCAGGATGAGGCAACTTTTAGTTTCTTTGCTCCAGGTAACAACCTCAGATGGAACCTGAAGCTTTCCCAGCCCTTTTAAAACAGGTCAGAAAACATTTTTATTTACTGCTGTCTTTCTATATGTTCAATACCTTACTGAGGTATGACTCTGCAGTCCAGGACTGTAGAACACTATCACACTGTAAGACACACTGAGCAGATAATGACTCATTAATTGCCGGATATGAGTATGTTTTCATACATTTTGTGTTTCAATGTTGTATTGTTGCTTAATGTGGTTATGTCTTTATTTATTTTCGATCTTAATGTTATAAATGTTTTATCTTTAAATCCTCTTAATGTTATAAATGTTGTGTTTTTAACTCTGTACAGCCCTTTGATTTTTCTTTATATATGAATGGTTCTCTATGAATAAACTTGCCTTGCCTTGCTGCCACCCTAATTCAAATAAATGTTCCTGCGTCACCTAGTAAATCAGTTCCTTTTATAGGAGTTCCCAAAAGTGGAATGATCACTTGTGCAGGGACCGGGCTCCGGTTTACAAGGACCCAGGGTCTTTGGGTTTGGGTTTTGGTTTGTTTTTTGAAATGTTTGAGGCCCTCGGTATACTTTCCCATTTAAGCTGATGGACAAAATGGATATGGTTAAAAGTGTGGTCAGTCGTGGGTCAATGACGCTCCACTCCTCCTCTTCCTCTGAATTCAAACAATTCAGATGTCCGAATCACATTAGTCTGTTGCAGGTTTTTATTTTAATGGATAATTGTAGTTTCAGGATTTTATTATGTTTCTTTATTTCATGATGTGCTTGTATGTGCTGGTATAAAATGCAACACTTGTTTTTAACACAGGCAGAGTCTTATCTTTATATCATCATTCCTGGATCTGTTGTAATTAGTTTGTACTAGAGGTCATGAGAAGATCCTGTGGATCGTAAACAATCAAAAACATAGAAGAATTGAGAAGTGACCCATTTATTTGAAGCCTAAAGGTATGCACCCCTGTTTTGTACTATGCAATACAAGTTTTGCTAACCAAGAAAACTTCCATCAAATGTATGGCTCGCCCTTGTTTGTGAATCACTTGAAAGTTTCTCAGAAAAAGAAAAAGACGTTTATGTTTTTTATCAAATATGATTTGCACTTATTATCACCTTAATTCCTCTTTAGGTGTTTCAGTATTTGCTGCTGTGGACACTAATCGACATTCATGACAAGTCCCTCCTTAGAGTCATGTTTTTAAAGGAAACATGTCAGCACACTGCTAGACGTTTCATCACCAAATACAGTGTTCATCTATATAACTATTCTCCTCTTTGCTACCGTAAGTTCTTGTTTGTTTGAAATTGACTTCAATGAAAGGATGTCACAATGTTCACAGATCTCTGCAATCAAATATAACCAATAACTGATATGGACAAAATATGACAATAAGTTTTTACTCACTTTTTATGTTTATTTGGTCCTGATAAATATCTTTCTGAGCAAAGAAATCATGTTCTATACACCTCTAATCTTTCCTCTGCTCCTACGTCTGTTTCATATTCCCCTCTCTCTCTCTCTTTGTCTTTCTTTTAAAGGAGATAAAATGGAGCAATGTTACAATAAACATTCCAGGGGGTGTCACCCACCCGCAGCCTAATTAGAGACCCGGTAGGCCTCGCAAGATGGATGACGGCTGTGTGTGTCAGGGGAGAGGCAGAGAAGGAGGGGTTGCGGTGCTTCTGTAGCCACTGGTTACGTGCAGGTGGCTCGATCTTAAACGTTAGCTTTTATCTAAGCTTTGAACACAGGTAAGCTCAGGGGCCTGTGCAGGTGTGTGTGTGTGTGTGTGTGTGTGTGTGTGTGTGTGTGTGTGTGTGTGTGTGTGTGTGTGTGTGTGTGTGTGTGTGTGTGTGTGTGTGTGTGTGTGTGTGTGTGTGTGTGTGTGTGTGTGTGTGTGTGTGTGTGTGGGGGGGGGGGGGGGGGGGGTAGCAGTTGGGAGTTGTTAGTGGAGCTGATAGAGCCAGAGGCGATCATTTGTCAGCAGGGGATCCCACTTTTGCAGTGCTTTGCTGGGGTCAGAGAGTGACACCGTAATGTGTGTTGTGTTGTGTGTGCAACCACTAATGATGTGGATCATATAGACACTCTTGTGGCCGGGTGGGTGGGGGTGGGGTCAGCCGGGTCGCTCAGACTTCAGACAACATCCAGATGCTCTGGTTGAGTAATCACATTGACTCACTGTGTCCCCCATAGGAGTAGACCAAAGAACTTGTGCGTCAATGTGTGTGCCAGTGTGTTTTGTCTTCAATTAACATGATGAGCCAAGCGATGGCAGAGATCATTTTGGCGCTGAGGACAGCAGACCCGACTGTAAACGGTGACTCAGGGGTGATGTCAAAGAGGGAGTCTAACTCATCACCTTTCCTCTTGTCACATCACTGCCAAAAAACTGAAGAAACACACCAGTAAACCTTTTTTTTGGTTTATCAAGATGCAAAGCATTACAAATAAACATGTCTTTTAAATATGTATCTGTATACACAAGTGTGCTTACGCATGAACAAGCCTAAAGACATTGTACGGTAATATGGCAAACAATTAATGAAAGCACAGACAAGTGTTAACAGCTGAGAAAGTTAGACTGTTTCTTTAAGGAAAAATGATTCAAAGTCTTCAAAATGTGTATATACAAAAAAAAAAAAAAACTGTGCCACCTATAAAGACATCAACAATGCACAACTTCATGTTTTAGAGCCCAAACAGAGTTATTCACATGACTTGTTTTGTACAACGAAAGATCTAAAAGCCTGAAAAATAAAATTAGTATACTGCCATGAAAGGAAAAGCCACTCATCTAAGTCCTCTATTGTGTAACTCAAACATGACATCAATATAAACCATTTTCCAGGATTACTGCTCAGAGTGAGGTCTGTGAATTATCCTAAATCACCAGGATACTTCTTCATGGAAAGACACGTCTCTGGTGAGTTTTTAAATGTCATTTCTACTATTATTGAGAGCACCTCAGTATCATTTCCTCAGTAGCATAAATGTCAGAGACTCAAAAGCTGAAATAATGAATAAGGTTGTGCTGTCTCTCACTCTGTCGCTGAAACTAAATGGCAACGCTAATCAAAAGAAACATGTCTCACGCTACAAAAATGACTCGAGAGCCTGAGGAACAAAGCATGCACAGATCCTCTGCTGAGAACAAAAAGCCAAGACAGAGAAATAGTTTTGACCACAAAGGAGAATAATGTGGTATTAAGATTCAGGGCCAGGCACTCGTGTTTACCCAAGAGGAAACAAGGACATGACATAGTCTTGGCTTCTGAATTTGTGAATTTGAAGCATCTGGGCCAACCTCTAATTCAGCTATGCATAACTTCCCATTGGCAGGCAGGTCAGGGATGCCGGACTACTCTCTAATACATCTCAGTGGATTACTCTTGCTGTGACCTCCAGCTTTCTCCCTGCATATAACTCAGCAGGCAGGACGCACCAGCAGCTCTTTAATGCTAAAAACACACACATACTGTATGATGCTTTGAGGAACTTTGATAACGTGTTGGCTTATGGTCAAAGCAAAGTGAAAAAAAAAAACTGAGATGTCTGAAAACACAAAATGTCAGAGTTATAAAGTTTGTATGATTTATCTGGAGTACTAAAAAGGACAACAGAATTACAGTAACTCCAGCAGATCACAAGGAATGTGGACAGGCAGCGTGTACAGACAGGCCCAACATGTGATCACACACACACACACACACACACACAGTAGAGAAAGAGACACCAAGGAGACAAAGGATGCATTACTAAAACTGTACAGTATCACAGGATAATAGCAAGATGGAAAGGATAGATAGATAGAGAGATAGATAGATAGATAGATAGTGCTGCTCAGACTATTTATCTATCTATGTATCTATCTATCTATCTATCTAAGTACATTCCTATACTAAATAATAATCAAAATGTACGCTGTGTATTCGAGGAAGAAGTAATTATCTAAAGTTGAAGTACTTCGGTATAAAACTGAAATGATGAGCCATTCCACTGTTAAGTCCCCCAAAAAATCAAATTAATTGCAAATTGTTTCGTTTTGATGCATCTTTTAGCAGTTTTTTAAGGAAGAAGTCATTGGTTCCAGCTGTGAAAATGTGAATGTTCTCTGGTATACTTGCGTCTTCTATGACAATACATGGCAGCTTTATAGTGAACATACATTTTTGCCTTGTGTTTGTGTTTTTGTCATGTTTGTCACCATGATGTTTTTACATGACAAACATGACAAAAAGACAAACACAAGGCAAAAATGTATGTTCACTATAAAGATGTCCTGGAGCTCATATAATACATTCAGGCGTATATTCATTCAACAATCTTTTTAATAAGTCTCATAATGTATGATCTGCTTAAAAAAAAAAGAAAAGAAAAGGAAAGATTCATAATAAAAAAAGAATGAAACATTCTCAACAGAATATAGATGACAATATAAAATAAGATTTCAGAATATTCAAAATAGCTGTTTTTCATGTGGGGAAGTTGTGCATTTTTGTAGATTATTGGTCAGAAAGTTGGACAGTTGTTACTATTCTCTTTTCCTATTAAAGTTATTAAGTTGAGGTATAATGTGTCAGAAAAAGAGTAGCCTAATGTACTTCAGTGTACTGAAGTTTAGACCTGACCCTATTGTACTGTACTGTATATCTAATGCACATATTGTAAGAGTTTGTGTAGACTAAAGAAAGAGCTGTCATGTGTTTTCTGAAAGGTTAAAGGTCTCAGTCTTACCCATTGTTAACTTTCAGACGAGTTCAATTATATCACATTTCTTTCTGTCAAACATTCTCAATCTTTCACTGCACTGTAAGTATAGTTTTTTTATTCTCTGGAGGCCACACAGTTTCTCTAAAGGGCACACGTCATGCTAGATTACTTTCCCTGTGCACCTCATCTCGACCCTGTCGGTTTTGGCAAAATAAATGTTGGTCAGTT
Organism: Labrus bergylta; assembly: GCF_963930695.1. NCBI lineage: Eukaryota > Metazoa > Chordata > Actinopteri > Labriformes > Labridae > Labrus > Labrus bergylta. The sequence goes on from NC_089196.1 coordinate 18,535,883, forward strand.
TTTTTTCTTTTCGAGTGGTGAGCTCATCCTGGATTTTCTATTTTTAAGCGGACTGGCTGCTTCCTGCTTGCACACCGCTTCAGTGTGCCGAGTGGTTCTCGCAGTGAAACACATGAGGGTGCTGTTTTACCCTCATGATGGAGTTACCTCTGTTAAAAGGAAAAGAGCTGAGAGGACAGGGACAGTGCACCTGCTTCTTTCCAGTGAGCAAGGTAAGAACAAATCCATGTCACAGAAGAGTCATTTGGATGGAATGGATTTTATTTTGGAATCTGTTGAGTTTCCTTTAAGAACATTTATCACCTCCCTGCGTTCCCTGAAATTGTAAACACTATCTGATCATTTGAATTTGTAACCTAGTTTTAAAAAGTCATCACACTCTATGGATAAGAACAATCTGATGACTAACTGTGGACACAAACAACCTGATCTCACACTAAAAAAAATGATGCCCAGACTTCCAATGTTACTACCAAAGATTTTACTTTAATGATTGAATTCTTACTAAGAGGTAGACAAAAAAAAAAATCAACATATGATTCATTTGTCTATGTTCATAAATCCAGCAACAGGAACCAATACATTCTTATTTTTTAAGAAATGACCTAAAATCCTATACACTCACCTCCACCTTGTCTATGATTTAACCTATGATGTATTACTAGTTTAGCCCAGAAGTTTCCGAATGCAATGACCCCCCAATTACATTTAGAACCCTTCATATAAACCAAGACAGACTTTGTGCCTGTGTTTATACTTCCGATCTCCTTTGGTGATGTATTCTTCTTATTTAACTGTATGGACCTAATAGTAAATGCATCGAGATGTTTTAAGTTAGGGTTTACCCTCTGGAGCAGTTTTTCATATTTCATATTTCTCATATTTCTGCGTGTTTGTACTTTTGCTGTAATTTTAAACTTATTCGTTATTATTGTGGCATTATGCTTAAACTCCATTCTTTCAAGAGTGTAAATCAGCTTTTTCTTTCCTAACCTGCTGTTCATTGCACCACTAAAGTCCACCCTCCAACCCCAGCACCACCACCCTCCCACCCTCACTCCCGCTTCTTCTCCTCCTCTTTTCTCTCTGCTGCCTCCCCAGTGTTGCAGGTTGAATCTGTTGCCCCTATTTCCTGTCACATGGGTTGGAAATTGGATCCCTGCTTTCTACTATCTGTTCCCGTCTGTGTTGATGTCAGTGTAGTAGTGGCTGTGGGACCTGCCTTGAAGTTCAGGGACTTTTAACGCCTGCCAAAGAGCGACTCCTGCACAGACCCGGACAGACAGACAAGGCAGACAGTCACTGAGTCAGTCCAGCAGCCAGCCGCTCTGCGCATCTGTCCGTGAGGCTGCACTTCACCTGGGAGCCAGTCCAGACTCTTTACTCACACGATGGATTCCTGGACAGTCTCAGCTGCACTTTTTCTTGCTGGGGTTATTTCTTCTGCGGCTTTTAGTCATTTCGACACCGGTAAGTGAAACTTTTCTCCTCGCCTTTTCTGTGTATCTATTCCGATAAATCTGCGTTCTAGAAAGCGTCTTCCAAAGTTGCTCTTTCGCGCACCGGACAAGCTGTTGCCCCCTCCAGAAACGGTACAATGAACACCAGGCGGATGGTTATAACCAGTGTTTAAGAGATATGCCTATTACACAGTTTGGGATCGGACATGTCGCAGATTGCAGCAGCTGTAAATTCATTCATAGTTCACCGCTTTGGTTTCAATCTCAGGCTCTGTTTCTCAAACTGCATGACGTCTTTTTCTGGGATGTTTCGGGAAGGCAGCGCCAACCCCCCCCCCCAAACAACAACGTGAAACTGTTCAGTTATGTTATTTGATTACTTAAAAGAAAGGATTATATGCTCAGGGTAGCGTGGTAGCGTGGTACAGTGTGGCTAGACTTGTTTCAGTGTCACACTCACCGCACACCTACAGGGTAAACACTTACAGTTCAAACCCATTCCATAAGTGCACTCAGATTTGGAAGTGTCCCCCGTGGCTGCTTGCAAGCCCCCTCAAGATTGGGGGTAGATGTAAATCTATATATAGGCTATATATAAATGAGTGGGCTTAGATATAACCCTTAACCCCTCGTGTGATGTTCATAAAGCAGCTTTTACGCACTCGACTCTCCCAGTGCTGCTTACCTGGTCTGCATCAGCTGCTTTACCTCCACACTGTTGTGATTGAACACGATTTTCAATGGTTATGTAAGAACATCTCTTTAAATGTCTCTCCATCTCGACCATAATAAAACTGTTGGCTGCCGTGCATATTTTGCCGTTGTTGAACTACTAAAACGAACCCAAAACCTTCAGCTCGGTCATCTGATATCATCCATTTAATTTACCATAAAGTTCAGACTTAATGGGCGGGGGTTGAGCTCGCTTCTATCTGCGAAACTTCAAAGTTGCGACCGTATCCACATTCAAAGCCAGGCTATGTATTCAAAAGGAATATTTGGTTTAAATGTGAATATCTAATAATGATGACCACACTAACCAGGCCTCAACTCGCTGTAATTTGCTGTGCGTTTCATGTCGGAGCAGCAAATCCTCGTGCTTTCCTTTTTAATTTTTTTGTCTCTTAATTATACCCTCTGATTTCAAATTAGAGGGTCCAACATCTGGGCTAGTGCGTAAGTACTCCCATGTGTACCTATGTATTAACAAAGTATTTAAAGCAATGGTATTCCCCCTCATAACACTGCAGCTCAGAAAGCCAAAGTTTATGTTTAGTTGAAGTCAGCTGTGCCATATGTACTGTACAGTTAAACAATCATTTCATGTGTCTACAACAAGTCAGGTCCTGGCTGTAAAGGCACTGAAGGACTGTTTGATGCTCTCTTTGCTCTGTTTTGCATCTAATATGTTTGGACTGTGCATGCTGAACAATAGTATAAAACTAACCACCAACTAAAGTAAAAGTCCTCAACAAAACCACCAGTGTTTGCAGCAAAATCTCATCTTGTTTGTTCAGATTTTCCTGTGTTATGTTGCCTATTTTTCCTGCCACTTTGTTTATTTGTTAAACAGCTTATATTTGATTTACATGATTGTTAGGAACTTGTAATTTAAGTGTGTGCTTTTATTTACCACTTGTTTTGGACCACTCTGGACACCGGTACGGCATTCTGTAAATGTGAGCCCTACAAGCACCCTAAATGCCCTAGAAAGACTTTTTACTTGTTCGTTTATTTGGAGAAATTTGTAATCGTTTGTTGTAATCCTTTTCAATGTATTTATTTGTACTACCACAACATCACCATTACAGTTTGACTGGCAGCCTTTATTGCTTTTAACACGCCGCTCCTACCATTTCTGCATCTGCACTGCCATGATGTAAATGGCATCAAAAGATAAATCAAATGTGCATTGCAATGGACATTAACTCTTTTTGATGCAGGCAGAGTCAGTTAGATTAACTCAACTGACTTCTGGGAGCCCCCAAAACCTGCTTAGGCCCTCTAAAGACTTTAGCTTGCCCTGATCAGGGGATAAGTATGAGCCACATTAACAGCTAAAAAATAACTCCTTGATTGAACTGAACTGATTGTATTTTATGATGCTGCTACTTAGATTCTTCCTATAGTACGACTGAGGTTAAGCGTTATACAGATACATTTTATGGACAGTGATGGCATGAAGAGTAAAATGTTCAAATGTGATTTCTTTAAAATTTGATTTTTTCCATTGAAGCTGATTTGGCAGCAGCTTCTTCATGTGCTGACAGACTGCCTTAAACACTATGACTGCTTTCACTGTCCTGGTTCACTGCAGCGTCTCATCCAGCAGAGGTGTGTTAGCAGCAGAAATGTTTTTCATCTTGAGCAGAACGTTTTGTCATGCATCTGGTAGTAAACTAACACAAGTACACATATATAAAAAGACACACAGGTAAAGAGTGAAATGTAGCAACAGGTTAGAGATTGAGCTGCTATAAGTGCCTTTAAACAAGCTTTAGTAAGAGAACATGCAGCCATGCATTCCCATACAGCACTCTTCACACTCCTAGTACAGAGGGTTAGCTAACTCTTATCATTAATGTACAGGATGTCTCTTTCACCTGAACTCAGAGGCTTTATAAAGAAACTCATCCAGACTCCCACATGCTGTTGTGTCTGACTGTGGCCTGCCGTTGCTCTCTTGGCAGAGGCTCAGGCCCTTCACACAAACATACACACAAAGTGGAAGCCGAATGCTGTCAGAGCTGTCAAGATGACGCGTAATTGAGTTGCTCTGTAAGCCGGTAATGACGGAGCTGATGGTGTATAGCGAACAAGCTCGAGTTGGTTAATCAGTGGGGAATTATTTGGTTCTTGATTTTCCTGAGATCCACCACGGCCAGCCTCACTTGACATTGAGGGTGACAGTCGGGTGACAACGGTTGCGAGTGTCCCAAGGTGCCCTTTTGCACTCACATGGTTCTTTTGTTTATGTAAATGATGCATCATCGAATTCAAATGAAAGTTGTTGAGGCAGCCTTTTCATCAAGCCGATGGTGTAGCTGTTGCAGTAAGACAGTTCACCTTTAATGTTATCCTTTATAAACTCAGCAGCGGGGTGAGTAAGATGTTTTCCTGTCAGTACATGCAGGGATAATCTATAATCTGTCTCAGGGGTTTCCCTGCTGGGATGATTAAAGGAGAGGTCTGAAATATTGAGAAATAAGCTTATATGCTTTCCTACTAAGGTTTATATGAGGATACAATAGGATATCAATACACTTCAAATATCTGTACATTAAATATAAAACTCACAGCTTAGCTTAGCTTAGTTTAGCACAAAGACAGGATCAAACAACTAGCCTGGTCCTGTTAAAACGAACACAAACAACCTCTCAGCACCACTAAAACTGGCTTCATCACGTTTCTTTCAATAACTGAAATGTAAACCCTGATCTAGTTGTGTTGCCAGTGATCAAGGCTAACTGTTTACACCTGTCCCCAATGTTTATCCTGAGCTATTCTAAATTGCTGCCATGTTTGATCAACAGTTATGAGAGACTCGTACATCTCTACATCCAACTCACTGACAGGAAGTGAAAAAGCTAAAGAGAGGTGAAGCATTGCTTCGTGAAACTCTACTCTGTAAATCTGTTTTCTTATTCGTCTTGAGTGATTTTCCTTGTGAGCTTGTGAGGAAGGAATATACAAGGGACATTGCTTTCTTATTTAAAGACCAGATAGTATTTATTTAGCCAGAAGGAAAACATGTTTGTTGCAGCAGAGAGTTTACAAAGAGTGCACATATTGAATAGAAGAAGAAGCTTTTGAGACAAAAAATTCAGTTATTGATCTACTGTATCTGATCTTATTTCACAGTCTGAACAAGGAAGCGATCTCAAACACAAACATAACACAAGTGGAGTCACAGTGTGTGTATCTTTTGGCTTTCTTTTTCTTGCGTTTAAAAGAAAAACTGATTGTTTTGGTTGCACCACTCTGATGCTTGAAAAAATGGACATGTTGTGACTTTTTTAGTAATATGAAATGAAATCTCATTACAATAGTGATCACAGAGCTAACAGAAATGATGCCTGATGAAGAAAAAACATCAGGTTTACATCAGGCTGTGCTTCGACAACCGAATCGTGGACCAGACACGCATGCAATAACTTGTGAGGCTGCACTGGGAGGATTTGCAAAAGGCTGATGTCTATGCAGTGAATTATCTTATCAGACTAACTTTCCGCAGGTTAACTTAACAGGCTTTATTTTCCTGACCAAACTTGAGATTTTAAGGATTTTTTTTCTCTCATTCAACACTGTGCTGTCATATGTTTGCCTTGGGGCATCCCAGGCACAGAGTACTGTGATTTTGGGATGAATGACAGCATGTGTTGTGATTTCCCTTTGTAGCCTAACATGCATAAAAGCTGCTGCACAAACTGGCAACCCTCTGTTTCATCTGGCAACCCGCTCTCCTTCCTGCTCCCCGTTTGATCGTTGTCCAGAGGGGCATGATGTCGGCCTGGACTTTTTCAGATTCATTGCACCCGGCCACAGACGGAACTGGGTGTAGCTGTGTGGTGCAGGAGGAAAGTCAAGGTGGCTTGAATGTGGTTAAAAACAGTGCACCCAACTCCTGAACAGAAGCTCACAGAGGTCTAGTATGTTGTTTTTGATGCTGGCAGTGGTCTAGCCTTGTGATTGATAGGAGATCATGATGATGGTGTTTTCAGATGTTTTCAAGTCGGAATTCAATTGATTGTGTGTGTGTGTTGCATGTGTATGAATCTCCTGCTCACATTTCCATAAAGGCAAGTCTAAGATTGTCCTGTTTTTTGCTTTGTGCTTTGGGGTGCTGATTGCATTTAGGTTGTGCCCCATGTATGGAGGCCTCCAAGCAGACGGCTGGGATTCAAGTCCGACCTGCAGCTGCATGTCATACTCCACTCTGTCTCTCCCGATTTCTTACTCTATCCACTGAGTAAAGGCAAAAAGCCCCTCAATAAAAAATCTTCAAAAGATAGCAGTTTCTCGAATGATCAATTACTGTAATCTGTGGAGGTTCATTATGTTACCTTTGACAGCAGTTGAGTAAACAGTTACACAACAAGAAGCAGATGTCATGTCTTTTCCTTTTCTCTCCACAGTGTATTTTAAAATAATGTTTAAAGTGGATTCTGTTGATTATTGTTTAAAAAAAAAAAAAAAGACCTAAGTTTACTAAGTGTCCAAAAGTAGTGAAAAGTTCCAGCAAAAGCCGCCCAGAGGTTGAGGTGTGTTGTCAAACTGCTTTTTTTTTGTAGGAATGTCACTCCAAAATGTGAGAACATACAATGTCAAATGGTTTGAATAAGAACAGCAAATCCTCAAGTTTATGAGCCACAAAAAAGGTTTGACGTTCTTACGTGAAGTTCATGATTAGTTTTCTGTCATTTTCCTTGTCAATTTATCAGTTTATAACGTCAACACTATGTGAGTGTGTTTGTATAAAGTTCAGATGTGAGGCAGCTGTGGCCGTCTGGGGCCTCCGTACACTTCCAGAGTGTCTGTTCCAGAATTCAGAGGAACCACGTCAAGTGTCAAACCATGAGGTCTCACATCCTCAGTCTGATGCCCCTCCTCCCTCCTCCCTACACAGACACAGACATGCACACACACACACACACACAAACACAAAGGGCAGTCTTCACCCAATCCACATTTCTTCCTGTCACCCAATCATCAAATCTGTCTCGACTTAATCCCACTCTCGACTTGTAAACGCAGTCCATACAGTGCAGTTTATGATGGGCCCCCTCAACCTTTGTAACCCCTGAGACAGAGGGATCTTTGTGAGTCTGTGTGTGCCGTTGTACCAGTATTCACGTGTGTGATACTCCGAGTCGTTTGCCTTGGTTGATAATAACAGACCATCTTCAGCTGTAGAAACACGAGCTTGTGTTGGCAGAGGTGATGGCGATAGAGCGTTGGTCTGAGGAGACAAAGCGGGTTCTTAAAGACTTTAACATGCCTGCTTTCGGTGTTCCAGTAAACCCTCTGTGCTCAGTGTGGGGCGTGTCAGAGGGCATTATGGGAAGAGTGTGCATAGGGTCTGGGTCTCAGATGTGGGCTGTGTGGTTCCCCCTGCCTTTTCCGGCTCAGAGATGGAGATGGAAACCTCTCCTCCCTGATGAGCTTCTGTGCTGCAGATGCAAGTTTAGACAAACCACTGGGGTGGAACTGTACAGTGTGTGCGTGAGTTTGACAGTGTGTAAAAACTGTGCATTGGGAGATTAAAGCCCTTAGAGATTGTACTTCTTCCTAGGTTTTGGTGTATGTTGTATTTAGCCTTGTGGTTAAAGTAAGTCACTCAGGATTTAATTCTTCCAGTTATCAAAAAATACAATTTATTTTGCTGGGCGATCCTTTATCCATTTTAAGTGAGAAAAGAAAAGACAGATAAAAAAAAAACTTATTTGGAAAATGCCTAAAATCAGACCTGAAATCATCGAGTGTGTAGTGAGCTTAAGTTGGACTTAATCATTAAACTTGACCTGATATGACAATGAACAAATAATAAATTCATAGTAGAGAGTTTTGTTGTCAGTGATCTCAACTTACTCTTATGGTAAAGTGCAGATTTGACCAACTGAATTTTACATGTTATATATTTTCATGCTGAGTTAGAAACTCCCTGGTGAAAATAGTAGGACTTATTGTTGGACAATATTTCTTAGGAAGTCGGTGGTGACCAAAGCAGAGCTAAAGTTGGAGTGAATATGGAGGTTCAATTTGTCAGGTAACTGTGAAACGAGAAGCAGTTATAAAGACAACTCTTTGCTAAGTTGATTACCGTATACAACTTTTTCAGGAAATGTAAAAATTTTGATGTAAGATTGTTTTGTAATTTATATATTCCTTTCTCTTGATGTGAGTGTTTTAGAAACTCATTTATTTTTTTAAACTGTTTAGCTGTTTTCTAACTTTTGTATATATTTTCTATTGTTTTTTTTTTTTTCCGGGGCTACCTTTGTTTACCTTTATCTAAATGTATGTAAAATAAAAGGTAGCTACAAACGTGTTTAATGTAACCTGTCCATTAACATCTATGCATTGTGATGTGATCAATCACATTCTTGAGCACAAAGAGACAAAAACGGCCCTGAAAAAATTGTGCCATTTAAGTTCCTCATGCTGTCTGACATTTAGTCCTCTTGACTGTTGCGGAAATTGGGCCAAATGTCTTTATACCGCCGCTATCACGGAAAGAAAATAGTAATGACTAGATAAAACTTTTGGAAGGAGCAAGCATCTCTTCTGGGGCTGTTGTGCTTATTTCAAAGGTTCAAGCTGATGCGAGTCCCCTGCCTTTCATTCAAGGGCACATAAAAGTAGGAGCATCCATCACAGGACAGAACAATCTACCGGGAACACATAGTTGCTTTTACTGCCTATTTTCTCATCACTCTTTAGAATCATAAGTAAGTTGACAAATGGGCTAATCTCCCTCTAACTTCTGTACAGTCTATAAAACTTTATTCTCCTTTAAATGCCCTCTATAGGTTGCATGCAGGTTCACTCTGTCCTGGTTGTTTACACAGTAAACCCAGTCACACTGTCTCCACTTTGTATTGTGTCCATACATAATCAGCTCCATAACAGCCCACAGGGAACCCTCATGAATCTGGAATTGGATGTAGCAAGAGGTTAATTTTATTAATACAACAAGCACACCAACAAAAATCCACTATGCATAATGACTTCTACTGGCTGACTGTAGGGAAACCAAACAAAGACTAGACATTTGTTTTTCTGAGAAAGTTGACACAATTCCAAAGGAAACAACATGTTCAAAAGAAGGCAGATGGGTCACCTTTCATACCTAGGGACCTTAATTTAAAAAGTTGGTATTTGAGATCAAATAGTAATTTTCTGATGATTATAATTTGGGCCTTTTTGCCATGACTGAAAGGAGACAAGAAATCCAGGAAGAAGATAGATTGGTAAACATGCATATTATTTCCGAAGACCATCATGAGCACAGCACTAAGCAACGTTTAGCAAAATCATGAAGGCAAGGAAAAACTTCCTTTTCACAGGAAGAAACCTCGAGCAGAATATGGGGGGAGGGGGGCCTGCTCTACTGACTGAGCGTAACTGTGCCCCCCAAGGATAAATGAATTTAAAGTGAACTGAACGAAGCTGCTGAGACAGTTGGGTGAAAGATAATTAATTTCAGTTATAATTAATTAAATAAGTTTTATTTAAACAGCTCTTGATATTCTCCTGTTTAACATCTTTGTATATTTAATGTTGGGGCATGTAGCTATTATTCACTTTTAATCAAATACTTTCTAAGACTGAAAAAGGTTTTGTCATCAATTTAAAAAATGTTAGTTGTGGCCTTTCTTTGAATACTACATCAAATAAGTAAACTGCAAGCGAACTACCATGTTTACCTACAGTAATATCAGGCAAGACAAGATGCTCCTCCTCCTCCAAGAATTACCTAAAACTGTTGTACATCTAAATGGTGCTTTTTAATGAAAAATGTAAATTTAATACGAAGGCATAGCAGATTGTAAAAACGTCATTATCGACTGCTCCAATGAATATAACACCAGCTGGCAGTAGCTACAGTAATAGAGGGCGAAAGACAGCGGATATTGAGAAGACAGACATAGTGAGTAAGTAGAAAGTCTGAAATGAAGAACATAGAGCACACTATTTTCCCTTTTTATGTATCCCATTGCTCATGATACACAGCATGTCTTGACTTGTAAAGACAAGCCAAAGTTTTGAAGAATTCCATTATTTTCTTGGCTGAAAATAAGTAGTATCTGGCTCACAGTTGGCAACAGAAGGAGAAAAAAAAAAAGAAACTCCAGGTCATAAATGTGGGCTTCTGTGTCAAGCCGCTGCCCGTTTACTTCCTGTTGACCCCTGGGTAGTGCCCAGGAAAGGTCAAGTTGTGGGTAACGCCCTTGTTCTTCCATGCCAAGGGATTGGAACGCCCATAAAACCACCAACCACTAAGACGGAGAAACAAACCTTGTTATTATGAACACTATCATGCTTATTATCATGCCGCAGTGATTCTCGTCCTGTCGTGTTCAAAGGCTTACATTTGTTTTATTAAAGTACAGCTCTCTGTGTTGTTCATTCTTCATCCCTCCATTTCTCTGTTTGAACTTCCACTGAGTTTTCCCCTCACCTTGTGCAAATCACCACCTGCTCAGACGGTCGGTCAGGCGACTCAGCATGCAAAGCAGCCTTGTCTGTCCCGGGATCAAGGTCTATGCTGTGATTGTGGTGCATGGTCATCCTCCCTCAAAGGCCAAGAGCCATGCATGACCACTGCGATAGTGACGTAAAGGACAGAGCGGTGAGAGAAAGAGGCGTCCCCTAAAAAAGTGGATTGAGGTTGAGTGTGTCACTCTGGTCCCTGATCCACGGAGGCGGTCCTGTGAGACAACCTGAAATTAAGCTGTCAGGCCACGGCCGGGTATACACAACTGTCAGGCTGTAAAGCGATAAACAATGTTTAGGTGGGAGAGTGCACACATGTGGCTACTATAGAGGTCTGTGAGGTTTGGTTGCTCAAAGGTCAGTTAAGAGCAGTGTTTTTCTGAATGAGCTGTGACATGTTTTGGATTGAGCTCCATAAAGCACTGCAACATACTTATCCTTTCACAACCTTCTTCATCTCAAGCCATAGACTGTATAAAAGACACAAAGGTAGCCACTGTTATGCCACTTGTTTGTATTCTGTTTTCAAACTTTGAAGTTTTCTAGAAATTTTCAGAAGTGCGCGTGAAAAAAGCATCTCAAACTATCTTGATTTGTCTCAATGTTTTCTTCCGCTCTCTCTCTTTTAGCCGACTCACCCCTCTCTTCCCTTTCCTCCTTTTGCACATTTGGATACTATTATGCATGAGCTTCATCCCCTGGCCTACCCATGTCCCTTGGCATTTGCGTATGCATGAGCAGACCCACTCCAGTCAATGCCGAATGACATTCTCTCCCAGCTTTGCCAGTGCTCTCTGCAGCAGTCAGAGCCCATCAGCTGGAACACACTCCAGGGCAAGAGGGGTAAATCAAATAGTCAGAGAACAGTAATGAAATACCATAGAGCCTTATGTTCGCCTTTGAATTCTATTAACTCGCAAACAAGCAACTGTTGTCATTATCAAAACTCAATTTAATTCACTGAGATTGAATTTTAAAGGAAGTTTAAGGCCCCGGGGAGGAAGGAGCTGATGCATGAAAACATTACAAAAGATATAACTTTTCGACTCAACACTGGATTTAAATACAGATGTAAATCAAAACGATGTGTTATCAGCTCTGGGCATTTGTATAAAAGGAAGCACAGCTTTGCTTTTCCCTAAAAGTGCTCATTGGCTTGCGTATTGTTTCTGCACTTAAAGTAGAGCAGGAAAAAATGATTGGTCTTCAGTTTGATTTGCTTTGGTACAAATCCCAAACCATTCTGGCTTCCTGTGTCTGTATTTCTCTTTTTGAAAATACTATTAATAATCCTTTGACGTTGTATGATTAAGGTAAATTAGCTGTTTGTCTTTCTTTGATTCAAACATTTGTAACTTGTTCCAAACATCATGCCAGTGATTGGTTTTGGGTGTTTTTGCAAAAATCTCCACTGGCAGACTTTCAAAGCAACCATGTATTTTTGTGGTGTCACATGCAAGTCTGAGTCTTGAGAAGCGTAACCAAGAACATAACTGGAGGATATTGAATTGCTACTGTGTGAGACATGACCTGTCCGGCGAACCTAGTTCTTTTTATACTGCAGTTTTGTTTGGGTCAGGGCCACTGAGGTCTGTGCTCTACTGCGGTAGAGTAATGGCAACCACTTTAAATAAATGGAGAGTAATTTCTTTGCTGAGCCCTAGGGTCTGGTTAGTGTCCAGCTGCAGGAGTTTGTGGCCAAAGAGGCAAATTGTCGCCTTTCCTCTTTGCTGGAAACGCCCACCAACAGCACAGATTTGACAAGGACAAGCAAGTGGACATGGTTAAGTGGACAGAGCAAACATTTGGACAAGTGAAGGGAGCAGACGTAGCTAAGTGGACAGCAAACAGAGGAACAAAGCCAATAGCGTGCAGAGCTAAGAAACCATGACAAGGAAACGTGCAGTGGATCAGAAAGGGTTTCACTGTGGTCTACTTTTAAAGAATATGGAAATAAAATGTCCATTAAGCAGCTTGAATTCCTCAATAGTTGACTGAACTTCAATAGTTCATGGGCCCTTCTTTAGAAATTCACAGGAAAATCTCAGTCAACCCATTTCACAAACAACTATTGTCTCCTTAAGCTGTGCTGCCAGTGATATCCCATTGCAACGCAAAGCCCCGAGAGAGACTTGTACTCTAAAGGGGTGAAACCCAACTCGCTAAGAGGCCCTGGTTTAGTTGTCCATCCTGCATGGAAGGTGAATACAGTTCCCAGAGGTGATCACAGAAAAGGTTGGGTCTTCAGCAGCCTACGCGGCACCAGCATACGACCAAGGCCAACGAAGAGCTGGTCACACTCGGCCAGTGCCATGAAACAGAATCTGACTGGCCCTCAATAGATCCTCTGTAATGGATCCTCTTCTTGGAGAGACCGGTGGGATACCCCCTGTCTTTTTACCAGAGCCATCTGGTTCCCAGTAATGCTGCTCTTCCCACAGCCGCACAAACCACAGTGAAAATGGATCTCTTTCACAATCAAGATCAGGAACTAAAGAAGTGCCTGGTTAAAAGGGGTCTGAATGTTGAGCGCTGTGGTCCCCTCTGCAGCAGCCTATTGTGCTCTTGTTATTGTGTCCTTGGAAGTGCACTCTTTTGCGGTTTATCTGACAACCTTGTGTGATTTGATACACTGGAAAATGTGCTCCGCTCATGCTCTGACCAGGTCATCCAGGCAAGATGATTAAAAACGAAAAGGTTTGAACATGTTAGGAAATATAAGGGTACAATCCACAAATTGGAATGAATGTGATTGCAGATTGTTCCAACGCTAACAATAAACAGGCAAAAAGGCAATTCAGAGAACAAGATTAAGACAAATTGTTTTGACACAAAGTAGATTTTCTCCACAAACTACTTTGAATAAATTTGTAAAAAAACAAACAAACCTGAACCTACCAGAAAAACTGAGGGAACAGACCAATGCCTCCATCTGTAGTTAACAAAGATAGACAAAGAAAATGTGCTTGATGTGTTTGCCACTCTCCCCGAATGGGCATGATGGAAATCTATTGAATACAGATGGGTGTGTGTTTGTTCTCAACACATTTTGGGCTTGTTCATTCAAACTACAGTATTCAGTATATATCTAAAACTGATCTGTCCTTGTCCACTGCTGAATAACAAAATGCTGAAATAGATCCACAGTTCTTCTGCTTTGGTTAAGTTTTAACACAGTACATGAATCTTTAAGTCTTACTCAGACATTTCATCAACTTGAACCGAATTTCCAGTAACCATGTGGGCTCATTTAAAAAAAAAAAAAAAAAGGGCTTCAAGTTGCTTTCATGATCAGGAATCCCAGGTTAATGTTGAGATATTAGAGAATAACTCGACTGTGACTGAATGACTCAGGCCTTTCTTTTGGGCTATTGTTTTCGGGTTTTGTACATTTTCACTGCAATGAAACTTTGAACTCAAGGAGGAACAAAACACACTGTAGATATGAAATGATAATTAGATATATAGTCTCATCAATTGACAGAAAAGTCTTCAGTGACGAATTTCATGATTTATTTATTAAAAAAATGTTTTAAAGCATGTTAAAGCATCTCTAAAATGAAGATTTTCTTGGGCTAATTAATGTCATATTCCAATACAACAATGTCTGTAAGGCCCCTCTTTTTACTTAGTGCATCAAAACAAGGGTCAATGAGTCTATCTGGTTGTTATTGCAGCATTCATAGATTTTATGAACTCGGTGTAAGGTCAACATTTTCAAGAAAAATCACGATAACAATCCATCACCGGGCAGTGGTTGGTCCATCAGAGAGAGTAGGCCCAAGCAGTGTCCATGTTTCTCTGATCGCAACGGACTGTTACTAGGCTCAAACAAACAAAGAAAGATTGATGACTTCGGTTGATGGAAATTCAAAAACCCGTGCAAATCTGAGGAAAAAGAAACAAGTACAAGGTTCAGATGAAGACAAAATGGCAAAACAGTCAGTGAGAATGTTTTTTTGCATCTCTGTTTGAGGGAGACAGACATGCAGTTACAGATTATCACCATAGGGATTGCCAAAGAGATCAAAACTTAAATATGCAAGGTGTCTGCTTAGATGTAAACTATAGAATTAGACACATTGAAATAGCAGCTGCATCTGATCTTTAGCAAGTTTCACTTTCAGTGACAACTTTTGAAAAGTCTTGTTGACTATGATTCAAAATCAACTCTAATACAGTATGTTCCCTATCACGTTAACGTGATGCTTAAAATATGTAGTTCATATTGTAGAGAAGTACTTAAAGCAAGAAGAAAAATCACCTGTTTGACCACTCTGAACTATCAATTGTGGCAGATGCGTTTTTGTTTACAGTTACATATTTTCTAATTCATCATAATCCATTTGCTTCCATCCCCTGAACAGGAAATCAAAAAACAGAGATAAAACTATAAGGCTCTTCCCAACTGCAGGAAAGGAAAAAGGTGAATGTAGTTATAAGTTCTATTGAAGGTTTCAACACCTGCACCTGCTACAGAACTTGTAAATACACTTTTACATGACGAGTTCGGTCCAGTATCGAAATATTCCTTCCCTTGACACAATGCAAATCTGCACTTTAAAAACAAATCATATTTAAAATTTCTCTAGCCAAATCCTGTCTGACCTTTTCTCTTCCAGCGATTCACGCAAAAGAAAGGGGAAAAGCAAAGGCTTTATTCTGTCTGAACTAGAGCTGAGCTTTTGATATGGTGTACTTGGTTTTTTTCTTTTTTTTTGCATTAGCTGTTCAGGTTACTTCGCTCCCTCCCCTCAACCCGAGACCTTTATTTATCCAAGTCAGACCTCGTCTTCCGTGGACCCTGTAATCATTCAGGGCCACTGAGGGAGAGAGAGAGAGAGAGAGAGAGAGAGAGAGAGAGAGAGAGAGAGAGAGAGAGAGAGAGAGAGAGAGAGGAGACAGAGGAGGGTGGTGTGTGTTTTTGGGGGTGGGGGATCTGAAATGGCTGCACACAATCTCCTCCAACAGCACTGACAGAGCTTCAGTCCAAACCAAACCACATATAATTTACATTCTTCAGATACCAGCTAACCTGAGCACAAACAGGACGATCGAAAACAGGTGTGTTTAGCAACAACCCTCTTCTTTTATGTTTCACCTTTCTTTGAGGCGCTATCTGGCTCTCATGTTGAAGCTTAAAGTGACTTTTCATAACAGGGCACAGGGCCTATGTTGGGGATCTGAGGTCCATCCCTGTTCATGCATCAAAATATTCCCACTGGAGCACAATGAAACAAGGAAATCACCCTGCAGGAGAAGCGAGCTGAAGGCCACGCTGCTTCCATAATCTTACCGCAAATTGATTACTGCCTTTGAGAGGCCGGCCTGTTGTGAGGAGAGGAGTTAGGGAACTGACAGACATGAGCACTTCAACACACACACACACACACACACACACACACACACACACACACACACACACACACACACACACACACACACACACACACACACACACACACACACACACACACACACACACAGTGGTCGATACGTACAGTGCAGTGATGAGTGGGTGAGAATGGCATCACCGTAGTGACACTGGCCACACCACTCGCAGAGCAAAGAAGCCTGTAGTGTGTGTCCCCCACCTCGCATCTATCTTTAAATACTGCGGCTGCTCCACTGATGAAAATTGCTCTCTTTCATTCTTGCTGTAAGCGCATCTGGGGGGGGGGGGGGGGGGGGTAATGTGGGTAGTGCAGACTCATTTGTCCTCGCTTATGTATATCAGGGCAAGATGACTGAGAGATCATTTTACCATCCATTTACAGGGAAAACAAAGAAGATGAAAATAGGCTTAAACAACCCCTATGCACACATGGCCATTAGCAACTGTGAGCCATCATGAGTTTTTTTATCGCAGGGATCCTCTGCTTATCAAAGGCTGCATCAGATGAGGAACCCTTATGTAGAGTATTTTGTTCCCTTCACAGAGGACATGCATTAGCAAGACATGTTTTGCTCACTCTTAAGCCCTGCATTGGTTGTTTTCTTGCTGGTTAGCTCCTCTGGATTGAGATATGTACCTTCAAACTCCGACCCCCTAGCCTTTGAGACGCTAACTCTGTGTTCGCTGTTTATTTCACAAGGCTGGGCTTTGTCAGCCCTGTCTATAATGCTTGAAATGTGAAATGAATCCAGTCTCTCCTTCATTCCTGCTATGCACAAGAAGGAGCAAATTAGAGCCTGGGTTAACACTCCGCAGGATCATAAAAACAGTCTTTGTCACACCCTGACTCACTCTGTATTTGCCCCTTTTCTTTCAGTGTTGCTTGTTTTTGCTTCCTTTGTCATCACTAAGTTTTCCCTAAACCCTTACCTCAGTCCCAGTGCTCTGCTCTAATTTGCAGTTTGTTTCAATTTAGGATGGATCAATCCCAGACCCACTAGTTGTGTACCTTTAGAAAGCTCTGAACCCAATACCCTCATCCCATATTGGCTCCTTGTTCTCTGCTTCCTCTGTCCTGTGCCCTCACTTATGTCTCTGCTTACTCCTGGCTGCATACGCTTGTTTTCTGTGGTGTCAGATTTGGTTTAAAGCAGGTTCACTGGCATGTGTTGAGTATGCGGGCGATATCCTCATTCTTACTTTATGGAGAGGTGTGTGACTGTAAATGTACGTGTGAGACACTATTAAAAACAAGGAAAATGTCAGGCATGAAGAAGCTTTCGATGATGTCTATGTGTATGGCCTCTTTTTCAGTGGATTACGCTTGTGACTTTAGGACTCACAAAGGATGTTCAAGAGGGAGGTAGTTGAACGCGACGCCTCATCTGCACTCATGTCATCTGGGCTGGTGTGTCCCTAATGTCGGCATTTTGCCAGCTGCTTTCCCCCCCTGGGTTTCACCTAGTCACTGAATGTCCTTTACGTCATCTTTAGAGTCTGCAGCCCATCAGTCACTCCCTGAACCTCTGCCAAGCAAAACTCAAAATTGTCCCACCTCAATCCATCCTTGTCCACTCACAGAGCCAAAACCGAGTTGGCTCATCTAGATTGTGTTTTTTTTCAGATATCATCCCGACTACTGCGGGAAATCCTACATAAGATTTATATTTTATGTGCGTCACTATGTTTTCTGATTGATTTTTCAAAATCACTCTGCACATGACACTTTTGAATTTGGAGCCAGAGAGCAGCTTGTGGTTATAAACCTTTTATGCTTTCCATTTTTTTTTACAAGCAACTTCAAACAGTGGGTTTAATTTTGGCAGCTTATTTGGCCTATCGCTTGCTCCAGCAGATTAGACTCTTTCCATTACAGAGCTAAATAATAGGGGCAGCACTAAACCGAGATGGGGCCGCATTTTATAGGTGCTACCCTGCAGCTTTGGCAGGGAGTCCTTTGGGTCTGTGGCTACTGTGGTAGTGATCTCGGGCGGTATAGTGCACTGCATAGTTTTTTTCAGGATGAATGGTGGTAATGGAGACTATTTTGGGACTCAGTGAGGTCTTGGTTTATGACCTGGTTATCTGGGGCTACAACCGGTGACAAAAGCATGAAATGAAAAGAAGGACTGTAAAATCTCTTGCAGATTTAATGTGTTAGCAGCATCTCTAGTCATCACTTGGACCTTTTATTTGGACAATTTCATGGACTCTCTCACATGAGGGTAGATGTCTTACAGGAGAGTGTTAGAATGAGTACACTCCCTCTCTTCAGCAACAGCTGACTTTAAAAGAGCCTCAATGAATCTGTGGCTATCTGCGAAACCTGCATAATAAATGTGAAGCAGTCTGATGTGGGTTTGATGTGGAAATAGATGCTTCTGGGGAAAAGGAGAACCAGACTTTGCTGCAACCAGCTGTGCCAACCCCCCTTCAGAAAAAATAAATTCTTTAACCTGCTACATCTGGCCTGGTTCGGCCTGTCCTTGGCCTGTGTTCTTACTACACTGACATTAATCAGCCCCACAACAGTAATGGCTACCAGGACACTGTGCAAGGGAAACGTATTGTGGCATATTAATAATCTGACATTTACCCCATCTTTGTAAGTAGACTAAAGAAGGTCCCTGAAATTTAGCACTGAGTGTGCAGCTTAAACTGTTTGCTGGTGTTAATGCTTGTACAGATCATTGTTTTGCATTTTACTGTAAATGCAAATTTCTATGATGAACCCATTCTTTATAATTGTATTAAAGTGGAAATATTGCTCAGAGCTTGAACCATGTAATAAAGATAGAAGGAAGCTCTTTATGTCAGCCCTCTGTTAGGAAGCAGTCGTCTGTAATTATTGCTGCTTTTTATCCTTTGTAGCAAACACAACAAACAAGTGCTTTTGTGTGACCTGGCAACATGTTTCAGGGAAACCGTTTGTTTGTAACCTGGTTTGTTTGTGTTCCTGAGATCACGTGACTAAAACCCCTCACTCTTTGCTTTCTCTCTTTACCCCCTCCTGTTTGCTTTCTTGGTGCATCAAGTGCATTTGAAGTTGCAATGTGGAAGTCATTAGCCACAAAACCCGACAAATATAATAACAGGGCGATTAGCTCTCTCAGCAATTCTCTGCTGTTTTTCCTTTTTTCACTTCTCTCATCTGTTTAGCTGGGGTGGTGCAGCATTCTGTGAGCTTGGTGGAGGGCGAGTCTCAGTCTTCTACTCTTTCCCGGACTTTTTCTATTTGTAGATCTGCATACATTTTATTGGAGGTTTTTTTCCCCCTTCTCTCCGTCTTTCATGCGGTGGTGGTTCTGTTTCCCATCACGGCCCATGATGAAACCACAAGAAAGTGCAGACCCGTGTGACGAGAGCGCAACTGTTGCTTGGTGACAAGGAAAGGGATGTGATGGGGGGGCTGGGTGTGTTTTCTAAGGGAGTGGATGTGGTGACTATACAATCAGTAGGAAAGCTCTTCATTTTCTACAGGACAGGGATAAAATGCTCATATCGGCACCGCTTCAATTTAAAATTGGCCTTTTCTCTTAAGCTTGATAGATATGTGGTCATCCACAGGGCTTTTAAATGGACCATTCATCTTTACGATGGCCTCACTTATCTCGGAGTCCTTTACAGATCTGCTACTTCCCATACTCACCACAAGCAAATGGTGGCTTGGAACCACATGGAGCACCCCGCTGTCTTCCTCCTGCTGGTATTATGCTGCCATATTTACCATCGCGTCCTGGAAAGCTAACTTGGCTGCAGCAGGGCAGACTGATTGCCAGCAGCAGCTTGTTCCAAGCAGACCATGTGCATACAAACTCTCCATCCTGAAACCCCAGTAAAGTTTTCTGAAGGAGAAGAGAATACATTTACAAAGTCATTTGGCTCTTTCTTTTTGATACAGTGTGTTGAGAAGTGCTGCATGCAGCCAAGTTCAGTCATTTCAATACCCGTTTTTTTGAGAGTGAGAAGATATTTGAAGGACGTGAGCTCATTGGGGATGCAGTAGGCTGCCCTGTCCCTGCCTGATGGTATCGTCTCTGACTGGAGCAGTAACAATCCTGATTGCTTCTGGGGAGCAGTGACTCATGATTGTTCGTCTGCTGCTGCCAAACTCTCAATAGTAGTGTTTTCCTTCCTCTGTTGTTCTGTCAAAGTCTCTGCTGGCATCTAATTAAATTAAATCTTATCATCTGAACTCTGCCTTCCAAATATGATAATGTATGTGACAGATGCAAATACCATCACATTTCCTGAACTATACCAGAGCAGCTAACACAAATGTTGGTAGCGGAAACATAGGGCTCCCCAGTTTAATTGGACAACTCAAATCATCAGTCGGGAAAACCCAGGGCTGGCCCAGAGGATTCCTAGGATTCCTCATAATGTACATTCATTGTAACAGGAACCAAATTGAAGGGTTAACACCCACTCACAAGGTATGCAAATGAGTCAAAGGACTGATCAAATAATTTTCACGTTAAAACTAAGCTATCACTGAGTTTACCCCAGCTCTTTCTCTGATTCCTTTGATCACTGGTGATTGTTTAAAATGACAGGGATGTGACTTGAAATTTGTCTGCTGCAACTGTGTGAATTCTTTAACAGAAAATGCTTTCAAACGTCTATCTTCTAGATATTCTATGAGATCCATGTAGTCTGATATGGGAGTGTAGTGTTTTGATTAAACAACAAGGAACAAATGGTCCAAGCTTTGTCATGAACACAAAGTCTGATTCCAATGACATAATTGTCTTTGTCTAAAGCTGTTATCAGTAAACCAATTGATTTTCCTAGTGTTTCACTCTGAAGATCTGGACCTCAGTGATCAACTGCACATGCATCAATTGAGACCTTGTTAATGTGTGTTATTTGTCATGCCATGTCTGTCCTCTGTCTGCCTGACAATAACTTTTTTACCCTGCCCCTCTCATCACTTTCTCCTGTAAGGGTAGGGAGAGCATGACCCCTGTTGTAACACCATTAAACTGTTTTCTTTAATTGTATAGAGTTGTGTTCTGCCTCAGCCTCTGTCTCTCTGTCTTTCTTGATTACATTTAAAATCCAGTGGTTGGGATCCCGGGGTACTGAGGCGGTATTAATTTGCTAAGAGAGAGGGAAGCCATTTTTACAGACAATAGAGTGGCATCATAATAACAGGAACTCGCTGTTGAACTCCTGTCAGCCTGACGATGAATGGCTGATAAGCTTGACTGCACAACACAGTCGAAACAACTTTAATTAAAAGCAACTTGGCTGAGACACTGAGAACAGCCAGGGCCTTTTGATTTGCTCTAAAATTAAGTGCTAGCTGTACTTTTGTGGTGACTGCAATAGGCCTGGAGTGCTTGTTTGCGTGCAAGCTCAGGCTGTAAATATCACGAAGCATGGTACAGAGTATGAAAAGCTAATTACTAAACATATTCAACTTTCACAACATTTGTATCTAGTTTTCAGTCCTCACAAGTCTTCATTCCTAAACTCTTATTTTTACTCTCATTAATGCCATGTGGATCCTCTAAACCTGAAAAATGGCATCTAAACGTTGCCATCAAAAGATGGACTTGGCAACAATCAACAAAGGTCGTATTTAAAGTGTTTGAGGCTAGGCAGAGGCAGTAGATGAAGAAAGAGTACAAGAGAAGAGAAGAGAAGTAAAAAAGTTTGAAAACGCCAGACCCAAAAGAGAATGACTGAGAGGCGAGGAGCACAGCTGGCTCACTTAGGGGTATAATGACTGTCATATCGCAAGGCATTAGCTCATACTCAGCCCAGACAGCTTGACTTGCTGAAAGAAGCCGGTCATTGGCTTACCACGTACATAGCAACAATATCCCATAGAGACGCATTAAACAAGCGAGTATGTGATTTTTTTTTTTAATCAAATTTGATTGACAAGCATGTTGTACAGTACGTGCTCCGGGGTCTACAATTTCAATAGTGGTTCATAGGCTACTTGACAGTATTACTTGTAAGTTTTAAATACTGAAAGTTTGTCAGAGTAGGCCTATGTGCTTTTTAAAGAATGAGGATGTGGTTTGGTTTTCAAATCACCCATCTCTGATTCTTAATCATCTGCTGTTACCAGCCACAATTCCTTACTTTGTCCTCTAAGTGGAAACTCCTCCTCATGACAGTCTAAAGGTCCTGTGCTACACTCCTTTTGGTGCTTCAATCTTCGAGGCCTGGCACGTCAAACCAGCTTACAGTAACAAAAACAAACAACCTATCCACCAGGAGACTCTTAATGAGATTTCAGGCAGAGCAAGCAAAAGGACATCGGAGGGAAAACCCTTACATTTTTAATGTATACAATTAGATCTAGTATCACCCTAGTCAGTGAATAAAGTTTTCATTTTGTGTGGATTTCTGGCGCATTAGATAAGAAATAGGATAGACTCAGAAATTTGTGATGAGAGTTTGGTTGATATGAAGCAAAGATAGATAGATAGATAGATAGATAGATAGATACTTTATTGATCCCCAGGGAAATTCAAAGCATCCAGTAGCAGGTTACAAAGACGTACATGACATGAAACATTTGTTACAAATGAAACCACAAAACCGACGCCCCTCTCCCATACATATATATTAACCCGAAAAAAAAGATTTAAAGAATACCCCTAAGGGAAGAGGTTCAGAGTTGAGCCAATGGTCGCTGTGTTGAGGATTGAGCCTCTGCATATATTTGCAGACGTTCTTAACTACTGAGCCAAACCAGCATCTCTAAAGTTGTGTTTTTGTACAATAATCATTGAGGCCACACTTGCAGAAACACATTTTGATGATGTTCATGAACTTTGAACTAGACCCAACAGTGATGTCAGGTCTTGACCATGTGCCTTTGCAAGATTTGAGGATGATGTATGACTTGCAGCATTTTTTTTTATTTATTTTTTTTAAATGTTGTCCTCAAAAATATGTTTTTTTTTGTCAAAGAATGTTTGACAAACTGTGGCATATCAGCTTTGTGAGGGAATAACAAAACAATAAAATAACATACAAATGCCACACACAAAAAACACTGTAGACTGGGATTCTCATGTACTGTGTTGAAGATCCTGTTTTTGTCTTCTTACACTATAGGAGTATCCTGCTCTGTCAACAGTCGTAGGAATTATGAGCACCTGCAGTATGAGTAATCATAACAGTCACATAATAAATTGAAATATTCCATACTAATGCAATCATATGAAGTTTTCGGTCTTGGCTGTTAGAACTCCCTTGACAGGAGCCCCCGAGGCTCAAAATGATGAGCGGTGAGGGCTCATCACGCTCCCATCAGCCATTGTTTATTTGAATTCCCTCTCTACGGGAAGAAAAGCCTTCCCCCCGCCATTGTTTTGCCTTGGGAAACTGTCTCTTTTTTTTTTCTCACTCCCCCTCTTTGACTATGCCATATGGTTGTCATACACTTCCTGGAAATTCAAGCCATGTTTGCTTTTGTTGTATATCTGTGGGGCAGGTTTTTCGGTACGCTCCTGCGTTGACATTAATTGAAACAATACTGTGATTGATCTTGCTTTAACATGCTTGGCCAGAGCTGAAATGGATAGAGCCTCAGCAAGAAAAGTAATTATTCCAAACTTCTACGGCCATTCCAAACACATTACAACATTTTAATAGCACGTGAGTGTTTCACTGAATCCAGACTCACCATAAAGCAGGTCACATGTGGAGCTGCTTTTCACATGCCTTATTTTAAGCTCTCGCCAAGCTTACGTTTTACACCTTATTAGATGTTGTATCCATTATTTCAGACACAAGTAAATTCTCTGACCTTCTCTGTCTTATTTCCCTCTTCCAGAGTGCTACACTGCAAACGGAGAGGACTACAGGGGCTTTCAGAACCAAACCAGCCTGCATGGTGGTAAACCCTGCCTCTTCTGGAATGAGACCTTCCAGCACCCTTACAACACCCTCAAGTACCCCAATGGAGAAGGGGGTTTGGGCAGACACAACTACTGCAGGTGAGTTTCTTTTCTTTATCTGTAAGTTCACTAATATTAAATCACATGCAGTGGGTTTACTTCTTGAAACTTGTGATTTAAAAAAGCATCAGCTACTTAGTGAAATGTAATGTTAATAAAACATAGTTGAAACTTGCAGCTTACAGGATAGCAGGGTTGAGGAACGAGATGAAAACATAGTCTGAGGCTGAAAGGTTGAAGGCAGATTGACAGGCAGAGTTTGTGGCCATATTAAATCGACTAAAAATGTTCACATCAGCACTTATTGAAGTATGATGCGCTAATTAATCTCTGAAACAGATGTTCCTAATCTTTTTGACTTCAAACCCCTTAATGCAAAGCAGGTGGCAAAAGTTAAATAACTGCTTTTACGTAACCTAACATCTTTCTAGTCCTCAAAGCTGTTAAAGAGCTCTACAGGTACTTACCCCGTTCACACAGACATTCTTAAGCAATCTGGTTCAGCACCTTTCCTTCTGACATTTTGACATTCACTCTTTCGATTAAAGGACGACCTGGTTTATACCATCCAGTGTTTCCTTACTCACATTTGAAGAAAGTCGGAAAAGTTGATGAGAAGCAAAGTTTTAATGAGGCTAAAATATGTTTTTTTTCTATATTCCACTAATCCTTTTCATGACACCTTAATTACTTAAGCTTGTATAACGCTTCAGTTGTCTTATGATTTTTACGCCCGAGGTCACACCTACTTTTTTTTTTTTTTAAAGTGTCCATAAGTATTTACTAATCCCAGTCACACATATTCACAAGCTGCAGATGACACAGTGGGAGCAACTTGGGGTTAAGTGTCTTGCCCAAGGACATGTGGCTGCAGGAGCTCGGGCTTGAACCCCGACCTTCCGGTTGAGAGGCGACCGGCTCTACACTAAACCACAGCCGCCAAGATGCTCTAACTCTGTCTGCACTAAAAGCAAAAACAGTTCTGTCTTTTTGTTTTATCGTAAAGCAATCTGCTTTTGGCCTGGAAATAAAGCAAATTCCCCACAGAGTCTTAAACAGTGGCTAACAGTTACTGCTGCCAAAATCTTTAGCAGTTATCTTTTATGTTTATGGCATGTAAAGTTAACACCATTGATGTAAAAGTGCTTTGAGTGGCATCTTTGAAACTCATCTTTATGAGACAGACTGATGTTTGACGGAGATTTAAACTTCATAGACAAAGCATTTGACTTGATTAATAATTTAAAATCAGGCCGTTGGTGTTTTGCAGAGGGTTTGAGCTCAGGGGAAATGCTCAGTCACTCACCTGAATTTTTAACCGGCACCCAAACTGAACGTTTAGCCCCGTCATCGCAAGGATGCAAAAGCGCTTGAAGAGTTTGTATAAGCAAATCTCCGTCCCTCATCCGTGTAATGTGAGGGGACATGGCGGCTTTGCGTGTCTGAAAATCCCTTTTGTATCCATCAGGCACACTCCAAGCACGAATCTCAGTTTTGCCTGAACGATTGTCAAACTTATATTTTTGCTGGTTGATGCACTTGCAGTTCAAATCCACAGAGACGTCCAGAACAGTGGCTTGGGACATTTAGCCAATCCATAAGAAACAGAAAGCCCCCCCCCCTCCCCTACTCCTCCTCCTCATCCCAAAGCCTCTGAAACATTTCTCTAACTCATGGTTGTAAACTCATAACACAGCAATGCTTTGAAGTGGCACTGGACAGATTTGTTTTTACTTGAACTGGATGGGAATTTGGAAGATTTATGAGGAGGATACAGGCAGATGATCGTGGAGGGCTTTCCCGGGACATTAGGAATGCATTATGTTCAACAAGCGGTTCAAAATGGACATATCCAATGTTTGGATTTGGCTGTTTTTTTGGCAGCAGATGCAGTCAGCAGCTTTTCCAACTCACTGACAGCTCGTGGCTTTGTTTCTTCCTGACAGAGGGATTTCTGTCGCTTAGGGCTGCAGCTACGACTTCTCTCAGTCTCTCTGTTCGACGACCCTGCATGTACAGAGTCACTCCTCAGCAGCGCTCTGGGGACAGAGGTGGCCACTTCATTGTGAAAAGATGAGGGATGGTATTTTTGGCATGTCTGCACAGGGTCAAGTATTGAATCATGTGTCCACCCATGTGTGTATGTGTGTTGTCTGCACATTTGGTGAACATGTACGTGCCTGCAGAGAAAAGGGTTACCCCGCTGCAAAGAAAGATGTGTCGCATTTGATTTGTTTGATCACAGAAAGTTGGCTTGTTGTGTTGCTCGATTTGGATTGCAGATCTCTTTATTTACATGATGTGCAACTTGCAATTCAAATTCCGTTTTCCCACTTCCCATTGCCTCTACCCTTAATGCGTTCTCTCATCTCTCTCGCTTGTGCGTCTGTCATCTGAGGCTTACATTTGTTAGTATGTTTCAGGCCATAACTTCACATTAGGGGGTAATTCTTAGACAAGAGGGGGAGGTGAACACAAGAGGGAGGGGTTAAAGAGGAGAGCCAGGGCACTTTTGGCATGTCAGACCCCGAGGCAAATTGTGGTTTTATGAGATTAGAGCTTAGGCCAGGACACAGGTGGATAATGCAAAGCTTGGAATCACTACATGTCTTAACTTTAGCACATGGCTCTGAGCACGTATCAGATGTTGAGAAGCCTAGAAGTAGAGGATTACACACTCACTTCTTGTCCCCTTGCTGGAGTTTTCCCGGTGGTGATTTAGCTGAGAGGGCACCATAGTAGTGCTGCAGAAAGAGCCCTAACAGCCCCCACATTTCATCTTTATAGCCTGCTATAAAATACTCCAGGGAAAACAGGGGGAAAACTGGGCAGAGGGGAAATGTCACATTGTTCGCCCGCAGAAAAAAGAAAAAGCACAAAGCTTCAGGAAAAGGACAACAGCTCTCGTGTCTTAGCTGAGACTTAGAGAGACTTACTTTAACAATGAATATCACATTACAGAATCAATTTAATCTAATAAAAATAAGTACATCAGCTTCTCTTATGTCTGTGTTTTTTTTTGGCTATTCTACACAATAATAAGAGACTTTTTACTTCTTAAATACTTGAACATTTTCTATACTTATTGACTTATATAAGAATAACGTCAAATCAATGTCCTGATTTATGTTTCATTTATAGTTCCTTTTCAATCGACTGTTCCTACAGCCTCATATTGGGACCCCCCCCCCCCCCCCCCGGTGCATTAGAATGAGGGTGTGAAGTGCATGACGGTTCAGTGGGTGGTTCAATAGCTTTGTGAGCCATTTCCTTGCTATTTATATGCAGGTGTGTATGTGTAGTGTACAATTTATGAGAGTCCACTATGGCTTCTTATGCTTTTCTCTTGCATAGATGAGATAATGGAAATGCCAGAGTGAATAGTGTTCCCCAAGTTGATTGCAATTGGATCTTCATGATGGTGGGTGCAAATCTGGAATCAGGCAAAGTGCAGACAAGTTGTCAGTTGTTTGAACGTCTAAATTACAACCCCGGTGTGCTGCCTCATATAAAGATGAAGTTAATGGAAGTGTCCCACAAGAAGAAGCATTGGCCATCAACATTATAGTAATCTCAGGATTGATAAATGTTTGTGCATTCGTCCTGAAACGGTCAAACATTTTCTTTTTTTTTTACCATGTAGCCATCTTTTGTTTTAGCTCTAATGTTCTGAGATTTCTGCTCCCAACAGGTAGAGAAGGGTTTCTTTACGGTTCTCTGTTCTTTTTTTACAAATATTCATTTACATTTTGTGGTCAGTTAAAACCAAACCTCAGGTATAATTGAAACCATTTTAGTGAATTGAGTTTGACCACTTATTTAAACTTTTACCTTTGATGTTAAGAAATCATGTTGTTACTGTCAGTTTATAATGGGCAAGGCTTAAACACTACAAAAACCAGGAACTTCAGCCATTGTTGCCTTAAACAATCAACCAGTCAGAGCAGCAGCAAATTCAAAGAAATGTGTTAAAAGCTAAATAAAGCACAGTTGTTGCCAAATTACTTAAAAATTGATTCACATGCATTCCAGTTAATTTATTTATTTAAGAACAGTTTTTTACTTTTTGCTACAGATTAAAGTTTAAGTTTTATCCATAGTAAGGATGCAGATAACAGTATTATAAGCTAAATGACACATTTCCTGCTGAAGTGAACCTTGAAATTGTAGTCAAGGAACATAGTGATGTGCTTACAAGCTAGCATGACATAGTAATAACACAACCTCGTGTTTAGTGGACTGTGAGAGAACAACAATAGACAGTAGACTATACATATCATCCAACAACCAACAAGCCACTCACTTTCAATACATGCATTCATGCAGCACAGCAGCAAGCAGCAGTTTGCATGCTAAATCATCCAAGTCAATTAAAGAGTCTTCTCCCAGGCAGTAAATAGCCAGTCTCTGATCTGCTGTTGACCTCAAATCCCACTCCAGACAGCCTCTCAGCACCACTTCTTAGTAGGCATTTCTACTCTTCTGAATTCAGCGGAATGAAGTGTAGCTCTCATCTTATTTGTATTCAGAAATTAAACTAATGTTCCTCCAGAATCTGACTGAACTCGTGAAATACCCCTAGAAGCTTGTTATTTGCAACATTAGCACACATTCTTTGATGTGATTATTTTAAAATTTGTATATGTAGTTTGACAGTGCCAGGCAGTTTAAAAATGCCCTTCAATTTTCCAGTTAAGGTATGGGGAAAAATGGTTATTACGGGAAACCTTTTGAACAGCAGCCAACCCTGAGCAGCTGCTTTTTCTCTGTGTTCAGAAGTAAGCTGCTCCTGGCTTTAACGGCAGGACCGGAGAACCTGGGAGGAAAAACCCAATGTGGCTATAATTGGCTCTGTACCCAAGTGTGTGGCTCACTCGGAGCGAAATGAGTCAATCAGCGTAATTGTGCCAATTAAGTGTCCAAACATCTTCTGTGATCTACCTCTGGGTATGGGAGTGTTTCAACAAGCTCTTCTACTTAGAGCCATCTCTGACGCACATGGATCTGAATGTAGCCCCTACGACAAAACAACCCTAAACACATGCGCACATATACACACTCCAGCAAAAAACTTTTTTCTATACGAGGACTGAAGTTTTTCTCTGTGCTGCGGGGTTAAACAAATGGATTTCCATCTATCGGAGTCTGCTCTTATCTGCACAGCGGCACCTGAGCTAATCTGACACTGTCTGCTTTCCAACTTCTTTGTCTTTGCCTTTGCTCTCTCCCCTCAAACACACACACACTCACACACACACACTCACACACACACACACACACACACACACTCGCCCAACCCGCACACACTGGTACTCAGGGCAGGATTATGTTTCTCTGTCATGTGGGCTAGCCTGTTCACCTCAGTGCTGTAGATGATGTTCCCATGCTACTGCAAAAAGGGTGCGTGCAGGTGTTCCTGTGTGTTTCTGTTTGTGTGTGTGTGTGTGTGTACGTGTGTGTGAGTATGTGTGTGCGTATGTGTCTGTAGGGGGACAAGGGTTTTTTTGGATAGAGGTTAGGGACACCACATAATTTACTGATCAAAGCTGCCGGTGGGTCGGACTTGGTATGGGTGTTCCTCTGAGGATATTTAGTTAATGATGATGGTTGTAATTCATGTCTGCCTCCTTAGGGGGTGATTAAAAGAGCAGTAAATTATATAAGTGGCTATAGATGGCTTCTTGGGAGTCTTATTTCAAATAGGGTCTATTAGGCTTTGACAAGCATGAAACGGAGAAGGGGAGAGAGACGTAGAGAAAAGGTACATAATACAATATTTTGATGGTTGGACTTTGGACTTGTGTTTATGCTGTTCTTTTTCCAGCCGTAGCTTCAGGCTAAATAAACAGGTGTTTGCTGCCAATCTGGGTGGAGCAATAAATAGATCTGGGATCATGATATGGTATTCAAATTTACTGGAAAACAAGGCTGGGTTCTTTTTGACATGGGAAAATTTCAGGTTGAGGTTAAGCGCTGTGTTGTTTCTCTTTTAGATTAGAAGAAAAGAAAAAGTGAATAGATTAACCCTTTCTACAAACTTTACTTTACGGTGATAACAGTTTGCCAAATATTGAGAGTGAAAAGCTTTGAGGCAGTTAAACTTGAGTTCAACCCTAAAAGTCTTTACAGCGACATATTTGTCAATACCCCATTTTGAGTGTGAAAAGAGAGGAGGAAACTCTGGAAAGTGTTTTTGATAGGAAAAGAAAAGAAATGGAAACGCCCTTCACAACTTTGCTCACAAAAGGCGAAACGGGATAGTGCAGCGCCCCGAGGCTTTGTCAAGATGCTACAAAAAGGTGTGTCAAATAACAAAAAAAGGTCTCTGGCAATTACAGTCAGTACTAAAGAGAAATAGCAATGTCACCTTAGAAGGCCGTTTTTTCTCATTTACAGTTTTTTCTTTTCCTGCAATAGAGCTTAAAGATCTGAAAATGACACCAATGTGAGCTCCAACCGCATACTTGCTGCTTAGATTTCATTTAGCTGTAGTTAAAAGTAGAGTCATTATTCACATGAACACCCTGGAGATAAGGAGCCGGCTCAAAGCCATCTTCACTCCCACCTCTCATCACTTTTGTAAGTGAAGCTGAAAAGCCTAAGCATCTGCCAGTCAAAGTGTGATGGGTTCAAAGTGCCTCGATGAGGTTAAAAAAAAGCCACAGGCTCAGACAAAAGCTTTGTCCCATCCTCCCATCCATTTTTTTAAGGTTGTGCCTGGCCCCGAACAAAGAGCCCTCCTCCCCTGACCCTGACCTCCAGCCTTCAGAGAGCCATTGGTCTGGCCCTTGACTGACATGCACGGTCAAGCCTCCAGAAGACAGAGGAGGACGTACTGAGTACTAAAGAGAGCTGCTGGGATGATTGACACAGCGTAGATAATCTCCCACTGAAACATCATTGAGCATTCAGCCCTCTGCAGCAGGGTTTTTAGTTTAGTCTGTCATTGAGTTGTTTTGCCCTCATACCTCTAATATGGGTTAGGGACCCTCTAACTCTACCTCTTGCTCCTTTTACACACACACACACACACACACACACACACACACACACACACACACACACACACACACACACACACACACACACACACACACACACACACACACAGTAATTGCAAAGTGTATGAGAGAGGAAAAAGGGAAAAGGGAAAAAAGGGCGGTGGAGGAGCCACTTTAGCTAAAGCTCTGACTTTTCCTTTTGCACTAAAATCCTCTTCAACTTTAAGTCAAAAAGGAACTTGTGTGCCAATATAGAGACAAACACACACTACCAGACTGAACCTTTGTAGTATGTGCATGCTCTAAATGTGATTCCTCTGTGTCTGCAGGAATCCTGACGGAGACGTTCAGCCGTGGTGCTACATTGCTGATCATGAAGATGGGATTTACTGGAGATACTGCGATATCCCTACATGCCAGAGTAAGAAATCACTGCCACTCTATCTGCCTCTCTCTCTGCTCTGCCCCTCCATGCCCTTGGGGGCATATCATGGGCACACGGACAAGCCATTTTCAGAGCTCCGCTCATCTGCTCGCCTGCTATGAATAGCTTTTATAGAATGTATGGCTCGTAAACAGCTATTATCATCTAAAATATGCTCTAATTGCCTCCCGTCACTCCTCCTCCTGCCATGCCCGGGCCTGCCCCTTCTCTAATGTGTGCTGTCAATCATTGCCTGAGTGTGTATGGTGTGTGCGTTTCTGTTTTTGAGTTCATAAGTTTCCCCTTTGGCTTTGTAGCTTGTTTTGACATGTTTTTTTTTTTCTTTAATGTGAGTGATTTTTTTGCATCTACCTGTTTGTGGATGTTTTTGTATGTTTTGCTCCCTCATGGGTTGTGTGAGTGTCCTTGTCCAGTCATTCTTGTGTCAGTGTGTGTGATAGGTTGTTTATGTTGGGAGATGCTGTGCTTCTGTGTGTCTTCTCCACTGCTTTGGCACACATTTACAAAGAGATGCCTGTCTTTAATCCCATTACTTTCATTCTCTCCACCTTTTTAATCGCTGCTGTTGAAAAGTGACTCGGGTGGATCAGCCTGCACTGTTTTTAATGCCAGAGATCAGAATTCTTGCAGAGGAGGTTCACAGCAATTCACTGAGGGCAGGTTGTTTTAAGTAACTGTCTTATATGCTTATGATTTATACTTATTACTCATTTAAACAGTTTCCGGCAGGTGTTCATTTTTGAAGGCAAAGTCTGAATTGCTAATGCACCTTTACATGAAATCTGGTGATTGAACAAAATGTGAAAGATAAGGAGACTGCAGGAATACAGTTGCAGGAAAAAGTATGTGAACCCTTTGGAATTTCTTAGTTTTCTGATTAAATTGGTCATAAAATGTGTTCTGATCTTCATCTAAGTCTCAACAATAGACAAACACAGTCTGCTTAAACTAATACCACACAAACAATTATATGTTTTCATGTTTTTGTTGAACACAACATGCAAACATTCACAGTGCAAGGTAGAAAAAGTATGTGAACCCTTAGGCTAATGACTTCTCACAGAGCTAATTGGAGTCAGGAGTCAGCCAACCTGCAGTCCAATCAATGAGACAAGATTGGAGGTGTTGGTTAAAGCTGCCCTGCCCTATAAAGAACACACTCCAGTTTTGAGTTTGCTACTCTCAAGAAGCATTGACTGATGTGAACCATGTCTCGCACAAAAGAGCTCTTAGAAGACCTACGATTAAGACCTAACAAATTGTTGACTTGCATTAAGCTGGAAAGGGTTATAAAAGACTCTCTAAAAGCCTTGATGTTCATCAGTCCACGGTAAGACAAATTGTCTATAAATGGAGAAAGTTCAGCACTGTTGCTACTCTCCCTAGAAGTGGCCGTCCTGTAAAGATGACTGCAAGAGCACAGCGCAGAATGCTCAATGAGGTGAAGAAGAATCCTAGAGTGTCAGCTAAAGACTTACACAAATCTCTGGCACATGCTAACATCTCTGTTGACGAATCTACGATACGTAAAACACTAAACAAGAATGGAGTTCATGGGAGGACACCACGGGGAAAGCCACTGCTGTCCAAGAAAAACATTGCTGCACACTTGATGTTTGCAGAAGAGGACCTGGATGTTCCACAGCACTACTGGCAAAACATCCTGTGGACGGATGAAACCAAAGGTGAGTTCTTTGGAAGGAACACACAACACTATGTGTGGAGAAAAAAAGGCACAGCACACCAACATCAAAACCTCATCCCAACTGTGATGTATGGTGGAGGGGGCATCGTGGTTTGGGGCTGCTTTGCTGCATCAGGGCCTGGACAGATTGCTATCATCGTCGGAAAAATGAATTCCCAAGTTTATCAAGACATTTTGCAGGAAAACTCAAGGCCATCTGTCCACCAACTGAAGCTCAACAGAAGATGGGTGATGCAACAGGACAATGACCCAAAGCACAAAAGTAAATAAACAACAGAATGGCTTCAACAGAAGAAAATGCGCCTTCTGGAGTGGCCCAGTCAGAGTCCTGACCTCAACCCCTATAGAGATGCTGTGGCATGACCTCAAGAGAGCGATTCACACCAGACATCCCAAGAATATTGCTGAACTGAAAAAGTTTTGTAAAGAGGAATGGTCCAAAATTCCTCCTGACCGTTGTGCAGGTCTGATCTGCAACTACAGGAAACGTTTGGTTGAGGTTATTGCTGCCAAAGGAGGGTCAACCAGTTATTAAATCAAAGGGTTCACATACTTTTTCCACCCTGCACTGTGACTGTTTACATGTTGTGTTCAACAAAAACATGAAAACATATAATTGTTTGTGTGGTATTAGTTTAAGCAGACTGTGTTTGTCTGTTGTTGAGACTTAGATGAAGATCAGAACACATTTTATGACCAATTTAATCAGAAAACTAAGAAATTCCAAAGGGTTCACATACTTTTTCCTGCAACTGTAGATCTAAAATGAGCTCAAATATTGGATTTAACCAAAACAAATATTAAATTTACTACTTCTATCATGCATTACAACCCCTTCTCTTGTGTTATCAGGTCTAAAACTTTCTCCCCCTTTGAAGAATCTGCTAGTCTTCTGCTTGTTCTTCTGTTCCTTAATGATTGATACGTTTTAAGAATTCAGTGATAAACTTCAACTTTTTGAAATCCTTGCCACAACAGGTACAAACCTTAAAAACCTAAAAGGTAAAAGGGCCCTATTAAAACTTTTTGAAAAACCTGTTAAGTGCAGGAGCAGGTGTTTTGAAAGGCTTTACTTGTAAAAAAAAAAAAAAAGATAATCTGTTTGCAAATTTTAGACTCAAGGCACAGATAGTTGATAGTGTGTTTTGGACATCACATAAATTAAATAAAGCAGAGTGTCAACCAAGCCAGTTGAGCATGCATTAAATATTAAAACAATATGTATTTAGTCTTACTTAGCTCTTAATAGTAGTATGCTTGTTTTAGACACCTCTTTTAAGTATAAAATAATTATTTTTTGCCTGTTCAAGGCTCTAGCAGGAATCATCTAAAGTTCCTTGAGTTGAAAACTCCCGGTTTAGAAATCAGAATATAAGTGCAGTGTGAACCTGTCCCTACAGGCTCATCTACTGTCTGGAAAATGCAGCATTTCAACCTACAGGAGTTTTCAGCTTGTTAAGAAACACAACTGAAATGATCACTGGTGCCTCTAAATAAGCTACACAGAATCATCCAAGAACAGCAGGAATAAGATTACCTATTTAATTTGTTATTTTAATGCCTGTCATTCTTACCACAAGGTTCATGTCAGAGAAGGAAAATTACAGAACCTACTGGGAGTGCCATAGTTTGAATGATCTGTGGATGAGATTAAAACTAAGTGATACCTTTGACAGTTAAAATGAAAGCAGGATAAGATTTTAGTTATGAAACTACTAATTTTAGCTGCTCTGCACGGGTCATCACAGTCTTTAAACGACAGCAGGAATTAACGGTCTACATACCAGGTTTTTATAGGGGGGTTGTCTTGCAAGCATGTAGTTGTCCATACAGTACATCCTTCTAATGCAAACACACCCATGGGTGCAGAGATGAACTTAGGTACATTTGCTATTCACGACAAAGGGTATTTAGTTTAAAAATGACAACTGTATCATCAACTTTGTGCATGCAGGGTATGCAGCACATGCTTTAATTAGAGATGCCTGTTGGACGGAGGTGGTCAGACAGTGCACTGTCAGAGCTCAGACTTAGATGTTGGGACTTCTCACTGCAGTCGATACCAACAGGGTTCAAGAGCCTGCTAACCCCTCTAGCTATCTCCCCCGTTATCCAGCCAGTATCGTGCGTGACTGTAGCCTGCTGTTAAAAGGCTCAGGACCCATTAACCCCATCTAATAAGGCTTCTCTGCTGCTTTGTCTGTGTGTATCCATGTATTTATTTGTCCTTGGTGTTTATGCGTGTGTGTAGGAGCTTGTGTGTAGACTTTTGACTGACCTGTTTCAGACAACTGTCCTTTAGCTAAGTGTTTCTATGCTGATATCTCAAAACCTTTGTGATTTGAGGGGAAAGAAGAGAGCAGCCCTATAACATCTCTGTACTGCGCTGGGCTTGTTCCTTATCGTTTGGGGAAATGAGGCCATCTTTTGTTATAGATGGGTTTACTATGTGCTGGTTCAGCGTTGTTGTTGTTGTTGTCCTCGATGGAGTTCTTTGCAGTGTGTAACTCATCCTTTCAACATGATGTGCCAGATTTCTAAAAGCCAAGTGTTTCACCCATATCAAATACTGTCTTACTGTCTATGAACTTCACTCTTTCTCTCTTGGCATTTAAAGTTATGCAGAGTCCTGTAAAGAAGATGAAGTCTGCTGTGAGCCAGGCATCCAGTGTCATGAAAACATGCCTGTCTTAGGAGACTGTTTCTCCCTGCAGGGATACCAGGGAGCTTGCAGACACGAGTGCTATGTCTTCTATTGTGAAACCACAATTGCCACGTGGTGCCTCACCTTCTGGCAGTGCCCATTCTTAATCTCCTAAATTTGACAGATTCAGCTGCCAAGTGAGAGCACACTGATGTTCCTCAGGTGTCACTGTTTTCAACAAAAGGTTGGCACTGATGTGTCAGAGGAAGTGCAACAGTGGTCTTTGTTTTCATTTTGTCTGGCTTTTGTTTTGTCTGCTTTTTTTTTTTTTTTTGCTTATACGTTTGATGTGGCGTGGTTGAGAGTCGGTTGCCTCTTGCTGAGGTACCTGGAGCCTGCCAATGGTCAGCCTGTTATCCAGCTGGGTGCCCTGTCATCTAGGGTCATGCCACCCGAGTGAGGGGGACACACCCTGCTGCAGCACATACTGCCAGGCAGGTCACATGAGGCCACATGTTCTGACAGGGTGGATTATAGTGTAGGTCATGCCATTTGTTGATCCTAGTAATCCGTCATGGCGGCAATTATCATGTGGTCGAAGTATCTAAACATTTGAAAAAAAGGTGTGCTGTCAAGGCACATTGACTACTGTACAAATGGACATTTCCATGGTGTGTCATCATAGCGGATGCTGGTTTTTCAGGCCCTTCTATTTTCCAGGCCACAAACAATCAGCTAAGCATAACCATGTCACGAATGCTGTTATTTATTGAAGTCCACTTTCCTGTGAAATAGACCAGCCTTTGCTCTACTACAAACTACCATTTCAAGAGTCTCAATGTCACTACTTTCAGCTGATTAGATATCCTGGAAGTAAAAGTCAGGGAATGACCGCAGACTCTTTAATTCAATGTGAAGTTCAGTTTTTCTATTTGGCTGTTCAGTTCAATACTGATTTATTTACATCTAGTCTCAGTGTGTGGGGCGGAGAAGGCCTAATGTTGTCTGACTGAGCAATGCTGATACTAATGAGGAGTGAAGAAAACACTAGTGGAGCCTCTGGCGAAACAAATAGGTTCACAAGAGCGAAACTACAGTTGACAGCTCAATCCATTATTAAGGCACTGAAGAAGTCAGTTTTGAAAAGGTTCAGAAGTCTTGTAATCTTGAAAGTCTTGAAAATGTATTTTGATGTTACAAATATCCATTAATTGCTGTTACAAGATTTAAAACACTTATGAATTTTGAGAGAAAATCAAGCTTACGATTTAAAATAAAAAGTGTTCAAATCATTTAAGTATATACGATGTGTATGTTTCAGTGTTTTAAATCTTCAGTTGTTAAAGAATGTTAATTTGACCTTTAACAATGTGATGTCCCTGTGGTGTGTTGCCTATTTTAAAGTGTTCCGTACTGTTAGAACATTTTGTTTTTATGTGGCTCCTTTAAGCTGACGTGCAGTCGCATGACGATATGCCTATGTTGAATTTGAGTGACACAGCTTGAAAGTGTCAGGGTGAAGTCCTCAAGCATTTGCCAACACAAAGGTGCTTTGATGCATGTCTGAGTGCTCATCACTCAGCCGCATATAACCGAGAAAAACTTGTTGTGCCGCTGTGATTCCCTACAGCAGCAATACACGCAGTAGCTGTAAGGCTTAGGAAAATACTGCTTTGGAATATTTTTCACAATAATAAATGTGCTCAAGATAAAACAGGAATAAAAGAAGAGGATAAAACCTTTCAAAATTCACAAATAAAGAAAAAAAAAAGATTACGTTTCTTAACAAATTTGTCATAAATGCTTCTATGTATTCTATATGTAATGCTTCTAATTTTACACTTTTTTTGAAACATAAAAAATTGTAGATGACTGATACTTCAAGTGCTGGTTTATACTATCATTATGACCCTCTACAGGTTCTACAAGCTGGCTAACAGTTATGGGGTGTCTCAGGGACTCTTAATGTACCCACATTAAGCATGGTTGGGTCCTGTAAACACCAATATTTACTTGTTTCAAGTCCATCCTTCTTTTAAAGAAAACATGTGAAAGAACTGTAACAATTAGCACTCAGCTGGCCTTTTCATGGAAACTTAAACAGACATATTTAGTTTTCAAATTTCCATCCAATCGCGGCAGATGGTTGTTCACGAATTTGCCTAATTCTGTTTGAGGGTTCTTCCTGTTAAAAGGAACTTTTTTTCTCTACACTGTTGCCAAGTGTTTGCTCATGGTGGAATAATGTTGGGTCCCTTTAAACAACAACCAGATACTAAAGGCTGTGCTATCTTGTATCTTAAACTAAAGACAGGACCTGTCTACAGGATTAAAAAAAACTTTATGTATTTAAAAAGAACTGGTTAGAATACTGTATGTTTATGGTGTTTCTCACTAACTGACAATGGCTGCAGTGTTTGGTAAATGCACTCATTATCTATACACCAGAATTTCTCAAAGCTTTGTAATAAGCCTGTGAACGTGATCTCACTGAATGTTTAACTGACTTGCTATATGAATTGACTGCCTCACATACAGTTTGTCATTTTTCCCTTCTTGAGTCGGAAAAAATTCAGATCATTTCTGACTTTGCCAGTCCTACACAACAATAGTCTCAGTACAGGATGTGTCACATTCACCTGGCAAGCTAAGCAGCCACACCTCGACGACATTAAAGCAAAGTAAACACATGTTCAGCCTCGGGTTTTATCACTAAACGTTCATTAAAATATGGAGTGATGATATAACTTCTTCATCAACAATGATTTATGAGGTGCTAAATCGGTCTTAATGAGGTTGTAAGGCACCTGAGTAAACTGTCACTTAGTCTTTGATGAAGCTCACCAGGTTTCTTTATGTCAAAATTGCTCCTTTTTAACATTTTGGGATGAAAATAAGCTGTCAGGGGTTTACAAGGTTTAGCATAAATCTTCTTTTTATTTTACTGCGCCCCAAAATTCTGTTACTGTCCATCTTTTCTGATTAAATACAAGTCGTGAAAGTAAATTAAACATTACTTCTATGAGGTCTGATGTCCGTTGCTGTATGTAAGGAGCACATTTTTAAGCAGAAACATCTGAAATAATTCTAGTTGCTGGGCTTTTATTTAAAATTCTGTATTTGGAATATCTGGTAGTTCCTGACTTTTTGAAATGTTATGAATGATATTATTTACAATAAGTGGAATATCTCCATAAATGGTTGGTCGTGAAAGTGGGCAAAAACATTCATGGTCCCCACTAACACATCTGATGGTGTTATATCTCCAGTTGTTTAGAGTAGTTGCTTATCCAATGAACTATCTCAGTTGGACTACTTGCCAGAAACTTTCTGTTGAAGGCATTTCTGGTGCCACAAATGAGTTTCTGAGTGTGTTCTTCTGCTTTTGTTCACCATCAAGTTCACCAGCAGGTTCATATTCACATTCCTTTTAAGATGAAACATGTATGACTTGGGTATTCCTTTGAATTTTTATGCACTGTCGTGCCAATGTGAGGTTAATATTTATATTTTTGATTCCCTGGGAAAAATTCTCTTCATTCTCTGCAGAACTTTTTTTTTATTAATTACTGTTGTTAAATACTTTTAATGAATGTATATTTTTTTAATCTCAGGCAAGACTGTGTTCACTAAGTGGCCCAATTCAGTTTGACTGAGGCCATAATAATAATGAATAATGAAATCCTCAGATGTTGATCCTCTTCGCTTCCATGATGATGATGGCTCCCGTGGCTCCCAATACAGATGTTTTTCCTTCAATTTTGAAAAACAGGATGTGAATCACGTTAAGAAAAAACATCTTTTAGGATTTCATAATAGGCTTGAAAAGACAAACAGCTGAATAGAAGCAGAGAGAAGAGCAAGTGAAGAACATGTGGTCTGAAAACTGACACTGATGCATCACAGCCCTGCCTCATGGCTGTTTTTGCGGCCTGGACAAAGGGGCTTTCAGGTTCTGTTTTTGAAGTAATTTTCTTCCTCTCTTACTTTTTCAGAGGCAGAATTTGTCCTTTAGGTGGTTTCATATATGTGCCTCGTGCTTACACCACAACAAACCCTCCTGCCCAGCATACTGTGGCAGGTTCAGACATCCCAGAGAGGAGTGTGTGTCGGTGTGTAATTGTGTCAATGTATGTTCCTGTACTTTTGACAGTGTGAAAACTGGTCAGAGTTAGAGGTTCAAATCCAAGGCATTTTTTTTAAATGAGCTCACTTTGGCCCCTTCCTAACCTCTTTAAGAGGCTCCTGTGGGTTAAATCTGTGATAACTGAGGTTGGAGTGAAGTCAATACAGAGACTCTAGGGGGGCGAGGAAAAAGATCATTCAAATGATCCACTTTCTGATTGCAAGTCTGATTGTTGTGTTGTTTCTTTTTTGTGTATGACTTGTTGACAGGTTAAAAATATATTTTGACATGACTGTGTTCAACATGTGAAAAAACTTTTTAGCAAAAACATTTTTAATAGGCCTGAAGGCATGTTTATTTAACAATACAACTAAAAATGTTAAAATGTAAAAAACTACTGAAAAACAACTCAACTAGTCCTGTCACCAGTCACTTTGTGCTGACTGCTACGGTTTTGCAAGGAGTTACTGTTTTTTTTATTCAAAAAAAAAAAAAAAGGAAAAGATACCAAATTTTGGGGCTTAGCACAAGAACCACAGTGCATTCATGAAGATGAGCTAAAGACTATGCATGTCTGCACCCTCCTGAATCCAATGTCCAGAATTAGTTTTCTGGCCTCACTGACCCAGGCTGCTATTCAAAAATGACCAACCAGGAATATCACCAACCAACCAAATTAGTTATTATACATTTCTCATAGAAATATGCCAACCTTCTTCTTTTAATAGCTAGTATATTTAAAGATTTACCACAGGTGATGTGGCTGTAGATTCTGATGTTTAATTCTAATCCTGGTTACAGTAGACGTTTCTTTCTTAGAAGGCTCAAGTTAAATTTCTTCTTACATCAGAGATGTTTACTATTCTTACTCTAGAGAAGTAGGAGAGCACTACTCATTAGCCGAGAGCGGAATCATGTTTTCCCATAGTGTAAAAAACAAAGAAAATTAAAAAAAACATATAAAACCAAGCAGAGAGATATTTTTTTCTAGATCTTTGAGGGTTAGTTAATGTAAGGTCAGAAATTATTTTTAATCGTGTGCAACTGTATCTTTTCAAGCTTTTAGTCACAGCGATGAAAAAGAACGACCCCGCTGTGCCTTTGAATGGCTCATTTAAAAAAAACAAAAACCTGGACAACTCAATTGATGAGTCAGAGGTAATATCCAATTTGTGACAACAAACATTTGAAGACTCCATTCTTATACAGGCAGTATGTCCTGCAGGGAGTCTGTGCTTCTGGGGAGATGAGCCTAGGAGGAGTTTGAATGTTGTGTTTACAAGCTGCAACAAACAATGCTACAAACACCACCTTTAAATGAAAAAAAAAAAATCACTGTTTTACTGTTCCCTTTAGTCGTTTCATAGACTTTTAAATCTGTGAAAAAGTTCCTTTTTTTCATGGTTAAGTTAATGTCATAACCTTTGATCTACTGGAAGTTCCTTATTTTATTTCAAAGTAATAGCAGGCTTGTATTCAAACAGGGAGTAAATTACCCTTAAGACAGTTCCAAATTGGTTCAAACTTAAAGCATAACAAAAACTGTTTCGAAATGCAAAATAACTGAATTTCAAACATGTGACTAAAAGTGCTTTTTATTACAATTAAATAAAGCAATTCAGCGTTTAATCACGATATAAAAAAAAAAATTCTCACAGCATTAATGTTTTCCTTCGTTTTAAGGCTCACAGGTGCTCAGTGAGTGAAGCATGTTTGTCTCCAAGAGACGTTTCATTTTTTGTTTATTGGATGGTTTGCGGTACAGACATCTGTCAGTCTGTCTTTTAGACCTGTCTTTACTTGAGGAGCTCTTTGTTATCTCATTCTGACCTCTGACCTCCTCATAGCTCCGCCCACACGTCCCCTCAGGGGAAATACCTGGCTGGAAGCTCACAGCACCTGAAACTAGCAAGTAGAGCCTCTTGCAAAAAACAAGCCAGAGGACATCAGATTTAATTTCTCAGTTTCTCTCTGTGGCTCCTTCCCTCTCTCAGTATGGCCGAGGTTAAATCAGGCGGGGCCATTAGGGAATTAAAGGTATTGATTACAAGGAGAGCTGGTTGTGTAGAATGTTTGCTAATGAGAACAAGTAGAGGACTATTGTGTAGTGATTGTCTTGAGAAAGTGGAGGAGATGAAAAGCGGAGAACCTATTTAGCTTTCAGGAATGAGGGCTCATTGCCAAATGTAGGTCAGCATGGTTATGGTACATACATTAGATTTGGTTCAGCAGCAAGTGCAAAGCTAACAGGGTGAGTTTACAATTTTCTGGTTTTGACCAAATGTAAGTAAAACGTGTTAGCTTTCTAAGTATGATTTGTAATGACAGCCAAAAGCCAATTGTGCAGAGTCTACAGCCGTCTTGTTTTTATTGCTCTGTGAGCTAATTCTTTGAGTTAGAAGCTAATGTCACCATGTTAGGATGCTCACACAGAATCCTTAAAAACATGAAACTTCTCCACCAATGTCAGTAGGCCTCATCAAGGTGACCATGAATATCTGTCTCCAGCTTCCTTCAAATCCATTCCTAACTGAGGTATTCCTGCTGTACCAACTCTAAAACAACATCAAATATGTTCTGGGCATTCATCCTTGAAAGACAATGAATTAATTGGGTGACTCAATGAAAAGTTCAACATGGAGGTTACAGAAGACACAATCTGACAAAGACTGATCTGTTGGATAAACTGTCATTAAATGTTCATAATTCATTCAACATTTGAATTCAAGCTCCTTGAGGAAAAGTCTTTTGATTTTTGTCGTGAGCAATCCATTAATCACAGTCTTGTACTATGCTTCAAAAAAAGTTAACTCAATATTTGGCAAGAAGTACAGAACACATCTTTGATTAATAACCACATGCCTTTTGTCTTATTGTACTAAAAAGCAAAGACTTTCATTTACAGTTCCAAGGCTGTTTAGACTCTAAGAAAACAATGAGCGTGCTTCTATGGAGCTCATTACTCTCATTGCCATCGCTTCTGCTTTTAGCTGTAAGTTTACCTCCAGTCACAACTGTTTCCAACCATGTCTACAACGATGAGTTTTACTTAGTGTTACCTACCTATCTGTAGTAACTTTACACCATCAAAAACACCTTTGGCCCGTTGCGCAGTGCACTTCCTTTTGCACTTGGTGTTTGTACGTTTTGCACACAAGTTTGCAAATGAAACTTGTGTGTTTGTTGCATGTCTTAGAAAGAATTGTATATGATATCTCTTGATTGGAATCATAGAAAGAGTTATCCAGATGCAAATTGGACTTTTC
Organism: Labrus bergylta; assembly: GCF_963930695.1. Lineage (NCBI taxonomy): Eukaryota > Metazoa > Chordata > Actinopteri > Labriformes > Labridae > Labrus > Labrus bergylta. The sequence goes on from NC_089196.1 coordinate 18,579,069, forward strand.
AGCTCATTAATCGTTTTTTTTTTACATTCAGCAAACTTATATAACACTTTCCTGGAGATTTCGCCGCTATTATTCACATGCAGATAACCTGGAAAACACGGTTATCTAACACTGTCTATCACTTTGGAATTTAATTATGTTAAGTGGAAGTACCCTGTTGTGCTTATCTTACACCTAGGGTGGCCACAGTATGTCTGTTTATTTTTTATTTTTTGCTCTGCTATCAAATCCCCCCGGGACCCCTTGTGACTCAGGCTGTTTGGTTTGTGAGGGGAGGCTAGAGGGAGGCACAGGGATGGATCTTGGAGGCTATTTTTCATCTTCTTCCCCTTGCATTGTTCAGGCTGGTCTCTGAGAAGGCACTAATTATTCATTTAAAGCTCCGGCTCTTCCCTCTTCTCTCTAATTAGATGGTTAGTCACTCTCCCAGGGCCCCGGGCTGGGGCATTGATCTCCACCATCTCAATCTTGTTGTAACACAGTCCCCACCACCAAACTCACACACACACACACACACACACACACACACACACACACACACAGAAAGAGGATAAAAGAGGACTTGAAGATACAGTAAATGTGCATACACTGACACAACTTACAGAGCAGTCTCTGTCTCCAAAAGCCAGTCTGTCATTCCGTCCAATAATAAGTCCCTTATTGTCTGACTGTAAACTGTTCCCATCTCCAGGCTGGATAATTTATCATCTCCATAGAAAAGCAAAGCATAAACCCGACAGAAACACATAATAGCAACTCCCACCTCCTTACAAACAATACGGACTTTCCAGAAAGGGTCGTCTTCGGGGACTTTGTGGCATATTTCTCAGTTTCTCTTCTTATGTTCTAGCAGGAAAGACTAATCACAGGCTGGATGAGATGCAGCAGCTGTGTTTGTTTATGTTTATTGAATATACTGTACTACAAAAGGGGTAATAAATGGGGCTGGGACACAATGAGAGGGAGACAGCGGCAGAGAGATGAGTTGGGATAGTGGGGAGAAAAAAAAAAACACAGTCACGGAGCGTGATAAGGAGCTGTTGCCCTGCTTTGTTGCACGTCGCATTCCTGGGAAGGCCGTGCATGATCCAATTGGTTTGTGCATGCGTGCTGAATAGTTAACCTGCTGGCGGTTCATTAATGGGTTGGCGGGATTGTTTCCAAGAACATACCTGTGTTAAATTACTTGAAAACCTTTTAGTGCTTGAGGAATGTGCTTTTGAAGTCCTGCTTCTCCTCTCTTGACCTAACAGATTTAACTTCCCTCCTGAAGTGTGGATTCACTAATGACATTTTTGTCTTTGGTTTTAGACTAATTGAATGTTGATGAAGCAATGGTGCTACTCTAATGATGGTTATTGGCTAAATGAACGTTAAGTCAAATTTCTTCCACTGTTTCCTTACGGGTCAATTTTTGACCTATAAAAAAAGAGATATTTTTGGCTATAAATCACAATTTATTTTCTTTTCATCTTAAGGACCTTAGAAAATGTATCTCTTAGATGTCTAACTCTGGGTAAGAAAATATTCCATGACAGAAGTCCGTGTCCATAAACATGTTTCAAGGCTAATGATGCATAAAAAGATCAACATTTCAATGTTTATCTAATCACTACAGAAGACAACGTATGTGATTTCAGATAAGAAATGCAAACAGTGAAAGAAGAAGTGGGGTTAATAAAGAGAAGCAGAAAACAGGTCGTTACATTTTTAAAGCGTGTTTTCCTTAGAAAAGCTGTTTAAGACACAACAATATAATCGAATGGAACTCCAACAGAGTGCCGAAGGACCCCAAAGCGGACCCCAAAGCAAAACCCCTTAAGGTCTCAACCTTAAGGGGTTTCTCTATGTTAACAACCCGGGCACTTTACGTCTGCTTATTCAACAGTTTGACCCAAAATATCGATTTGGTAATGATTATATTGATTTAAAAAAGATATAACTAATAGTTTGTTGGAACCTGTAGTTTGTTGCTGGGTCCACATAGCCACCGTTAAATCTGTAGCCTTCAAAAAATGAGCTAAGCTAGCTGTTCATTTTCATACTCAATGGAAATTTTTTTTATTTCTATTTATTTTTGGGCATTTTGTGCCTTTATTGGAGAGATAGGACAGTGGATAGAGTTGGAAATCAGGGAGAGAGAGAGAGAGAGAGGGGAATGACATGTGGGAAAGGAACCACAGGAGGGATGCGAACCCGGGCCGCCCGATTGGAGGACTATAGCCTCCATACATGGGGCACGCGCACTAACGACTGTTCCACCAGCGCCCCGTCAATGGACCATTTTGATGGTGAAGTATTCAAGGTGAACTGGACCAGAGACTGTATAAAACATAGCTGTGGTCTCAGTGACGTCACCCATTGGTTTCTGAAGAGCTCTTTTGAAGCTCAACAATCTTTCAGTCTCAGTTTCAATCACGTGAATTTAATACCAATAAAAGTGATCTTATCATCAATTCAGTCTCACGTGTAATAATCCAAATTCACCTTTTTCATTTTGTAAGAATCTGCTGTGAAATATTTGATTATTAACAAAATAGCTGCAGATTAATTTTACCGTCATGGATATGATCCGACTATAATTTATTCTGGTCTTAAACAAACGATAATACAAATACTGCATACAGTGGCAAACAAATCAGCCAATATGATTCACATGTAAAGACTTTGATGTGCAAAAGAAGAGGCGTATTAGAAGTGAAGAGAGAAGTTATTCTGTAAAACAGACGTAGGCTACATTTCCCATGACTGCAATCATTCATCATAGAAACCTCCACTGAGGCGATATCATTAAGGATCTGTGTGGGCCAGATCAGTCAGGCCCTTTAAACCAGGCTGTGACGCGCCCACGTCCAGAATTCTTCAGCCGGTTTCTTACAGCCTGTTCAGTTGTATTTTCAGCGAGGGAATAAACAGGTGACGGACAACAAATGAGTCCTTTTCATAGCCCAGATGATTAATATAAATACATTTACATGAAGGTGGTGAAGGAAGAAGACTTCACATTGTTTATATTTTAATGTTGAAGTGGCTGAGTGTACATTTTCTAGTAATGTAAAATATATGATTGTATGTATTTTACATGATATACAGACTTCTGTTTCTCTTTTTGTCCCTGTCATCATGTCTCTTATATAAAGTAGCATCAGGCCTGAGTTAGAGTTCATCTTTTCTACTGGAATCCTTTAGTGTTTCAGTGTTGATCATAAAACAGAGACTTTAAAGGTTCATTGTTCCAGAAGGCCTCATTTTTTTCTGTCTCTCACTCTCTCTCCTCTTCCTCCTCTTTAAAGATAAGGAATATGTGTCACGCTGTGCAGGGTGAGAGCGAGCGAGTGAAGTAAATGAGTACATTTATTTTTTAAAAGAGAGAGACACCCAGAGTCCTATTAAAAAAAGAAAACACTATCCAATTTTTTTTCGTCTTTTGCTCGGCACCCTCCAGATGGCATAGAAATTTATAACTGTAATTATGTTACCTTAATAACATGTTTGCCCCCTCAGCTCATCAACCTGCTTGCATGCTTGCTGCCAAGTGCACTTGCCAAAGCCTGCCGCACATGTTTGATGTTGTTACTTCTTTCCCTTCTTGTTGTTCTTTTCTCTCTCTTTCACCCCGATGTGTTATGGATCGGCGCTGTTGTTGTGTCTGCTGCATCAACAGAGGTGTCTCTTTCTCTCTGCCAGACAGTCACATGAACTCTGTTGTTTCCTGCCGTCCGCACTACTCTTGTGTAGGTAACTGTAACTGCTCTGTTCTGAGCTAAGACAGCGGGCCGCCTGGTTGTGAAGAGTTTGGCTGCAGTCGAGACTTGTTTGGCTCTCTGTGTCTGTTTTTTTTTAACTTTGTGGGCGACTCCCCCTCCTGCTGCGATCTCCTGAGGTTTTCAGAGGTCTGGTCTGGGCTGACTGGTGTGTTTATGCACCTTGTGTTTCCTCCATTTCTCCCCTCTGGCTCATTAAAGTCGAAATTCCAGCAACAGCTTTGAAGTGTGTTAGCGCATTTTTTTCTCCTTTATTTTACACTCAGTTATTTGCACTTGTTGCGCCTGCAAAGCAGATGTTTTAAAGAAACAATGCTTTGCTCAGGAGTTTTCATGCGAGACCAATTCGACACCTTTTCTTTGTAAAATTAATGCTATACATGAAAGGAATGTGCGCCAGTTGCACACCAACCTCCAACGCTGGGGTGCGATATGATCCCACCACCTGCTGCTCTTCAGCCAGCGCTTCACAGCCTTTGGGATGAGAAGAGGACAAAGACAGATACATTTACTGCAGTCTGCAATCTTCTTGTCAAAGCAAAATGAAAAAGGAGCACTGCTGCCTTTAATCTGGCTGTTGAGCCCCGCAGTAGCATCCCCCTCCAAACTTTTTTTAAAGCTCCATTGAAGTGGTATAGCTGCCTGCCTTGCTCACAGGGAGGCTGCTGGTTCTTGACCAGGTGTTTATCTCTTTTCTTCTCATCTCTACTTCTGCATACTTCTGGGTCAATCTAGTGCATATCTAAGTGAGGGATAGAAAAGAAACTGCTGTAACAGCACTGTCACGTCTCACCCTTAAAATATGACATTTTTAATTACCGCCATGTCTGGTCAGATAATCCAGTTTGTAATCTACAAGTGTGCACCATGGAATCCCTCTAATCATTCAAACAACTATATGCACTTCTTTTGAAAGCTTTGGTGTGGATTTGGCTTTAAAAAAAGTTGTATTTCCCATGATTTCCTTTGTGGTAGTTTCAGTGTTAAGTCATCTGTCAAACACAGTTATGCTAGCAGCTACTCATAGAAGCAGCCAAAATCTCAATGGTCACTTTACGTTCAGCAATCATGAGTGAAACGCAGGCGAGAGCTGCCCTCTTTCTGCCAATCTATTTCAATTTTATCCCCCCCTTTCTCCCTTCCTTCATTTTTCAAATCGGTGAAATCTGAAACATGTCACACTTTTCCCCCCAAAGCCTTGTGCCACATAAACAGAAAGAATCTGAGGCATCTGTTGAGTTACTTTTTGTGGCAACCAAACATTTACATTGGCAACCCCAAAGGCAAAGCACATGTGTGGTCTTTGTCGGGGGTTACTTCAGTTCACACAGGCAGTTTTGACTGATGCGACTCAACAATGGTGTTCTAAATATTTTAATAGAGCTGCATGCTAATCCATCCTTTTTTTATTTTGGAAAAATGAGTTCCAAAATTGAATCATGACAGGCTTTTACAAACAGTTCAAGTGTTTTTCTGTTTTTTACTGCCAACAACTGGGAGCCAGTTGTTCACTGGTGGAACATGCTGTCATCAGTGAAGCAGGCCGCTTTCAACTTAAAAAAAAATAGATCACAAAAGCAGTGATAAAGCTCCAGAGATATTTTGTTCTAGGACAGTTTGAGTAAAACAAATCAGAGAGGGAGAAGTCTCTGAGTATGCTGTCAAACTTTAACAAAGCAGGGCTCTGTTGTTAGACACAAATGGACATGACATGCTGCTGGTCAATGTCTCACTTTTGATCAAATATTTGTCTATCTACCTTTTATCAGTGTGTCTGTGTGTGGGGGGCTTTGGGTATAATGTGGTATTCTCTGGAAAATGTATTTTGCATTCATATTTGATTTTAACAAAACAACTTCACATTTACTTCTGTTACATATCCTGTAGAGAAATGCTGAAGTTTTATACACCAGACAGGACTTAGGTATTGAAAGTGCTCTGATTTCTGTTTGTTGTATTGTGCAATAAAACAATTAACCCAACACAAATCAAATGAGCTATTTTGTCCTTGAAAATTCCCCATCTTTCGTAACTGCATGTATGAACAACAACAGGTGTAACTATGCTGTTTTTAGTCTTTACAGTATTAAAGACTCAGCTCAAAATTAAATTATTAGATTAGTACTTTCCTCTGTTGATTTGATTTCCAGTTCCAGGTCATTCCAAGTCCACACAACCCCAAGAAAATTAGATTTTGGACAATAAGCCTCAGTCACACTTTGAACTCATGTTAAAGATGGTTTGTGCTTCACTTAACTTGCATTCATCGTTTAAATTAATTTAAAAAATCAAAGATTTTTGGCAAAGAATGTGATGGTTTCTTCATGTCACATGCTTTCTGCCTTCTCATTGTGTCTCAGAGCTACACTGATAACTATTTCGGGCACAGCTTGCTCCTGTCCTCTCCTAATGAGCACTTATGTACCCAAAATTGACCAAAGAGAATAGAGCAATGGGGGGGGGGGGTTTGTACTTGGGGTTAAAATTACTTTCACATTCTGAATTTACTTCTGTTTGTCGGAATCAGTTCAAATCAAGACATGGAAATAAAACAAGAATAAGCCTATTTGATTCTCAATGAAAGCCATCATAACAGGAGCATCGACGGCAGGATGCTTTATTGGCTCTTTCTGAATTATTACTTTTAACTTTTAATCTAAACGTGTAAGAGTGTTGAATGACTGAGTTGGATTTGAAAGATTGCATACTGTTTGGTGAATACACGCTGGACTAAAGTTGGAGAGCTATGTCTGACTGAATATGATCTAGAAAGGTGTCAGCAATCATCTTCCATCCATCTGCTTGGTCTGTGATCCATTTGTGATTGTTGGCCTGTTTATGTCATACATCCCCAGGTAACCACTTACAAACATCTGAATATTCAGTAGTTGCAACAAAACCAAGAGGGTATAAAACAGAAAAGGAAAATTGAGGTGTTGAGAGTATAAGTGGATGCTGCTTATAGAGTTTATATCAGGCTATCCAAATATGTCTAAAGTAGAAAACACAGAACTCTTAAACATTTTACTTTTTGCCAATGCTCTAATATCACTTTGGTATTCTCACAGGTTCAAATGAATCTGTTTGAAAATGTTGGGCTCTGCCTTCTTCTTGATGCTGCAGTTTTTCCAATAACCTCTCGAAATGCACAACCCAACAAATGTTCCCTTCTCTTGACGTACAAAACTTATTCCAAGGATTAGATTTCTCAACACCAGCAAACCCCAACACATGTAGAAAATGTTTTATCCATAATCTAATTCACGTTACTCTTACATCCAACAGACAGAGTACATTTTCTAGATTCCAAAAGTCACTATGACTGCCGTGACCCCTCTTCCCTCCCTCCTCGTCCTCCCCCTTGCTTTTTCCTCAGAGATCAAATTGCTGGCTTGCCTGTTGCCAATTTACACTAAGACATGTATCAGGAGGCGTAAACCTCTTTAGTCTGTCACCATAGATCTTTCTTTGGGGGAGTGTCTATGAGGCACCGCGTTAATCACTAACATGATTATTAAACTCAGAGGAAGTCACGCAGCATTCCTCATGGTTCAGAGGTAACAAACAAGTGACGTCAGTAGATCAGGAAGAAATGATTAACTGTATCTACAAAGTTAAAAAATATAAAATAACAATAATGTTCTGCACAATGCATCAAAGTTATTGTGCATCTCTCATTGTTGTTGTTTTTTAACCTTCCTCATGTCCTCTCCTTTCGTAGTGCCTGGCAACCTTGGCTGCTTCAGAGACAGCGGTGACCCGCCCACTCTGTCCGGTACCAGCGAGACGTCCAACAAACTCACCATCCAGAACTGTATAAGCTTCTGCAGGAAGCAGAGATACAAGGTAAGATTGGGGAGTGAAGCAGACATATACATTGCATATAAACTTTCACTTAGATAAAAGCTGGCAGCTCCTGTAGGAAAAGAATTTGAGAAAAAACTTCTTTATCTTGGCACTCACACTGGAAACTTTTCAAAGTTCCCCCTGAGTGGATGAAAAAGAGCCCGGTCAATTGCCTGTGTCATGTCTAAAATGGACAAGAGCTGTCTCCTTGCAATAGTCAGGCTTTTATGTAAATTATCTGCATTTACGGGGCAGTTTCCTGACAGTTATTACCATGATGCCCATTGGAGTCTATGCCCTCTTTATTCAGCCATCAAACTTCCCGTTTCAAACCAACCAGCGCATGACAAATCATCACAGCAATCAAGGCTGACAGCTGGAAATAAATGGTTATTAGCCCAGTGGGCACCTCCTCCTCAATGCATTTTCCTCATCTCTGAGTCTGGCATGCCATTGTCCCAGCTCTAAACAGTGCCAGGTGTTCACTTTCTGTCTCAGTAGATCCGCTTCAGCCCCGTCTGCGCTGACACATACTGACAGCCACCCCAACCCCCCCTTTTCCCTCTCACTCCAGCAGATGTTACAGGAAGTGGTGGCAGATTGGCATCATCTGCCTACCCTTGGACTGTCACTGTTTGTAATGCGCATGTCGAGCGTCAGTGCTCTCGGAAGTACGGATCCCGTGTGACTATTTGACAAAGAGCATGCCTGATGAGTTAGACAGCAATCATCAGGGGCTTGTTTGCTCCTCCAGAAGTATTCGGGTTGGTGTAACTTCATCAGAAAGAATAATGCAACGAGGACATGTGTTGGCGAGAGCAGAGGCTTGGTAAATTCCTATTCCATGAGAAGAGAGGCAGAGTGGGAAATGATGCAGTACCTTCAGTTGCGTGAATTCATGTAGGGCCTACAAATTGGACAATGGTGTCTTTTCTCAAAAAAGGACAATAGCTCTTTTGAGCACAAGCAGCCAGTGATGGCAAGGTCACGATGTGTGAACGTTTTCGACGTTACGCATTTCTGCTCCGACGCTTTCGGGAACAGTTTATCAACAGTTTGACTCAAAAGAGAGATAGGTGCTCTTTGTTTAACGTTTTATTCTCTTCACCCTGAGTGCAGCGTCAGTGTTGGAAAAGAGATTCCTAAACAACAGAGAGTTTGTGGTTGCCCTAACACAGATTACAGCCTCTTTTCATTATGAGAAAAAGAGTCGCTTTAATTTGAGAAGGAGTGTATATGTATTTCATCTCAACTTGATACTTGTTACTAAAAATGGAATTAGTAACATCCTGTAAAATACATTGAAAGTCACCTACACTGATATCCTTTTTTTGATCGTGTTACATTTTTGAAAATCTGTTCGTCATGAATGGTGTAATCATGTTTATTGTTATAAAGCAAGGAGCCATCTTTTATATCTCTTAAAAGAAAAAAACAGAACAGCCAGTAGTAGCCAAAGTTCTCAGTAGTTGTAATGTTTCCGTCAGTGTTTTCCTCTTCCGCTCGCATGTGCTTTTATAACAAAGTGCTTTTATAATGAAAAGCATCACAGAAGGTGTCACCCGAAGTTTGTTTTGAATTGCTGTTGCAATGATTTGCGTAACCCTTTCTTTGTGTTTTTTCAGCTTGCTGGCATGGAGTCAGGATATGCTTGTTTCTGTGGTAACGAAGTGGACCTGCGCGACCACGGCGAGTCTCCCAGCATGGAGTGTAACCATGTTTGCTTTGGCGACCACACCCAGCCCTGCGGCGGAGACGGCTGGGTCATCATATTTGACAGTAAGTGTGTTCACAGATACTGCGTTATCTCTGGCTCTGTGATCTCTGTCTTTCATTTTTAAATATTTGCCAACTGACATTAGATAGTGCAATTTTACAAACACACGTTTCTGTGGTAGCAACGCTTTGTGCCCTTCGCTGTTGGGTCTAGAGTTTGTAATAACCTAAGGTGGGAACAGGTCTGTCAATCCTTTTGTCATGTTAACACCTTTAATTAAATATGTTTTGTTGTATCAGGCTCCAGTTCAGCTCCTGAAGGCACAGTTGTAAATTGACTTCCCTCCAGCACCCCTTGTTTCTTACACTCAGCAGTGACTGACATCTTTTCACATTACTGAAGATACATGTCATCATTGAATAAGTAACTTATACCTTATTCTTCAAGCTGCACTCAACACACTTCAACTTGAGGTTCTCTAACAGACAGTAGAAGTAGAAACAAATCTTCATTATAGCTACTGCACTAAACCAGTTATTTCTCTGTGGAGTCAAATGTGGTGTTAAAAAACTTAAGCCACTGCAATGACTAAAGGATTGAAACTGATAATGGAAGCACTGAATTTTACAAGACAATGATAAAAAAAACAGGGCAATCAGTTGATCAGTGAAAATGTGGACAAATAACAAAATGGCTTATACTTAATAACGTCAGTTATTGCACCAATTTGGTGTATCAAATTGGTGCATCCTGTTTAAGTGGCATTTAATTATTTTACATGATATCCTGTTATCCTGTCAGTCAAACAAACCACCATAAATAGCCCAGTTATCAGTTCATAAACCTAACATCCTTATTAGTCTATGCATAATGTAAGCTTTGTTATCTAATCTCACTCACTCCTTCCTCTTCTTTTTGTGCTCTTTCATTCAGCGCGAGTAGGGTCCTGTGGTGGAAACTATTCCTCTCCATCAGACGTCATCTACTCCCCTGACTTCCCGGATAAGTACAGCGCTGGTCGTGTTTGCTACTGGACTATCCAGGTGCCAGGATCATCAGCCATCCTTTTCAACTTCACCTTCTTTGACATCTCGGACCAGACGGACATGGTGGAGCTACTAGATGGTTACACCAATCAGGTGGTGGCACGCTTCGACTGGCGCAGCCCACCACGTGAGCTGGTGAACGTCACAGGCGATTTTGTCATCCTGTACTTCTTCTCAGATCGCACCAACCAGGCTCAGGGATTCGCTCTTCTTTACCAAGGTAGTACTCTTTTGAAACTCTATTAACTATGCAGCATCACTTTGGATGTTTGGTTAGAGTTCTAGCAAACACCCTACACTGCAGTACCCCTTCAAATCATAGACATAATAATTAAAGTAGCTTCTGGGATGGCAACCAATTAGTTTTTCATCTGTCTTGTTGAAGACTTGAGTTTGCTGTCATCATGTTGTTTTTGTGAACTAAAGAGAACATATTTGAGACAGAAGGTAGAGCTGGAGAGGAGCAAGGTGTTGACAGACACCGCTTTAAAAAAAAAACTTTTTTAAAGATTTGCTTTTGGGCAATTATGCATTCATTTCAGAGGAATGTGGATGAAGTAGGAAATCAGGAAGAGAGGTTTGGGAATGACATGCAGGAGAGCAGACACAGGTCGGATATGAACCGAGCTGCCCTAATCCAACCCTCATTCAATTCTCAATTGTAAAACTATTTTGTTTTAACCCAGCTGTCATCATGTTTCATTCTGCTGTTAAGTTGAGAATTTTATATGGGGACAAATGGGCATTGACTTGCTTTTGGAGCCAGCCTCAAGTGGCCACCTCAGAAATTGCACCTCCATGTTGGCTTCATTTTTCAGCCCCAGAGGTCGTTGCTGACCTCAAACCCACCGGGAGCCTCATTTGCATGGTCAGGTTTAAGGTTTATGTGCTTGCTCCATGTTGGAGTTTTGCATGTTTGAGGGTTGCTGGTTGTGGTGCAACAGCCCTTTTCTCTTTTCATTTGCCAGTCAATGTCTCACTGCCCTGGGGTGATTCTGCACATTTAAATAATGCTTTGTTTTTCTAGGAACTCACTTCCTTATCAAGCTGCAGCAGGCTGCTTTGCTTCTCCAGAGTGCTGCTCAGTGAGTTGCACAGCAAGTTTTATGCCACCTACAAACAAAATACTGTGATGCGATGCTCCATGCCCTCTGATTAGCATGATTCCACTGTTGAGCAGACATGTAGCCGAGCTAATCCAAGATTTATAGCAAATTATATTCCCATGCCAGACTAATGTGAAAAATGTGATAAGAATAAAATGAAAAAAGAGAAGCTGTCCTCTGCTATTTCCGTGTTATTTTCTCTTGCAGTCTTTGCGTCTGAATGCACCAAAAATGATTTAATAGTTTAATTTTACTGGAGGCATGAGAGAAGAGCACCTTGATATATTTCAGTGTAGGTGACTTTTAAGCTCACAGCTCGTTACACTGGGAGGCAGTCTGCTCCCACTCCTCCCTCTCTGCTTCCATTTGTTATATTTCTCTCCCGCCGGCGCTACAGTAAATATGATATTCAAAGGTCAGAATTGTCTTGACCTCTGGACAGACACGATTCTTTCTACACTGCATCTGGGTTTATCGTTTTGCGTGAGGCATCGTGTAACCAAGAAATGAAATCTGAGAGGTGATATAGGAAAAGGTCAACTGGTGAAATAATACCCTGTTTTTACAGACAGATGGGAGATCATTTCGTAGCAA